>NC_045427.1:510235608-510871997 GCF_902635505.1 Sarcophilus harrisii | reverse complement strand
ACTTTAGGGGTGGACTCTTTGAGATGATAGTCTCATACAGCCTTGGGACCAAGATCCATTTGGTTCCAGTATATCTCTCCATTTAATAAACTATTAAATTGGTCTCTAACCTCTGTCTTGCTCAGTTTCTCCAGCATTACACCATCTGCATCCAGAAAGAGGATTATGGGGACTGAATGTGGATCACAACATAGTATTTTCACCTTTTGTTGTTGTTGTTTGTGTGTTTGTTTTTTTTTCTTTCTCATTTCCCCCCTTTTGATCTGATGTTTCTTGTAAGCATGATAAATGTGGAAATATGTTTAGAAAAATTGCACATGTTTAACTTATATTGGATTACTTACTGTCTGGAAGAGGGGGGAGATGGAGAAGAAGGGTGAAAAATTTAGAACACAAGGTTTTGCAAGGATGAATGTTGAAAACTATCTTTGCATGTATTTTGAAAAATAAAAAGCTATTAATATAAAAACAAATGTTTTCAACATCCCCTTCTACCTCCTCTTGCAAAAGAAAGAAAATAATTCACTCACAGCATGGATTCCATTCATTTAACTAATGAGAAGGGAAGGACTTCCTCCCTCTATTCTTTTTGCTCTGAAAAATGTGCATGAAGATATTTATTTCTGTTCTGTGTTGATTTCAGTTTCAAGTGCCATAGATAATGCTTTTAGGACTGGGAGTCTGAGCCATGGTATGGACTAGGAGCCAGGATTGCAGGTGGTCTGGGATGGAAGCCCTGAGAAGCTAGAGTGTTTGGGACTTGAGGTGTTTTTTTTTTTTTTTTTTTTTTTGAACTTGGAAATTGAACTTTCCTATGGAATCATGGAACTAAAAGTATAAATCTAGCTTTCTTCCCCTTCCTAGAGATTGAGATTGTACAAGGCAGGAGGAGGAATATATTCTCATGGATTGGGGCAGTAAATTTGTATATTTGTGATTATTTCTTCTAAAGTAAATATTTCTATGTAAAAAGCTAATTTGACTGTTAATTGCTAACAGAACTGGGGTACAGGGTACCACCTGTGTACTTCAAGGAATACCATTGTTTGGAGTTGGAAACAATGTAAGAGCCTAGATTTTCCAATCTCCTTAAGGATATGAGAGAACCTCTGGAAGAGAGATGATATAAAACTGGCTTTAGTGGCTAGTTTTATACTGAAAACTGAATGGGCTTTTTTTCAATCTTTATTTTACAGCTGCATTTGACATTATAGAACTTCCTTAAAATTTTCTTCTTTGGTTTCTAAGATAATATTCTATCCTGTTTCTTGTCATTGGTTCTTCCTTTGTTATTTCTTTCACTGGCTTTTCTTCCTCCTCCCATTTCCTAATTATGGGTGTACCCCAGGGGTCATCATTCTTTTTATGAAAGTCAGAGAGACCAGAGTCCAAATCTGACATCATACCCTAAATAGCTGTGTGATCTTGGAGCACTTTCCTCCCAGGATTGTTTTGAGGGTAAAGTTAAATATTTCTAAAGAACTTTACAAACAATAATTTTATATGCATTTGTCTTCCCAATTAGTTAAGTTTCCATGCTGTGCTGGTTGGGGGATTTACTAGGATGGAAGGAGTACTAGATTTTGAGTCAGAGGACTTGTGCTGGAGATAAAAGAAAATGCAAAAATAGCCCTTGCCCTAAAGGAATTTACTTTTTTTTTTTTTTTTTTTTTTTAAATGCTGAGGCAATTGGGGTTAAGTGACTTGCCCAGGGTCACACAGCTAGGAAGTGTTAGGTGTCTGAGATCACATTTGAACTCAGGTCCTCCTGACTTCAGGGCTGGTGCTCTATCCATTGTGTCACCTAGCTGCTTGGGAGTTTACATTCTAAAGAAAGAGAAAACATGTACATAAAAAAGTGTGAGTAAGATACATATACAATATATATTTGTCTTTTTTCCATATTTCCCAGTATACCTAGTATAGCATCAGACCTACAACAGGAGATCAACAAATACCTGTTGGCAGATTGATGTTACTAATGTGGAAAGGTCATGCCTTCAAATAACCATAATTATTTTACTTATAAATAATCATGTGGTCAGAAAAAATCTTGTTTTGTTTCCAAAGGACAAAATATATGTAGAAATAACTAAATAGTAACCGTTTCTTTTTTCGATACTACAGTACTGGCCTGGGTAAGTATTGAAAGTGACTTCTTCTAGTAGTATCCCAAAGTTCTCTGTGATAAAAGTGCTTTATAATTCTAAGCAAGCAAAAATATATATTCTTCTGCAACCTTGCTGTAACATTCTCTACTCACTGAATGTCTGGTAAGTGTGGATAAATGTTTAATGCTGCTTTGCTGAAGATGTTTTTCTTCCTTTCTTCTGCAACAGCAGGCACAAGAAGATAGAATGAAAACCAAATAATGACTATTCTTGAAAAGCAACATTTTTTTCCTTTTTTTTTTTTTTTTTTTTTTTTTTTTTTTTTTTTGCTGAGGTGAAGGTGGGGAGGGAAGAAAAGCTACCAAAATGAAATTACTCCTAAAGGACTGTGGGAAATGAGATGCACATAAATTTCTGTTACATACCATATTGAAAGGAAGTATGTTTATATGTAAAGTGTATAAATAATATAAAGAAATGCAGCTATGCCTCATGAGGTATGTTTTTGAAAAAATATGTGCGTATTAAATTTTTGTTAGGTCAAGTCCATAGCTGGAATCAGGTACCTCACTATTTAGAGAAACCTATTAATGAATGCTTTCTTTTTAGTGTGTGAAAAATCCCTTTACAATGAGAATTACTTATTTTGTAAATTCAGTTTTATATTGTTTTTTTTTTTCCCTTTGTTAGTGAGTCATACCTGTGGTAAGTGGATTTTTGTTTCCTGCTCTAAACAGGCTAACTGAAAGAATAAGAAAAAGCATGTCTATGTGACCTTTGTCATTCCTTTGCCTCACATTACATTTACTAGAGAACTTAAAAAAAAATGTATCAGTATAAATTCTTTTTTTCATCCTAGGAATGAGAACATGATAACCTTCTTAGCTCTAGAGAGGTTATTTCGGGTCATAAAAAAGAAAAAATAAAATGGTACATCAAACCTGGATGAAACAAAAGCATACTTTGTCTGAAACACAGAAGTTAAATTGCTTAAGATTTGGTTCACTGGGGAACTGTCCAGCAATACATGAGACCCTACACAGGTATCTGTGCCCTTTTGCCTGTTTGAGGAAGGTAGAAGTGACAGAGAAGATCAAGTAATTATTTAGAAAGCAGACAAATGTTCTCACTAGGTTATGGGTTATGAAAAGAGAATATTTAGTTTCCCTTGGTGTTTCCTCACCTCTGGCAATCTCCCTGAGAATGACTCAGAATCATCAGATAGGGATTTTAGGTTTTGATAAAACTCTCTTTCAGACATTAAAAGGGATCTTTGTTCAGCATATTGAATTCCTCTCATGAAAATGGCAGGCATGAGATCTTATTCCTTGCCTGGAGCTGGCATTTTTTTGAAATAAAGGATACTCATTCTTGGAACTGAAATGCTTCTGGCCACAAAGTGAAATTTTAGATCATGGGAATGGAAGAAGGTGGATTATAATGACCAAAGCATTTCCAGATATTCCAATCTTGGCAAACATCAGATGGATCACTAGTCAGGGTTTTGAATGAAAATCAACTTGTGTTCAGGTAATCTGTGAGTGACCCAGGTTAGAACTGGTTTAAAACAGGTTTTTATGAAGAAGAAACTAGGTGTGATAGGCAGGAAAGGATTTTTTTTTTTAAACTTGCATGATCCAGTTTACAATAATAGCTCGTTTACCTAGTATTGAAATGTCATGAGAATGGATAGTTGCAATCTGTGTCTAGAGGAAAGGAAAACTTTTTTCTGTATCTGTACAGCAACTAAGGGAATGTCCAGTAAGACTAATCTGACTGGCATCTTGCCCTGGGTCTTTATGGACTGGTGACCATACTGGTTTCTTGTCTTCAGGAAAATATGATAGCAAGCCTCTGCTGTTAACCAAAGACAAAGCACAAAGAGGCTTTCTTCCAAGCTCTCAAGGCTGAGATGACACAAATATAACCTTGAAGGTTCATTTTACAAGAATCCTATCATCTAGAGAGAGATATGGAGATTATACTGGCTCATAAATTTCTCCAATGTCACTGGATACTGGGGTTCTCCAGTGTTGTTCTCTTTAGCCTCCAGGCATTTTTAGATTGGTCTCCAAGTATTTTTCTGGGCCCTTGGGGGGACTCTTTCTAAAATTAAAATTTCATTATTTTTATGAGAAACATATAGTGACAAAAAATGGCTTAGTGTAGTATCAGAGAGCCAGGTTGCAAAGGAAAAGACACTGAATTTGGAATTAGAGGACTTGAGTTCAGATCTCAGTTTAGTCATTAACTCTCTTTGTGATCTGAGGCAAGTCGTATAACCTTATAGTCCCTCAGTTTTGTCATCTTAGAAGAGGCATTAGGCTAGATTGAGATCCCTTCCAACTCTTGCCCTATAATCCTATTATGTAGGATCTATATGAGGCCTTCTCAGAGAACTGATCCCTGCCATAGTTTGGGGCTACAGTTCCAGGAAAAAAACCAATTGTCGTACCCTTGCTTAATCAAGAAACAATTTTATAATCTATAGTACCCCTATTGTACCCTAAGGATGAAATAGATTCCTGTGATAGACTATGAGCCAAGATGAGGTAAAAATTGTTTTAAGGTATAAAAACCATTCTCTGTGGTCTGTCCTTTGCCTCACTCCATTAGACTATGCTAATGGAGGTGATGCCCTTTTTCTACAGAAATTGAATAAACTGCTTTCTGCTCTAGCTCTGAGAAACAGCAATTTAAATTATTTTGTGTTAGTGGTCACTATCCTACACAGTTTTCTGGGGGCTGGTCTGGGATTGTGCTTTCTCACTGGTGACTCTCTGTCATTCCCAAAGGCAGGCATCTGTCAGGGGAGCAGTCCTCATAGTCTTTGGACTTGATGGGGGAGATCCCACTGTGGGAAAAGTAAGAGCCCCAAAGAGATGGACTCACCAGAGCAGAAAACAGAAGAAACTCCGACAGACTAAAAGAGGAAAAACCTGGCTGGTGGTGGGAGGAACAGTCATGCAAGTAAATACCTGTAGCCCGGTGTAAAAGCTGAAAGGGGAGCCCTGAAAGGGACAGTGCCTAGCAAACTGAGCTGAACAGAGGCCCTAGGATTATTAGAGACAGTGGTCCAGTGAAAGGGGCAGCATTTCATAAGCCTCTCCGGGTGATTGAGGGAAGGGAATGACCCCTCTGTAATTAGCATGCAGTAATAAATAGAAACATGAACCTAAGAAGTAAATTGAAAATTGGGATGAGTTCCCTAGGTGTAAGCTAGGAGGAGGTACTATTTGGCCCAAGTACAGATCCTCTGAGCACTAGGTATGTCAAAAGTTAAATTCATATGGAAAAAGCAGAATATGTGAGTGTGTTTTGTCTTCAATGTTTTCCTCAGCCAGCTGAATTACAAAGTAAAAAAAAGCGCCATTTGGGGATTTAAGAATGCTTGTGCACCTTGATGAAAAATATTCTGAATTTTTCTTAAGCTTTCAAGCTTCTCTTCCTAGAAAGGACTGGGAATGGTCAAGATTTGCTGTGTGTACACTTATATCTAGTTCAGCCTCTCCAAAGAATGATAAGCTCCCTCAAAACCTCCATACTTTAGAGTTTCTATCTCAGTTTCTATCTAGATGAGTCTCTATGTTCCCAATCTCCAGAATCCCAACTTCTCAGGGGACTTTGGTATGGTTTATCTCCACGTGGCTTTGGGATAGTAGTCCACATAGGGAAGAGTATAAAATTTAGGTGGGGGATAGGAGCCATTGCCATTTTTGCTTCCAAGATGTCTCCATCTCAGATTTCAAATAATTTACTGCCATTTCAGAGATTTCGGCAGTCTAGGAGAATGGAGTTTTTGAGGAAGAAGAGGCATTTTCTCCCAAGAATGTGACCTAAATAACTGTGGGTTTAAATTTAAATGGTATATGATAGAATTACTTTCAATTGACGCATTTGAGGAAAAGATTTTAGAAATATGTGTGCGTTCATATTGTAGTATTGCTACTAGAAGTTTAAATCTGCATTTGATTGGATTTTAAGTTGGAAAAAATTATTATTAAAACAAAATGATCTGGTAACTTATTTAAAGAGGTTACATGTTTGTATCTCCTAAATAGATAAAATATGTTGCTTTCTAAATTGCATATTGAGTTATTTGTAAAAATTCTGAGCAATGTTTTAAAATTAGTCAGCTCTGCTGGACATATAATAAGTTTTATGAAATTTGGTCCAAAGTTATTTAGATATTTAAAAAAAAAAAGATGGTTTTAAAAATAAGGGACAAGAAAGGTTGATTTGCAAAAGCAATTGATAGTCCAAATGGAACATCCAGTTAGAATCTCACAAGCTAAAATATTGATTTTTAAAATATTTTTTTCTTAATTTTTCTGTATGTTAAAATTGGAAACTTGATTGTAAATTACATGAATTTCTATGTTTTGTCTATTTGGCTATCACTTATGAAAATTGTGAAATTGTTAATAAGTTATTTGGGGTTATTGTCATAATATTGAAACCTAAAATTGTTAAGGATTATTGATCTGATAGGTTGTTGCAGAGAGGAGTAGGATGTTTTGACTGGCACCAAAAGATGTGTTTCTGGACCCAAAATGGAGGTTAGAATAAACATCAGGAATGGTAAATATGAAGTAGAGTGGAAGAACATAGAAAGGGGTCTTAATAATTAATGATGGAAAGGGTTTCTAGTTAACTGCAGATTCTTTGAAAGTGATTATTTCAAAACCCATTCAGCAAATTATCTAATATTTATTAAGTGCATCATGATCTCATTGCTTAATGAATATGATCTATAGCTTTCTTGCTCTTGGCACATGGGATAGATAGTTTAGGATTTTAAACCTGATTAGTGAAACTTGCTATTGAGATGAAATCTCTTGGTATTACAACTGTCATTGTTTTGAGTTTTGAATTTAGGAATGATTATCTGCTGAATTATTAAGTTAGTAACTCACCATTTGAGAGCTGAATTGACAAAAGTGGGATTGTTACTACATGATTGGTTGTCAAACTGTGCCCTCAGATTGAGGACCTGAAGGATAAGTTGTGATGCTATTATAATCATACCCCTGCTTTTTCTTCTTTTAGCAGATTTCTATAATCAGAGTAAGTGGTCAGTAGAAGCCATGCAAGATCAAGTATTTTGCCGTTTTCAATCTAAAAATATGTAGTCATTATTTCTTATAATTAAATAAATTAGTATTTGGCCTAGTCATCTGTCTGTTGCTAGATATATGTGTTTGTATGAAGTAAGGTATTTTAAGAACCTTATGTAAATAAAAAAACAATAGATACAACTGTCTCTGAGACCTTTATTTTATTGATTATTGATTATTGAAAGTAAAACTGAAATCTTTCATATGATTTAGAGAAGAGGATTTTAGGGTATTGAAGTTTTCTTAGAGGGATATAACTTATGGAATGTCTTGTTACATCAATGGAAAAATTTATGGAAATCAGAGTGGTTTTTAAACACCCTCAGGCCAGCTTCTAATCCCAGAGCCAAGCCAGTGGAACTTCTTAAAGCCTACAACAAGCTACCATGTCTCTTGTGAAATCTATTTTCACTGGTCTCAGACTAGGAGCCCAAGTGACTCCTCAGACTAGGAGCCCAAGTGACTCCTGAAAGTGCTATTGAACCCCCTTCTCTTGAAACCTGTTCAGAGTTATAGGGAGACTTGTCTAAAAACATTACACACACACACACACACACACACACACATAGACATACAGGCAGAGGTTTTATACATATACCTCATGCAGAAGTCTGGGCTAATCTCTATCATTATCCTGCTTTTGATAGATAAATGAGGCCTGTTAATGAAGAATTTTGTGAATACCTTTGTTATTCTAATAGGACTCCCCCTTTTGTTTTTGGGTTATAATGTAGTCTCTAAAAAAGGAGATGATACCTAACTATTTACAGAATCTGCAGGGAAAAATAAAAGCACACTTCCCAAGAATGAGTGTTCTGCTCTTTGTACTTATGCTCTCTCTAGTTCTCGTAGGTTTTTTTTCTCCTAGACTTTAAGCAATTTACCTTCAAATGACCAGCACTAGATACCTATATTGATCAGCGTCAGGGGTCTGATTCAACCCACTAGATTTTCAGTTAGCTCAAGCCCCTTTGAATGGGACTCTGTAGGAGAATCAGATCAACATCTGTTCTCAGCAGGAAGTAATTTCAGAAGATGAGATCATCACCTCATACCCTAAAAGACTTTGGGCCCAATTTGTTTGGGAAGGAACTAGAATTGGTTGGTGAATGGACCCTAAACTGTCTAGTATTTAAGTGGGCTCCCTGTAAGGAGGTGGGAGGTTAATGCTATCTCCCCTGCTGCAGGAGTATCTGGAGCTTAAGTTGGGGACATTAGGTTTGGGTTAATGTTTTATAGGGAAAGGGTATAGCATAAATAATTCAGTTTGATGCTTGTCAAATTGTAAAATTGTAGAGGCTTAACTAGCCTTGACAAGTAGGTACAATTGTGTACTAATAGAGAAAGAGGTTTTTATGGAATTGCCTGTCCTATTTGGAATAATATTTGGTTTGCTGTAAGGGCTAGACATTTAGAAAATGCAGATCAAAGAGTAAGTTGGTTATACGTGTAATAGGTATTGATCTCTTAGGAAGATTTGGAATCAAGTTAAGGACTTAAGGCAAATGATAGACACCAGTGCCTGAGGAGAATTGGTAAAGTACTCTGTAAAAAAGTCTGAACAAAAAGCAGTTTCTAGGTCTGTGCTACATGTCCAGATAGTACCATTCCCTTTATGTATGTAAAAACACAAAAGTGAATTTCTTTTGTTCCCCAAATAACATTTCTGGGAGAATTGCAGTG
Organism: Sarcophilus harrisii; assembly: GCF_902635505.1. Taxonomy (NCBI): domain Eukaryota; kingdom Metazoa; phylum Chordata; class Mammalia; order Dasyuromorphia; family Dasyuridae; genus Sarcophilus; species Sarcophilus harrisii. The sequence goes on along the minus strand of NC_045427.1, from coordinate 510,863,086 downwards.
CTTTAATACTAGTTTTTTACTTCTGGAGATTGATCAGCTTTCCTCTCATGGCAGGGTGAAAGATTCCAAAATCTAGGGACTGTACTAGCATGTACCCAAGTCTGGAATGTAACAGAGAAGCTCTAGCAATTTCTCAGGTGAGCAGTGCCCAAGCAAACCTTGGGTGGAAGTAGTGCTCTCAAACCTGCTTTGCCTGGGAACTGAGTAGGCACCTGTGTGCCCATCCAGTTGGCTATTCCTTTTACCTTGGCATTCAATGACGTAAGAAAGACTGAATCAGGAAGAATTGAGTCAAGAATAGTAACTGATGAATTCAAGACTAGAAATCTAGTCCTGGATTTAGGTCATTCCTAGTCTGGTGAGTAACTATTATTGTATAAATCACACCAGAGAAATGGTGAAGGGAATAACAGAATAGTTAGATGCTACTAGTGGAATGGCATGGGAAAATAAAATGACTCCAGAAAGGATATTGGCAGGAATAGGAGGAACATGTATTATAATTGGAAATTTCACTTCTAGTACAATCCTATCAGAAGAATTAGAGAATTTAGGGATTAACCTGTGTAAAGAGATCTGTACAGGGGTTAATAGACTTTTATGAGATGGGATGTAAAAAAAATTATTAGCCAAATGTGAGGGGTAGAAAACGATATGAAAACCAAATTATTAAAAAGAAAAAAGTGGGATTGTGAGGAATAGATGGGTATTTGTTTTTTTGCAGTTACGAAAATTAAATTTGAGAAAGGAAACTTAAATTAGAAAACAAACTCACAAGAACATCAAAGAATAATCAAGGGTAGAGTTTATTTTCTCCCAAAAGAATATTAGCTCTTTGGAGCAGGGACTGACTATGTAATGAAAGGTGGAGATTCATGTCCTGTAACTTCCATAACATTCATTTAATGGGGAATCAGGGGTAGAAGCCCATAAGTCAGGAAGATGGGAGAAGTCCTGAAGGTATGATATATAGAGAAGTTGAAAAATTGCATGGGGATTGATGTGAGAAGTCCTCAAATGGTCAAAAAGAGGAGGAATTATGCTGGATCAATGTGAGGCCTTCTCAGAGAACCCTGCCATAGTTTGGGGCTACAGTTCCAAGAAAAATCCCCCTTGTACTCTTACTTAATCTTGCGCAAACTACTTTGTAATCTATAGTCCCCCAGTTCTTGTACCCTGAGGGTGGAGTGGATTCTTGTGATAGGATCCGAGCCCTGATAAATTGGGGACACCTGGGGCCTAAGATGAGTAAAAAGGCCTATGTTTTAAGGCCTATGCTAATAGAGGTGACACCCTTTATCTGCAGAAATTGAATAAACTGCTTTCTGCTCAGGCTTTGAGAAATGTCTATTTGAATTATTTTGGGTTAGTGGTCCCTGTCTGCCTCGAGACAATGGGAAAGAATTCTGGATGTGGATTCACGAAGATTGACCTGGATTCCAAGCCTATCTCTTTGTGCTTCATATCTCTATGAGGATAGGCAAGTTTTAAACTTTTCTATGCTTCAGTTTCCTCATCTGTTAAATGTGCATCATCCCACCTCATAGTTTGAGTATGAGCTTCAAATGTAGGTAAAGAATTTTAAGGACCTTAAAGTATTCTCAAAATGCCAATTGTTGCTATTTTTTTTTTTTAATCATGGGAGGGGAAAACCAAAACAATGAGCTTGAAGATCCACTGAAGTATCAGAGAAGTATTATTTCCAAGACTTCTGAATGGAAGCTGTGTAACCACTTGTCAATAATGATATGGCTATTGTTATTGAGTTGTTTTAGTCATATCTGACTCTTTATAACACCATTTGGAATTTTCTTGGCAGCAAGTCTGGAATGGTTTGCCATTTCCATGTCCAGATCATTTTACAGATGAGGAAACTGAAGCAAACAGGATTAAGTGACTTGCTCAAGGTCACACAGCTAATAAGTGTCTGAGGCCAGATTGGAACTCAGGAAAATGAGCCTTCCTGACTGCAAATCCAGTGCTCTACCCACTGTGCCACTCTACTGATGATATGGAGAGGATCCCTTTTCAGCCATAGGATGGAACAGACAATTAGGTTCCCTTAGGATAAGTAACCCATAATAGGATATGCCATAGTGTCTGTTCTAAAAAACATCCTAGTCCATCCCTTCACTTCCATCATCCTGCTATGTAGAAGCCCCTAATCCTGAAACTGGGTAAAAGGGTTATTGTACCAGATCAACCTAGAAACTGCAACAGAGACCTTGACCAATCAACTTTTGCCCCAATCCCTGCCCTATTCCTCACTCCCTAAAACCAAATTAACCGTGTATACTGTTCATTTGGAAAAATGCTGCCTCTTTGGAGGTGGGGAGGGAACTGGGGTTCTTCAATCATCCTGATCCATGTCTTTCCATTGGACTCAGCTCCAAAAGAAAGAATATGACTTTGCATAACCCTACCTCACTTCAATCTAATTTATTTGCATGTCATTAACCTTCCTCTTTGATGTTATGGTCCTTTTTGAGAACAAAGGACAGACAACAACTCCTGGGATAGATTGACAGTCCCATAACAGATAAATAACCCTAATTCCAAAGATATCTTGGGAGAGTTAGTAGAATAATGTTGCTACCTAATCCACAACAATCCATCCCTTGTATGAAAGCATCTAAAAAGTTAAAAGCTCTTAACTTAGGTACCTTCTTGAAAGCATCCAAATGCAATCCTATTCAAGCAGCCATTACCCTGAGAAGTGGGCTTGAACATTTGCAAAAGTTCCCAAGTCAGTGAAAAATGAAGTGGGCAGTAATCGACAAAACGTCTTTGTTTCATTTAACTATTAATTTTCCTTGTTCTTTGTTGTTGCTGTTTCTGTTGCACATTTACCCTGTTTATAGTGAACCAAACATGAGACATCTAGTTGAAGAAAAGAATTTCTCTGATTGTCCTTGATAATTTTCCTTTGTTAGAATAGTGGAATGAGGAATCACCACTTGTGAAACTATCACAAGAAACTCTCAAGTTCTATCTTGATTACTAAACTGATTTATTAAGATGTATGTGAGAACTTGACCTTTCTTTTGGTATGTATATATTTTATACATACATATATATAAAATATGCACTTGTTAAGAATGTACATGTTATAATCAACACAAAACTAAACAGAATTGTATTACCTTGGCATTATTGCTATGGTTGAAGATATTAGTTATTTTGCTTTTAATTGAAGGCTACATTTTGCAGATTATGGAATTTAACAATCAGGTGCTTCCATATATTTAGACCCTTAGTTATTGTACAAGTTGATGTGACTTTTCTTTGCTGTAATAGTCATACTAACCATTGCCCTTTATAGAACCTCAGATTCTTAAAAATAGAAAATATCTGCATCCAGAAAAAGAACTAAGGAGATTGAATGTAAATCAACACATGCTATATTCACTTTTTTCCCCCTCTTTTTAAAAAATTTCTTTCATGGCTTTTTTCTTTTATTCTGATCAGCATAAACTGCAGTGGGACTCACTTCCTTTTCCCCTTTGGCTATGTTTCTATTTAAGGCAAGCTAAATTGACTTTAGCCTTGTTGACCACCATAATATGTTGTTGATTTATGATGATGTACTTGCAATCCACTAATTTCCCTAGAACTTTTCTAAGGAAAATGTTGTCTACCTGATACCCTATCCATTTTGTACTTGTGAAGGTGATTCAGTCTTATAAACAGCCATTCAGAAATCAGACTAAGAAGATTAATATGTTTCATTTTAGAAAGACAAAAGCAGAGGAAGGGAAGATTTTCTGAAACTCCAAGTTTGGAAAGGACAGAGATAGAAGGCAACCCTGACTAAATACCACCTGTCTCCTGAGCACTTGTCCCTAAATATGCCATTGAAGATTTCTCTATTTACCAACAGGAAATATATTTAACTCATAAACCTGCCTTGGATGGAGAATTCTGATGCATGCATCTAATTTCATGCTTATGAAATTACTTTTCCTGATGTGGAAAATTCTGGTCATGCCTTAATAGACTTTGTAAAGACACTCAGTAAAAGGGAGATAGTATTTTATAGTGTAAAGAGCTCTAATCTTGGAGTTAGAAAATATGAATGACATCCCAGATATACCACTTATTACCTCTAAGTAATTAATCATTAATTCACTTACCCTTCTTAACCTTCTGTTTTCCCATCTGTAAAATGAACTATCTCAGAGCATTATGAAAAAGCACTTTACAGTAGGAAGAGAGAAAGCAAACAAGCATTTCTCAAGGGCCAGCTACATGCCAGGATACTAAGCATTTTACAATTATTGGTCCTGTGTGCTATTGTTATGTTTGTTTTACAATTGAGAAAACTGAAGTAAACTGGTTATTAAGTGACTTATCTAGGGTCACACAACTATTTTAGTATTTTAGAGTATTTTAGAAGCTGTATTTCAATTCAAATATTCCTTACTCTGGACAGAGACCCCTGTCCATTGTACTACCCAGCTACTTCTGGCATGGTGGTTTCTAGCTGTAATCCCTACTACTGTTGAGACTAAGGTTGGCACTTCATTTGGGCTCTGGAATTCTAAACTGTAGTTTAGATGAGCTAAGATAATCAGGTGTCCACGCTAAGTTTGGCACTAGTATAGTGAGACCCAAGAATGAGAGGTCACCAGGCTGCCAACACAGTAGGCAGGTCAAAGTTTTTGTCCCAGTGAATAGTGAAATCAGTTCACGACTGGCCACTGCACTTCTGGCCTGAGCAAGAGAGAAAATTGGTCTCAAAAAAAGTGCTTTGTAAAACTTAAACATGAGATGTAAATGTGAGGAATTACTATTACCAAGTTATCCAGTGTATAGCATTTTCTGTCATCTTCAATATGTTTTTCAAAATGTTTGTGAGCTAAGGTGTCTATTCCTAAGTTAGACTGAAATCAATTAGACATTTAAAGATAGGTAATAGTTTTCATTCCACACTTTCTTCCTGCCCTCTGATAATTCAGTTTTAAAAGATTTCTCACTGGTATTACAGGCTCTATCTTGAGGCGTTTTGGAGGCAGCTAACTATTCTAAACGATATAAGTTTCTTGGATTCAGGTAAGAATGTGAGAATCATTTCTCCCTCATTCCTTCACTTTCTTTGAATGAAAACAAGAGCTCTTGGGTGTGGAAGAAAATGCTGGAATTGTGTTGGGTTACATCTTTGCCTAGAAATTGAAAGCTTAAATTGGGCTCTTGAAGAAATGAGATGCTTTTGCCTAGAAAAGTACCTCTCAAGGGACCTTTTAAAGGACATTTAAAATGGGTGTAACTGCGAATGGGTGGGGATGAATTAGCGAATTTGAAGTTATAAAGGGAAAGAATTTAATTATGATGACTTTGGAAAGTGATGGTCAAAAATTAAAAAAAGAAAGTGATGGCCAAGAATTATAAACCTAGTTGGAGATATGAGATTTGTGTACTTCAGGAGTCCGGGGCAGTGAATTCTCTTCTGTGTACAAAATTCCTCACAGAACCTGATGCAGGTGCTTTCTCATCAATGCTAACTGATGATGAAACATTGCAGGGGATCAGTGGCAGATTGTGGCTAAGAATCTCAAGAAGAAACAATTATAGTTAATTCAGTCTTGTAAATAGTCCCTTACACAATTGCTATGGAAAAAATAATGATATACGTAGACAAGTGGTAAGGAATACTAATTTCACCTATTTGTTTCCTGAGTATCTACTTAGAGTGGATGGATTGATAATTAAAATGATGTTACAAATGTAGACTATAAATTTTCCACACTTGTTTGCTAAGTTGATTCTGAGGCAAAAAAACATTTTTTCAAGGCCTGTAGATTGGAATCCCTACACAGTTTTTCATCTCATCTGATTTTTATTCATCTCTTTCTATAGGGAAAGGAGGATATTTCTAGAATCTTAGAGATTTTTCTTTGATTCCTTTAACATTTTTAAGGTTTCCCCTCTGATAGTTTTTTTGATCAGACACATCCTCAGTGACCTTTTTTCACTATTTCTTTACATGTATCCTGTTGTTAATAATATACCACAGCTTACTTATACCTATCATAGAGCTTTCCTTTGTCCTTTGGGCCACTTGCAATTTTAACTCTTCTGTAATTATTTTGTTCCAAAATTCACAGGGCTATCCCACTGCTGGGGGAATTACTGTTAAAAATATGGACTTTAAGAATCAGTCAGTGTTTATTAAGTGTTCTAAATGCTGGAGATAGAAAAAAGGCAAAAGATTCTTGCTTTCAAAGAGCTTACGAAAAAGCCCCCATGGATACCCCCATATCACACCCCTTTGAGGAAGTGAGAGAGCCACAGTTGTGATACACTGTACAAATTTTTAGACTTTTTTAATATATTGATTAAATTTGCTGATTTTTAAAAAAATTATCATTTGTTGTATGGTGTAACTCTCTGGGAGAGACATTGGAGAAAACGTACTGATGTAAAAAACCCCAAAATATGTCAATAAAAATGATTTATTAGTGTACTGTTATTTTTAGGATTTATAAAAAATGTCTCACAGTGGAGATTACCAATAAAGGACTTTTTAATGTATTAGTTATAAAAATTATTTATTAAAAATTGATACTTTTTTATTTTGGGGGAAAGGGCAAAAGGATGCTTCCCAATAATTTCTCTCTTCATAAAGAACATTCTATAAGCAGTTAAGTAGTGGTGTGAATTGAGGGCTGAACCTGGAGTCAAAAAGACCCAAGTTCAATTCCATTTCCAGACAATTACTAGCTGTATAACCCTGTGTTATTCTATTTGCTTCAGTTTCCTCATCTATAAAATGGGGATAATAGCATATATTCTATAAGATTATTGTGAGAATAAAATGAATGACATATTTAATGCACTCTGTAAACTTTAAAACACTGTTAATTAAATAATTTCTCCTAATAAAATAATAGTTTAATAAAAGCACTAGAGTAAATGCAGCTGATGTCACATTGCACTTTTATAGTTTACTAATAATAACAGAAAGTAAAGATGTGCATTTTAATTTTAATAGTCTGTGGTCATCCTGCCATCTTGGGGGGGGGAAGGAGGGGAAAAATTGGAACAAGAGGTTTGGCAATTATCAGTGCTGTAAAGTTACCCATACATATTACCTGTAAATAAAAGGCTATTAAATTAAAAAAAAAAAAAAAGGAAAGTAAAAAAAAAATTTAATAGTCTGATACCAACATTGTTCATCATATTTGACTTGTGTTTTATTGTCTTTTCTTGTTAGCTTTATTTACATTGTTTTACACATGTACACTGAGTATTGTTCATTGAGTATTATTTCATAAAAGATTTTCTATGTTTATCAGTATGGTTTATATTTATTGTTCTTTTTAGACCAATAATATTCTATCTCCTTATATTAAAATTTGTTCAGCATTCTCTATTCATTGGGAATATGGGTTTCAAATTTTTAAAAAAAGACTTTTGGGTGTATCATATACCCTAAACCACTTAAAATACTGCAGTTTTTCCCAAATTCCAATCTAATGTCTTTCTTTTAAATTCTGGTTATAGCTCATTATTTGTTTTGTACCTGTCCAATGTAAATATTCGATAATATTCTAGATAAATGGACAAACTAGTGAGTATTAATGCTGATAACTTTTGACACTTTATATATCTTTGAAAGTAAGGGATAAGATTTGGGTTTTTTTTTTTTTCCAACCTCAAGTTATAATCTGGGTAATTTGTGTTTTTCATTCATTTTGTTTTTCCATGTAGCTGTCTAGATTTTCTTTTGTATGGCATTGGATCTCATTGAGGAAGTTCTTTAGCATTCTAGTGCTTTGTGCTGCAAACATCATTCATGAAACATGTTTACTCCCTTACTATCAATAGGGAATCCTTTTATCTGGACTTGCACAAAATTCTTCATGACAGTGGCACATACTTTAGACATCCAAATAGTCCTACTGGTTTTTTTTTTTGTTTGTTTGTTTTTTTTTTGCCTTTTTAAATATTGAAACTCAAGGCTGCATTGAACTATCAAACTTATCATAATTAGTTTTTGTGGTTTTAAGTGTTATAGAATCTTGTATGAGTTATCAAGGCAGAAAACACCAAGTTTAAGAAGAAGCTTTATTGCTACATTTGTTGATAACTGAATCAGATAATAATTTTGAAATTAATAAAGAATATAGTGGGATTTTATATTGTTTATATTTATCAGTCTGGTATGCGGAATATTGTTTATAATATGCCTATTTCCCCCATTGGAGACACACTTCATGTATGGTATTTTATCAATATTTTGTGGTGATGAAAAAGAACGATGTATGGGTTCAATAGCTACAAGTTTTTTTTTCTTTTTTTTGGTAAAAATTACTATTTATGATTTTTCCATTTTTTGAAAATCTCTTCTAGTTTGACATGTTTTGGAAATCAATCCTTGTATATCTTTAAAATGATTTTTCCTTCAATAAAAATTTGTCTGTATGTAATTCAGGTCTAGCTACCTTTACCAGCTTCATCTTCTTAAGTACCATTGCTATTTCCTTAGAAGGATAAATGGTTGACCCTAGATGTGGTCTGCCTGTAAAATAGATGGCTATAGAAACAACAGCACATCTGTCCTATTTCATATCTATTTGTTCTACTCATTCCAGTGTTTCCTATTGATGCTCTTAGGATAATTTAACTTTTGTGAATATTATGCCAAGTTCTCTGTGAGTTCATTTTCCTCTTGACTGAGTTTTGTTATTTTGTGAGGTGAACTATTTATAATTTTCTGTATTTCTTTCCCATAGGTTTTATGAATAGGCATGTGCTGGTTATCTTCACTGTATTGTTTTTCTGTTTGGCAGGGATTTTCTGGCTGAGGTAGTACTAGGTTTTTAGTCACTTGGCTATGGCATTCAATAATATTTCTATGAAATAGCAATGGAATCAAAATCTTTACTTTTGTTATTCATGGAGTAGATGATTTATATTTAGGTAGATCATGTTGGAGCTGCTGTTGTTACAAAGGGTCTTCTTATTTTTATCCTCCTAATTTGATTTTTCATTTTGACATTTGTTTTAATCAATGACTGATGATTCTGAAAATCCAGATTCTAAAATATCTCCCACGTTGGAAAATAGACATCTCCTGTCCATTTTGATATCACTGATTTAATTTAAAAAATATTAATTAGTGCTGGTAATGTCAGTACTCTATAACTCTCTTCTTTTGAAAAACACTTTTCATGTACAGTATATGGTTACAAGCTTTTTTATTTTTTCATTTCTTCACTCCATACTGTATTCTTCAATGTCATTTTGATAATCTCCTGTGCTCATCTTTGCATTGAAATTACCAAGTATAAGTAAATTAAGCCTTAAATTAAGACAAGGATTGAAGTGATTAGAGAAACACAAGAAGAATCAATGTTAGTGGCAAGAGGAGTAGCAATGTAGGTAATTATATTGAGGGAAAGGGCCTTCCTTGCTAGTAATAAATTCCTATTTAAAAGACAGAGCATTTCTGATTCTGTTACAAGGTAGAAAGAAAGTGCTAATTGCTAATCAAGGCAGTTGATCATTATATCTGGGGGAGAAAGTAAGAAGCCTGCCATAAATAACTTTAGTTTCACTCAAGAGTTCCCTCTTATTCAGCCTCTACTGCAGTAAATAGACATGGCACCCAGGAAGACTGCTGCTCTGCAGGTTAGACAAGGGAGCTACCCATAGGAATCAGAGAAATCCAAGGTTCTCAATTCCAGGGAGTACAGAAAGCAAAGGGGATTTTGTAACAGCCTGAAGGGAGTGTGCATTGTTTCTGTTTCTTCCAATAGCAATTATTTATTTACAAAGTGTAAGCTAGTTTCTGTCTTAGAGGAAACAAAAAGGATAAATGTATCTCTCATCTGCTTATTGTAGGGGAGAATAAATATGTGAAATCTTTAAGAAAAAGGCAAAGAAGAAAAGGGAACTAAGGAGATAGAGGGTCAGAAGTTTGGAGAATAGAAAAATGTGGTACAGAGAAAGAGGAAGAAGGACTACTGAACATTTCAAGCTTAGAAATTGGAATAAAGTTTTCCTCACAAAGGAATTGGGGGGAGGGAAAGAACTGTTGCATCTTCTCAAGAAGAATCAGCTTCTGATACTGTAACGAATGGTCAAAAGATCTCATCAAAAAAAGTCTTCCAGTGCTGATCAGAAGAAAAGTAAATGAAGAATTGATTGATAAATTCCTACAGAGGAGTGCTAAAGCAACTAGTCATCAAACTGATATAATAATAAAGAGATGTACTGTCTTAATGGGGTTTTATGTGACAGAAATCTTCCCAAGACTTTTCAAAGTTGAAGATCACCATTCCTTGTGATTCACAGAGAAATAAATAATAGTGACATATTAAAAATATAAACCATAGCTGAGGATTATGAAACTCTGGGCAAGAAATAAAGGTCTTTGGGAAGGAATATGGAATTAAAAAAATCATTGCTACTTATTAAAGGTAGGAGGTTCTGAATAAAAAGTTAGACTTAGGAAGTAAACAAATAGCTAATTTGTTGGTGACCAAGAATGGGATTTGAATTTCTGCAACATAACTTAAAATATTGGAATTTTATTTTCTTACCAAAGGACGGAGTGTACCTAGTAGTGAAAGCCAAATACACATTTAAATGGAATCTGATCAGAATTCTGATTCTAAATTGGCTCTAAATTGAAAAAGGAAAGGAGGAAACTGCCTAATCTATCCATCAAGCCAAATAGCATAGAAGGTAAAAAAAGAATAAGAAAATATGGAGAATAACAGATGATTAAAATCAGTAATTCATATGAGACAATATCCAAGAAGAAAGGCAGTGAGGGAAAATGCATTGAATCAAATATTTGTATATGCAAATAATAAAGTCTAGATAGTAAAAAGTGTCAACTGGAGATTGTATTATAGACTTCATTCCAGAAAAGACATTACAGGCTAGTCCAACTCCTTCATTTTACAGGTGAAGACTCAACACCTAGAAAGGATAAGCCATTTATCCAGTATGGCGAAGGAAGGATTTGAATCCTAGTCCTCTAACTAACTCAAACTTATCTTCTTTTACTATGCTGCTTCCTATGGTACTTTTATTATGAACACTACATATGTAAATTTGCCTGTAAACCCATAGTCTCTTTTGTGGGGCATGCTTCAGATCTTAATTCAAAAGAAGTGCATTTGATCTCACAGGTATCATTGAATTTTGATGGGATGAGATTCATGCCAGGGTTATGATTTTGGAAGATTGTTCAAAAGGAGCAGAAAACATAAAAAGAGTAAAGTAACACTTTTTAAAGAAGTTATATTCTTGTGGGGAAATCCAGATACCAAATATGGGAAACGTGGCAGAAACTACTTAGATAAGGATTGGTGTAAAGAAAAACAGAAGCAGTCACACCATTTTAATGTCAATTCAACTAGTACCTATAAAATGTCTACAGTGTGCAAGGAACTTAACTTTAAGTACTTAGGATATAAAGACAATAATAGGTTACCATATATAGAGAGATAAGTAAATACAAAATATATGTAAAGAAAATCATTAGTGTATAATGAGGACAAAGGATTTAGGCAACATTTCAAGAAGCAAAACATAGACCTATGATGTATTTTTTTTTTTATCTTTTTACCTCCACCTATTTTAGAATTCCTACCTTCCTTTGAGGTGCCACTCAGCAAATGCTTCGTAGAATTTATGTAAAATACTACCCCAATCAACTAATTTTTTAGGGTCTTTGTCTATATTTTGTATTTATTTATCTGTATATGGATTGTTTCTCTCCACTAGAATGTAAACTACTTGAGGTTATGGATTGTCTTTATTTCTCCAATGAAGTGAAGTGGCTTTAACATAGTGAGGAAGTACTTGTTGAACAAATGAATAAATGAATGATATGGAAGTGTTACATGGTAGTGATTGGAGAAATTACTCTATCCAGACACTTTGTAAAGCTCTATCTTTATCAAAAGCAGAACAAATGACTTGCCTTAAGCGTAATTTGTTTTTCTTTCTTTTTTTTTTTTTTAAGATAGGAAAGCAACAGGGAGAATCATGATTCTGTTTATGATTCACCAGGTCTGTCTGCAACACATCCTACAGTATTCAAAGGGTTGTGATTGCTGAGTCATTGTCAGTGATTTCTGAAAGACTGTGAAGAGTGAGAAAAGTACTGAACAGGAGAAGGGCATGTATCCCCATTTCTGAGAAAGAAAATAGGGTAAATTCTGTAAGATGTAGATCTGTAAACTTGATTTTGATTAGCAAAATTCTAGAATGTATTATTAAACAAAGATGAACTGGTTATTGAAAGAGATATGTAAGTCATGAAAGGAAATGACCATTCAGTCTTGAAATTCATGAAAAAGGAAAGAAAAAAAAAACAGACATAATTTAACGTGCGTTAAAATTTTGGGGGGAAAATTTTCCCAAAGATTTAAAGAGGGGATAAATAGGATCTAATATCTTAAAACTTGTCAGGAGACATTGACTCAAGACATATATGTTCTCAAGAATGAAATTCTGAAAATACAAACAGATGTGATTTCATTGAGAAGAAAGAGGGGGAGTTACCTTAAGGGACTGAGATAAGTCTAGGGAATTCATTGAACAACTCAGATTTAAAAAAAAAAAAAAAAAAAAGAAGTGGGATCAAGGCAGGCTGTGGAAAAAAAAAAAAGCAAAATTATGGTCTAGCAGCTAGTGTCAAGAATGCTAAAGTCTAGAGTGGACTGAATGAGCTACTAGCAAAATTAAGGGGGGAAATGTTGAAAAAAACAAATAAATCTGTGTTGGGGGCAAGAGGAGAATTTTTAAAAGGGCTATTACTACCACTAATATTGAGATCAATGGATTACTGTGAAAAAGCAAAACTGCTTAATTCTTTTTATTTTTCTCTTTTCTAAGGAGAAGGATCTTTGTTCTAGGTAGCATACCAAAATGGTTAGAAAAGACTTAAGACTGAAGGTAAAAGAAGAGCTCATTTTAAACTGATGAACTTAGAGTCATCAGGTCATGAAAAATTACAGCCTAGGAATTATGGAATTATGGAATTATAATTAAGGAATTATGATTTTTGTACCACAGTTCATATCTTGGAGAATAGGAGAGATACAACAAAAATCGAAAATGGCAAAGGTTTTGATTTTCTAAAAAAAGGAATAAAGGATTGATTGTTCAAACTCTAGGCCTTTTTTTGCCTTTTATTTTGACTTAGATTCTTGGAAAAAAATATAGGATACATTAGTAAAGGGATGGTTTAAGAATACTTAGAAAAGAAGGCAGTGATTACTAATAGCTGGTATAGTTTATTAAGAAGTGATCATGTTAGATTGGCTTCCTTATTTTTTTTTTTGATAGAGTTGTTAAGTTAGATAGAATTTATCTAGACTCCAATTATATATTTGACAAAGTTATTCATATTATCTTTATCACCAAGAAGAAAAACTCTGGGCTAGTTAATAGTAAGGTAGCTTCAGAATAGTTTAAATAAGATGTGAAACATAGTAATCAAAGGGTTGGAGTCAGTTTGGAAGTAGGTTTCTGAAATGGACATTTTGGAAATATAAGGAATCATGCAAGATAGAAAAACATTTTGTATTTTTGTCTATTTAATAGGTCTCAATGGCCAAAATTTTTATCACCTTCTGATGATGAATGTTTTCTTAGCTAGACTGATCTTCAGACAGTATATCTACCACCAGCTCAGTACTCTAGTCTTTTCAATTTGGTGTCACTGGTCAGAGACTGCATTCTCTTGTTAAAACAAGACAATCTCCATGTCATACTGAAGCCTCAGAATCAGTAGAAATGGGGTTGTCCTAAAAGCATCTTAAAGGGAAGTTAGACGTAATATGCTTAGCTCACTTTGAGATGTACTTACTAAGTTTAGACATTTGTGAAGCTGGGTTAAACATGGCTACTAAACATGTGCTGTGAGATAATGAGAAGATTGAAAATTTTATGTTTGTACTTACAGGAATTTTCTATTCACAAAGTCTAGAAATAGTTATGGGATACATGGAAAGAGTATAAGGTCCATCTCAGTCTCTTAGGGTAGTTCCCTCTCTTTCTTCTCAATGAAATCACATCTGTTGTCATCTCTCTTGAGCCAATTTCCCCTAATAAGTTTTACGACATTAGGTCCTACTTATCCCCTCTTTGCTTCTTTCCACTCAGATCACTGGATGAGTGGGCTGTCAATATAATTGGTAATTATACACTGATTACTGATGGCTAGCTTGATGTTGACCTATGGCCCCACAATCTAGTGAAAGGGATGAAGGATGAAGGAAGGATTAATTCTACTTCCCATCCTAACGAGAAGGCAATGTCCTAAACACTGGAAAAGAGAAGACAAAAATGAGATAGATCTTATTGTCAGGGAACTTATGGGTTCATGCTGTTTCCCCAAAAAGAATATAAGTCCAGACAAAATATATATGGATAGGTATTGACCCTGTGATTTTATTGATAAAAGGTTAATTACAGGATGAGGAAACTTCCCTCTTCCAGTACCAGTCAGCATCTTCTCTATAACTTATAGTCTTGGAATCCTGAGAAGCTAAGTAACTTGTCCAGTCACACAGCCTTTAAGAGTTAAAGATGAGACTTAAGATCAGGTCTTCCTGTCTTCCTATTCTTTATCTATGTAATATGCAAACTTGTAATGTAAATATGCATTATTTAACTTTGTCTTCTGATTCCATCGAGGATGGAAGCAATAAATGTAATTTTTTTTTGAGGAGGAAACATTAATAATTGTGTAGTTTAGGAAAATCCTCATGGAAGAGGTAAGGTTTGAGCTCAGCTTTGGCAAAAGTCAGGGATGCAATAACAATTGCAGAGAATGAGAGGAAAGAGGAAACGTGTCATAGACATTGGGAAAATTGAGATCATAGACAATGAGATATGAGCTGGAATGTCATGTGTGAAGAATCTCAAGGAGGCCATTTTGACTATTATAGATTGGAACCAAGTTGTGAAGGCCTTTACCTGCCTTATGAGGACATTTGTATTTAATCCTAGAGCTAACAGAATCAATGAAATTTATTGAGTAAGTCAGATTTGTGCTTTAGGAATATAATTTTGGCAGCTATGTAGATAATGGATTGGAGAAGGGAGGGACTGGAGGATAGCAATTAGGAGACTATTGCAATTGTCCAAGTAGAAATTAAAGAGGAGCTGGTCTAAGGTGGTAACCATGTAAGAAGCAAGGAAGAACTTAGATATTATACTAAGATATTCTCCCAGTTGTCCACCATCTTCCACTTTATTTGCCTCTGACCTCGAGCCTTCTTTAGGAAACTTTCAAAATATACTTCCAAATACTAACAATTTAAAAAAATCTACAACAATTGAATAATAATTTTATTATTGGAGAAATTACTCTATCCAGACATTTTATAGAGCTCTATCTTTATCAAAAGCAGAACAGGTGACATGCCTTAAGCATAATATCTTTTTCATTTTTTTTTAAAGATAGGAAAGCAACAGGGAGAACCATGATTCTGTTTGTGATTCACCAGGTCTGTCTGCAACACATCCTTTCACATGCCTTTCATTTGACAACAATCCTGTGAGGTAGGTAATATAAAGTATTATTACACCTATTTCATTAGATGAAGAAACTGAGGTACAGGGGGATTAAGTGATCTTTTCAAATCATATAGTTTATAAATGGGAGAGCTGAGGCTCAAACCTAATTCTTAAGGCTGCAAGTCTGGTGATCTTCTACTATTACTGCATTATCCCAATCACAAAAATATTTTTAAAAAATGTTTTGGATCTTTTAAAAAATATATTCTCTTTCCTCTCCATTTTTGTCTACATCGTTTCTTTTTTTTTTTTTTTTTTTTCACCATTTGCTGGCAGGTTGGACAGTTCATAGACTATAAATTTTATCATGAAATGCTTAAGAAATAGATACTCCAGGATAGGGGATGGCCTTGCTTTGTAAAGCTGCCTCTCCCTGTCTGGCACTCTGGAGACACTGAAATTTTATGCCCATAATGCACTGCGGTGATTACTTGAATTGCTTAGCTTCTTGATGGAATCAGGAGAGGAAGTTAAAGTTCAGGCAGGTAAAGGAATCCTTTGTTTAAAAAGTAATTTACTTGGTATTTGTAACCTTTCCCATCATCATGCAATTCTCCATGCCTACCACTGATAAAGTTATCTAAAAATGTCAGCAACGCAATAAGATGTGAGCTTGACTAGATCTGTGCGTAAAGCAGAAATGTTGATGCAAACAGATGTAGGATTATTCATCCTGTAAGATTTCAACCTACATGTAAGTACCATATTCCTCCTACTTTCTTTCCCTTCTGGTGTTAGTCCAAGGTTATGTTACAGCTCTTCCTCTTCAACCCAGAGAGGGACCAGAATTGAGTATGTTACCCTAGAGTAAGTACTCAGCTGAAGAACATTTGAAGAATAAGGTTGGAACCATCTCATTTAGATAATGATATCTGGCAGAATCAGCTGATTAAACCCTTGGGGGAAGTTTGGTTAGGAGAACAAAGTTTTCTTCTTTTTTGATAAAAAAGAAGTTGGCTCACATGATTTGTTCTAGGAGTTATTGGGGCTTTTTCTTAGCTCTTGGCTGGGAGCCTGAATGTGTTAAGCTGGAGGTTGGGTGGGGGGGGAGGGGAAGCAAATGATTCCATAAAAATTTTACTGACTAGAATATGTTATTTTAGAATTGGGATGCTTAAACTACTAACAACTTATGTAGTTATAAGTTTATATAGACATAAGTTAAATAACTTATGTAGTTATAGTTTATATAGCTTATGTAATTAACATAAAATTCCTTAAGGTTTATAAATTGCTTTCCTCACAACAAAGATCATTAGAGCTAGAGAGGAGTTTAGAGATGATTTTTGCCTAATCCCTCCATTATACAGAAAAACCTTAGTGGGAGAAATGGAATGACTTGTGTGGGTTGACAATGAATTAGTTGTAGAACTGGAATTAGATTTCACATTTTTTGATCCTTATTCTTTTATGTACTTTCCACTGTACATCTGCATGTAGTATTTGTATACGACCCTGCCTCTATGCCCATTTATTTGAAACTCTTCTCACTGGTAGATACTGATTATTTAATGTTCAGTGCCTTTGTGAGAAGCACAGTTGGTGAAAGATGGTGAGAAAAGAGATACTGTTCTTGCTTCCAGCTATGAGAGACTCTCTTCAGATCCCTGAAGGGAGAGACATTCTGGAGAAGCTGATCTGTAGAAGAGCTGACATGGTGATCACATTGTCTTCTTTCTAGTTTCTCTCTCCCTTCAGGGATCTGAAGAGAGTTTGGAATGGTATCATTTCTCCCTCAACACTGGAATCTCTTCTAACTTTTAGCCATTCTTCCCACCAACTCAGGCACCAAGCACTGAATAATTAATATCTACCAATAAGAAAAATCTTATGCAAATGGGCTTTGAGGCAAAGGTTTTATTTATAAGGTAAACACAGATCAGTTTACCTCCTCTTCCCCCTCTTCCCCAAAAAGATATTTAAACAACCTATTGGATTTCCAACCACTTTTGCCTGAATATTACTAACACCTTTGGAAAAGGTGGACAACCTGTGACTTGAGTCAGAAAGGAAAGGAGGCCCGGGTTCTCTGTCTTTGAAGGAGACTCACAGCTAATTTGGAGCCTTCACACTTACCTTTGAAGGGGGGGTGTGCTTGTGTGACCAAGAAGAGTTTTTTGCTTTTCTGTTGACGCTGCTTCCTGATGTAGTAGCCCAGGGTGTTACATCGACCTTTCTTGCAATCAAGGCACAAACCCTTGTTGAAGGTATTCATGTCAGTGCACCAGTAGGCTGTGCTCTGCAGGTGGTGGTGAACAATGGAATCGATGAAGAGGTGGACTGCTCTTTCATGGGCACATTTCACGGTCTCTGTGATCCCTGAAACATGCCAGTACGGTTAAGATGTTTGCCACCAGGTAACAACTAGGGTGGGGTGACCAGGGCTTTCTTCTCAGGGCACCAACATTTAGGAGGGACAGACATCACATTTCCTTGGTACCATAGAAATAGCCTAGTTAGCAAGAAATAATTAATAGTGCAAACTACTCCTTAATAGGGCTTCCTCTTCTCCAGCTGCGGGGCTTCCTCTACTTTCCTTCCCTCCCTTCCCCCACCATTTTGAGGACCATAATCCCACTATGTGTCCAGTTGTCTGTGTCTCTCCCTCAAATTAAGTTAACTTGAAGGTCCTTTGCATGTTGCCTTTCTGGGGCACACGTTGTAAAGCTTGACCGAGCCATGAAAAATGCTAGTTACAATTGTCCATTGCATACAGTTCCTGTTGGTTGTATGCTAGAAAGGGAGAGGGTATTGTCTTAAGAATGTTGACTCAGAATCCAAGTGTACCTTTAGCTCTGCCTTCAGTGACTGTGGGGACATAACAACTTCAAATATAGTCAAACAGACCATTAACCATCCATGTCTATTAGGATGGGAGAAATTTGACAAATAGAGCTAAGTTCAGAAAGAAAATGTCTTACTTCATAATGCAGTTAATTTTTTTTCCTTTTTTTTTTTTCCTGAAGCAACATGGGTTAAGTGACTTGCCTGGGGCACACAACTAGTTTTTAAAACTAGTATTTTACATGTTTAAAAATTTTAACTATTTTTTGTTTTCTAACTTGTCTTAAAAATTAAGTTGACTAGCTGTGTGACTCTGGGCAAGTCACAACCCCAATTGCCTCAGCAAAAAAAAAAAAAAAAAAAAAAAAAAAAAAAAAAAAAAAAATTATGTTGACTTTTGTTTTTCTATTGGCCTTAGAACTTTCTCCTTACATGGATTAGTTGTCAAATGGAAATAGGCCAAATAGATAAAATTGACAAACATTCTTACTTGAGTCATAACATTTAAAATATTTAAAGAATAAATATTTTATGGTTACTGCTTTATAAACTGATAGAATCTCCTGATTAAAGAAGAGAACAGATTAATCAGTGCTTTTTTGTGATGGGAGCAAAGAAGTTTTTCCAGTTCCTTCACGTTTTCATGATTTGAGTGGAAGTGACCAGCTTATAGTCACATTTCTATGTTGGTCAGATGACGGGGCTAGGTGAAGGTCTAGCCTAATAGGCCATATTAACACAAATGGGAGGCAAAGTATTTTATCTTCTCCCTTAGATAATGATCAAGCAGGAAAATATTGGGGGAACAGTACTGAGGTCTTTACAGTTTGTGCATGTATATACATATACACAATTTAGTGTGTGTATTATGTATATATATATATATATATTCACAAACACAATTTGGTATATATGATGTGATATATATATATATATATACATATATTTATGTATATACACATATATGTATACATACATATATACATATATATTTACATTAAATCTGGAATTTCTTTCACATAAGGAATTCTTAGTAAGGAAATTCCCTTTCCTTCATCAATGCAGAGCTGCAATTTTATGGTTTTATGGAATTCTGTGAGAAGTTAAGTGGTTTGTTCAGGGCAAATTTGTGTGCAAGGTGGGACTTGACTCTTGTGGATTCCAAGGCCATTCTTCTCTATCTACTATATCAAGACTGTCCTTTACTTTGCAAACAGTAGAAGCTTTATCAGTATTTGTTGAATTGAATTGAATTATAATGTATAAAACTATGTATCAGAAAGTGCAAAGTGTGATCTCACAGAGTAGTAGGCCTTGCATCATTTTGTATCCAACCAACTCTAGGACTCACCAAAAAATAGGGATGAAGAAAATAGAGGGGAAAAATGCCCTCACTGGACAATTTTACAAATAATATTTTCTAAGGATAGAATTAGATAACACTTTTAAAATAATAATAATAGCTTGCATTTATGTAGTGTTTTAAAGTTTACAAAGTGTTTTTATAGACATGCATTATATGTTTTCCTTTGATCCTTACAATAACCTTATGAAATAGATTTCTGTTATTATTCCTGTTTTACAGATAAGGAAACAGACATCTAGTGATTTGTCTAGAGTCACAAAACTAGTAAGTTTTTGAGGTAGGATTTAACCCAAGTTTTCCTGAATCTGTCTAGCATTCCAATTACCACACTAGACATGTCAAACATGTGACCCCTTGAGGTCCACAACACTTTCTAGTATAGACTAAACCAGACTAAAATGTGACTGGGAAATATTTAAAAAAACAAATAAAAATGCAATAGAACATAGATAATGTTAATATGTAGTTTTTTAAGTTAATATATAGCCTGCAGGGATCCTTATGTATGGTTTAATGGCTTCCATTTCTATCCTAATTTGACTTTGCTACACTATTACGCTGCTTTTTAAAGCATAGAACTTGAAGTGACCTTAGAAATAATTTTGTGCCAACTCTTTCATTTTATCAATGAGAAAAATTCATTTCAGAAAGGTCACATGACTTGTGCAAAGACAATTGTGTCTTTTTCAAACCAAAGCAAAGAGCTTTTCATGTCACTGCTTTACTGTGATTTTGTAGCTTATAGAGGGTTGGTTTTTAACCTTTGTGGAGTCCACTGCCAGAAGAGCTAAGGAAAGAATCTCAATTAGTCAAAGTTCTTGGCTAATCTTTCCTTTCTTACCATGGAAGCCATGCTGTGCGATGTGTTTGTACATGAGCAAGAAGTGACAACCCGGCTGGAAGGTGCCTCCATTGGGGTAGAAGTCATAATGTGCTACTGGCTGTTTGATCCCCACACTCAGACCCATGTGCTCCTGGGTGAATGTGTGAATAGCATCCACAAAATCAGCATCATCTGGTGATAGGCGTTCACTGGGGGATGTCCCCTCAAACAAGGGACCAGCTGCATCTAGTCCTGATATGAAAGTACAAGAAATTCAGAGCATGAATTTTGCTTTTGAGCTTTGTGATATTCCAAAACCAATTCCAATACTTGTTTCCTGTGCAAGAGGGAACAGAGAGAAGACAAAAATAAGAGTTTTCTTATCACAATAATGCTATGACCTTATATATTAGACCCTCAGTAATTAGAAATAAAATAATTTAGAGTTGATGGTGGAATAATCCAGATGTATTTTAGGTTTGTGTCTGTCTTTAAAATTGTCTAGAAGAAATGATGTTTTAGAGAATATAAACAAAATTGTGGGGGAAAGCTTAGTCTACTTGAAAGATGCTAATGAGATCATTAAAACTGTGGTTTTTTTTTTTTTAACTCACAGATAAAGTAAGATTGGCACAATATTGTTCACCTGTACTTGGCCACTAACTGTTTGGTTTTCCACTTTGTCCTTAGTTATAATTAACAATAAAGATGATAATAAAGAGGTTTTCTTTTTGGCAAGTCTACAAGATGAGCTTACATTCCAGTCCTCTTTTTCAGCTGCAAAAAGCAGGCATTATAATAGTCCACAGAACAATAAATATAAAAGTTATAGCATAGATATTTGTCCTCAGACATTTTATATCTAAACCCCATCAAAAAAGATAAGAACAATATAATAATGGATCCCATTTATAAGAAGCCCTTTGCAGTTTTACAGGATGTAATCCCATCCCATTCATACCTCAATCAAATCAAACCCTTTACAATTTATAAT
Source organism: Sarcophilus harrisii (assembly GCF_902635505.1). Classification (NCBI taxonomy): domain Eukaryota; kingdom Metazoa; phylum Chordata; class Mammalia; order Dasyuromorphia; family Dasyuridae; genus Sarcophilus; species Sarcophilus harrisii. The sequence goes on along the minus strand of NC_045427.1, from coordinate 510,841,570 downwards.
TTCCTCATCACAGCTCTGATGGTAGGTAGTGCAAATATTATCCTTATCTTTATTTTAGAAAACAGGAGACAGGTTCAGAACTATACAAGTGAATTGATGTTAGATTTAGAGTCAGCATCCTCAAGTTCAGATCATCGATCAATCTGTATTTATTAAGGACCTACTAAATGCAGGGTACTGTGCAAGATGCTGGTAATACAGAAAAATACAGGGAATAAGAATCTCACTATTGGCAAAGGACTTCCATTCTACTGGAGAAATGTCTTTCTCCAGGTGTACAATAAGTACACTATAAATATACAGTCAAAGTATAAAGTTAATATATTATAATATAATAATAATTTGTATATACATTCACATATCCACACACAAATACAGTAGTAGCTAAATACAAAGTAGTTTGGGAGGATAGGCAATGGTAAGTGGGAGTAAGGGGGAAGAAAGGCTTCAATACAGAAGGTAGCACTTGAGCTATGAGGCAGAGGTAAAGAGAGTATATTTTAGGCATGAAGGAGAGTCAGTGCAAAGTCAACAGAGATGAGAATAAATGAACAAGTGTGAAGAGCAAAAAAAAGCTAGTTTTCCTTGATTGTAAAGAAAGTATGGAAAGAGGAGAAGGCGAACAAGAATTTAAGTGCTTCTTGTATGTCAGCCATTGTGCTAAGCATTTTACAAATATCTCATCTAACATTCATAATAATTTTTGAGTTAGGCATTCTTATGAGCCCCATTTTAGGATAGATTTTTTAAAATGTTATATAGACTGTTCTTTTTTATTAAAGCTTTTTATTTTCAAAACATATGCTTCATGGATAATTTTTCAACATTGACTCTTGTAAAACCATGTGTTCCAAATTTTTTCCTCCTCCCTTCCACCCCCTCCCCTAGATGGCAAGTAATCCAATATATGTTAAACATATTAAAATATATGTTAAATCCAATATATGTACACATATTTATACAATTATCTTGCTGCGCAAGAAAAATCAGATCAAAAGGAAAAAAATGAGAAAGAAAACAAAATGCAAGCAAACAACAGCACAAAAAATAAAAATGCTATGTTGTGGTCCACACTCAGTTCTCACAGCCCTCTCTCTGGGTGTAGATGGCTCTCTTTATCACAAGATCATAGGACAGAGATTAAGTGACTTGCCCAGAATCACATAGCTAGAAAATATTTGAAGAGAGTAATGATCAGTGAAGCTGATCTGGTTGTACAGGGCATAAAAAGCCAAATAGAGAAGTTTGGCTTTTTATCTTAGAAGCAAGAGGAAGTCACTAGAGTTGAATGAATCACATAGTCAGATATGTAGTTAAGGAAAATTACTTTAGTAGGAATATGTAGGATGGACTAGATATAGGATATTGCAATAATGCAGATCAGAGGTGATGAAGGCCTGAATGAATTAGGGTGGTATCTGTGTGAATATAAGTAAGGGGTGAGATGCAAGAGCTATGGTGGAGGTAGCCAGGAAAGATTTACCAACTAATTAAAAATGTGGGATGAGGGAGAACAAGGAGTCCACGATAAGGCTGAGATTCCAAACCTGGGAGACTGGAAGGACAGCTAGCTGGTACAGTAGAGAGAATGCTGGGCTTGAGTCAGGAAGACTCATCTTCCTGAATTCACCTCTTATTTTAGACATTTATTAGCTGTGTGATCCTGAGCGAGTAACTTAACCCTGTCTGCTTCAGTTTCCTCATCTGTAAAATGAGCTGGAGAAGGAAATGGTAAATCACTGCAGGATTTTTACCAAGAAAATCCCAAATGAGGTAATGAAGAATCAGGAGAGTGGGAGGATAGAGGGTCAGAGTATAGGCTAACTAAACATTTGATAGTTGATTGACAGACCCCAAATACAAGGCCTGGAAGAAATTCCTTTATTGTTACTTTAAAAAAAAAATTGGGAATAATAAAACTGGTTTTCTTAAATAAACAAAACCCTATCTTGTACTGCAGAGTTCAGTGGAAACTTAGGGTCTTTTCTCCAAAATTTGTTCAGATAGCTGCTATGTTATTGGAACTTTTAGAAAAAACCTGGGAACCTTATTATTCAACTGAAAGCAAACAAACACACTCAAGCCTAGTGGTCCTCCCACTGATATGTGTGTTTGTGTTTAATAAGAAGCACACCCTGTTGCTGACTCAAGTCAATGCTGTTTACTTACATTCCGTTTTCCTTTCCCTCCCTTTGGAATTCTTTGAAGTCCCAGATAGTACTTGGCTCTCAACCCACTTTCAGGACTATTCTCCAGCCATCATGAGATTTTTTTTCTTTTCTCCCTTGTTCCATTAGTCCCATATTTTTTAAAAATAAAAATGGGCTTTATCATGCTTTGGTGATCAATATTTTGCATATTTACAAATGAAACATGTGAATAAAATCAAGAAAGGAGGAGGTGAAGTCATGGAGCACAGAGCAGATCTAAGGCCTGTTAGAAAGGCTTAGATCTAAGGCCTGGAGCACAGACCAGATCTAAGGCCTCAGGGTCTCGAGGTTCTTGGCTAGTAGGTACAGAAGTATATTGTAGTTCTCATGCCGTTGTAGATTGAGTTCTTCCATTCCTAAAGTGGGAGGTTATAACTTAGGTCCTGAAGTCTTGTGAACACTTTCAAGTCAGGGTGAACCTTAAACACTCTAGGCTTAAACCACAAGCCATGATGCCAGTGTCTGTGCCAATTTCAAGCCCAACAATGCCCCAATACAGCTAGTAGGAAAAAAACAACAACAGAAAACTCAACAAAATAAACTAGTAGGGAGTCACTTAAATAGGGAAACTGCATGTAATAATTGATGTCCATTCACCATCAGCAAAATCTGAGCATCTTTCTTTTTTAGTATTTGCATTTAGAGATAAGTTATCTAGCTTAATTTAAAAACAACAATAAGAACAAGAAAGTAGCCTTAAGTGAGCGGCAAATTGTTAAGATTTGTCACTTTCTAGATTTCTGTAGCCTTTGCTTATCCCTGACTCCTGTTTTTTAGTATGTCTCCCTCCCATCTTCTTTAAAAATATAGTCTTATTTATCTTAGTGCCCAATGTTTCCCCACAGAACTTTACTTGAGTATAGACTCTTCATTTTTGTTTCTTGAAATAATAAAATTGATTCTGTCTTTTTTTAATTGACCCATTTATAATTAATTGATTTTGTCCTATAACTGTCTAAATTATAGTTCTCTGTCTCTGAACTTAGTTCAGAAATTCAGCTGTCATATAATGAGTTAAGTTTAGAAATCCACTTCTCTTGTTGATCAATATTCCACTCTTGTGTCAAGGATGTTACCCTTGCAGGATGTCTGGTTTGCTATCCAAAAGAAATTTGGTCCACTACCTCTAACCTTGAAAATGGACTCAAACAATGAACTTGTATCTTAGTCACTGAGGGAAGGAGTTGTTAGCTCCTGATTCCCAATTTCCAACCAATCATATTGTTTCCCCTGCTTCTGCTCTGTAACCAATCAGATTTACCATTCATGATGGCAAGCTCTTTTAACCAATTATAACTTATTCCCTGAGTTCTTTGTTCTATTCTCCCCAAAATTATAAAATAGAATTGTCCCTTTTTATTGGAGTCTTAGCTTTGCTGAGGATGTGGAGATTACATTTATTGATAAATTCAGGCTTTACTAATAAATTGATTGTGCTTGGAACTTTTAATTTTAACTATTACACTATGTATCTCTGCCACCTAGAACAGTACCTGGTACACAGTAAGTACTTAAGGAATGCTTATTGAATTAAATTGAAATAACAGGAATAATATATATATATATATATATATATATTTATACATACACACACACAAATGTATGTGTGTGTGTATGTATCTTCTGGGGTTCTCAAAAAATAACATGCTCCAGAAGAAGGAATTTTGTTTCACTAGTGAAGAAACTGAGGTACAGAATTGGCTCAAATAGTACGACAAATTAGGATATAGAACTTCATCTCTCTCTGTCTCTGTCTCTGTTTCTCTGACTCTTTCTGTCTCTATCTCTCTCCTACTACAAAAACGTATTTATAGTCTTATTTTAGACACACTTTGGTATATCTACCAAAAATATTAATTGGAAGGGAGACAATATGAATTAGGTTTATAATTCACCCTGAGACACTTTAAAAAGAGAAGCTGTGTCAGTGATAATGTTAGAATTATCACTGCAACTCATCCTGTGGTGATCTGCCAGAGAGTAGAGGAAGAAAAGGAACTTTAATTGCCATGCTGATGGAAAAGTTGGTCTGTCCTTTAAAACATCAGTGTGGGAATGAAGAAGAAAGCAAACTGGGTTTTCAGATATTATTAGTTATGAGTCATTTTTACCTGTAATTCTTCCAATCTTGTTTGTACCATTAATATAGCTGCCAGCAAATCCTGAGACATGAGCTCCAAGGCTGTACCCAATTAGATGAACATTGCTTCTTGAAAATTGAACGGCCTCCTGGAAGACAGCAGTGCCTTGTTTTTAGCATGAGAAAAGCAGGGCTTAAAATGGTCCACAATGGGAACTCTCCATGGTGCGTCTGAACTGCCCCCAAGTGCCGAGGGATTCTTTGGGTCTGGGTTCAAATTGAAAAAGGATAGATAATCTTGTTGACACCCCTTGGCTCAGATCAAGACTTGCCCTATTCCCTTTAGTCTTTGAAACTATTGGCTCAGATCTGTTTTCTCTTACTCCAGTCCTCTTTCAGCTTGAAAGAGGAAGGGGAATAGGGTCTCCAGGAATATTTGACGTATGCCTCAGATTTTTCTCCTCATGTGTTTTCTTTCTCCCACAGAAGCCAATACAGTAGCTCTAGATGGACAAAAAACATTCAGGGAATTTTTTTTTTCTTTTCAATTCCAATTACCTAGACAGTGAATGGCTTGGGTCTTTATATCCTGCTATGATTTTCTCCATAACAGCATACAGAACCCTGATGGGAAGATGGCATTCACTGGAGAGAGATACTTGTTCATGTCATTTATAGGCTACAGTGTATATTTTGTATATTTTCTATTTTCTGAGGAGTAGAAAAATTGTCTCTAGTCACAAAAAGAGGGGGTGGAGTAAAACAAAAAAAAAATAATACAAAAACCATGTCCTCTGTCCCACCCCAAAGGGGAAAGTATTCACGGTTGTTGGGGTATCAAACATATGTAATCTGTTTGAGGACAGGAAGTATCTCACTTTTGTGTTAAATCTCTAATACCCAGCACAGTGCATAGCACTAAGCAGGTGTTTAATAAATAATTTCTGATTTAGTGAGTCTACTTTCCATGGACCTCATTATCATAAAATGATACCATTGGTTACCTACCATTCCACTAAAGATGAAAAGATGTCTCTTGCTACCTTACTTTTCTATTTGTATCCCCAGAATTCAGCACAGTGCCTTGCATATAGTGTTTAATAATTTTTTTAAAAAAAGTCTTCATTATTATATTATAAACTCTACAAGGACAGGGATTCTATCTTTTTCATTTTTTTGTATCTTTTGGCACTTAGTCCAGCAATCTGCATAGATAGATGTCTAATATATATTGATTAATTTAATTAAATTGCCATTGGTAGGTAACTGCTTTAAATATGATCCTGTCAGCTGAAGTCATGTATGAATAGTTGAAAAAGGTGTAGATTGTCCCTTTTCAGATGTAAGATTACTAGGAGAGTTAAAATTTTGCTATAGAAGCTAAAGTTGTTGCCTTTGTATATGTGACTACAGATTCTTTTATTGATGTTGGTTGTAACATCTGGCAGTGGTATTTTTGTTATTTTTTAAAATTTAAATTAACCAAGGAGAACAATTTGGCAATGGAGAGGACTGTCTTGCGGATGGACTTGGTACCTTAGATGTGGTTGTTTTTAGTTCAGTTCACCTAATAAGAGAGGTAAGATACTGGAGGAATACTGGAGGAATTGTTGATCAATTCCTGTGCCTACTATGTGGGATCAGTCAGATTTCAGACTGCAGAAGCTGGTGGTTGTTCCCCCTTCTCTGGGTTCAGGATAGTTTGCTTGTGGACTCTTTTCCCACTGCACTCCCCACCCCTTATCATGTTGGTTGAGTGCTTGAGGAATATCCTGACACAACTTCCAGAAGATAGGAGGTAGAATGCCCCCTCATACTCCGTATCCAGCCTCCAAGATATTTATAATAATAGGAAAGGAGATTTTCTAGAAACTTAGTCCATCTAATTGTCTAATTGTCAAAAGAATTTAATTTGCTCTTTGCCCCAGAGTGCAGATCTATGGACAATGATTAGAAGCCACAATTTAAATTTAGGTTTGGTATAAAGAAAAACTTCCAAAGAATGTGTTAGTCAAAAATATAATGTAAGATCATGGGTTCTTCCTCTTAAGAGCTATTCAGACAAAAGATGGGAAGTCACTTCTTAGAGTTATTGTAGAAGTGATTATTGTTCAAGTATGGCTTGAACTGAGTATTCTTTAAAGACTGTTGGCAAGTCTGAGATTAGAAACCTCAGCACCGACGATGAAAAGAACTCTGAAGTCTGTCTCACAGTGAAATCTGGTTATTCTCAATTATGCCAGCTAGTCTCTTTCTGGGAGAAAGTAACAATTTCATTTAAAAATTTTTTGGTCTTTTTGAGGAGATTCTCAAACTTATTGAAAATTCTGCCAACTAGAGCAAGGATGGAATGTTTGCTTTTGCTATCAGACTTCTACTTCAGTATCAATCCTGGGGGAAAATGAGGGAAATCCATTATTTTATTCTGAAAACTCTAATGCAAGACTGAAAGCCTTTTCTTCCTCCTAAGGACCTTTAACATATAAGAAAAAAAATTGATCACAGGCAATCTAAGTTTAAACATAATATAAACATATTTAATCATCTGCTTTTTACATTAAGAACAGGGAAGAACTACTTCTATTCAATAAATAAAACATATTTAAACTTACTTCATATGTTGCTTTCAGATGTGGCTACAGGAATATCAGCTAGTTAATGATTAATTGTATTAATTCACTAAAAGGTTTCTTTTTTAGGGGGAGGAAGAGGTAATAATATCCAAAAATAAAGGTGGAATAAAAAGTTAAAAGTATTAATAAAACATTTAAATATGCTTTATATCTATATTGTGGTGAATTAAAGGGATAAAAAAGGGAGAGAATATATAGAGAAAGGTACAACATATGGAATAAATATGAAAATGTATAAGTATAAGTGAAAAGTGATGGGGAGAAAAAGCTACTAGAAGAGTGAGACAGAGGCCCATTACCTTTATGCAAATATACCACCTGACTAGGGTACAAAGAACCTAATGTATTATGATTAGGAAAGTGGAAGACATGTTTGTCAATGTCTCTGGTAGGCAAATATATAGTTTATGCATTCAAACTACTATTATGATCCTCTAGATTTAAAAAAAGTAAATATTAGAATTTGCTATAAAATGAATTTTAATGACTTAAAATTTGAAAATATTAGTGTTCTTGAAATCCTGCCTTTCTTCCTTCATCCTCCCTTCCTTCCTGTCTCCCTTTTTGATCTTCCTATTTCATCTAGACTGGAAGTTATAAGTTTGATCCTCCTTTAATTAGCACAGCAGTTTTAACCTAATGCTGAATTTAATGTGGATACACAATCAGCTTAGTCTATAGTTACTCTGAACTCTCTATGTCAAGAGACTTGTCAGCCTCAGCTTCCTGGAAGCAGAAATTATGTGTGTATGTTAACCTGCCTTACAGAAACCCTCTTTTTCAAGAGAGAAAACTCCTAATTTGCCGTTCTGGAAAGTGAGGAATATGATATCACAATTTACAGAAAAAAAAGGTTGTCTCCAAAGAATAACAGTAATAGTTTGAGGAATTTTCATGGAATTTCTCCTAAAGAATTTTCAAGTAGTTCAAAATTTGCACCTATAAGAACACATAGTATTACCTTAAATTAATTGCCCTATAGATTTGTAATAATAAAGCAGGGAGCAGAGTTTCTGATTTAAAGGATACTTTGAATGTCAAATCATTAATAGAAATCATAGCAGCATTTTTTCACTTTTAATTGGAGGGATAAACATTTTATCCTGAATTTTATTCTATTTGCAGGCTATCTACTGGGTTTCAAGGTCTTCTTGCAGGCAAAAGAAATGACCTTTTCTATTTTATTCTTGCTGAATTCGGTATTTATGAAACAATTTAAATGTTTGCAAAAATTACTTCTCTGAGGATTTTATGGATGAGATATATCTTAACAAACGGTAAATATCTAAACCAATGAGATCCAGAAATGATTTACTAAATAGCCTTTAAGTGAATTAAATTAAGTAGATTAAAGTAAACTCTATTTACTCAGGCTCCTGGAATTGGTTCTGAGAAGAAAGGAATAGAAGAGGAGGTGAAAGTTCTTACCTCTAGCCACTCCAGGAAACTTGCAATTTCCTGGCCAACTTGCCGAGTGTTTCTGACAGCAATAGCATAGTGTCGGTGTGCCAAGGTGATCCAGTCAGCAACAATCACATTCACTTGAGTGGATTTCTGAGACTTGAGTGCTGCTGCCATTTCCCAAATCCATTTCTCCAGCATGCCATCCACCTGTGGGAAGGGGAAACTGAGCAAAGTAAGCCTCTTGCTCTCACTTTTCTTCCTTTCCTTCTTTACCATTCTCTTCTTTTTCTTTCCTCCTAATATATGATTAATCTTTTTCTTCCTAAGGGGAAATAAAATATTTCAATCTTTGGAAATTTCCATTGAACCCAGTTCAATGTAGTTCTAGATAATAGGTAATGAAATCCTAGGTATCATTCAAAACTCAGATGTCACCTTTTCCTTGAAATTTGTCTTGACCTTCCTAGGTTAAAATGATCTCTTCCTCCTCTTTGGCACTTCTGGCATTCTACCTTGGGCTATCATTATTTGTGTTTGCTGTGTTTGTTAAAGTCCAAGGCCTTGCTTTATACACCTTTGCATCCCATAGGATATTCAGCATTGTGTCTTACACAAAATCGGAGTTCAGTAAATCAATGGATCATATAATCTCAGAGTTGGAAAGGACCTCAGAGGTCACCTCATTAAAACATACCTGCGGCAAAAATCCTCTTTACAATAGAATGAGGACTATTGGGCTAAAGTTATAGGAAATAAACTAAGGGGAAAAGGGAAAAATTTTAAAAAGGAATAAATGGAAGATAAATAATAAATGGAAAATAAACAGAAATATAAAAGGGAATAAATAAATAAAAGAAATAATAATAAATAAGTGAATAGGACAAATAAATAAAAGGGAAAAGGAAATAATAATATTAAATTATAAAAGTGAATAAAAGGAAAAAAAAACTTCATAAGAAGTATATGAAAATAAGATAGGCTGCTTCATGAGGTTCTATCTTCCATCAGTAGTGGTCTTCAAGGAGATGCTTCATAATAATAATAATAAATTTTTTAGTGGTTTTGTAGGTAAATAAATAAGGTTCCAATTTACATAATGGTAGGAGTTTCTACAAAAAAATCTCACCAATGATCATGCTGACTTAGCTTAAAAACAAGAAAGTCATTATTACTTAAGGCAATTCATTTTACTTTTAGACAGCTCTAGCTTTTTAATGTCATTATAGTTCTTTTTTAATGTTGTTATAGCATGTGTTGATGTAATAGCTACCTCTCAACCACTACCTAAACAATCCTCCCTATAAAGTACATTTCTTGAAAGTACTTAAGCAAAACTACTTAGTACATGCTAGCAATTGACAACTCAGCAGCTTAATCTTAATAAATTAAGTAAGAAATTAATCTTAATAAATTAGTACTGATATTTGACTTTTATATTTTACCTCAGTTTTGCATTTAGATGTGTTTTTCTTTATACCATTGTAGCTATGATGTATATTGTTTTTTTGACTCTGCTTTCTTTAGTTTGCATCACTGCATGTGCATCTTTCCATGTTTCTCTAAATTATTCATATTTTGTCATTTCTTACAGCATAATATTTCATTACATTCATATACTGCAGTTTGTTCAGCCATTCCTCAATTATTGGGTTTGTATTTTTCCTAGACTTTTGTATTATAAATAATGATTGCTATATTTATGATTATATAGATAGAAATACAACTCTATGTGTCAAGATAGACATCTTTAATTTTTTTGTGTATATCTCATGGTAGTCTGTACTTTGGCAATCAACTGAAGCCTACAAATCTTTTCTCAAGATAATATTTTAAAATAAAATGTTAAATTTCAGTTAGAGATTAGTGAAAATAAAGATGCAGTTTTGCATCTCCCAAATTTACAGATTTTCAAAAATCTATCCACAGAACCCTTGGGGTAAGGATATTATGAACCTTCAGGTTAAGAATTTCTTTATTAAGATCTTTATAACAATCTGTGATTTTCTGTGATTTTCAATAGAGATGTTTGATACCAAGCCAAACATATGTATTCCCTCTTCTAATTAAGACTTCAAATGTTTAAAGATGCTATTGTGTTCAATAAATCATATTTTCTTTAGGCTTAATATCTTCAGTATATTTGACCAATCAGCTTATGATATGATTTCAAGTACTCTCATCATCCTTAGTGTCTTCTAGATATAATTTAGAATTTAATACCCAGGTATCTCAGTGGCAGAGTAGATAGAGCAACAGCCCTAAATTCTGGAGGACCTGAGTTCAAATTGGGCCTCAAACACTTATTAGCTGTGTGATCCTGGACAAGTCACTTAAATGATTTGCCTGTTTCTTCAACTGAAGAAAGAAATGGGAAACACTCCAGTATCTTTGCCAACAAAAACCCAAATGGGGTCACAAAGAGTTGGAGGACATGATTAAAATTACTGAAAAACAAAATTTCAATGTCTTCTCTAAAATGTAGTGCCAATAACTGAAAAATAATACTCTAGATACAGGGTCTGGATTCTCACCTCCTTCATTTTGGACCCTATTAATTCTTTATATAAAGCTCAGAGCTCCCTCTCGGCAACTTCTACCTATTTCACTCAAGTTCTTCCCTCTATTTAAGCAGAATAAGTTTAATCCTCCTCTTATATGAAAGCCACAGCTATTATGCAGTCCCAAGTCTTCACCATGCTAAAAATCTTCACTTCCTTTAACTGATCGTCATATGAAATGGCATTCAATTATTTCAACATCTGTTTACACTGAGCCTGCTGCAGACTGTTAATATCCTTCCAGATGTCATGTGACCAGGGCAGAGCATAGTGAGATTATCATCTTTCTGCTTTGGGAACCATACCTTTATTAATACACCTTGAGAATACATAGGTTTATTTATTTAGGTTGCCATGTCACACTGGTGATTCAGATTGAGATTTACTAAAGTTCTCAGGTCTTTTTCATCTATTTAACTACCCCCAGCTCCATTTGGCTTCATGTGAGAAAAAATGGAAGAAGATGATGTTAGGAGTAATCTAGAGTTGACATTTGACAAGGCATGATGGTAATAGAACAAGGGAATAAGTAATTTAAGAGTAGAGAGTAAATTTGAACTTGAAATGTAGAAAATCAAAATTGGAAAAAAGAAGAAAATTAAATCTGAACAGGAGTAATGGCCTTAGAAAGTACTGAGGCTTGGAGGGGATGGAGGTCATGGTGAGGATGAAGAATAGAATTAGGAGGAATGGGGCATAAGGAAAGATGAACTTATAAAAGATGAATGGTTAGATAAAAGAATTTCATATTCTTTATTATCAAATCTAATATCAAAATCAATTCTTTATTATCAAAGTAACAACATTCTTGTCGTTCACGGTGAGATTAAGATCTAATTGTCCCTTTGTGTGGCTGAAGTTGAGTGAAAATGTTTATTAGGGGAAGTAAGAAAATTGATGAACTGGGAAGCAAAGGTTGAAGGAACATTAACATGAACGTTGAAGTTCCTGAGTATTTTGGTAAAGATTGAGGTAGAGATATAAATGCTCTCATTCAGGTACTGAGCTCATTAAGAAAAGAACATGAATGACTTGGGAGCTGGTAGATCAATGCCAGGAGGATCTGAATCTGTGATGTATCTGAATAGAATGAATCTCAAAGAAGTTGCTGAGTGATGGTGGCAGAGGCATGAAATGGCAATGGGGAACAAAGAGTTTCTTTATTCTTCTCCCTAGATGAGTCCATTGAGGAACATTTGAGAAGATGCATCCAGTACTGGAAAGAGCTGCCAGATGGCAACATCTTCTGCTTGGGTGGTCTAAATCAATGCCAGAAGATAGAAGGAACGTTGACAAAGATGAAGAGAAATTTGCCTCAGTTCCTTAATCTGGGAATGATGATATGCTATCTACTTGAGAGGGTTATTGAGATGATCAAATGAAGTAATATACTTTGTAACAATAAATATATGCTATTTCTAGATCTATTACTAAAAAGAGATTCTGGATCATAATATTCAAGTAGATTTGGGAGTTCCTTCTGTATGTTTTTATTTTCAAGAGGATTTTTATGTTTCTTTTAAGTAATAAGTAACTTTTTTTTGTAGGGTTGATTGGTCTTCTTTGAACATGAAAAACAACCACCAAAGTGATATTACTATGTTGGGATCAAGGTACAGTGCATTCAGCTGTTGCTGATCAGACCAATACAAACTCAGGCGGCTCTAATAAAAGTCAGGAATAAATAGTTCATAGGACCATTTGGGAGGGAGATATCTCCAAATCTGAACTCTGACATTTATTTTGAGGGATTGCAATTCTGCTTTGCACATGAAAAACACAGCACTTTCTTGGATGTGGGCACATATTAGGTGGTCCTGTGCCGGCGTATCCCATGTCTCACAACTGATTCCATAGTTCTTTGGAGAGATGTTGAGAGTGTCCTGCTATCGCCTCTTCTTATGACCTCTGTATAAGCACTTGTCTTGTGTGAATTCTCTATAAAATAGTCTTTTAAGCAAACATACATTTGGCATTCAAGCAACACAGCCAGTCCATCAAAGTTACGCCTACAGTAGAGTCTGAATGTTTGGCAGTTCAACTCAAGGAAGGACATCTGTGTTCAGTACCTTATCTTGGTAGGTGAGCTTCAGAATCTTCTTAAGACAATTCAGATGGCAGGAATTCCATTTCCTCGATCCTTATAATCCAGTTCATAGGTTTACAGCTCTGTAGACCTGTAGTTTGGTAGGCAGCCTAATGCCAGCTCTCTCACACTTTTCCTTCAGAGCCTCCTAAACACAGAGCTAGCTCTGGCAATGTGTATGTCAACCCCATCATCTCTGTATATATCCAATATATTGCCAAGATAACTTATCCACAGCATTCAAACTCTCTCCATTTATGGTAACTGGTGTTCCATGTAGGAATGATGCAGTATGGACTGGTGGAGAACAAAATTAGTACACATGGCAGAGAACCATTCTATACTCGGTTGCATCTCAGCTTTAGAGGCTGTATTGAGTGCACAATTATCTGTGAACAAAAACTTGTGTACCAACTTTCTGTGTTAGTCTTGGCTTGTAGACTTTTCAAGTTAAATAATTTACCATTAGTGGGGAGGCTATTTTCATCCTTGTTGAAAGCAGTGACATCATTACTGAAGACATTATGCTAAAAATAAGGGGAGCAAGCATGTTGCCTTGGTTCATCTCTGTTGGTGATTGGGAGAGTATGAGACCATTATCCTCTGCTATCCAGAATCTATGCAAGCACGCTGTTGTGGAACTGTGGTATAATACTGATGAACTTCTCTAGGCAACCAAATTTTGCTATGGCCTTCCACAAGCCCTCATGACTGACTGTATCAGACACCTCAGTCAGATCAACAAATATTGTGTGCAGACTTCTGTTCTGCTTCTCATATTTCTCCTATAGTAAACAGGCAGTAAACATCATATTGACCTTTCCTTGGACCTTTCTGAAGCCACACTGGCTCCTGGGGAGATGATCATTTTTTAGGTGAAGGATCAGTCAATTAAGGAGGACTATGCAAGAATTTTGCCAGAAATGACTAAGAGAGAAACCTCTCTCCCCTTTTCTAGTGATTGTCACAAGACGATCTATTTTCTTTTCCTTTTTTCCCCTTTCAAATTAAATAATAGACAACTTTGGGGACAAATTAATGATTCATAGAAACTCAGGGCTGGGAAGGTTAAAAAATGTTCACAGAAGTCCTTTAGGGAGAATCTTTAATTCCCTTTAATGAATGAATCAGTAAATGAATTAGGTGATCATTCATTTATTCTAGTATAGTACCTTTTGGAAGTTCTCATCTCTTCTCTGGCTTCAAGAACAACAGAGAATGGCTGAGCACAACCTTTTATCCATTCAGTCTATGAATTCTGAAGTCATTCCTTAGATTTCTCTTTAATTTATTAACTAATTCCAACTCTTTGTTGCTAATTCTTCCAACATTTTTGTGATTCTCCTCCAGTTCTCTCTCTGGTCACAGTTTGCCTTTTCCAGATGTTTTTTTCCTCACTCCTTTCACATAATTGAACACCCATCCTATTGATTTAAGTAGTTGAGTAAATTGAATGCTTTTCATTTACTGATGGTTCTAAATTGTAAATGTTCTTTCCAATCTGTTTTTTCCTCTTTTGGAGAGTTCCCAAAGGAGAGAATTTAGATTCTGATCTTTAGTTTCGCTTGTTTAAAGAAAAGCATCACTGTAAACGCTTTAGGCCCTGCAGTCCCTGTGGGAGGAGCTGAGAAAGGTAGAGGAGAATCCTTTTTGCTTTAAAAAGATAAAGAAAAAACTTTGAAGGTAGCAGCTTTGAAGGAAACCAGCAGTTGTGGGTATGGTGTGATTCCAGGGATGCTGGGAAAGTTCCTTTCTTATAATCTAACTCTTTCCCCATTAAGTTTCTGATGCCTAAAATTTTAGCACTATAGATTCATTTTCACAACTTAAGACTGTTACAGGTTAAAATGCTCATAACTCTAGGAGAAATAACATTAAACCATTATCAATCATTAAATCTCAGAGTGAACGTTTTAAGACCTTTTGAGAACAGGTTTTGATGAGGAGAAAGGGTAGAGATGGAGAAAGAGTGAAAGTGATTGAGGAAGCATCTGAACAGTGACAAAAGGTGGTAGAAGTAAATTGGAGCAAAGTGAAGAAATGGAAACTTGAGCAAATCTAAAATAAGTTTTGCTGACTTGGTAGTTCTGCAGGAAGCCATATCTGAAAGCAGGAAAAAAAATTTTTTTTGGCAATTTAATTAGTACAGATTGATTGGAGAATGGGATCTATGTTAAGATCCATGTGGATCTCATTATGGGAATTATGGTGAAATTATAAATGAACTTGGATCCCCAAATTGATGCTTTTCTGGCCAAATAGGTGTAAATACTGTGTCTGGCCTTCTCTCGCTGTAATTACACATATTCTTCAAAATCAATTAACCCCTGTTCCTCTCCCACCTCATTCCTCAACTAAAGCTGCTATTACAATATAGTGGAAGGATCTTTATATTGGATTCCAACAGAATATAAACTCTTTGCCCAGATGACTTTCTTTCTCTTTTTCCTTTCTTTCTCTTCCTTCTGTAAAAAATAACTCCACTGGATTTGGGAGGGATGAAATTAAAAGTCTTTAATTACACATCTGCAGAGATGAGTATCTTATAGAATAGGAGTACTTAGAATCAATACTTGTCCCTTTTTTTGTACCCAAAACGCAAGCCTCTCCCTTAATACCCTCCTAGTTGAATACCAGAGGTGGGCAACCTATCAAGAATATGTAATCAATCCCTCATGTGAGTGATTATATCCTTGGTGGTCACCTTATTTGTTCTTAGTTCAGTCCTTCCTCTGATTCCCTATTGGCCATCCTATCTGAAAAGTCTAAATACCCTATATGAGTCTAAGTCTCTTCCTTTAAACACATCATTACATCTGCCCTACCACATGTAAGTGGTTCTCCACCTCTAATTACATATTCCTTTCCTTTTCAAGTCTGAATCTCCCACCCTATTACATTTTTCTTTTTAAATTTTTATTTCTGAATCTCCCTTCCTGATTACATTCTCTTTTTCTTTTCAAATCTGAATCTCTAGCCCCTAATTATTTTCCTCTTTTTATTTTTATTTCCTTGTTTCACATCCAAGCCTCCATTTCTTAGGTTTCAAATTTCTAATTAAATCTCTGTATTTCTCTAATTTAATTTTTATAATGCCGTGGAAACTGAACTCCCATGCAATCAATTCTCATCCTTCCTTCCTTCCTTCCTTCCTTCCTTCCTTCCTTCCTTCCTTCCTTCCTTCCTTCCTTCCTTCCTTCCTTCCTTCC
This sequence comes from Sarcophilus harrisii, assembly GCF_902635505.1. Classification (NCBI taxonomy): domain Eukaryota; kingdom Metazoa; phylum Chordata; class Mammalia; order Dasyuromorphia; family Dasyuridae; genus Sarcophilus; species Sarcophilus harrisii. The sequence goes on along the minus strand of NC_045427.1, from coordinate 510,825,390 downwards.
TTCCTTCCTTTATCTCAATGTCTAGCACAGTTCTTTGCACACAATTGGTAATTAATAAATTGTTGTTCATTTGAATTGACATTCTAGTTCCAGTTTTGCCATTAACTAGCTTTTTAACTTTGGGCAACACATTTAAGTTTTTGGACTTCAGTTTCCTTTCTCTTTTTACAATGATGGATACAATGATAATCTCTAGACAGTGTCTTCCAGATCTAAAATTCTATAATTGCACTCAAGATCTTAATTTGCTTAATTTTGCTAGCTCCCGAGATGGTTCTGATTGATCCTACTCTCTGGGACAAGTCACTACACCATCATTTCTTTTCCCTCATCCTGTTTCTTTCTCTGTATCTCTCTCATATTTTCTAGCATCCAAGCCCAAAACTGTTAACAGGAGAGGATTGAAAGCTGGATGGCTATCAGAATGATTCTCCCAAATTTTGTGATCTTTCAGCCCATCTGACCATGGTTATTATTCATCAATTTTTGCCTCTTTCATCCTCCCCCTCCCTCCCATGTAGTCTCACTTGATTCTTGGGGCTTGCATTCCTTGTTGAAAAAGAGGAAAAAACAATTCCATCATGGGTTTGGTTCTGATTTGGTATTTAGACACTTGGGCACTAAATGAGAAGTATAATTGACTTATTTATTTGGGCAGACTTGGGGAAGTCTTTAGTAAAGCAAGGAGAGGCAGGAATCCTAGGGACTGGGATGGGTATGAATGTGAGTAATTAAGAGATGGAGATCTGCATTACAAAAACAACATTCAAAAGCTGGCTAGGTGGCAGGGATAGGTACTCAAGGAATGGGACAGGTTCTGAATTCTCTTGGGACTCAGCACATTAACTCATCTGCTTGCTCCAAATCTCCTGGCTGGGATCCAGGAAGCAGATAGCTCATCTCTAGCATGAGCCTTGCCATATGACAGCCTAATTGCTTAATTGGACTTCAGAATCTCACTGGGAGTTCTTAATCTACTCCCTTCTCCAGGGCTTCTCATCTCTTTCTGAGGTTTTTTTTTTTTGATAAAGTTAGAAGACTAGAGAATAGAGAAGAAGAAAAGGCAGAATGTCATACCGACCATCCGTGGACAATGATCACCAAAGGGAGAGATGAATTGAAGCTGCACTGGTCAAGCGTGTTTAAATGATGAAGCTGAAGCTGGCAGCTGTCACCCTTTTCACCGGAGTAGAGGAGAAACCTGGTCTCTGTCTTGAGGGACTTTTCCTCCATTTCCAGGTCTTGGGGGCTTCTCCCTGATGCTTCTGGAACAAAAGGTCAAAGAATTATGATAAACCTCATATCTCATCCACTCTTCTCCAGATGATTAAATGAGTTACTAAATGAGTAATTTCCTTGAGCGAAGGGACCTTTTCATTGCTTCATTTATGTTCTTAATACTTAACACAGTGCCTAGTACAGAGGAGCTTAAATGATTATTGAATTGAATTGAATCAAGTTTCTCCAAATACTTGGAAGTACTAAGACATAAGGTAATTATACCTGAATGTGTGAAATGCAAGATACCCAAATATACACTAGATAAAAACGTTGAAATTCAGAGTAATTTCCCTTTGCCATCATTAATAAGCACTCATAATACATTATTCTTTTCTTCTTGCAGTGTAGCTTATAATATGCTTACAAATTATAGTAATTTAAGCATGATGACAATACCACACAACATCTTTTACAAAGATGTTTCCTTCCATCAACAACTAGGCTTGGAGACCTTGCTAGCCATATTCTATAGAGTGCCAAATACTATTCATGAGGACACATACATATAATCATGGCTTTAAAATTATAGGATCATAGATTGAGAGGTAGAAGCGACCAATTTTTTGTCCAATTATTTAATAAAGGAGAAACTAAAGCCCTGATTACTTGAGTGATGTTTCTAATGTCCTACAAGGTAGTAAGCAAGGGTGGGATTCAAACTCAGGTCTTGTCACTTGTTCAGTGTGAAAGAGAAGACAAATAATATTTTATTAATTTCAATTCAATAAACATTAAAAGAGTTTGCTATGTTCTAAGTATTGCACTTGGCAAAGTATTGGAAATATAGAATTTAGATACAAGATGGTCCTGTCTTCATTTCAGGAGCATAGGTACAAATAACCATGAAATGGCATGCGACTAGAGAGAGGCACATCAAGTATAATGTGCAGTCCAAGATCTGGCAGGAGGAGAGGTCATTATTAACTGGGGAGATCGAGGAAGAGTTTCTGAAAAAGGTGGTTTTCTAAATTGGGTTTTAAAGTTTGAATGGGATATTGAAAGGTATCATGGTGGGGAAGAGTCATAGAGTAACCTACTTCTGCTGCTTTAAAATGTCTAGGTTTGACCTCTTGTGAAAATGCTGTAATGTCCTCTCATACTCTAATTCTGCAGATATGAGAGCCCTTATAGAACACATGGGGAATAACAACATAAAATAAGTCTGAAATTATAAAGTGAGGTTGAATCATTTCATGTGTGGTTGATTCTTTGTGACCCCATTTGGAGTTTTCTTGGAAACATTCTGCAATACTTTGTCATTTCCTACTCAGTTTATTTTATTGATGAGGAAACTGAGGCAAGAGGGTAAAGTGACTTGCCCAGAGTCACATAGCTAGTAAGTAATTGAGGCCAGATTTGAACTTACATCTTCCTGACTCGAAGGTGGCCACTCTGTCCCTTGTCCACTTAGAATTATAAAGTATAGAGGATCCTACATGTTCAGCAAAGGTTCTTGAAATTTTAGTCTGAGCATCAGTGATATGAATAAATCTAGCTTTAAGAAGATGATTGTTAGTAGTGTGAATCAGTCCACAGACATTTAATAACAGATGACAATGTGCCAGGAACTATACCCCTGTGCCAGGGGATAAAAAGACAAAAATGAGATGCGTTCTATTGGAGTAGATAGGCATGTAAATATGTATAAAAATAAATGCAAGGTGATTCTGGAGTGTGTAAAATATAAAGTAAATGAGGCTTTAACTAAGATACTGATGGTGTGGATAGAGAATAGGTCATATGTGGATTTGAGAAATATTTGTGGAGGCTAGAATTCAAAGTTCTTGGTGACTGATCAAGGAAAAGGAAGCCTCAAAAATACCAGTTATTGGAGCAAGATCATGGTAGGTGAGGAGTTCAAGGGCACAGTTATTATTGTTATTTGTCCTTTTTGAAAGAGGACCAATGACATCATGGATGATGTCTTAATTAGGGGGTGAATTGGATTTAAATGAGGCAGAATTGCACAGTCGTAAGTCTCATATGTTCTTCCACAGTCATTGTAGACATGGGAAGAGGGTATAGAAGACAGCAAAAATGGTTTGTGAAGCTGAGAACCATTGAGAAGTAATTAAAAGGAGTTGAAAAAAGCACTGCAAACCTTAGTCTTCTCAGGGAACCAAGTGGCTAGGTCTAGGGTATAAGTGGGAAGATGTTGGGGAATTGAGGAACAAGAAAAAGTTTGAACAATAATGAGATAGGGAACCAAAAAATAGAAAAAAAAAAGATTTATTGAGTAGTAATGAAGGCTGAGGTAAATGACTGGCTTTGTAAATTGGGGGTGTGAGTAAAATAATTTCTATTTTATATTTTTTTCCTTTAGTGGTAGTTAACATGCCAGAGGAAGGGGCAGAGAAATCAGATGATAGAAGTTAGCCCAGCTGAGAATTAGTGGGAAAGCACTCCAGAATAAATCGGTCTATTCTTTAGCACAATGCCCTTAATTAATGCTTATCGACTTACTGATTTATTGACTGAGTCTATCAGCATTTATTTAGGGTCTACTATGTCAGAATGCCAAGAGCTGGGAATTCAAAGGCATCAGTGAAAGTATCCTTGTCCTCAAGGAGCTGACATTCAATTAAGGGAGGCAATACAGTCAAGTTAAATAAATTGCATTAAGCCAACTCAGCTTTACCTAAATAGTGTGAAAGAAAAACCACCAAAAAGCCACCATTCATATTAACTTTACTGGGCTCCCCTGTCCCCCCTGGGAACCTGCCTCTTGGTTCTGCATCACCTCCCCACTTCCACCCACAAAAAGCCCTCCAGTGCTTGGAGACACTGCTACAGGATGAGGGGCTTGCCTTCAGACCTCCAGCTCAGAGAGAAGAGAATTTTGGCCATTCTGCCTGTCCTCCCATCAGGTTCTTCTTTCTTGCCCTTGCTTGGGGTTCTCATCCTCAATGTGTCTGTAAAGACACAAGATTTGTGTGGGGGTAGTCTGTACTGCTAGATGTAAGGAGGTTGATCCATTCCACCTTGACATGCCAATTAGAGGAACACAGACCCTCCAAGAGAATGCTGAGATACCAAAGGAAGAGGGGCCCATGGCACCTTGGTTTGTTAGGATTAATTGGGTTGTTTGGGGGACTTTAATCACAAAACCTGTCCGTGGTGGCAAGAGAACTGAATAGTGGATTCCCCACAACATTCTAAAACTCAGGCTTCATATAGAAACAGAACAAAGGCGGCACATGGCTAGGGGTGTCCAGGAGATGTACAAGTTTTCCCAGGGGATGGTGGGAGCTTCTTTTGCTTTTTACATTTACTCAAAGCAGTTACATTCTTCCATGGAGTGACAGATCACGGTCTTCTGCTTCGGCTACTATCGTACCATGTCCTTGAACCTCAGAGTGCCAGTCATCACCCTCCAGGACCCAGCCCCCTTTCCACCCCACTCCCTCCCTCTCTTTCCCACCTTTACAGGCCAATGCGCATTATAGTAGCTTTTTAAAAAAATAACTTTATAGATCTGCAGAATGGTTTGTATGTACTACATAAGTAAACACAAAATAAATACAAGTTACTGTACTAGCAGTGGGGCGGGGGGGGGGGAGAGGAGGGAATCAAAAAAAAAGCTTTAAGTTAGGATATAGTATTTGAGCTGAGCTTTGAATAAAATTAGGGATTAAAGAGGATGGAACATAACTAGGGAAAAGAGATAGCCTATAAAAAGGTGCAGAGACAGGGAATTGCAAGCCGTGTATCAGTGATAGCAAGAAGGCCAATTTGGCTGCTGACTTTGGGGTCGAGCTTGAGTATGGAGGCAGGTAAAATCCGAATAGAGAAGATAGAAGGGGTCATGGATCAGAGATCATGAGGAGGACTAAGGACAGATTCAGCCTAAGTGTGAATACCATTCTATCATATGATATATTATAATAATTAAGCATAATAGCTCACAATAGCATTATATTAAACAGAGTTCATCAAAACACATGTATTTATATACAGCCAATTACTGTAATTACTGGATCAAGCCTCACTATTTCCAGGGAAACTGGAGGCTATGACCTTCAGATGGGTAATAGCTTGTACTCCATAATAAGGGGACAGGCCTGAGACATGGCAAAGAAAAAACTCATCACTCTGGTCCATAGAGAGCGTGCTCTGGGTTTGAAATTGGTTCTGATTCTGAGATTTACTAGCTGTGAGCAAGTCAGTTTTCTCATCTGTAAAATGGGGAAGGGGAGGAAGTATATAGGACTACTTAAGAATCATCAGAATTCTGGAGGCCTCTAGTTCAATCTATATCTGAATATGAATCCCAGCTCCTTTAATTTGAGCAGGGCCTTAGCAATATATCTCACAGTGATCTTGTAAGAGAAGCATTTGACAAAACTATCACATATTAAATAAATATAAAACTTTATTATTGTTGCTATCCTTTTTTAAAAAATTAATTAATTAATTAATTTTATTATTATAGTAACTTTTTATTGACAGAATCTATGCCAGGGTAATTTTTTTTACAACATTATCCTTTGCACTCACTTCGGTTCTGATTTTTCCCTCCTACCCTCCACCCTCTCCCCTAGATGGCAAGCATTATTGTTTCTCTCCTTCTAGAAAAAGCATGGGTTTCCCTGTGGACTGGGAAAAGATGCAATTCCATGTCTCTTTTTTCAGTAAGAATATAGATTTCCAAAGTAGCAACTGAATTCTCTCTCTCCCTCCCTCCTTTCTTCCTTCCCTCCTGGAGGTTTGTAAAAAATAAGGATTGGACTTCTGGTTTCCAGCAATAGATGTATTGAGGGATGATGAAGCTATAAAGTAGAAGGGGGTGTTAATGAAACTGATTTTCAAACCCGACAGTTATTAATTCTAAAGGTTATTAATTCTCAGCAAGGGGCAATGAGTTTCACTCTAACTACAGCATGAAATGCACTATCCTTTGTTAAGAGGGGAATGTGAATGAGGATCTGAATGACTCTCCTGGGCCAGTGAGATAAATTCATGGAGCCCAATGTGACTTTTCTAAACATACACACAGATGGTGGGATTCACAGGGAGCTCAGGCATCTTAACAGGGGTGACAAACTTTCACCTGCCAGTCATCAATCAATCAATCAGCAAGGGTTTAATAAGTGTTTGCTAGGTACCTGACACTACTTGTTTGCTGGGGATACAAAACCAGAAATGAAATAGTATTTGCCCTCAAAGAGCTTACAAAGAGCTTTGGGGAGACTATATGTATTTTTAAAAGACTATATATAAATATATATTTCAAATATATATATAATCAATAATATATCAATAATATAAACAATAATAATCAAATATATAAAAAATAAATATGAAGTAATATTGAAGTGAAGGAGGCACTCATAACTTTGAGGGAAGTTTAGTCCCTCATATAAAAAGTGGACCTTGAACTCAGTTTTAAAGGAAGGTGGGCAATCTAAGATGTAGAGATATAAAAAGAGCACATTCCAATCTGGATGACAGACTAGGCAGTGGCATGAAGATAGAAGATGTAGTACAGCTTGAGGAATCAGATCAGTTTGACTGGACCATGGAGTGCACAAAAAAAAAAAAAAATAGTGTATCTCTGATAATGCTGGCAAGTTAGGTTAGGGTCAATTTGTGGAGAGTATTAAATGCCAAAAAGAGAAGGTTATATTCTATCCTAGAGAAATTAGGGAGCCACTGAAGGGATGTAATCAGGTAGTCAGGCCTGTTTTTATTTTATTTTTTAAAGGAAAATTAGTTTTGACAGCTATGAAGAATACATCGGAGAGGGAGAGACATGATATGTGGGGACTGAGTGTGTGTGTGTGTGTGTGTGTGTGTGTGTGTGTGTGTGTGTAAGAGAGAAAGAGGGGGGGAAGAGAGAGGGAGGGAGACAGAGAGATAGGGAGAGAGAGAAAGAGAGAAGGAGGGAGGGAAAGAAGAAAAGAGAAAGGGAAAGAGAGGGAGAGAGGGAGAGGGGAGAGAGAAGGAAGGAAGCAGGGAAAGAAGAAGAGAGGAACGGAAAGAGAGAAGGAGAAGAGGCGGGGAGAGAGAGAGAGAATTTCTCTTTAGTATATATGAGCAGTTACAGAGGAAAGCATGATCTTTCCCCTGGAGGATAAGCCAGCTTTCTTGTTCGTGGTGCCATAGAACAAGGGCTCAGACTGAAAATACCGAGTTAGGCCACTGAGACTTGAGTGCTTTTAACCAGAGGAATTGTTTTTGTGTCAATATTCATGCCATCCCCATTGATCCATCTTGAGGAATAGGTCAATTTCATTTCCACCACATATCTTGTTTCTGTCCTTTTCTCTCTACTCACTCGACCACCACTTTCATGACTTCTCCCCTCAATGATTGTAAAGATCTTCTAACTGGCTTCCTTTATTCCAGCCTCTTCCTCCACTAATGGAGCCTTCCCATAACTGCCAAACTGATATTTGCACAGGCCAGCCTGACATCACCTCTCTGCTCAAGAAGCTCCAGTGGATCTCAGTTCACTCTAATACAAAGTGCAAACTCCTCTGATGTTCAAAGCTCGTCACAGTCTGGCTCCATCTATACTTTTCCAAGCTACTTACAGCGTCTTACTTACAGTGGGCTTTCTGTACATGTATTTCTGCCAAACTGGTCTACTTGCTATTTCCTGGACACAACATTCCATCTTCTGCCTCTATTTCTTGGCATAGTGTTATTCCACCTTGGGCGGATCATTCTCCTCCTTCCTCACCTCTGCCTTTTGGTACCCCCATCTTCCTTTAAAACTCAGATCACATGCCATATTTACAGAAAACCCATCTGGATGCCTTCAGTTGCTAGTATTTCCCTCAACTCAACCCCCATCATTTTCTATGTATTTTGCATGTATTCTATATTTATCTGAGTACATATTATTTTTCCTTATAGAATACAAGTTCACTGAGGTGAGGGGCTACCTTGTTTTGTTTTTGTATTCTCATTCTCATTTCAGCACAATGCCTGGCATATGGAAATCATTTAAGAAAAGCTTTTAAAATTGATATATTTATTTATTTATTTCTACTATGAAAATTAGTACTGGCTCAATGTGCCCGAATCCTGTTAGTTTACTTTGGATTGAACCCATTTAGTTTATTTAGGTTGAGTTTTTAGGATATGAGTTTTCAATCAAATGACTTAAAACATTTGCTATATACTCTGTAGAGATTGTTGGACTGATTTTTTTGAGCATCCATACCTGTTGGAATGAGGTGGTTTTGTTATTGTGGTGGCTAACATGGGGGGAAACAGACCCTGGAGCCAAGGAACAGAATTCTATCTGTGATGTTTCCTAGATTAATTTGGATGGAGAGATGAGTTGATGGAAGCTGAACCAGATGAATGTGATTGTCCATGGGTTATTCTAGAACTCTAGAAGATGTGGATATTCCTTCTACTTATGCAGATTGTAGCCTATATATATTTAAATCTATATCTATCTCTCTATATTTTTTTTCTTGTCTTCTATGACTTTTGTTTTAAATTCATCATAAGGAGTTTATTCAATTTATCTGGGGTACCTCCTCATCTTCTTTTTATATTCTTTGGGCAGAGCAGTGCAGAAGAAAAGGGAACCAGTTTGCTATGTGCCAGGCATTTACACATATCTCATTTAAAACTCACAACAATCCTGTGAAGTAAATTGAGAAAATTGAGACAAAGTTAAATGACTTGCCCAGGTTCCCAAAGTTAGTAAGTCCCAAAGTAAGAGTCAGGATTTGACTTCAGGTCTTCCTGACTCCAGGCTCAGAACTCTATCCATTGTGCTACTTAGTTGTCTTCAGCAAAGTGCTTTGTCTGTTCATCGATTATCCCTCCCTTTCACTGTGATTGGGTCATTTTCTTTTTTTCCAAGGTATCATTCTTTATGTGCCTTCTGTATAATTCCCTGTTTGTTATGATTTGTATCCTGCTCATATCAACCCTGAAAAGCTTCTCCATTATCATGGGGTGTTCCAGTTGTCACTAATTACACATCCTTGTTTTCAGATTAAGCTTGATGATCCTTAATTTGGGGACTGCAAAGTTATCAGATTTTTTTCAGGCCAAAGAAATTAATTTTGAATGAGAAAATAGACTTTTCAGTAGATTCCTGAAGATACCATCCTATTGCAGAATCAAATGAGATCAAGCATTTATGATAATGGAAGGGATTTGAAAATGCTTTAGGATGTGGTGAATTCACAATAGAGAACCATAGGACTGGAAGTTTTAAACCTTCATCAAAATGAATGCTAATGATTTTCTCCTTTCTTTCATGGAAACTGCTCAAATATCTTGATGCTTTTTAAAAAAAATTTTTAAATTAAAAATGGAAATGTTTTCAGCAATTTAAAATTGTCTAGGATGCTGTTGGGAGTTGACTGGAATATTATATAATGTGTTAAAACAAAATTTATCAGTTAAAAAAAGAAAAATAGAAGTAGAAAAAATGGATGGGAAGAAATGAATTTTCAGTGTAATTTTTCTTTTGTTCTCCAGCTTGTGAAAATTGTTCTCCATTTTACAAAGTCTATGATCATGAGGAATTATTGTTTTTGTGGATTCTAGTGTAAAGTGTGCATGCTGTAGTTATTTTTGTTGGTGGCTTTCTGGAATGGGATTTCCTTCAAAGCTTTCTTCTCTGCCTCTCTATTCCACCACCACTCTGGTTGGCATCTAAACTATTTTGTTTTTTTCCAAGAAATAAATCTATGACAAAATAAGTCATTGAAAGAGCCTTTCCACTTGGGACAAGGTCTTATGAGGACCAATGTTCCCAACCCAGCTAATTTTTTGAGTTAACAGATGCACTTATTCAGTGAATATATGCGCTTAAAGGCAGTTCTAACTGAATGACTACACAAAGAAGAAAATATTTTCTGCAGCCCTAGAGAAATAATTATTTATGAGAGAGGTATTTTGTTGTGGTGAAAAGAGCTCTGGAGTTAAGGGTGTGTGTGTGTGTATGGGCGGGTAGGGATTGTGTGTTACTAGCCTGGGATTGAATCTTGGTTCTAATATTTTCTATTGGTATTACCATGGTTGAAAAATTCATTTTCTCATCTATAAAACAAGTAAAGAACTCTTGCATTACCTAAGACTCAGGTTTATTTTGAGAAAAATGTTTCAAGTCCTAAAAGCACTATACAAAAGTAATATTTATTATTATTATTATTATTATTATTATTGTCTAATGAATTTAATCTAACATTATATATTCCTTTTATTTAAAGAGGATAGAAAATAGCTTCTGCTTAGTATTTAAATACATTCAAGTAACATCCCTTTCCCCAAATACCCAGTTATCCCAGATGTAAACAATTTATTAACTTGTTTGTTTCTTTAATCAGAAAATGTATTTGCCTGAAATAATCTCTTGATAATAGGAAAGGCAAAAGAAAACTGGGCATGTCCATGAGAGAAAAAATAACAAGCATGGAATTACCATGAAGAAAAACATGCTATTATCCAAATCAATCAGACCTTCTGTTAAGGAACTATATTTTCTTTTTATGAGAATCACTTGGTATTTTGTCAGCCACATTCTCAGGCTTCATTTTCTTTCACCAATCTCTTTCACAGAGGTAAACTTGAGAAGAATTCTTATAAGGGCAAATGGCTTGAATTACCAAGAGGGGAAGTGGCTTTCTGAGTCTGATTATAGTCAAGGGAACCTCAGACCAGTGTAAACCCCACAGGAGCTGGACAAATCACAGGTTCTTGGGAAGCAATTTGTGAGAGGGGCCATGATTCAAAACAAAGATTAAACAGCATGGCAGCCTTGCAGCTTCCTTGATAGACAAATTTATTTTCAGATATTCTTGTTTTTAATATGATCGTGGGAGGTACAGCTCCTGTCTAGTTTGGTGTTTAAAACACACTGCATTTGGCTTTATTTTCTTGGTCTGTCTCATGTACACATATCCAATGTATGATCACCTGGGGAGATTGCCACAGCCCAGAGAGGAGAGAGTAGATTATCCAAAAGAGTATGTTTGGAACTGTATAATTTGGTTCCATTTGAAAGCATCTAGTAATGATATTTCCAGCATTAGAAGCTGTGGATAAATGATTGTATATAGTTTAGGGCTAGATCACTGTTCTTCTACACTATTGGAGAGCTCAAGGGACCCCAATTCTGTTTATGATGGATTTTTATTTGTTTGGTTTTTTTTTTTTAAAGAAAAATGAAAGATTTATGTATTTTCCAACAATGGCCCTTGTGAAAGTAACATATTCTGCTTGACACACAAAAGACTGCTGAATCAAAGGAAGGAATGTGTGTGTTTGTGTATTTTAATGGGGCTGAGTAGAATGGTCTCCAGAGACTCACAGTTCATTTTTGTGGTGGATCCTCAGAGATGGGGAGTCAGACAATAATACTACTTTAGCATTTTCCTATACAAATCTAATACAGTAGGACATTGTATAAAAGGAAACAGCCCTGACCACCATTTTGTTTTTGAATTAGTTTCCTGCTTGACTGAGGTTTTGAGAACTGGCTTAGAATTTTGAATGACTTTATAAAAGAGTTCAAAATGGTCTCACATGGCAATTCTCCCAGAAGTCCTTGTTTGCTCTGCTTCAAATGTCATTTAAAAAAAGGAGATAGAGGGCAGAGAAAGGACATTTTGGGGACAATGGAACTGGAAGGAAGCTCCTTGTAAAATTTTGCTGGGAGTAGGAGGGACCTCAAATTTGAACCTTCCCTCTACCTATCTTAATATTTCATTGACCCAGTGATCTCAATGTAGGTATTTGACTCCATTGTTCTTGATTATGGATTTAGAGCTGCAAGAAGTCTTTGAATCATCTAGTCTATCCCTTCCATTTTTACTGATAAAGAAAGTGAGGTCTAGTGTAGTTTAGTAATTTGTCCAGGGCCACACAGGGATTAAATGGCAGAGCCAGAAATTTGTAGTCTGACTCTGGATCCTGAACTCATTCTGCTGTATCATGGTTCCTACATATTTCCCTATAGAATATCTTATTGTTCCATATTCTTCCATAGATGTTCCACATAGGAATTATTCTGTGAGAAAAGAGTACTAGGACTTTTTTCTGGTATTTTTATATTCTCTTGGGTACCAGTAGAACATTTGAGCTATCTGCGCAACTCACTACCATCTCTCTTCTGAGCAGTCTTTTTTTTTTTTTTTAATGACATCCCTTATATAGTTTCTTGTATGAAGGTCATCATTATTGTGTAAATGCTATGACCTATTTCCATGTGTCTCTTTATCGTTCTTTGGGTCACTCACTATTAGACTACATACACACACACATACACACACACACACTTACATGAGAGAGAGAGAGAAAGAAAAGAGAGAGAGAGAGAGAAAGAGAGAGAGAAAGAGAGAGAGAGAGGGAAGAAAGGAGGGAGAGAGGGAGGGAGGGAGGGAGGGAGAGAGAGAGAGAGAGAGAAGGGGGGGAAATAGATGTTATGGAATTCCAAGATTTATACCCATGTAGTATCTCTGGGAAAATCATAAGAGTTAAAAAGATGACTTTTTAATATCAGGGAGTGGCTTGGAATCACTAAATGCATCTTACTATTTTTCTAAGGGCAATAAAGTCTCTGCTCTGAGAGACACGATAGTGTAATGGGAAGAGCACTGGAATAAAGAGCCTAGTTAAAATCCCAATTCTGTCACCTTGAACAAGTGCCAATTTACTTTTCTGAGCATCAGTTTTTCTATCTGTAAAAATAAGAATATTGGACTAGATGACCCCTGAGGTCTCCTTTAGCTTTATATCTATTGTCTTCCTTCTATTCTCTTTTAGGTCTGAACTTATATCTTGCCATTGGACTGTGATAACTCTGGAGGAGAGAGTGAGCTGGTGACTTTGCACAGCCCTACCTCATGTAAATACAATTTACTTACAAGTCAAGATATCACCCTCCTGATGTCATTGATCCTCTTTTGTGAATAAAAGAAGAAGAACAACAAGGCCTTGTTCATCATCTATTTGTAATACTTATCCTAGATATAGCTCTATAACTATATCTAGGTATCTAGGCACATAGATATAGCTCTTTCTATATCAGTATATAATATACTATATCAATATATAAATATACTTATAAGTGCATATATATACACATATATGTGCACTAATATCTATCCATCCATCCATCCATCTATACATTGACTGAAGGAATAATTTAATGGACTGTCCATTCAACAACTTTTTGTTGTCTGGACAATAGGTATTTTTTGGTCCACTTGATTTTCTCTGTATGAATTGACAGAATCTTTTTTTGAGTAATAAACTGATTGAGAAATGTTTGGCACCCTAATATAGCTAATATAATATCATTGAAATGAGGCAATCTAGTGGACCTCACCAATCACAAGACATTCCTCATTCATTTGGACCCTATGCAGGACATCTTTCATTACAGTGATAAACACCTTTAATGAGCATATGTCTCCTTGTTTTATTCTCTGTCTGGTGTTAATTATCATTAACACTTTGTCACTGAACAAAGTTATCTTTGGTGGTTGCATTTATCAAGGAAACTTGTGTGATCATAACACATATATAAAAGACTACTATTTATTCTGTACAGTCAAATCCTTTTTGTTTTGGTAATCAACAAGGAACAAAAGTGTGTGTTCTCTGTACCTTCTCTAATCAATTGTGTGACTACAAAAATGCTATAGAAAGAATTTTTTTTAAAAGACCATTTTCAAAGTTATAGGAGGTGATTTACAAAAGCTAGGTCGCCTCTTGCATTTTCATTCAGATTTCAGCCAATAAAATAATACAGTAAGCTGAGATAAACAGGGCATTATTATATCCTTTTTTTAATAGATGAGTTAAACTTTAGTGAGTGGGACCAGTTTTTATTGATGCAAAAGTCTTATTTGTCATAGAAACATAACTTTTAAGCCGGAAAGGATCTTGAAGTCATTCAAACCTGACCTCAGATACTTACTAGCTGTGTGACCTTGGACAAGTTTCTTAATCTAAGTTCTTAACTGTAAAATAACAGCAGTTAAGTTGCAATCAAGTTGTTCTGAAGCCCAGATGAGATAATATTTCCAAGAGTGCTTAGCATAGTGCTTGGCACATTATTGTTGTTCAGTTGTGTCTGCCTTTATCTTGGCAAAGATATTGGAGTGGTTTGTCATTTCCTTCTCCCATTTTACAGATGAGGAACTGAAGCAAACGAGGTTAAGTGACTTGCCCAGAGTCACACAATCAGTGTCTGAGGTTGGCTTTGAACTCAGAAGACTTCTGTTCTATCTACTCTATCACTTAGCTGCCTGGCACAAAGCAGGCAGCTTTCCTTTTCCTTTCCCCTTTCTACTTATCCCATTTCATAATTTTACAGAAGAGGAAACTGAGGCCTGGAAAAATCAAATGACTTGCCCTAGTTTACATAGATAGTAAAAGCAGCCAAGTCTGGATATGGACTCTGCTAATGAATATTTATGTACCTATTTGTTTTATTCTTATTCAAATGGAGGTTTTTATATCAAATATGACCTTATAATATGTACTATGTCACCTCTTTTTTAATATTCTGCAAATGTACCTGCAAATATTTAGGAGTGGCCTTTAATGCATTGGTCTAGAATTCTGTAAATAAAAAGAGAAACTATTATTCCTTTCAGGAGAGGATCAAAGAAGAGAACTGAACTCTTTGATCCCAAGTCTCTTTACCCAACAAGAATGTTCCAGGCATATATACTGAAGAATTTTGGCCTTACACTCAGTGTTTTCTTTGTGTGGAAAGCAGTAAACATTAACCTGGCTAAACAATACAGAGGTTAATTATAAAATAAGAGCAAGTAGTGGGAGAAGGAAATCAAAACCCAAGCAGAGGTGGAAGTACCCAGAGCCTGAACTACTGGAGGCAGTTGATGCAAAAATAGATCTTTAGCCTTTCTGAACAATTTCCAGGTATTTAAGAGAACAAAGAAAATACATTTTTCCAGATGCTCAGACATGCTATGTATCCATGAGCTTGGGAGACATGATCCAGACCATCACCAATATTGGAAATACTCTTCAAGTACCACAAGGAAATGAAATACCAAGCCACATTTCTGAATTATCCTGTCTTTTAGATTCTCTCAATTTCTTTCCACCGAGTACTCTTTGTCTTCATATAACTTCCTCTCACCAAGTAATAAACTGATCACCATATATTCATCAATACTTGCTTTGATCCATTCTCTCATCTCTATATAAAGTCTGGTTCTTCCAACACCCCTATCTATAAGTATACCAGAAGACACCACATATATAAAACTTAATTGCTCCCTTTATCAGCTAGTTAGCAGTGGTGAGAACTGTGGCGGGTACTTTTTATCTCATGGCAACCAGTCTTCCTAGTCCTGATCTGCTAAGAAATTTAGGTTTTGCAATTTGTAGGCCTGTAAAAAAAAAAAAAAAAAAGATGTAGCAGAATCCTGCCTTCAATATTATTGCTGTAATTTGTTTACCTTACTGAGTAGCTTCATGAGCTGCCCTTATGGCCACATCTAGAGTAAATGACAATATAGGCTACATTGAGCAAAGCCCTGAAATATATTTGGTCTTCAGGTAGTAAAGCAATGGTCACCACCATACAAATCCCAGATGGACTGACTGCTGGAGCGCTCTGAGTGATTTCTGCATGGTGAATTCCATTCTATGAGTTTCAGAGATTAATGGATGATTAACAGGTGTGAAGGAGCATTAACCATATTACCATGGTAGGTGTGGGCCACGCAAAATATCCTCTGCCGAAGGTCAGAATGAGCTCCTGGTATTGTGGTTTTAAAGTCCGAGTCAGAACAAGAGCAATTCCTGAGAAACAACAGGCCCAAAGCCAAGAGTAATAGACTCTGCTTCTCTGGGAATCTTCAAATGAAGGCTGTATGAGTTGTAGAAGGATTTATTTTGTTCACATCACACTTTAGCTTAGACAGTCTCTGGGGTGCCCCCCAACTCTAAAAGTTTTTTGTTTTTTTTGGAAAAAGGGTCAATTATAAGCAGATTTGAAGAAAACACTTGCACCATTTCAAATAATTCAGCACATCTCTAGGCTGCTTGCTACCACCAACAGCCCTATCCACCAACCTGAAGAGGGGTCGTTAACATGGTTAACATGACATTAATGAGCATGGAACAGACTTTACAAATATTGGCTATAGATTCAAATCAAAAGGCCAATCTTTAGGTGTGGGACTATTACTACACTGACATGCAGAATGAATACCTCTTCAGTCAATAGTGTCATCTTTGAATGTCAGGTACAGTGTTAGGATAATCTTATTTACATCCAAATATAGCCTGTGTCCATACAATGACATCTTTCTGAAATACCAAAAACCCTATACTAGTTTACATAATTATACAAAATTTTAAACTTTTATTTCAATTCAAATATAGACATTTTATTTATTTGTGTTATTCCTCTTTATTTTCCTCTTTAGAAATAAGAAAGTATCAGTAAAAAGTTAGAATATTCCTACCATGCCATCAGCTCTAAATCTCCATATGAAAAAGAAATATGGCATAGTTGAGAAGGCACGCTGTTTAGAAATCAAATCCTGCCTCTCCCAGTGTGATAGTGGTAAAGTCACTCACCATGTCTCCTATATGTTTCTTTGTCTGCAATATTATGGATTTGGATTATATGGGTCCCTAGGATTCCTTCTAAGGTCAGCTAGCTGGCACAGTGGATAGAGTATTGGGCTTGGAATCAGGAAGAATTAATTTTTCTGAATTCAAATCTGGCCATAGACACTAGTTGGATGACCTTGGGTAAGTAATTTTACACTGTTTACCTGACATTTCCTTATTTGTAAAATGAGCTGGAGAAGGAAATGGCAAAGCACTCGATTATCTTCACCAACAAAATCCCAAATGAGGTCACAAAGAGAGAAATAAAACTGATGATAGAAAAACAAACAAAAAGATTCCTTCTGGTTTTTTAGCATATTACTATTCTTTCATTTTATTTTGTAGTTCTAACATGGTTAACATTTCTCTTTAAATCTTGGTTCATAGCTATCTCAACATCTAAATATTGTCAGTCCTATTTTTACAATTATGAAAAAATATCCTTTTACAATTATGAAAAAAAGCATCTTCCTACAATAAAAAGAACTTGCCAAAGTTCTCTGCTAGTGGAAAAGGGCATGTGATTCTCTTGTGAAAATTACTGAAGTACTGCAGAGTTTCCTAGGGTTCCATAAATTATCAATTTAAGTATATCCTCTCTCTGGACACTAAGGATATGATTATAAGCCACATTTAGGTTCTGTACAAGGCAGATTCTGGAGAGAAAATATGTTCTGTATTCAGATCAGTAAGACCTGGGTTTAAATATTGCTTCTGATATTCATTTCTTTAGCCAAGTCACTTAATCTTCCTGGGCCTCAGTTTCCTTATCTATAAAATAGGGGACAGGAATAGATAGCTCCTGAGGTCCTGAGGTCCCACCTCTAAGTCTATGATCTCATGATCAACATGGATATACTTATGTAATCTTGTGTAGTTTTCACATTACTTTTATACCCATCATCTCATTTGAACCTCACAATGGTCCTGTGAGGTGAGTAGGAAAAGCTTAAGTATCCTTAATTTACAAAATAGTGTCTTAAGTTCTTGCTTTGATACTTCTTAAAGCCAGAACTCAAGTATACCAAATGTCCAATTCATTTCCCTATTACTCAGAAGTGTGCTCTTACCAATAAATGAAAGCTGATTGTTAAGTTGTCTGTATGAGTATTCATACTTTGAAAATCAGGAAACATTACAAACCAGGACTTGATTCATTGTTTTGCCAAGTCTCTAGACTTAAAACAGTGAAGGAAAAAAATGCTATTTAATATAATATAATAATTTAATATAAATTAAATTTAAAAGTGTCCTCTGAACATATTTTCTTTTCTAGAAAGCTGGTTTTTAATTATTTGCCAGTGCAACCTTGGGGCATTCACATATATGTATTCATGTGACTGTATTGCTTTTTATACATGAAGTTCCCAAATTCTTAATGGAGCTTTAAGCAATTAAAACTCTTAAAAGCTTAAATCTTCACTAAGACTTTTGGGATATTCTGTAGAGCTAGCAATAAAATAAGGCAGAGATGAAATAGCTGCAGCTTTGGGCTTTGAGCTTTTCCTTATTGCCTCTGCTTGTTAATGCCTCTATCTGCCTTTGAGACTAGTTCAGTGCTTCCTGTCTGAGTTGTCTCCCTGGACTTGACCCAGTGTAGGCCATAAGATCACAGAATGATATATTTAAAGCTGGACGGGACCCTAGAGATCAGGTAGTCTAATCCTCTTTATTTTTCAGATGAGGAAAAGGAAGCCCAGAAAGGTAAATTTAGTTCACTTCACTGGCCACACTCCAGATCTTGGTTTTTCCTAAATCCTGACTTACTGTGCCTTATGGCCCATCACTCTTGTGACTCCCAGGACTGTTAAGAAGGTAAATGAGATAATGAATCAGTCTCATGCCTACCTAACCCCCTAATAATCTGAAAGGATAAATGCAACTTCCAAATTGACCTCCCTAAAACTCATTCATTCCAAGAATCTGGAAGCACAGAAGAAAGTGTTGGGGGAGATTGAAAAAACCAAAATGTTTGTTAGAATTTTTTGTGGGAAGGAAAATTATCTGGATAATAAATCTTAACATTTTTGATTAATATATTTCAACATAATTGGTATTTTCTTTGCAATCCTATACTATATATAAAAGCAATCTGACAAGGGATTCATAGCTTCATCTGATTGTCAGAGGGGTCCACAATACAAAAAAGATTTCCCTGGTCTAGAGAGATGGATAGATTTAGATATGTAGATACAAGAAAGCATTTATTAAATATTTATTCTGTGTAAGCATTGTGTTCTTCATAAAGCTTATACACATGTACTCAAATGCTGTTCTCACC
Source organism: Sarcophilus harrisii (assembly GCF_902635505.1). Taxonomy (NCBI): domain Eukaryota; kingdom Metazoa; phylum Chordata; class Mammalia; order Dasyuromorphia; family Dasyuridae; genus Sarcophilus; species Sarcophilus harrisii. Next base: position 510,806,246 of record NC_045427.1, on the reverse strand, counting down.
ACAAAGGCCCTCAAAGATGACCATAAACTGGTAATATTATAAAGGAAATCCATGCTGTAGGAAAGACACTAAACTACATGACCTCACAAGTTCCTTCCAACTCTAAGAGGTTAAAATTTCCTGACTAGACTAAGCCTGTTATTATGGTGGTTGTTGAGTTGTATTTGACTCTCGATGAAACCATTTGGAGGTTTTTTTGGCAGAGCTATTGGGATGGTTTGCTATTTCCTTTTTCCAGATCATTTTCCAGAGGAGAAACTGAGGCAAACAGGCTTAAGAGACTTGCCTAGGGTCACACAACTAGCAAGCATCTGGGGCCAGATTTGAACTCAAGAGGATTTTTCCTGATTCCCAATCTAGGGCTCTATCCATGGTACCACTTAACTGCCGGAGGCTAAGCCTAGTGATACAAACAAGACAGTCCCCCTTTTCCAAAAGTTCATATTCTAATGGTGGAAGTCAATGTCTAACGGGTAGTTGATTGAATATGTTCAGGAAGTGCCACTGGCCTATCAAAGCCCAGCTTGGCTTTGAGGGTGGAATCCAATTTTCCTGTTCAGCCAGAGAATTGTAGATTCTCAGAGTAAAATAACTTCAAAGTCATACTGTTCAATCATCTTCCGGAAGCTTGAATCTCCTCTGAAATGGCCCCAGAAAGTGGTCGTCCTTGGAAGTCTTTGTGAAAACCACATTTAAGTATGTAAGTATAAGCTCCACGAGGCAAGGAGCCATGTCTTCTCTTGACTTTGTTCCTCCCTGGATGCACAGAGCTCTGCACAGGGTGGTTGATTGTTCCTGTGTAGTTGCCTCTTTTCTTCTCTTGGGTAGTTTATCTTTTTAATGTATTTATTGGAAGTAGAGAATGCATTTATGCACTGAAAAAAAACCCACTCCAGACTCATTTAGAGCCTCTCACTCTTTGCAGAAGCTTCATTTTAATGAGTAATGGTGTTCCTCAGCAACTTGTCTTGTCTGGGATTTGGTTACGATTTGAGAGTTTGGAATGCAAATATTTTAAGTGTTGCAGCTGATGAACTTTGAAAAACCTCTATGTTATCTCTGGGACTACAGAGTCTCCATAGCATCTGAGAAATGCCAGGATGCTTCATACAAAAGTGGAAATAAAGGGAAATTAAGGTGACTTGAAGCTTCCCACAGGCCCACGTGTGTGTGGCGGTGTCATAGAGATGACTCTGAGAAAAAGCACTGGAGCACTAGACTTGGAGATGGGATTTGAACCTGTTCCTCCTCATTCAGACAATTATTAGCTATGGGACCATAAGCAAGTCACTGAGCCTTCATTTTCTCATCTTTAAAATGATGATAATAGAAGTTGAAGTATATAACTCACAATTTCCTGACTAGACTAAATCTGTTATTGTGGTTCAAGTGAGGATCAAGTGAGATTATATATATATATATATATATATATATATATATAATATGCATATTTATATAAATATATAAATTTTATATGTGTGTGTGTATGTGTAAAATGTTTTGGAAAGTTTAAAACGTTATATAAAAATTGACTGCTATGATGATCATCTTAGAATGTCAGATCCTAGAAGGGACCTTAAAGGCCATTTAGATCAAGTCCTATTTTTTACAGATAGGGAAACTAAGGCCTGGAAAGAAGAAGTGATTTTTTTTTGCCCAGAGGATCATTGATCTAAAACTAGATGAAACCTCAGATTATTTTTAGCTCAACCCTTTATCTTAGACATGAGGAAACTGAGGAATTAAGGGATTTGCTCAAAATCACACAGATGTGTCCTTTCCTCTACAATATCATGGTGATGATGGTGACAGTATCATTGCCAGTGATAGAAAGGAGTGTGTCAAGGTGGGATAAAGCCAATTGAATTGGAGAAGCCTGGCAGGTACCATTTGTTTAAGTCGACCCAAGGTAGAACTGAGGAAAGTTAGCTGAGGCAGGGAGAAATCTGCAAGTACCCTAGTTCCAGGAAAACATGGCCCAGAGTCTTTAGGGTCTAAGAGTCTGCCAGAGGAGCACTAGGAAGAAGGAATGTGAGCTATGACCTTAGGCCAGAGGCTCTTTGTTCTCTGGTGGTCATAGTCACAAAGAGGGCAGAAGACTTCTGGCAAACTTTCCCTGGACTGAGCCAGTGGCAGAAAAGCCAATGCAAAACTGTACTCACTGGCTGGCTGCAAAAACCTAAGCGAGGGGCTTGGAGAATCCACCATCAAACTTGTGGCCCAGTGTGCTGCCTTTCTCCTTTCTGTGCCATTTTGTAGGGCCTGTAATTGGTTTTGTTATGGAGGTGGGGATGTGGGGGTGTGTGCAGTGAGATGGGGAATGACACACACCTACATCATCTTGATTCAAAGTAAAAGATATTAAATTTGAGCAAGAAGTCTAGACAATAATAATGATGACTCATTTATAGAATGCTTCCAGAATTACAAAATGTTTTCCTATGAAATAGAGTAGCTTTTCCCCCCCCTAGGCCTGTAAATTCATGACAGAGGGCACTTTAAATGGGGAACTTCCTTTATACCTACAGATTAACACCTTCTCTGCAAATTATAGTCTCAGAAGACTGTCTGGTACCTTTCCAAGAGCTGCTGAGTAGTCAGAATGTGTCAGAGGTGGGACTTCCTGGATCTGAGACCAGTTCTTCAACCGTAATTCCCTGCTGCCTCTCAGCTTAGGTTCAATAACAGGTTTTCTCCTCCCATTAGACTGTGAAGTCCTTGGAACAGGAAGTTCCTTCTTCCTTTCTTTGCCTTTTTTTTGTAGTCCCAGTGCTCAGCACAGTGTCTAGTATATTTTGTTCAGTTGCTTCAGTTGTGCTCAACTCCCTGTGACTCCATTTGGGATTTTCTTGGCAGAGTTACTGGAGTAGTTTACCATTTCCTTCTCTGGCTCATTTTACAGATGGGGAAACTGAGGCAAATAGGGTTAAGTGACTTGCCCAGGTTATTTCTGAACTCACAAAGAGTTGTATCACCCAGCAGCCCTTGTTTGGTACATAGGAGGAACTTAATAAATATTTCTTGATCAATTAAGAATTAAGCAATTCTGATAGAATGAGAAGTCGGGAAACTTGGTCCAGAGGACACATACATAGACTGTCAGATTGGTTCCAAGGATTTTTCTTTCATAGTCTTTACTATTATAAGGGATTCCTGGAAATCCTGATCCTTGTGACTTTATTCAATTCATCATACTTCTGAGGGTCTCAGTTTCCTTATCTAGAAAATTAAGTTGGGAATAGTTGATTTCCAACATCCTTCCTCCCTCTAAAATCTAAAATACATAGTATTCAGCAACACTTAACTGAACAAGGAAGGGAGGCAGGGTGATAGAATGGAACAAATATGAGACTGAGATTTGAGGTTATCTGAGTTGAGTCCATTCAAACCCTGATTCCCATTAGCTAAGTGATCTTAGACAAATCACTTCCCCTTTATGGAATTCATTTTTCTCATTTATTTATGAGTATTTTGAGCAAGATATTTCTGTAAGAGCTTTTCCAACTCTAGCAGTTTAGGCTTCCATATTGGTTTTTGGTTGTTCTTTTCCAAAACTAAACAGAAGAAAAATGAAAGGTTTCAGTGTCAAGAGAAGAGAAAATCTAGCTGGAAATCCTTGGAGGAAACATTTGAGGAAAACACATGGTAGACTAAGAAAGTGCCCATTTCTTCCTTATTGATCTGATTTTGTTGCAATTCTTTGGTACCTTAGTTTTTGTTGTTTGTCCTTTGTTCTCCAAGAAGACCAATGACATTGTGAGGGTGATGTCTTGGCTTGTGTGTGAGTTGGTTTTAATTGAGACAGCTACACAAAGTCATCAGCCTTACCCCAAGTTTTAAAATGTAGTCAGTCAATAACCATTTATTAAGTGCCTACCATGGTACTGTGCTAAGCACCCTGCTCACAGGGAACTTTAGTCTAATGCAAGAAACAACAGGTAAACAACTATGTACAAACAAGATATGTGCATGCTAAATTGGGAGTAATTAATAAAGGGAAGGCATTAGCATTAAGGGGAAAAGGGAGAGGCTTCCTTTGAAGGAAGCTTGGGGCTTGAAAGAAGCCACAGAAGCCAAGAGGCAGAGATGAGAAAGCAGAGAATTCCATGCATAGGAGGAATAAAGGAAATGCATAATAACAGCAAGAGCTTCTAAAGTCTAGAATGGTTCATAAAGAAAGACAGTACAATATCCTAGTCACAGCTGAGATGGACTGTTTAATCAAGACTGCCTTCTCCTGCAAAGATTCAATCTGTTGATGAAGAGGTTGGCAAACAGTATTCTAATCCCTTAGTGGGCCTCCAGAGAGCAGCTGTAGGAGTTAGAGAATAAAAAGAAAATAGCAAACATAAGCCCGGCATGACTATTTACATGGAATTCTTCCTGAAGGAAGGAAGGAAGGATCAATCAATTAAGTCTGTATTAATAGAGGTAGTGCCACACTACATTTGGCACCATTCAGGGTACTGGGATGCCTCACTTATTCAGAAGTAACTTATCAGGTAACCTCAGTTCTCCAGAATATGAGAAAGAACAAAAAAAGAAATAAAAACACCCCTATCTATATGAGTTTGGCTCAATGCTTTTAATCTTTCTGAGCCTCAGTAAAAATGAAGTAGTCAGTCAATAAGCATTTATTAGTATCTAAGATATACCAGACACTAAGCACTGAGGAGACAAGAAAAACAAAATATCCCTGCTTTCCAATATTTCACAGTCTGGAGAAGCATGCAAGCAACTACGTACAAGCATGCAAGCAACTATGTTATTGTTCAGTTATTCCAGGCGTAGCTGACTCTTAGTAATGCTATTTAGGATTTTCTTGGCAAAGATACTGGAGTGGTCTGACATTTCTTTCTCTAGCTCATTTTACAGATGAGGAAACTGAGGCAAATGATTTTTTTTTTTTCCCAGAGTCACACAGCTAGTAAGTATCTGAGGCTGGATTCCTTGAACTCAGGATTTCTCGATTTCAGGTCCAGCGCTCTATTCACTGAACCACTTAGGTGCCCCACAAACAAGATATAGACAGTAAATTGGGAGTGTTTTGAAGAAAGGCATTAAGACTAAGGGGGGCTTACAGAAGGTAGAAATTTAGCTCCGCTTTGAAGGAGGCTGGGGAAAATAGGAGGCAGAAATGAGCAGAGAGAGTATTCTAAACAGAGGGGACAACTAATGAAACTGCTTAGTTGACAGATTGACTTTTGTGTTTGAGGATCTTCAAGCAAGGTCATGTTACTGGATTGAATGGTACATGGAGTGAAATAAGGTATAAGAAAACTGGAAAGGTAGAGGGGTCAGGTTCTGAAGAGTTTTTAAAACCAAAGAAAGAATTTTATATTTGATCTTGGAGATAACAAGGAGTAATTATGATTTAATAGTTAATTTAATTTTAAAAATGGGGGTGGTGTGACATGGACAGATCTGTACTTTGATCTGGGATTGGTAGTAGCTAGAATCAATACAACTCTGATGCCATTATTGCTGGGCAATCAAAATAAATGATGCAAGAGTCAAGCAGTAAATATCATATTATCTATCAATATTTGTTAAAGGCCTTATTAATCTCATTTTACACAAAATTCTAACAGATTTGGTTATCTTGTTTCCCAGCCCATAGTAGATTAAAAGAAATAGTTTTACAGTAGAGATATGGGCTTCTAGGTTTGAGCATAGTGACAATGGCAGGAAATGACAAGCTTGTGCTCAAAGGGAGGAAACAGAATAGCTATAAAAAGCAGATACACGGATTCAAAAAAATATAGTAGGGAGGAACTAATGATGTTGTTCATTGCAACCACTAAGGACAGGATTGTAAAATATAATAATTGATGTTTGTAATTGTACCTTTATATCATCAAGAAAAGGTTAAACAGTTTTTACTCTGTTTTAAAAGACAGGGGAATATGTGCAAAATTTTAAAATAATTTTTATTCAAAATGATTAAAATTAAAGAAAAATTTGGTCTTAAGGATAAGTCTTCTAAAAATCCAATTTTGTAGATGTTCCCTTCAAAAAACAAGTGGGACAAATGAGATGTCACTGTATAAAATATGCTGCCTCTCCCTCAAGGAATGAATTAGCAAACACATGATAAAATATAATTAAGTACTAAATTAAGTAGTACAGGATAGAAAAACTACAGGAATAAAGAGAAAAGAGACTAATGAAATAGGGATGTGTGGGCCAAGGAAAGTTTCAGGGGGGAGGTAGATAAGTCTGGCTAGTCAAAAGCCTCCTTATTTGTGCTTAAGTGAAATACAAACTCTTTGTCCAGACATTTAAAGTGCTACAGATGTGGTTCCAACCTACCTTCCTTGCTTTATTTCATTTATATTATTCTTCCTTCCGATGAGGAACTGAGGTAAACAGTATTAAGTGACTTGCTCAGGGTCACATAGCTAGTAAGTATCCGAGGCTGAATTTGAACTCAGATCTTCCTGACTCCAGTCCCAATGTGCTGCCAACACCTAGACTGTACTTCTTTCAGATTTCTGCCTGTTGAAATTCATCTTTCATGAAAATCTTCCTTATTATCCTTAGCTGAAAGTGACCTCTCTCTCCCCAAATGTTCCTGAGCCCTCCTTTGAATGCAAGTTAGCACATAATTAAAAAAAAAAAAAAGCAACAACAACAACAAAAAAACCCTAGATGTGTAAAGTACATTTTATAGGCATTTGGTAATAAAAACAAAAATGAAATAGTTTTTGTCCTCAAAGAGCTTCTATTCTATGGAGTGGAGGACCATCTCCAGTCATCTTGATCTATATCTTTCTACTGGATCCAAATAGCTCTGGAGGGGAAAATGAGGCAGGTAACCTTGCCCAGCCCTCCCTCACTTAAATCCAATTCACTTGCATGTCATGGCATTCCCTCCCTGATGTCATGGCCCTCTTCCAAAGTGAAAGACAAACAACATTCTGAATATATGAATATAATATGTACAGAGATAAATAAGTCCAGGAATACTTAAAGGGAAAGTACCAACAACTACCTCTCTCACATTCTACCTTCATTGGCACAATAGATAGAATGCTGAACCTGGAGTCTTCCTGAGTTCAAATCCTCCTTCAGATATTCTTCCTTCACGACCCCAGGCAAGTTACTCAGTCACTATCCCCCTCTGTTTTCCTATCTGTAAAATAGAGATAATAACAATACTTACCTTGAAAGATTTGCAAATCTTAAAGAAATATGTAAACATTATTATTTTTATTATCATCACTATTAAATTGTAAGCCTTTTGAGGACAAGAACTGGGTCATTTTTTAATCTTTGTATTCTCAGAGCCTAGTATAATGCATTGCACATAGTAGTTGCATAATATTTATTGAATTGAATTGAAATAGAATTTGAAAGATGGGTGAAATTTTAATAGGTAGAATTGAAAGGGAATAAATTAGATCAGCTAATATTCTCAAGAAAAAAATAACAGTTTAGTGTGAATGAAAGGAAAGAAATTTGAGTTTTATGGATTTTATTATCCTTTTCCTGGAGGAATAGAAAGAAATGGCAAAATATTTCTTGGGAATTTATGAAATATTTACTTCCGTGCCTGTTCAAATTCTGTCACTAAGTAATGTTCTAAATTTTCTATTTGGAGATGCTGTTGCTGACATACTCTGGAAGGAAAGGAAACCATACTTAAGTGAAAAGATGTGGTTTCAAGCCTTGGCTCTAATGTTAACCACTTGTGTTACCCTGGGCAAGTATATTAGTCTTCTTTGGGTGTTAGCTTTCTCAACCATAAAATGGGAAAAATAATCCATTCCCACAGGACATTTGTGAGTCAAATGATATATAAATGATGAGTGTTATGACTCCATAATAGCATAATAATGATAGTAATAATAAATACTTATTTAAAGTGCTTTAAAGTTTGCAAAGTGCTTTGCAAATACCCTCTCATGTAATAGTGATAGTTCTGTTCAGAATTGTCCAAGTTCTCCAGTTTAATTCTCCTTATGATCTATAGCCCACATTTTTAGGGGAGAGGAAGTTGTGAAACTTCTGAGCCAAATAATTGGCCTATGATCAGCTCAAGCCTACAGCCTTGGCCTTACTGGCAGCAAATTCTAACTATGTTAACTGGTCTACTCACCACTTCCTAAACATGCCTTCATATATTTCTACATCTGTTCTATCTGTTCTATCACTCCTTTCCATTTCTATCAAAACTCTATTCATTCTACCATCAGAAAGTGCAGTATATATATATATATATATATATATATTTAACATTAATAGTCTTCTTTCCACTAATACTGAATGGTTATGTCACATGGCATCTGTGACTTGCATCAGAAGAATTAAAATTTCTAGCCACTTGTAGGTGATTGGAAAGAAACATGGGACAGCAAGACTAGGGTATAGTATAACATAAACAAAGAATATCACAGAAGCAGTGAGTATAAAAGATAGCATTAGAATGATACATGACTGGAAAAGGAAGGAAATTGGTCTTGCAGTAAAAGTATTGGATAACTATGGACAACTTATTTGTTTCTTTTTATACAATATTCTTCAATATAGGTAGATAGGAGGAAGGAAGGAAGAGAAAAAAGGAGGGAAAGAAGAAAGGACGGAAAGAAGAAAGAGAAAGGAAAGAAGAAAGTAAAGAAAGAAAGGAAGGAAGGAAAGAAGAAAGGGAGGAAGGAAAGAAAAGGAAGGGAGGGAAGGAAAGAAGAAAAGGGAGGGAGAGAGGAAGGAAGGAAGGAATGAGGATTAGATACTTATTATGTGTCAGAAATTTTATTAAGTGCTATATGAATATTGTCTCATTTAATCTTTATAGCAACCCTGGGAAGTAGGTACTATTTTATAGGCATTTTACAATTAAGGGCACTGAGGCAAACAGTCATTGCCCAGGGTCATAAGTAAGTGTCTGAAGTGGGATTTGAATTCGGATCTTCCTGTCTCTTGTTCTTTATTGTATCACCTAATTGTCTCAGAATGCAATGGTCATCTCCTTCATGATGTCTACCTTGATTTCCAGAGGTGGAAAGATCATTTCCCTCCTATGAATACCACTGATAATTTATACCTATGATATTTATGATATATGATACTTCACCTGCTTTGGGTTATTGTCATATCTGATTATTCTTTCAATATATACTTGTTGAATGAATGAATATGGCTAGTAACTCTGGGGTGAAAGAGATATGGCTTTCCATTATTGCCTGCCACTCATGGCATTTTAATGTTTCCCTTTGTAAAATTCTAGTCCTAGAAAGGCTCATTCTATGGCAGTTAATCCTGAAAGACTTATGTGAAATGTATCCAGTCATAATTATTCAGTGGTTATTAATCCACTAACAGAGGTAGAATATCATAAATATGGTGCTGGCCTGGAAACCAGAAAGACCTAAGTTTGAGTTCTACCCTCTGACTATACTGGCTGTGTGACCCCCAGGCTGCTTAACCTGTCAATGTAATAAACAACTCTCACAGACACAGACACTAAATTATCGAGAAAGTTCAAACCTGCATTGGTAGAGGAAGTCTCCTCACCTGGGGAATCACACATCAACTCCCCATTCTCATCCGGTATATCAGGTATAAATTATTGAAAAGTCCCTGTATCTCCCCTCCCCATATCTCTCTGTGAGTTGCAATCCCATTATCAATTCATACTTTCATAAATGAAAGTAGAGAAGTTAACATAGAATTTTAATGTCAGAGGGGTCATAGACACCACATAGGATCATGATATTTGGAGCTTTGATGTTGTTTTCCACCTTTAAGTTTTATGATTCCAGTCCCCTCCACCCCTTATTTTACAAGCGAAGAAACTGAGGTCCAGAGAACTCAAGTTTTAGCTTTCCCTAAATTATTCAGGGAGTAAGTGGTAAGCTAGGATTTGCAATTTGAACCTGTGTCCTCAAACTCCACATCAAATCTCTTTCCACTAGACCAGGAATTCTTAAACTTTTTTCACTTGTGATCCCTTTTCACCCAAGAAATTTTTACACGCTCCTGGACATATGGGTATATAAAATAAATATATAATTAAACATTTGCTGATAATAAACCATAATTTTGCAACTCACAGTTTAAGAAATTTTGCATGCTCACCATTAATGAAAGTTAGGGAAGAACCAAAATTGACATTTAGCTAAATTTATTCTTTTTCTTTATTTGCGTACATACAGTCAGAAACCCTCGAGTCCGACCCTCTCACTTTGCAAAGGAGGAAAAACAGGTCCAGGGAGGTTGACTAGTGTAAGATTTTTTAAAATAATATTGGCACTGTCTAGTTCATAACATACCTGAGCCTCAAAATAGTTAAATGGCTTTTACTCAAGGTCATGCAACTATTAAGTGATAATACTGAGATTTTAGAAGGATGTTTGTGAGGAAAACATAGTCAGTATAAACCAGAAGTTCTACATAAAAGCAAATTATTATTAGGATTAGGGATAGGTATGGGATTTCACTGAAATGAAGAACTACCTTTTGTATAGAGGAAACTATCAATTTAGGTTAGCCTCTTCTTTGCAATTTACAATCTTAGACAGTTGCCAAGAGTGCTGACAGGGCAAGTAATTTGTCCAAAGTTAAGATCAACAAACATTAAGCACCTATTATAGACCAAGCAATGTGTTCTGCACAGGGTAACATAGTGTGTGTTAGAGACAAGACTTAAACTCATCCTTTCTGGCTCCAAGGACAGCTCTCTATGCACTTTGCCATGTTGCCTCTTGAGTGATTAATATTATCCAGTGTTATTGTGAATAATAATAATAGAATACAGATTGTTCTTCAGCATTTGCCTTCTTCAGGAAGGCAATCTGGGAATGCTGGACTTGAGAAGCACCAAATAATACCACAAAAATGGAAAGTGATTATTGTCTGACGAGAAACATCTGGTTTCTTATGTAGGAATTATCTCTCCATCAACTATCTGTCAGGCAATCAACTTATTATAACTAAGATAAACTTCAATAACAAATTAGATGGAAGAACTAAGATGAGGTGACATGGCATGCAATTGGTATGATTCCAATTTGACCTATTTGAGCAAACTGTTGATTTTGAAAGATGGGACATAAATAAGTGAATAGACATGTACACAGACTATCACCATTTCCTAAAGAAGCTAAACTAATGTAAATCAATTCCACAATGAACCTCAAAGAACATAGAAACTGCATTGGTGAGCAAAAGCTTAATTTTGCCAAATGAAAGATATGGCAACTAAGGGCAGTAAAATCTCATTGATACTGGAAGATTAGGAGAAACAAGTTTACAAAAAGTTTGTAGAGACCCTTTGGAAAACTTATATGGCATTTTTAAAGAGCTCAGATTTCTCATTGAAACAAAGGTCCATATTTTTAACATTAATATTCTTTTTCCCCTCTGATGTTATATAGCTGCAAGTCAAGAAATGCCACGGCCTTCGGAAGACATTAATATTTCTCCTGTTCAGTGAATGGTTTGCACATCATGTAATACCACAGCCTCCAAAGAACTATAGTTTCCAATTGTCTAATGGTGATAGAGAGGCATGGGGTAAGCATAACTGATTAGACTATTTGCTGTTGTCAGTTGGGTCCAAGTTTTTGTGACCGTATTTGGGGTTTTTTTTTGCAAAGATACAGGAGTGGTTTGCCATTTCTTTCTCCAGCTCATTTTACATATGAGGAAATTGGGGCAAACAGGGTTAAATAACTTGCTCAGAGTTGTTATATTTCTAATAAGTAAGAGAACAGATCTGAACTCAGGAAAATGAGCCTTCCTGATTCCTGGTCCATCAAACCATCTGGCTGTCCAGAATATATAATATAATATATAATAGCATATAACATAATAAATAATAATATAATCTAATATATAATCTAACATAGTTATTAGATTTGAAAGAATTTTACAGGGGAAGTATCAGAATGATGAATGATTAGGAAAAAAAAGGAACTCAGTCATATAGTGAAAGTGCCAAGTTACCACAGACAGCCTGTATGTTTCATTAATATCCACACAAGTTCAAGTGAACTAGAGGAAGGCCTCCAATAAGATGGATAGACCCCCAGGGCAGGATTTGTCAGAGGACAAAAGACAAGTGTCACATAAGATGAGAAAGTTCGTTGGATTTGGATTTGGATTTGGAGGATTTAGTTTCAAATTCTCATGCTACTATTTACTGTGTGAGCTTGGGCCTGCATTTAATCCCTCTGGATAGTGGTTCCTTTCTATGTAGAGAGGTAGATGAAGCAATCTTTTAGCTCCTTGCCAATTCTAAATCTGTGAGTCCACATTGATGAAATTACAGGTCCATTGAAGAAGAATCAAGGCATAAGATTGAGAAAGCTGAGGCACAGAATGATTAATTCTCAGACTTGTCTAGAATCAGATTAAAACCCAGTTTCCTAGCTCATAGTCCAATAGTCAGAGAGGAATGGCTAGGAAAATACCCACTTTTTATTCCTTCCTGGATACCCTTTTCTTTGTTTTTCAAGCAAATAGAAACTGGTAGCACTGAATTTCATTAAGATCCACAACCTGATTTCTTTTAGGTTCCACCATTAGGTATCTTGGGTTCTCAAATATGACTTTGTATCATAGAACAAAGTGCTCTGAAAATCCTTAGTGGACTCCATGACTTAACTTTACGATGGACTTTCATACAGAGAAATTTACAGGAAATGGATTAACAAATTTGGGTGTGTTCTGCCTTTCTCTGCAAAGGAGATAAAATGCTTATGAAAACACAGTAGTAAGTCTGGATACATTAAAGGAGGAAGTGTAACTAATGAAACAAACTTAGCTGAAAAGCTTTTTGTACTGGGAGCCAGAGACACTATTAGAAGGAGCCACCATAAAGAAATTGGGAGTTCAGTGGCTCAAAATTCTGGTTTCAGATTTCAGAAAAAAAAGTCCTAGTTTGTAAAATTCTCACTAGCACTATAGATTCTTCCTTTCTCTGAGCTTCAGTTTCCACTTATATATAATGAGGTAGTTGGACCAGATTAAGTTTTTAACCTGAGTTCTGTGAACTTGTTTTAGATTGTGAACTTAGCAAAAAAAAATTTTTTTTGGTAACTAGTTCATTGTAATTATTTTTCTTTGGAATTCTATAGATTTTATTTTATGCATTTAGAAGCGTTTTAGGGTTCCATAGACTTTACCAGCCTGCCAAATGAGCCCATTACAAAAAAAAAAAAGTAGTTAAGAACTCCCTGGTCTGGATAATCCCCGAGGTCTCTGCTGAGTCCGATGTTTGGTAATTAAAGGGCAGCTACATTTCTATTTATCAGAAAAGGAAATAGGAGCAACTGCCAACTTCCCTGTCCTGACCCAGGGATGCCCTCCTGAACTATCAGCATTCTTGGGAGTATTATTTATGCTTTTGTGGTTCTCTAAAAGGAGAACTGTGAATATTGTGGTTTATGCCAAACAGTCTAGTCCTGTGAAGATGTTTTGGTTAGTGGAAAGTAAGAGAACTAACCCAACCTGGGCAGCAGTGGTTTATGGTTTTTCTGAACAGAAAACCTTCTTTTCCTAGTATCGGCTGCAGAAGTGTTAGAAAGGAGAATATCAGGCATAAAGGATGAGAATAGGTTTTTGGACAAGTTTCAGTTTCCTGTAACTGGAAATCGGTATAAACAGTGTTGTCATCTCATTAGGTATTGCTTCAAGGCTTAACACTTTCATCACCGAAATTTGGGTAGAGGAATTATTTTTTGAATGTTACTTGGCATTGAAAAGGAATGAAACATGGCAAGACTTGTATGAACCAATGCTGAGTGAAGTAAGCAGAATCAGTGGGTTCTATGGGGGGGTCTTTAACACGGAGAGTGTCACTTAGCACTTTTATTAATCATGTACTACCATGATTAATAAAATGATTAGTTACCCAGGAACTATGTCTCTCTAATTTTTTATATGTCACATCACTAATTTGCTTCCTTTTCAGAAATAAAAGGAAATAGTGTGATGTTAGATGGGTCCTTTAAAGAAAGGTTGGAAGAACATGATTCTTCCTGCTTGTGCACTGTAAGTGATAACCAGTAACCATGCCTTAGCTCCTGACTTTGTACAAAACCTTGAGTTTGTATTGTTAATCTAGTTCTGACCTGCTATGATGATCTCACCTGTGGTACCTGGACACCCCCGCACTTGGGCCTGTTCCCGTAGTATGCTGGTCAGGTCCAGGATTTTAAGAAACAGAGATAAACCTTTATTCTTAGTCACATTAGTCACCAGATTTATAGATAGCTTGCAAACAACCATTGGTCATATCCATATAGAAAACATTCAAAGAGATATTTGTTCCCACTGAATCTTTGACTCAGAGAAATGTCTCCAAGTTTAATTGCTCCTAGGAAGTAATAGCTTATAGCTGTTTTGGACTAGGTAGTTTTACTGAAGTAGACAGAGAAATAGAAATCTCTTAACAATCGCACTAATTTAGGATCAGGAAGCCAAAAACACTTTTGAAGGCACCAATTGTTAGTGGGTTAGACAAGGTTAAATACAAGGTTTCCTTTAATGTTAGGGGCCATACTTAAAGAAATTCATCAGTTATTCTGTCTCCTTCTACCTGTGCTTTCCTTCCATTGGGGCAAGGGATCAAATCACAAGAGGTTCCAGAATTTAAGCCCTTTTTCAACCTTTGGCTTTGGGGCTCCAGATTGTAATGTATGTGAAAGGTTTTGCAAACCAGACTTGCCTAAATAATCCCTTGCCCACTGCTATCACAACTAAGAAAGTAGGACAGTTAAACTAGGGGCGTAAGAAGGCACTGACTGTTGCCTATATCTCTGACAAATGTACGGGAGACTTTCTCTTGCTAGACTTTCCTGTGGCTACTACAGAAATGGGTTTATTTTTTGATCTTGATACACTTGTTACAAGGCAAGTTGTTCCATAAGAAAAATAATGAGCTGATAAAGGACTTCTCTCTCCCCCTAAACCATCCCCTCCTCCAAACCTTCCAATTATATTTGAGGGACCACTACCTTCTTAATCCTCCAGGTTCCCATCCTAAGAATCTTCTTCCCCTTACTTCTCTTACCATCCTACTTCCACATCTAAACTATTGTCAAATCCCTTTGATTCCATTTTTGCAATTTTAAAATATGTTTCCTCTTTTCTATTCTGACATTGCCACCACTCTGGAACAGGCTCTTACTACCACTTACCTGGACTATTGCAATAGCTTGCTGTTGATCTCCTTGACACAAATCTCTCTCCACGAGTAGTTTGGAACTATGCTCAAAAAATTATCAAACTGTGCATACCCTTTGATCCAGCAGTGTTACTACTGGGATTATATCCCAAAGAGATTATAAAGAAGGGAAAGGGACCTGTATGTGCACGAATGTTTGTGGCAGCCCTTTTTGTAGTGGCTAAAAACTGGAAACTGAATGGATGTCCATCAATTGGAGAATGGCTGAATAAATTGTGGTATATGAATATTATGGAATATTATTGTTCTGTAAGAAATGACCAACAGGATGATTTCAGAAAGGCCTGGAGAGACTTACACGAACTGATGCTGAGTGAAATGAGCAGGACCAGGAGATCATTATATGCTTCAACAACAATACTATATGATGACCAGTTCTGATGGACCTCAGCATCCTCAGCAACGAGATCAACCAAATCATTTCTAATGGAGCAGTAATGAACTGAACTAGCTATGCCCAGAAAAAGAACTCTGGGAGATGACTAAAAACCACTACATTGAATTCTCAATCCCTATATTTATGCACACCTGCATTTTTGATTTCCTTCACAAGCTAATTGCACAATATTTCAGAGTCTGATTCTTTTTGTACAGCAAAATTACGTTTTGGTCATGTATACATATTGTGTATCTAATTTATATTTTAATATATTTAACATCTACTGGTCATCCTGGCATCTAGGGGAGGAGGTGGGGGGGGGGTAAGAGGTGAAAAATTGGAACAAGAGGTTTGCCAATTGTTAATGCTGTAAAGTTACCCATGTATATATCCTGTAAATAAAAGGCTATTAAATAAAAAATAAATAAATAAATAAAAATTTAAAAAAAAAATCTCTCTCCACTATAGTCTAGCTTAAACTTGGCTTTCAAAGTGATTTTCCTAGCGCTTAACTCTGAGCTCCCTTACTCAGTAAACTACAGTGGCTCCCCATTACCTCCAGGATCAAATATAAAATATTCTGGTCTTTATATCTTTTAGAACCTGGCTCCTTCTCTTCTTTCCCAGAGTTTTTACTTTCCTGCTCCCCTCTCCCCATATACTTTATAATCTAGGGAAAATGACCTTCTTACTGTTCCTTATACCAGATAGATTTCCAGCTGTCCCTCATACATGGAATGTTATCCCTCCCCCCTCTCTATCTTCTGGCTTTTCTGGATTTCCTTGAGTCACAACTAAAATCTTACCTTCTATAAGAGAAGTAAGTACCTTCATTCTGATATTATTCCCTATTTACCACTTATATCTTAATTATACATAGTTTGCCTATTTTCTTACCTATTATACTGTGACCTCTATGAAGTCAGACTGGTTTTTCTTTTTTTTTTTTTTCCTTAGCTTTTTGTATTCCCAAGGTTTGTGTATTAATTTAGTAAATAAAATTTATATAAATAAATAAATAAAATATCTTGCATTTAATTGTTGAATGTAACTATAGCAGAATATGGCTGCAAATCTAGTATTTTAGTATGGCTTTTCCCATTCATTTGTATTTGACTTCCCTTATGTGTATTGTATTTGTCTCTAAGATATCTTATATCCTGGTCTGGGCTATGAGCTACCTATTAATAAATAAGAAACACAAGAGCAGGGACAGAGCTATCTTGATAATACATTTTGAGAACTGCCACATTCTCTGAGGCATGCTTATGTCAGATGATGTTAACCCTAACATTTATTCCCTGTTTTGCTCTCTGTCTTCACGTCTGGCTCTTTCCCCTGAATCTGTGATCAACTGCTACTAGCATTTTGCCCTTCAGTCAAACATTTATTAAGCACCTACTGTGTGCTCAGCTAAGCTAGCAAAGTCAGTGCTAAACACTGGAAAGATCCAGACTCCTCTACTTATTTCATCCTTCTGTATTTTCACTTTGTCATAAGAGTTACTTTTAATTCCCTTTCTATTGTGTCTCTTTACCATTGACTTTGAAGTCAAAGACCTGATTGTTATTCTGCCCTTTCTTATAGATTAAGTGCGTGGGTTTTGGGATAACTATTTGCTGTTTAGAGACCTCTTTGGTTTATTTCTTAGTTCAAAGCTATTTTTTGGTGTAAGATTTTAGTTAGAGATAAGAAAGGCCTTGAATTCAATGTAATGAAATAACAGTGAACCACTGAGGGTCTTCCCCTCTGTGGATCTTGCTAACTTGTTTAACTTGCTAACACTTGCTTAATTAGGCAAACATATTCAATTGACAACATTATTAATTATTTCCTATATGAGAAACACTGTGCTAGGCATAGAGGAGACAGTGGATTCAGAGACAGTCACAGTTACTATTGTCAATGAGTGCATTGTCTAATTATAAAATAAGGAGAAGGAACAGGCATTTATTAAGCATCTACCGTGTACCACTACTGCACTAAGTGCTTTATAAATATTGTCTCATCTGAGACTCAAACCAGTATTTAGAGGTAGGTACAATTTTCCTCCTCATTTTACAACTGAGAAAACTGAGGCAGGGAGGCTAAATGATTTGCCCAGGGTTATACAGCTTTTTAGGATCTGAGGCCAAATTTGAATTCAGCTCTTTTGTGACTTCATGCTAAGTGCTGTCCTAGGCACCTAACTGCCTTGGCTATTCTTAAAATATATGAAAAGGAAATGAAAAAGTAAGTCGAGATTCTATGAAAATTTGAGGCCTCACAAATATTACTGTGCCACTTTAACATGTTATTATTATTCTCCCCTCATCCTCATTTCTTGTAGCAACATCTGATTGTCATATTCATCATATCCTGGCCTGTCGCCAGATTGTCAGAGAAGTGATTGAGATGTTACTAATTCAGCATCACAACTTCCCAGGCTGTACTAAACTGGCAAAGACAAAGAAAATGTTTGTTTACATGTGAGCAAAATGTCTTCAGAATTTCAGTAAAGAAAGCACTCATCCCATGCCCAAGAAAAATGTGGTTCCATATGGTATGGGCTAGTACCCAGAGAGTTAAGCCATTCCAAAGGAGAGATAAACCTTGCGGATTAATAATAATTGATATTTATATGGAGCTTTAAAGTGTACCAAATGCCTGACATATATCATTCCTTTTGATCCTCACAATGGTCCTGTGAGGTAGGAATAACAAGAATGGATTTTCTCTGTTTTACAAATGAGAAAATCAAAGGTCAAAAGAGCTAAGTGATTTTTTTTTCTCCAGAATTATATATTAATTGTAAGAAGCAGGATAAAAATTCCAACCCACGTCTTCTTGACTTCAATATGGCCCCCCTCTTTTTTTTTCTAATAGAGTCCAATGAGCATTTATTAAGTACCTAGCATGTGCAGGTACTTTGTTAATCTTTGGGGATACAAGACAAAAATGTTAAACAGTCTCTGCTTCAACTTTTGCTGGTTGTGGGTTAGGTGGGGAAGAGCATGTTGTTAATAAGTCAACAATAAACAAATATTTAGTAAGCATCCACTCTGCCAAGCATGTGAAACACAAAGGTTGAAACAGTACCTAAACTAGTTCATGTACTGTGTGTATTTGTATTCCATAGAGGTAAAGGTATGTGTTTGTGTGTGTGTGTATGTAACAACATGCATACAGATAAATAATCACAAAATTAAAGCAAGGAAATTTCTGGACTTGGAGAACAATGCTAACAATTGGGGGCATCAGGAAATATCTCTTACAGGAAATATCCCTTGAGTTGAGTTTGAATAGGTTCCAATTCTCTATCTACCCCTTCAGTCTACCTATTAGACACACTGTTCCAAATCTATACAGATTTCTGGGAAGCACAGTTTTTTTTTTTTTAAATGTTGTTTTCTTGAATGCTACTTTGAAATTACTTTATTTATCAGGTAAACTCACCATTTGGAGAGAAATAGACAAATGCTAATTTTAATTGGTTTTTAATATTCTATTTTCCTGCCCCTTGTCGTCTTACTTCTCCTCATTTTGTTATTTTCTTCATCTTGTTTTTTGTTTTGCTTTTCAAATAATTCAGCCTTATTGTTCATTGATATGTTTGTTTTCACAGACATTTGCTTAGAAAACATGAATCAGGCCCACATGTGCTGTGAGCTGCACTTGGGGGTGTGTAGAGCCAATGCTGGCTTAAAAAATTATTTGGAGTAGCTGAGTAAATAGCATCCATTCTAATACAATTGTTGGTTTCTGATCTTCAAAGAACTCTGAAAGGTTTGAGGCTCTAAAGGTAGTTTTTTTTAAAATTTGTTCTTGGGAGCAAGAGTATGGAATTAGGTTAGGTTAAAAATGTTTTTCTGAAAGCAGTCTTATTAATGAGCTAAATTGCAAATTCATATTATAAAGTGTGTCATCTTTCAAAATCTTTGTCTGACAGAAAGCAATGAGAAATTAGAAAAAATTCTGAAACTGTTCAGTCCACTTGAAACACCTCAATTTGGGATTGAGCCTAACTTAACTTGATCTGATAGGGTCATAAATGATTGAATCAATCTAGAAGCATTTATCAGGGGCTAATTACCAGTAAAGCTATGTATGTATGTACCACTAAGGGCTTTAATACAAAGAAATGTAAAACCCTCTTCTCAAGGAGCTTATATTTCAATTTGAGAGACAAGATTAAATAGAGGAAGCTAGATAGCATTTGAATTGAGTCTCACAGGTAGCCAGGAAAAAGATTTGGAGGTAAGTATATAGAACATTTTAGCCGTGGGGGACAGCCAAGCCAAAGGCATTAAGACCAGAAATGGAGACATGTACTGAGAATAGGAGTGTGGCTGGACTATAGAGAATATAAAGAAGGTCACAAATAATTTACTTTTTTATCAAAAGAAATCCTCACTCTATGCCAGTCAAGTTTTATAATGTCTTTTGGTGAGAAGAACATTTATTTCTTAGTTCTGGCAAGATCATCTGCTTTTCTATATCTTTTTCCTCTTTCCCTCTGTTCTTCCCTCCCCCTCTCTTCCTTCCCCCTTTCTCTCTGTCTCTGTCTCTCCTCTGTCTTTCTGTCTCTTTCTTTCTCTCATGGATTATTTTAGTCTGTTATATTTAGTCTGATTGTTTTTCTGTTAATGTTTTCTGTTTGACCTATTTGAATGTTTGTAAAAACGGTCCTTTTGTACTTGTGCTGTGAAGTATGTTTCTAGAAGAATATTATTTAAAAGTCAAAACTGTAGAAGAAGGCAGTCTGAAAACTGCAGCTGTTGGGCCTGTTGGCTGCTATCCTGCTAGCGCACTGGACCCTGAAAAGCAAAAGCGAATCTTTGGCTCCCAGGAGCCCAGAGCGCCCACACCCAGCCCCACCCCTGTGCTGCTGCCGGGCCAAAGTGCCAGCAGAAGTTCCGCCCTGGCCAGGCTGCGGCTGATAAGCAGGGCAGAGCTGAGAGCGTGCTTCAGGCCTGGGCCCCTTAGCTGTAGCTACACTTCTCTCTTTTTCTCAAGATAAGAACTAGCCTGAAGCCAGCTTTCCAAAGCAAATAGGGCCACCTGCCTGCCTTGAATATTGCTTGGAAACCTTGGGATATGGTCAAAAGAATATTGTACTGGGAATCTGAAGCATTTGCTGTCTTCACCTTTTGGGAGGGAACTATGAGGGACCCCTCTTCCCTCTATATCCTAGGAAAGGAGACTTTTGGAGCAAGCTTTTCTAGCTCCAAACTTCATAGTATCAAAGGAGCTTGCTTTGTCCAAGTGGGAAGAGACTTCAGGGACCATTTAGTCTAACTCTTGTTTTACAGGACTCTTCTCCCTGTCTGTTTTGGATCTCCATCCAGGTTCCCTGACTTTGGGCTTTTGTCTTGGTCTCTCTCTTTTCTCAGTATATTATCTCCCTTCGTAACCTGATCAGTGTCTCTGGAGTCAGTTATTTCTATGCAGATGATTCCTAGGTTCCTAAGTTCCAATATGGTGTCAAGGGGTACCTAGTAGACATTCCAAGCTGGATGTCCTGTTGCTGTTGAATCATTCAGTTGTGTTTTACTCTAGTTGGGGTTTTCTTGGAAAAGATACTGGAGGGGTTAATCATTGCCTTCTCCAGCTCATTTTACAGATGAAGAAACTGAGGCAGAGTTAGTAACTCTGGTTAGTAAGGGTCTGTGACCACATTTGAACTCAGATCTTCCTGACTTCAGGACCAGGGCTTTATCCACTGTGGCACCTCGTTGTCCTGTAGGCATCTTAGACACAGAGTCCAAAATAGAACTTAATATCTCTCACCTCCCAACTATCACTCACCCAAATTTTCTGGGCCTTACCATGCTCCGAGCCACCTGTCTGTAACCTCTGTTTATCCTGACTCCTCATTCTTGTTCCCTTCACATATCAGGTCAGTTGCCAAATCTTGCTTCTACCTTTACAATCTCTCTCCTAGTCATCTGGACTCCTGTTCTTTATTTAAACAGCCACCACCCTAGTCCAATCCCTTATCCTCTACCTATACTATTTTAATAGTCTCCAAACACGCAGAGTTCCTCAAATCTCTCACACCCATGTCCATACTCCAGATTGTTGCCAGAGATTTTCCCAAAGTGAAGGACTGACCACTCCCCCCTCAATAAACTCCAGTGGCTGCCAAATTGTTCTTCCTCATACCTGACTTTCCATTTCAGGTCCCCATTCCCTCAGTACTGTTTGCCACCCATGATTGAAAGATTATCCCTACTCATTTCCACCTCAGAGAATCCTAGACTTTCTTCAATCTTACCTCAAGTGTTACTTTCTGCAGAATCCCATTCTTTCCTCATCCCTACAAGTTACTAGTTTTTTTCCCCTCTAAGCTTATTATCTATGTCTACTCCATAATGTTCTACATACCTGACAATATGTTGTCTCTCACACTAGAATATAAGCTCTTTCAAAGTAAGGATTATTTTTGCTTTTCTTTTTAAGCCCAATATTTAGGAAGCCTTAATAACCACTTTATTGGTTGATTTGTCAAATTTTGTGTAGATAATTAATAGCAGAAGCAGAATTTGAACCCAACTCCATTGTCCCAAAATAATTTCTATTTGAAGTGATGACTCTAGCTTATAATCACCTTTACTTACTACCTGGTGGGAAAGAGACTTCAGGAGGATAGAAAGTGTATAGCTCTTGGATTCTGAGTCAGAAACTGGGATTTGAGCCCCAAGTTCTGGCCCTACTATTGTGAGTTCAATTATATCACTTTTCTTCTCTGAATCTGCAAGCTCCTCAACTTTGAAATGCGCTTCAGAGGGACTGCCCTCTGAAAGGATAATAAAATCTTTTTAGAATGGGGAAGGGAAGGATTTGGAATTTCACCAGTAAGAACACTGCCACCATTTATTCTGATCAGCAGCTCCCTGTAACTAATGGTCTTAGACATAAGCTGCCTAAGACTCCTGGGAGGATGAATGAGTTATCAATTTTGACTGGCCAATAGGTGTAAGGGGCAGTACCTCGTGCAGATCTTAATTCCAATTGTCCTGCACCCACTTTTCCCTTGCTGTCTCTCTTCTATATAATAAGAGTATAATTGTTTTATTAGTAACATTTTATATACATGCATAATGTGTGTATATGTTTGTATGTATATATATATATGTGTACAAATATATCATATCTGTATGTATTATGTATATAAGAGCATGTATAATTTGCCTAAGCATGGGGGGCCTGGACTTGTTCTTAGAGAACTCCCAGATGAGGAAATTCCTCTATTAACAGATTAATAATACAATCAACACCTTCTGTGGGCTTAGAGAATTGTCTAGAGCTGAGTTTCTTAAACTGTGGTTTGTACTCCTATATGGGATCTTGTAACTAAGTTTGGAAGTCATGAAATTATGATTTATTATCATTAAAATTTTGATTTGTATACCTGTTTTATATACCTATACCTGGGATGACATAAACAATTTTTATGGAAAAAGTTTAAGAAGCCCTGCTCTAAAGCACTGAGAAATTAGGTAAGTGGTTAACTAGTCAGTTACTAGTTATGTATGGGTATGTATGTATGGGACCTAATATGGGTCGGGGTGGAACTTGAATTCAGGTCTTCCTGTCTTCTAGGCTGGCTTTTGAGCAATAATTCCAAGCAGCCATCTACACAAATCATTGTGAACTCCCAAAGAGGGAGAATTGCAATATATATAAAAAGTATACTTCCTGAAATTTTCCATAGCCCCTAGCATCATGCCTTAGACACAATAGGTGTTTGAGATATACAGGGTGTCCCCAGAGAGTTAGAACAGTTAAAGCTGCACTAAGGCTTGGAGGACATCCTTTATTTGCTGATTAAATATAGACATGAATTCATTCACCTTTACCACTTAAAACTGGCACCACTGATTAAGCTGTCAGAAATACCTTAAGGGAATGATGATGCTTAAAATGATTATTTCTGATCAGCCAAATGAGGAAGGGACGGGAAGTTTCTGAATGGGACTATAGGGCATTCTGGTGGGATAAAATGAAAGCAACTTATTCTTTTTTCTCCTCCCAGCCCCTGGGCTTAACAGAGGGAGAGGAAGGAGGTTGTGGCAGCTGGGGAGGGGAGAGAATGCTACATCACTGAGTAGCCTACTTAGCTTTTCTCTTTTTACTATAGTCCCAAGCCTAAAATTGAACTCTGAGTGTCAAAGAGAAGGGTAGCTGTGTAACCATTTCACTGAAGGGCCCTTTTTTCCTAGGCTATATGCAGGCAAGTTACTAAACATGCTACTTCTTTGGAAACTACCAAGCTATCAGCTTTTAGAAGCAAAATGATATAGCATATGAATCCAGGATGGCCCAAACTTCAAATCTGAATGTTTAGTATGTGAAGGGTAATGTGGTATAGTGAAGAGACTGCTGAACTTGGGGATGTAGGATCTTAGTTCAAATCCTAAAACTGCCACAAATCCTAAAACTCTTTTGGTGACCAATGACTTAACCCTTTTTTTTTGGAGCCTCAGTTTCCTCATCTGTAAAATGGGTTAATGGGATACTAGATGCCCATCTAGCTCTATGACTTTTCCAAACTCCAGGTTCCCCATCTTTAACATGGGAGTAATAATGCTTATCCAATCTATCTTACAGAAAAAGTATGAAGAAAGCATTTTGTAAACTCTAAATGGATTGTAGTATCATTTACAAATCACTTTACATGTTGTCTATAGAAACTAACATGATTTCCCTCTTGCCACCAAATAGAACCTTCACAAATGACCCATCCACTCAGATTGGGAAAAAAAATCAGAATTGTCTAGGGACGTATGACTCTTAATTAGAGTATTTCTCTCACCAGTTAGATAGCTGGGTTGCTGAATTAAAAATAGGAAAGCTTTCTTGGTCATTTGCTATTTGTGAATCAGTAGATTGAAGCCTTGGAAGTGAGTGAATATGTCAATGGGATGTGTGGAGATGAATGGACATGGATGGGGAGGATCCCTGATAGTCCAAGAGTTACCTCACCGCTAGTGGTAAAAGACTGACCGGGCAAAGCCTTCTGTGACAGTCCAGCCTATCTGTGCAGCACATTTCAGGGCAGACTTGGCAGAGTGGGCTGGTTGTGGAATGGCCAAGAGATGCTTATACAAAGGGCTGTTCTGTCTTCAGTAGGATCCTTTGTCTTTTCTGTGGGTGCTCCCATGCTATGGATGCATATTTTTGTGCTGCCCAAATGTCTAATAATTTTTAGAGGGGAAAAAAGTCCCCACTGGGTCAATGTTTGGAAAGTTGCTGAAGCAGGCTATCCTAGTGACAATCATGTCCTTTCATCTTGGAGGGCCTATCTGGACCATTTTATGATATCCTGCAGAGAGTGGACTGAGTTAGCAAAAGAAAATCAGTGTTTTGGCAAGGGAGCTGGTATGTCCATAGCTCTATATGAAATATCCCTGCTCAGCTAGCTCTCAGACATCCTGAAAGTGATTACCTACATTCTTTCAGTAAATTGTAGGGATTAGAACTAGAGATCATCTAACTCAATAATCCCCCAATTTTACAGTTAGGGAAACTGAGATCCAGTATAGTTATGTGACTTCTTCAATATCTCACAGTTATTATATGGGGGACCCAGGATGTAAACTCAGATCAGAGGTACATAAATCTATAGCTGGAAAGAATCTCAGGGGCCAGTTAGCTTTCCAACCATCTCATTTTTTTACAGAGAAGAACACTGAGACCTAGGGCAGATCTTGGATTGCTTGCCTATGGCCACAAAGGTTATAAAAGCATTAAAAGTGGAATTTGAACCCAGGTCCTCTGGCCAGAACTAGCTCTTACTCCACTGTAATATATTCTATCTAGGTGTCTGTGAGGTTTTTCCTCCCCTACATCATGGTACTTCTCACTAGTCATTCTTTCTGCCCACAGAAGGTAGAAAATAACAGGAAATGAAACTCAAAACAAATTGTTACTTGTCAAAACCCTGCCAGTAAGAGGATTTGGTGGAGACTAGCTTCATCTTAGAGTGTGGTCTCTATGTTGAGCTGTAAATGGTTAAAACTTTGAAGGTCCAGGCTCTGATTGAGTTTAAACACCTAGATGCCTTCTCTCTGAGAATGAAATGAAAATTAACCAGAGCTAAGAGAATATCATACAAAGTAATCAGAATAAGCTATAATAGAGTGTGAAGGTAATTTTTACACTAGAATGAAGAAATTACTGAATAGTCAGTTTTGCACATTCCTCTGGCAGAAACGTTTCTGGATGATTAAAAGTAGGGTGTTTCAAACCTTTAGGATTCACTCATTATATATTGCTGTGTATCGTAGTTGACCATTTTTGTTTTTCTTCAGTCATGTCCAATCCTTTGGGAACTTATTTGGGGTTTTCTTGGCAAAATGACTGGGGTAGTTTGCCATCTCCTTCTCTAGTTCATTTTACAGATGAAGAAACTGAGGCAAACTGGATAAAGTGACTTGCCCAGAGTCACACAGCTAGTGGTTATCTGAAACCAGATTTGAACTCATAGATCTGTTTAATCAGGGGCTCCATGATAGCTAAACTTAGTATTTCCTCTAGCTCCTGCTACAATGTTCTGCATACAGTGGATGCTTAGAAAAGGCATGATGAATAGAACTGAATTATTGGGGAAAGAAGTAAAGGGTTGGTTTAAGAGATTGTGTGACTAGGATTTAGATCAAAAGCCCTCTAAATCTCATTTATAAGAAAAGGAAACTGAAGCTAGAGAATTTAAGTGTCTTGCTTAAAATCACAGAAGGAAGGAAACTGGGGTGCATCTTTTTTTTTTGTGAGTTATTTTTCAGTCATGTTCAATCCTCATGACCCCAGTTGGGATTTGCTTGGCAAAGATCCCAGAGTGGTTCACTGTTTCCTAGTCCAACTCATTTTACAGATGAGGAAACTGAGGCAATCAGGATTAAGTGACTTGCCCAGAATCACACAGCTAGTAAGTGTTTGAACTTCTGAAGTTCAAATGCCAGTGCTCTATCCATTGTGCCACCTAGCAGCCCTCAGAGGCTAATCATGATTACTTCTTTTTTGAAGGAGAAGGAAAGGTTTGACCTCATGTCTGTGTTTTTCTCTGATGTGAAAGCGGCCTTAGGTAATTATGAATTAATGAATTCACTTTTGATACACTCAGATATAATCTAATGTACCTTATGCTGATCTTTTAGGGTGTGTGTGTGTGTGTGTGTGTGAGTGTGTATGACTCTTCCTTCAGGAATGTGCAATGGAGGAATTTTCTTTCTTATTTAAAATTCAATTAGCCCTCAGAGAATGTATATTTGGGTTCGGTGATGATGGTGTTGTGTGTATTTTGTTTTATTTTCTTAAGTCTGAGATGAGTTTATTTATGGAATTTTTGTTTTCAATAATATATAAGCATTCTATTTAAATTGTGCTACCCAAGGACACTTTTAAAAAATAGGTGTGCAGTACCTTGATAAAGTGAATAGCTAAATTAATCTAACCTTAGAGTCAATTTCTATTTGTAATCTCTTTCATAAGGACAATAAATCAGTTATACACTTCACTACAGTGAAACTAAAGAAGCAAATACCATGCAGTATAAAGGGATGCACATTATTTCTCAGATGTTTAAATGTGTAGTCTTTGGTGTATGAGATTAATTAGGTCTGGGGAATTGTCTTGATTCTGTGACATGATACCAGTAAACTAGGGACTAAATCCCTCCTAAAAGCATTCAAGGATTCTGTCTTAAATGTCTCTGGTTTGAATGGATTTGTGCAGAACAGTGCAGAGGATGGTTCTGAGGAGCAGAATTACAGAATGTGCACATTGAAAGGAATCTAGAAGTAGTCTGGTCCTGTTTGCACTTGAGCAGGAAAAGAAGGTGAAGGACAGAAGTAACATAAGAATAGGGTCAGACACAGTATAACATTTCCACTCTTTCTGTTGTTGTTTGCTTGCGTTTTTGTTTTTTCTTCTCAGGTTATTTTTACCTCCTTTCTAAATCCAATTTTCCTTGTGCAACAAGATAACTGTATAAATATGTACACATATATTGTATTTAACATATACTTTTAACATATTTAAAATTTATGGGACTACCTGCCATCTAGGGGAGGGGATGGGGGGAAAGAGGGGAAAAGTTGAAACAGAAAGTTTTGCAAGGGTCAATGTTGAAAAACTATCCATGCATATGTTTTGTATATAAAAAGCTTAAAAAAAAAAAAAAAAGAATAGGTCAGAGGATTCAGTACCACTCAGGCTAAAGTGGGAATAGAATGGGTAGATGCAATATGTTCATTGGGCAGGCATCATTTTTCTAAGCTTATATCCTTTTAAATTTCCTTTTTGGTGGCGATGCAAGTTGGTGCACCTATTTCATTTTTGCCAAGCTATGTGCCCTATTGAATCTATTTTTGATATTTATGATATGATAATTATCATTATCACAACTTATATTTGTATAATGCTCTAAGCTTTCTTTTCAAAATATATATATGTATCACTCCATCCTCACAAAAGTCTTGAGAGATAAGTGGTATAAATTAAAATCATTATTTCATTATTTCATAATTAATATAATCACATAAATGTACATTTGTATACCTAGAATCAGGAAGTTATCTTCTTGAGTTTAAATCTGACCTCAATGTATACATAATATACACATTAACAATAATAATAATAATAATAACCTCCATTTTACAGATGAGCAAACCAAAGGTAAGAGAGATTAAGTGATTTGCTTAGGGTCCCAGAGCTAGTGTCTGAATTGGGGTTCCTAGTCATATGTTCTTGATTCCAAATCTAGCACTTTATCCAATAGCCTGGGTCTTGGTAAACTATGGTTCCCAGACCAAGTCCAGCCTGCATCATATAAAAACAGTTCTTCAAACTTAAAAGCCATACAGAAACAGTTGGCTATGCCAAAGAATAATTAGAATAAAGCAATATGCATTTTGGTAAAATTTAGCATTGTGGCTATATTTGTTTGCCTGTCATATTTTTTTAGGAAGAAAAACAGATATGTGCCCATACGATGGCTAGATTACAGCTTTGAATTAGGAGATTGTTTGGCAAATGTTACCATGATTTATTCTTCAAAAGAGCTATGATCCATCATGATTTATAAACTGTTTTCTTTTACATGATTGAATTTTGCATTTTCAATCTAATCAATTTAAATTCTATACAAGTATAATTTTTAAAATGTGGAATTGATTGAAGCTTTATGGAAAGAAAATTGGATAGAAATTGGCTTATATTAATCTTAATTGGAAATATTCTCTTGTAGAATTAATATGTTTGGTAATATCTG
This sequence comes from Sarcophilus harrisii, assembly GCF_902635505.1. Classification (NCBI taxonomy): domain Eukaryota; kingdom Metazoa; phylum Chordata; class Mammalia; order Dasyuromorphia; family Dasyuridae; genus Sarcophilus; species Sarcophilus harrisii. Next base: position 510,777,425 of record NC_045427.1, on the reverse strand, counting down.
TTGTAGAAAAAGACTTTATTACTGATAAAATTTAGCTATTTTTATGGAATATGGCAGATTACAGAAAACAGTCGTGTTCTTAGGATAAAGGACAGTAGATGTACTGCCTGACAAAAAGACTGATTTTCATACTACCACAAATTACTGATTAGAAGGCCAAAAATTTGATGGGATATGCCAGTAGTCTGGCTATTCAGGCTAAGTTGAATAGGCTATTCTGGCTAAGAAGAAAGAGATACCTTATTTTGTCAGTCAGTCAACCAACCAATAATGCCAAGGGAATAAGCACTTATTAGATGCCTACTATGTGCCTGGTGTCTGTGCTAATAACAGGATATATTTTTTAAAAAGGGCAAAAACAATCACTAGTCTCAAAAGAGTTCAAAGTCTAATGGGGGAATCAACTAGAGACCAACAAATGTACTATATACAGGATAAATTGGTGATAATTAACAGAAAAGAAAATACTAGTATCAAAAGGAATTGAGAACAGCTTCTTCCAGAAGTTGGAATTTTTAATACTTAACAAGAATTTGTTAATAGTCTACTTTTTAACAAACTCTGGCATTCAATGAATATGTGCTCAAGTTATGAATATGACTAATACTGGGTGTCCCAAAAATCTTAGTCTAGCTTAAAACTGGACTAAGACTTTTGGGACATCGAGTATTAGATAGTACAAGATTTTTAACAAAAATCCTGATATGTAGGAGAGGTAGTATTGGAGTTCATTAGTTCTTTGGAAAGTCCTGGATCAGGAATCAAGAAGACCTAGATTCATATTCCAAATTTGATACTTCAAATCTATGTGACTACAGGCAAATCCCATATCAAACTTTCAATATGCTTGTGGTACAACTTGAAGGATGGCCAATATATACAAATATTTTGACTGAAAGGGTTAGCAAAGAGAAAGGATTTGGGGAAAATAGTGGAGTAGGTGAAAAAATTCCAAACTCTCCAGATCTCCCTCAGAAACAGTTACAAAATAGCATTTTGGGGAGAACAAAGTGGTAAAAAGGAACAAGGGTGGGGCGGAACAGTGGTTCTCCTGGGACCATCAGAGGAGATCCAAAGAAAGCTACTAGGACAAGATTTTGGCCCAGGTGAACACCTCTAGACTAGTTCCACTGAAATGGCAAGTATGTTCTGGGCTAGCTAAGCTGGAAGGTAGCCTTAGCCCCAACCCCAGAAATTTTCATCTCCTGGACGGTATGGGGAGTGTATCCGGACAGTACTGGGTGTCCGATAAGGGGAGGACTGGGTGAATTTCTGCTGATACACCAGCCCAGCTGTGCTAGAGTGGCCCTGGGTGAGAAGGAACCAGTATATACCCAGTGACTACAGAAGCAGTGGGGGAAGGATCCTGCTGGCTTTGGGCAGTTACAGAAGGGCACAGTTCTAGGTTTTGATTCCAGGCCAGAGGGGAGAAATGAAGGAGGACCTGAGGCCTGAGGCACCCATTCCCCACATCCCAGGACTAGAAGTGATTACAATTAAAAGTCCCTCCTCCCTCCCTCTCCAAAAAAAAAAAAAGAGCAGGTAAAAGAGAAAGGACCCTAGCACAGAAATTACTGTAGGAGTAGAGAAAACTGAGGGTCATCTTAAGTAAAAAAACAAAAAAGCCTCTCCTATTCCAAAGAGTAACTTTCCTGCCTAAAAATAGTCACCTGCCCAAAAAAGAATTCACAGAAAAACTCAAAAGGAGACTCTAAAAATCAAATAAAAGCAATTGGGGGGGGGGGAACTATCTAGGAAAAATAAGAAGATTATAAAAAGAATGTCAACCAATCAGAAAAAGAGATTCAGCATCTCAAGGAGGAAAATGACTCCTTAGAAACTAGAATTGGGGAAGGGGAAGCCAGTGAAGTTATGAAACTAAGAAATAGTAAAACAAACTATAAAGAATGAAAAAATAGAGGAGAACTTGTGATCTCATAGGAAAAACAACTGATTTGGAAAAGAAATCAAGGAGAGAAAACACAAGTATAGTCAGACTACCTGAAAGCTATGATCAAAAAACAATCTTGATACAATAATATGATAAAGACAACTGTCCTGAAGTGTTAGGAAAAGTGTTTGACATTGAAAAAACCCACTGATCACCACCTGAAAGAGATTCTATTAGGAAAACCTACAGGAACATCATAATCAAACTTCAAAACTCCCAGGTCAAGGAGAAAATATGAGCAATGAGAAATAAACAATTCAAATATGGTGGAACAACAATTAGAATCACATAAGGCCTAGCAGCCTTAAAAGACTGCAGGTCTTGGAATATTATATATAGAAGAGCAAAAGAACTAAGCAGCCAAACATATACCCAGCAAAATTAAGTATAATATTGAATGAACAAAAAAGAATATTTAATGCATTGCCAGACTTTTAGGATTTTGTTGCAAAAAGACCTAAACTTAATAGAAAATTTGACATTCAAGATCCAAGAGAAATATAAGGTACATATCAAAGACTAATTACGAAGGACTCAATAAGGACAAACTATTTATGCTTTATATGTGGAAATGTAAAGTGTATGTCTAAGACTGTCATTAGTAATTGGGTAGTTCAAAAGAAAGATTGGGGTAGAGATGAGTATGATGTGATTCTAAAAAGCAAAACTACATAGGAAAAGGTAAAAGAGTAATTATTCTATACAAGTGAGGTGTCAGATGAACTGATAGAGGAATTTGATGGGGGGCAGGGCTGGTAGTTCTAGAACTCTAGTCTCATCAGGAATCGGTTAAGGAGGGAATAATACATATATATCTAGAATGGTATAAAAGTCTAAATTCAGAAAGAAATAAGAGATAAGGGGAGAGAGAAAGAATGAGGATAAAGGAGGGATTTTTAGAGGGAACCCTACTCACATCAGATCAGGGTTAAAGAGATAACATACATTTAGAAGAGAAAAAAAAATTCTAAATTTACAAAGAAATGAGGGTGAGGGAAAAGGATAAGGGGGCAGGGTTTTAGCAGGGTATATACATTAATGGGAATGGGATAAGGTGCGTAAATTAGCATAAATGGAATAAAGAGGGAACAACATATTTATTTCAAAGTTTATAAAAGTATTGCAAATTCAGAGAGAAACGAGAGCAATAGGAAAGTGGGGAGAGACGATAAGGGAGGGATCCTTGGAAGGTGAAGGGCTAAGTAATAGGGCAATATAGCAGTTAGAAGTAAAGCAGAGGAGTCAGAAAGAATAGGAAATAAAAGATATATAAAGTAAAAACAAAAGTAAGATCAGGAGAAGAATTTAGTATGTAAAAAAAAGGAAGGGATATTAATCATGATTTCAGACAAAGTTAAAGCTAGAACAAATTTAATCAAAAGAGAAAATAAGGGAAATTACATTATGTGTCATCCATATTAATCAATATTATTTTAGACTATTTAAAATAGACAATGTAAGACTGTAATATTACTGCACTATAGAAAATTATGAGTTGGTGGAGTTATAAAAATATGGAAAGACTTGTACTTATGAAGGAAGATGTTATCCACCTTCAGAAAAAAAGACAAACAAGCATAATACAATCTTGCATAGATGCATAGGAATGGATATGTGTATATATATATATGTATGTATATATATATGATTATAGATACCTATATATATTCATTTATGTGTATATATATATGCATGTATACATGTATATACACAAATATACATACATACACACATTCATGCTTAATTGTAGCCTTCTTGGGGAAGAGGAAGAAGGGGAAAAAAGAATTAAATAAAAAGTGCACAGCAGAGAACCAAAAAAACCTTGCAATGAAGCAAATACATACATAATATGTAGTATTTAGCATATAGGCTTTTTTGAAATAGAAATTTATTGCTTTACATTTTGAATCCTCTCATGTTTTGCTGTGTACACAGCAATGTTTTTTTTTTCCTTTTCCTATTCATAAAAAATAAAAAAGTTCAGCAACTTGGAAACTTTCTAATAGGTTTTAGCCCAAATTAAAGATATGATTTTTACTTATTCATTTTTATCTTGAGCAATACATTCCTTTCCCCAAACCAATTCATGACAAAGAGTTGATATTATGAGAATCACCTTCCTTTCAGAAATGTTTTCAGGCTTTAGATATTATATCTCTTCATTAAATTCTCAATGTGTTCATCTAGTACAATATATTTGGGATTCTTATTTGTAAAGTAATATCCTTCCCCAAATCCTAGTTTCCTTATCTGTAAAATAGTTATAATATAATTGTTATACCTACCTCATGGGATTGTTGTAAGATAAGGTATATAAAGGACTTTATGTGCTTTCAAATATTTTATAAAAATTGGTAATTTATTATCATAGAGAATGAACAGAGACAGTGTAGGTCATTTCATAGGTACACAGAGGGTAGGGACTGGACCTTGTTGTTTCTTTGGCATAGAGGGGTCTCAAGGAAGAATTGGCTCTGCTAATGCGTACCAGCTGCTTCACTGCAATGGGCAGTCAGTGAGCTGTGACACAGAGAAGATTTGCCCAGAGTTACCCAGAGAGCATATTGAAGAGATAGAACTTAACCCCAGATGGCTTGAAGGCCATCTCTTTTTCTCTTACACCATGCATAAAATGATGCTGTTTTTTCTCTATGGTGTTTTGTAAATGCAGTTTGTATGGCTCAAGAATAAGGAAGACTATCTTGTACTTAATGCATACAAATAATTTTGACATTTGTATCACGTTACAGCTTAGTTTGTTGGGAATGCTAAAGAACTGACAAGTTATGCATTTGGTTAGGATGCTCAAATCTGAAAAAAAAAGAAATTGTGGATTTGTGCATTGGTGTTTGGGAATTAATTTTGAATAGCTGTTAGAATACCTGAGATTTGGTACTCAGTGAAGGAGGGATAATTGAGCTATGTTTATAAAGAATTTGACAACACTAAAATTAGAATAAAAGACTAACAAACAAATAAATCTAGGCTAGAAAAATGGCCTGAATCTTGTAAAATAAAGATTAGTAAAGGTGAAGTCCTACGTTTAAGTTCAAAAAATCAATTACTCAGGATGGAAAAGAACAATCTATATGAAAAGATTACAGGGTTTTATTGAGATGCAAAACTCAATTTGAGTCAACAATGTGATGTGAACAAAAAGCTAGTGAAAGCTGATTACATTAATATAAAAATAGTTTTGATTAGGAGAGAGGTTATAGCTTTATTGTACTTGTCCTGGTCACACCAGGTCTGAAGTTCTACAATTGGTCCTGAATATCACATTTTCAGAAGAACAATGGCAAGTTGAGGGAGCCTGCAGAAGAACATAAGCTTGATGGTATAGATTCTCTCGGCAGGGGTCCTCAAACTGTTTAAATAGGGGGCCAGTTCACTGTCCCTCAGACTGTTGCAGGGCCGGACTATAGTAAAAACAAAAACTCTGTTTTGTGGGCCTTTAAATAAAGTAACTTCATAGCTCTGGGTGAGGGGCATAATCGTCCTCAGCTGCTGAATCTGGCTCACAGGCCGTAGTTTGAGGACCCTTGAGAGACTGGAGACCATTCCAGATAAGGATTGAACGGGACTGATTGGAAGAAGTATTTCTCAGTATTGAGTCACATGATCCCAATTCCCAGAGCTGGGACAGATGGGGAGTCTATCCAATGAGGTGGTCCATAGTCTATCCAATGAGAAGGCTTGGATCTTTTGCTTTTAAACCCTGGACAAGCCGTTAGCTGGCCAGGTACCAGGAGCACATGGCAGAGTTGGGATGGCTCCCAGGTGTGTCTGGGCCTCTCCCTGCAGGGATTAAATAAATGCTTTCTCTTTGTACCTGATGATGTCTCTGATTAGTTAATTGGGAAGGGGGTAGCCCCTGTCCTACACAGGATTAATATAATTAGGAATATTTAACCTGGAGAAGACTGATAATAGTCTTTAAGGCTTTGAAAGAAGATCGTATTCAGTGGATATAGTGCCAGGCCTGTAGTAAGGAGACTCATCTTCCTGAATTCAAGTTAGGCCTCAGACTGTGTACCTCTGGGCAAGTCACTTATCCCAATGTGCCTCAGTTTCCTCATCTGTAAAATGAGCTGGAGAAGGAAATGGCAAACTGCTTCCAGTTTGTCAAGACAACCCAAATGGGGTCACAGAGAGTTGGACACGCCTGAACTACAACGATAATATACACGAGGGGGTTAGACTTGTTCTGCTTGCTCTCAAAGGGTAGGATTAGGAGTGATGGATAGAAATGACAAGGTTAGCCGATCTTGGCTAGATAGAAGGATAATGTTCCTAAAAATTGGAGCTGCCCAGAGGTGAGATGGGTATTCTAAGATGTTTTCAAGAAGAGCATAGATGATCACTAGGGGCTATTGTAAAAGGTGTCGGTTTTGCTAGCTGGTCTCTTTGTGCCTTCCAAGTTTGAGACTCTACATAAGAGGAATATACCTTCTTCTGTGTTCATTTTTATCTAGATATATTCACCAGTAGACTTTAACAGATTTTTTTCCCCAGTGGTTATAAGTTCCAGACTATACAGATGACTGAGCAAGACCTCTTCTGTTCCCTGTTTATACAATTTGTGCCCTTTAATCAATGGCTATCTGTAACAATGCTCTGGCTGATTATAAAGATTGTTATATAAGTGATGTCCACTTCAACATGGCGTCTAGTGATTTTCATATGATGCTAAGTACTTGGTACATGAAAGAGAAGGAAAAGGTTGGAAGCTTGGGATAGAAGAAAAGGGGCATGTGAAGTGATCGCAATAGCAAATTAGAGCACCACAGAAGGCAATGTGGGAAAGCTGTTGTAAAAGAAGAGGTCAGAAGGAGTTTAGTAGAGAATAGTCCAGTGGCAATCCTCTCACATGGTAACTGTAATCCTCTCACATGGTGTGAGGAAAAAAAGGGGAAGCAAGTCATGCGTGAAACTGGGGTTAAAGGAGAAATGAATCAGCATAATCCCTTTAAGTATGACCTAAGATGCTTGGCTCTTTCTGAAAGCAGTTTATCTCTGGGTATTCCTCTACTGGCAATGAATAGACCTGGGCTAGAACCACTATGGAGGAGTGAGTGATGATTTTATTAGGACACACCACCGTCTGGGTTATTTACAAAATTAACTTTTTCTTATCATTAATTATTACATTTGAAAATAAATGAGTTTCTCTTGGCGTGGACAGAGTTTTAGTGAAAGGCGAGGGTAAAAATGCAGTGAGTCATCACACACAGTAACCACTTTAATGGTCTTTAGTTAGGGATGGGGAACTTAGGAGAAAACCTTATCAGCTGCCTTGTTGTAAAGGGGGGCATCGGATAAGTGCTCAAAATTATTTTTCTCTCTGCAATTCTAAGCTGGGGATTCAATGAGATGATAAGAGATGGCAGTGATAGGAATATTAGCTAACATTTATATAGATTTGCAGTGTAGCTGCATATCTTAATTTCATTTGCCCATTTGGAGGTTTTCTTGGCAAAGATACTGAAGGGGTTTGCCATTTCCTTCTCCAGTTCATTTTACAGTTGAAGAAACTGAGATAAACAGGGTTAAGTGACTTGTCCAGGATCACACAGCTAGTAAGTGTCTGAGGCCAGATTTGAACTGAAAGAAATGTCTTTTTTACTCCAGACCTAGTGCTATATACATTATGCCACTTAGCTGCTCAAGTGCTATTATTATCCCCATTTTACAGATGAAGAAATTAAAGTAAGCAGTGGTTAAAGTGGCTTATTCAAAGTTACAGAGCTAGTAAGTGTCTACTAGGTGGGGTTCAAATTCATCCTCCTGAGTCCAGAACTCTATTTTGCAACCTAGCTGCTTCCATTATGTTCCCCATGAAAAATGTCACTTGCCAGGACTAAAAAGAAGACCTAGATATAATATTTGATGAAATTCCCCCTAGTCTTGAGCCTATGGTGAATTCTAGCTAAGTGCTCTGAAAGAATCTGTTGTTGAGTTTTATTGGTGCCATTTTTTATGCCAGTTATTTCCCTTTAACTTCTAATCCTTCACCCTGTGATTCCCCCACTGAATCTTCCCTCACAACAAAGAAAAATGGTTTTCTTCAGCAGCAAATACCCTATTACACATCCCTAGACCACCACCTTTCAACAGAGAGAAATGTGTTTCAGAATGAACTTTTGAGAGCTTTATGACTGACAATATCTTAATGGAAGTGTTTTATGTTAGCTTCCAGATCTGAGGTTGAAATATCTCTTTATTCTCAAGGGTGAAGTTAAATCCCTGGAACGGTAAATCTATAGGGTTAATCAGGAAATGAGCAGAAGTGGGGAGGGGAGAAAAAGGGGCAGATGGCTGACCTTCTGTTTAGAGGGACATCGTGATGTCTGAGGCAAGTGGAATGGAGGCTAGATTTCCCACTCACTTGGCTAATGTCATGGGATTCTGTTAAGATCATTGCCATGGAAGGCAAGATCAGATTCTCTTGCTGAGATATGCTACTGTTGTTCAGTAATTTCAGCTGTGCCCTCCTCCTCTGAGAAGGAAATTGGGGTTTTCTTGTCAGAGATATTAGAATGATTTGCCATTTCCTTCTCCAGCTCGTTTTACAGATGAGGAAACTGAGGCAAGCAGGGTGAAGTGACTTGGCCAGGGTCACACAGCTAATGTCTGAGGCAGCATTTGAATTCAGTTCTTCCTGACCCCAAGCCCAGCACCCTGACCATTGTACCGCTTAGGTGCCAATCCATCATTATTTAATTATTAATTAAATTTATTAATTTAATATATTTATATAATTTATATAATATAATAAAATATAATATATTTATATAACAATATAAATTAAAATAATTAAATTAATTAAATAATTAATTAAAAATAATTATTTAATAAGTGCTTACTATGTGCTGGTCCCTGTGTTAAGTGCTGGAGATGAAGAGACAAAAGACAGTCCCTACCCTTAAGGGCAGCTAAGGGAGGGGCATAGTGCACAGAGTGCTGGACCTGGAGTTAGAAGCCCCATCCTAAGAAAATTAGAAATCCAGCCTCAGACACTTACTGGTTGCATGACTCTGGCCAAGTCACTTCATCCTGTTTGTCTCAATTTCCCCCATTTGGGGAAACCAAAAGAGGGGAAATGACTGAAATGACTGAATAACAGCAGTTTTTAAAGAGTTTATAACCTAGCAAGGGAAAAAACCAACAAATAAACATATACAAAGCAAGCTAGATAGAGGATAAATAGGAAATAATTCAAAGAGGAAAGGCACTAGAATTAAGAGAGGCAGAGGGGAGGCTTCCTGTAGAAGGTGGGTGTTTAGTTGGGACTTCAAGGGAGGTCAGTAGTCTGATCTGATAGTGCTCCAGACATGGGGGCAGTCAGAGAAAATGCCAGACACTGAGAAGTGGAGCATTTCCTTTGTGCTACAGCACAGAGACCATTTAAGCTTACAGTTTAGCTAATATCTCAGTGATAGCCTCTATCAGTTGTTGTTTGTCTTTCACTTGAAGAAGACCCGGACATCTGGGAGGTGACACTGTGACATGTGATGCTGTGACATGCAAGTGGAGGGCTGTGCAAAGTCACCAGTCTCACTTTCTCCTCCGGAACCATCTGAACCTCTATCAGTGGTATCAGACTCAAACAGAAATGGGGTACTGATATTATCTATGTTCTACTATATTTTTATTTATTTTGTTAACTTTTTTTTGGTTACATTTCAATCTGGTTCTGGTCTCATTTGGGAGTATTTGTGGGTCAGATATACAATGTATTGGACACCTGTGCCCTACATCATATAGTTTGATATGATGTTTTTCAATAACATCATTGCAATGCATTATGGTAAAATTCACCCCCTATCCTCTCAACCTCATGAAACTCAGTTCTGATGTTAATCATTCAGTCAATCATCCATTCCTGACATTGCAGAGTTGTCTGACAATGCTACTTTGGCTAACATTTTAGGTTTGGAGAATATATATACATCATTTCATTTGAACTTCACAACAATATAATATAATCCTTCTTTTACAGATGAGGAAACAGGCTAAGATTAAGATTTTGCCTATCATCATAAAGCTAGCAAATAGCTGAGGCAGTATTTGATTCTAAATTATCTCATGGTAGATCTCATGTGCTCCTAACATGCTTTTATGGGACAGATTAACAATGTTAGGTAGTATATACCTGAATCCATAAAAATGGTCATTTCTCTGCTTGAGTACAAATTTAATTTGATGAGGAACTCACTCTCTGATGAGGCAGTTTATGCCAATTTTGAAAGGTTCTAGTTATTAAGAAGGTAGCTGGGTATTACAGTGGATAGATAGAACTAGAATCTGGAAAACCCGAATTCAAATCTAGCCTTAGACACTTGCCAGCTATGTGAACATGAGCAAATCACTTAACCTTTGAATGCTTCAGTTTCCTGATCTATAAGATATGAGCTTGATTGGACTGAATTGCCTCCAAAATTCCTTTCAGCTTGAAGTCTATGATCAGGGGCAACTAAGTGACAAACTGGATAGAGGACCAAATCTGAAATCTAAAATATGTGAGTTCAAATTTAAGCTGAAGTGTGAAGCTGAGCAAGTCACTTAACCTCTGTCTCAGTTTCCTCATCTGAAAAATAGGGAAAATAAATATAACCCCCCCCCATAAAACATAAAAAATATTAGAATAACATTTGCTTTTCAGGCTGTAGTGAGGATAAAAGAGAATATTTGTAAAGCGCTTTGCAAACCTTAATGTACTATTTAAATGATAGCTATAGCTGCAAATAGGATCCTTTCTTTGCTTCCTCTCACTCTACCCCCTTGCTGCTCTCAGCTACTGCTGTCTTTGAGCCTGGATTTTTGTTTCTGAAAGTGCCTCTATGTATAGAAAGCATGTCAAGCTAAATCTTAAGCTACCCTTCATCACAAGGTATTGCCCTATTCTTCGAATTCTGGCAGAGGGAAATACTCTCCTCCCATAGCTAATGAGTTACTTCTGTCAGGTAATATGTCAGTGCGTGAAGAAAAAGGCAGTAGTTGGCAGGCTGGGGGCTATGCATAATATGGCTACAAAGGGGAGGGTTTATAAAAGCAAGAGGAAGAGAAAGAGAAAGGGGAGGTACAACTGAAAGGATTTATTAGTTTGGGAGTGGGGGTAGAGGGTGGGAGAAGGGTTGGGGTGGGAGTGGGGGGTAGTCCCTAAGAAATAGCAGATCTCTTCCCCTACTCCTTTGTTCTCAGTAAAATTTCTGCTTGCACCTTTTCCAATCAGCCATCTTAGCCTCCCATTCTCTGTTCCCCTACCCCCACATCTTTGCCTCCCACTTTGATAAGCCTTTGTTGCTGTATTACACACTGCTCCCCAGATGGCTGTTCCCTGCCTGTTCTTGGACACTCACATATGATTTGACAGAGGTAACACATTAACTTATAATCACACTCTTAGAGAACGGGTTATTTGATCAACTCATTAATATCTATTGTCACTTAGCTTAGACTAGGGCCATTAGTCAAATAGAATGTTTTTCTTAAAAACACTTCTGTTAGTATTCTAATGAAAAAAACGGTGGGGAGGGCTGTTTTGAAGTTGAGATGAGAAATTATGCTATTTTCTAACTTGTACCTAAATTCAGTTAAGTAGCTATATATTTACTGGGTACAAGACACTGTGGTAGGTGCTTGGGCCAGGAAGAGAATAGGAAAAAAAATGGAAAAAGTAAGCTGCCTTCAAGGAGCTTCTATTTCCAGTGGAGGTGGGATGAGGGGCTAGACTATAATATATCCATACAAGTGAATGCACGTTATGTACATGTATTTTTCAGAGGGAAGAAGTGGTAGTAATTAGGCTGATTAGATAATGAATGATGGAAGAGACTGCATATCAGGTGTGCTTTGAGATAAGCCAAGGATTCTTAGAGCTTAGAGGGAGGGAAAATTTCATCCAGACATGGTGGAACCATCATGGAATGCTGTAACTACTTAATGGAATAGGTAGCCATATAATACTGGGCAATATGCAAAACCCAACTGATGGTCACGTTGTCACATTACTAAACTCAGACCAGTTACGGATGTTGAAAGGAATTGGTAAAAGGAGAATGAGGGTGGTGAGAAATACTCTGTAGTGAGGTCAAGATATGAAAATATTGGGGGGATATTCTGGGAAGATGGTGGAGTAGGTTGGTAAATTTCAAGCTTCTTCTGATTTCCCCCACAAATAGAACAAATTTGTGCCTCAAGGTGAACCTAAACTGGTCAAAAATCTAGAAGACTTGGGGCAGAACAGGGATCCTCCTGATACAGCCTGAGAAGATCAGAAGAAAGACCCAAGGCCAGGACTAACCTGTCTGAAGTGCAAAACATTCTGGTTTAGCTCAGCAGAAACATCAAATGGGGACCCATCAGGCTAGCTGGATGTGGCTGAAGCCTCAACCTGAACCACAGACACTTTCACCTCCCAGGCTGTCAGAGCAGACTGAGTGAACCTCGGCTGATTGGGAATGCCAGAAAGAGAAAAGGAACCAGCCCCTGGTGAATGCAGCGGCAGTGGGGTAGGGACTCTTGCAGGAGGGTGGAAGCTCTTGGTTTGAGGTTCCTGATCAGAGTGGGCTTCTCAAGAGAAGCTTGAGCCTCCCTCCTCCCCATGATTAGAGGTGCTTATATTAATATCTCTTATTTAAAAAATGAACTGGCAAAGAAGAACCCCACCATTAAAACATTATGGGAACAGGGAAGATTGGGATTCATCTTCAGAGGAGAACACTTTAGTAAAAATAAAGCTTCTACTCCAAAGAGTAACATGAAATGGCTCCCTGCCCAGAGAGAATTTATAGAAGAACTCAAAAAAAGAATTCAAAAATCAAATAAGAGACATTGAGGAAAAACTAAAGAAAAAAGTTAAAACCATCCAAGAAAAACAAGAAGATTATGGAAAAAAGTCAACCAGTTAGAAAAGGAAGTACAGAGTCTCAAAGATGAAAATAATTCTTTGAAAATAAGAATTGGGCAAGGGGAAGCCAGCCAGTAAAGCTATGAGAGACTAAGAAATAACAAAACAGATCATAAAGAATGAAAAAAATAGAACAGAATGTGAAACATCTCATAAGAAAAACAACAGATCTGGAGAACAGATCAAGAATAGAAAATATAAGAATAATTGGGCTGCCAGAGAGTTGTGATCAAAAAGAGAAACTTGATACAGTAATGCAGGAAATAATCCTAGAAAATGTCCTGAAGCATAGAATATAAAGGGAAAGTAGAAATAGAAAAAATCCACCAATCACTACCTCAAAGAGATCCTTTGTGAAAAACACACAGGAATATTATTGCCGAATTTCAAAACCCCCAGATCAATGATAAAATTTTGCAAGAAACAAGGTAAAAAACCCCCAATTCAAATATGTTGGAGCTACAATTAGAATTGTACAAGATTTATCAGCAACTACAATAAAAGACTGCAGGTCTTGTAATCAAATCTACAGACAAGCAAAAGAACTAGGCCTGCAGCAAAAAATATTATATCCAACAAAATTATCTATAATTTTGAATGACAAAAAATGGACATTCAATGAACCTGAAGATTTTCAGGACTTTCTATCAACCAAATCTGAACTTAACAGAAAATTTAACATGTATAAGCAAATATCAAAGAGCAATTTTAAGGAATTCAATATGGACAAAACAACACGGACAAATTGTTGATAATTTTTTTACATGGAAAATGTATACTTTTTGATGTTTAAAAAGGGTAAGCTCAAAAGAAAATTTGGCAGAGTAAAGGTAAAAATTGTAATCATGTTATACAAATGAGGTGGAGAGGAAGAATAGACTTAGAGACATTAAAGGGAAGAGGAGGACTCAAACTTCTGAAAACCTACTCACACTGGGAATGGGTTCAATAGGCAATATTACATAATATACCATGAAGGGTATAACACCCTCCAAAATCTATAAAGAAATAAAAGGGGAGGGATAGGTAAATGGGAAAGCAAAGGGTGAGGGAAGAAGACAAGGGAGGGATCCCTGGGTGGGGGAAGGAAGATTAAGTAATAGTAAACCAAGTTATGGAGCAGAATTTAATGAAAGAGTCAGCAGGGATAGGAAAGACATGTGTGTATTTGGAGTATGTGTATATGTATGTATATATCTATATATAAATATATCTTTGCTTAACTATAGCTTGCTTGGGAGTAGTGAGAAGGATGAAAAGGAGATATGTGTGTGTATATGTATGTATATGTATATAATTACATATATATATACATATATATATATATATATATACACAAATACATCCTTTTTTTTTTAACAATAGCCTGGTGGGGGTGGAGAAGAAAGGAGGAAAAAGAATGAGTAAAAAAAGATGTCTAGCAGAGCATAAAAGAATAAATTACAAGGAAGTAAAGAAAACATGGACACCCATCTAATAGATATATTATAACTACATAGATATATAAATATATCTATATAGAATATAGATAATAGATATATACTTTCTTGAACTGGTAATTTATTATATATTAATGTTCTACTGGGCACATGATAATGTTCTCTTTCTTTTGTTTTGTTTTGTATTGTTTTTATGTTTTTTTCTTATTCTGTTTCTTCAAAATAAATTTGGAAAAAAAGATATGAAAATGTTTAAATGAATCATCAACCTCCTCACTTAATTTTCAATTTTAGTCTTAAGGTTGAAATACACAATGAAATGCACTAACGTGTGATTTTTGATAAGTTCACTGGGATGCATCAATTATTTTCATATCTGTGTCCATTGGGTGAAGAGTCATCCAATGTCAAAATTGGAAATGACTTTAAAAGGTCATCTAATCCATTGAAAGAACTGAGTCAGCAAGTGGAATTACTTATATAAAGTCACATGGTTACTAGTGGCAGGTTCAAGCCTAAAACCCAAGTCTCCTATTTCCCAATTCAGGGAGCCTTTCACTATAGTAAGATTACCCTCTTCTCCTTAATTCTCTCTTTTCTCTAGGTTTTCATGGTAGTCCTTTCTTAAGGTTATTCTCTTACTGTTCCAATTACTACTCCTTTATTTCCTTTATTGATCTTCATCCAAGTTATACCTGTTAACTATGCGTGATCTGTCCTAGATCCTCTTCTCACTCTTGACTGTTTCATTAGTGATCTCATTAATTTTTAAGGTTTTTAACTATCATCCCTACATGAAAGACTCTCAGTTCCAGTTGTCCAGTTAAAATCTCTCTGTTGATCTCTAGCTTTGCATCTCTGCTTGTTAGATATCCAGAATTAGCTCTTTCACAACCATCTTAAACTCAACGTGTCCAAAATGGAATTTGCTTATTTTTCCTATCCAACCTCCAATCTTCCTAACTTCCCAAGAGTCCCTTCAGTCACTTAGGTTACAAGCCAGGTGTCATCTTCAACCACTCTCTCACTGCCCCTACCCCTTTGCAACTCGGTTGTTAAGCCTGTCATTTCTATCTTGTAGCATGTCTTGTGGTATTTGCTCCCCTACTTTCCTCTGATATTGCTGATTCTCTGTTATAAGCCATCATCACCTTTCACCTGGACTATTGCAATAATCTCATGAATGATCTTCCTATCTCAAAACTTTCTTCAGTCCATTCCAGCCTCCACTTGACTGTCAGATTGAACTTCCTAAAGCACAGATCTGACCATCTGTAAGGGATAATCCCTTATAGATAAACTCTAGTGATTCCTCATCACTGGCAATCCTTTGGTTTTAAAGTCCTTCCTATGATTTCAGTCTCCTTATACCTTATTATCTTCTGCATAATGGGAGATAGCCTGTTATACTGGCCTCCTTCTGTCCCTCACATGTGACCTTTTATCTCTTGAGTCCAAGTATTTTCACTGGCTATTTCTTATTCCTGGAATTCTCCCCATCTATCTCATGATTTCTGCTAAAGTTCTACTTTCTGCAAGAAGATTTTCCCAGTTTTTTATTTAATCTCAGCACCTTCCCTCTGAGAGTATTACCTATTTATCCTGAATATATCTTCTTTGTTTATATTGTTTGGGTCCCTATTAGACAATTAATTCCACGAGAGTAAGAATTGTTTCCTTTCCCCCTCCCCCCTCACTTTTTTTTGAGGGGGGTGGTATTCCCAGTGTTTTACACAATGTCTAGCCCAGAACTGGGGATGGATAAATGCCAGTTAACTAAATAACTGATGAGCAGAAGAAAGGGATGGGTCTGGTGCATGTAAGTTTTACATAATGGGAGAAAAGAGAAAGATCTACAGTATTCTGAGAAAATAAAGGTCAACATGAGAGCACTGGGAATGGAGCAGGAGTGGGAGGAATATAAAACCCAAATTTTGCTCAAAAAGCTCTGGATTGGTTTTCCATTTTGTCTTAAACAGAGCCTGGGCCTCATCTTCTGATAAGCACAAAGTGCAAAGTATTGAGTGTTCTTTAAACTTTACCAAACACTCATCTTATAAAAATTCCATGAGGTAGATAGTCCAAGTATTATTATTTCCATTTCAAAGTAAGTCAAATCAAATGAACTAGTAGTTATTAAATACCAACTCTGTGCTGAGCACTGGGGATATGAGAAAAGTAAAACCAGTCCTACTCCCAGGGAACTTATGGTCTACTAACCACAAAGTACATATATCTAGATGCACAAATATACAAATATTTTACAGGATACATTTGGATACAGGATACAGGATAATTTGGAAGGATACATTGGATACAGGATAAATTGGAGTAATTAGCAGAAGGAAGGAATAGGATAAGGTGAAATGGGAAAGACTTTTTTTTCTTCCAGAAAATGGGACTTTAGGTGAAATTTGAAGCCAGTGAAACTAGTAGGCAGAGATGGGGAGAAAAGGACATTCAAGGTAGGGCAAGAGACGGTGAAAATGCCCAGAGGTGGGAGATGGAGTACCTTGTTCATGGAATAGCAAGGTAATCAGTGTTAACATTTCACAGAAGACATGAGATTATGTAAAGTGTAAGAAGACTGAAAAAGTAAAAGAATGTTAGGTTGTGAAGGGCTTTGAAATGCCAAACAGTGAATTTTATATTTGGTACTGGAAATGATCAGGAGTCACTGGAGTTTATTGAGAAGAGGGGTGACCTGATCAGACCTTTATGCTTTAGGAAGATCATTTTGGCAATTGAGTGAAACTGAAACTTATACAATTAATTATAGCTAGCATTTGAACTCGACTTCTTTTCACTATACATCTTGCTTCGGTAAAAGATCAAAGATCACTCCTTCAAGGAAACGGCAAGGGCTCCATTTGCCAGCTTTGTATTGTCTCCTCTATACAATTGTCCTTTCTAAGGGTAATTTTGTTCATTAAGGGTCCACTGAATAGAAAAACTGGTATAGAGTCACAATTCAAGAGTCATAAGAGACTTTAGACATCATCTAAACTAACCCTCTCATTATACAGATGAAGAAACTAGGGTTCATGAAAAATCAAGTGACTTGCCCACCATGATCATATAAGTAGTGTTAGAGTAGATTTAAACCCATCTCCTCTGATCCCAAAGCCAATGATTTTTCTACTGCACCACACTATGCCCTTTTAAATATCATAAAAGGAATGTGACTACTAATATTTTTGAAAAGAAGGCTTGGTTTAATCCCTATATTTGTGGTCCCATAGAGATGTGAGTTTAGAATCTAGCAGTAGCTAGATATCATTGGGCATATGGGTAATTCCAGTTACTGGGAAGATGGTGGCTGGATCGCTTGATGTTAGGAGTTCTGAGTTTCAGTGTCCTAAAGCCATGAGGGGTCCACACTATGTCTTGTGAGAACATGAGTGGGGGACAAGGAAGGGTTCCCAAGGAAGGGTCAATAAGCCCAGAAATAGAGTAGCTCAAAGTTCCTGTCTCAATCAGTAGGGGGATGGAGCAGCGGTCAATGGTTTCTGTACTTCTAGTGTGAGGGACGAAGGGAGAGAGGGACACACACACACACACACACACACACACACACACACACACAGAGACAGAGAGAGAGAGAGAGAGACAGAGAGAGACAGAGAGAGAGAGAGACAGACAGAGAGAGAGAGAGAGAGAGAGAGAGAGAGAGAGAGAGAGAGAGAGAGAGAGAGAGAAGAGGAAAGAGAAAGAAGAGAAAAGAGGAAAAAGAGAGAAAGAATGAGAAAGAAAGAGAAAGAGAGATAGAGACAGAGAAAGCACATCCTTTCTCACTCCTTTAAGGAAATTGCAGGAGGCACTGTAGTACTTTACACTGTAGTACAGTGAAAGATGGAGAGAAAGGAGTAAAGGGATGGCGGGGGGGAGAGAATGGAGGTTCCCATCAACTACCGACCCTGGGGTAAAGAGCAGATATCAGGGGAAATGAAGGTGGGTATTTCTTCAGGAAACTAGAGAGTGACAGACATAAATGTTAAAGAGAGATCCAAGACCTAGGGGCAGCTTGCCATGTGGTGAACATCTGCTAATGCTGGGAGCAGTGCCTCCAGCATCAGAGAGGAACAAACCCACTTGGAGCCTGTCAGTGCCAGGTAGGGTTGGGACAAGCACAAGAATCAGGCAGGAGGAGACTGAATGGAAATAGCTGCATGAAGGGATCTTGGCAGACACCCTTTTGGGCAGCTGCCACCCTATCCAAAAGAAGCCCCTCCAAATGTCTCCAGAGGAAAATGAAGCCTTTCTCCCAAGCCACTTGTACAAAGGTCCAGGAGATATGGTTAAAGTGAAGAAAAGCCAGGGGTTAGCGCAGGGCTAGGGAGGAGACCAGAACTTAGCACTGAGTGGTTGGTTGGCCAAGCCAGCGTCTGAATGACCCTTGGGGGCCTCTGGTTCTATAACCATTATCACACTGGTGGTATCCACTTTTGCTTCAGGGACCCTGAGAAGCTGAGTCAGAGGGTAAGAGACCTGGGGTCTAGGGTGTGGCAGATAAGCCAGGAGTCTCCAAAATTCATGGGGATATTTCTAATTCATTCAAACAAGCACTCAGTAAGGTTCCATTTTGCATAATGCACTGTGCTAGAGATATAAAAATAAAAATGAAAAGGATTCTATGTAAGTTCAAGGAACTTATTTTTTTCTCAGAGAGATGTGACAACAAATTAATCATAAAATGACAGCCAGCATCCATATAATGCTTTAGGATATACAAGGCACTTTATATATTATCTCATTTGATCTCCCCAACAACCTTGTGAGGTAGGTGCTATTATTGTCCTCATTTTTCAGATAAAGGAACTAAGGCAGAGAAAGATCTAATGGCTTATCTAGGGCCACACAGGTAGTAAGTAATTAAGGCAAGATTTTAAATCAAGTCTACCTAAGTCTGGCAATCTATATATTTCACCCTCTAACCATACACACAGAGAAATGCAAAGTGTTTGGGGTGAAAGATAATAAATGGATTCATTTGTTTTAGTTGTTTCCCACTCTATGACCCTTTTTGGGTTTTCTTGGCAAAGACACTGCAATTGTGTGCCATTTCCTTCTCCAAATCATTTTACAGAGGAGGAAACTGAGGCAAACAAAGTTAAGTGATTTATATCACACAGTTAGTAAAGGTCTAAGACCAGATTTAAATTCATGATGATGAATTTTGCTTAGCACCCTCTCCATTGTATTACCTAGATATCCCAGATGAGGATTCAGAAAGGCTTTATATAGGAAGTGGAACCTAAACTAGTTCTTAAATAGAAAGCAAGAGATTATGGGAGACTAAAGTGAGGAGGCTACATGTCCCCTGCTTGATGCAATAGCATATGCAAAAACAAAGATATGAAATGTTATGGAAGGAAAGAATACATAGGTCAAGAAGACCAGAATGTGGAATATGTTAGGGGAAATAATGTGAATAAGTTTAGGGAGGTAGGTTAGAGTCAGAATGTGGAGGAATTTGCATTTTATTTGACAGGTGAAAAAATCTGTCTAATACTTGAGCAACATTGTGACATAATCAGACTGATACTTTAGGAAAATTCTTGATAACTTAGGGGAAGATACCTTGAAAAGGGGAGAAATGCAAGATTGGAAGATCAGTTAGAAGGAGGCTACCGTAAAAGCCCAGGAAAAAGGTGCTGATGGTCTGAATTAAACTGGTACCTATGTAAATAGAGAGGAAGGGGCAGAAGTGGGAAATCTTTTGCTATCATAATAGACAATACTCTGCACAGGGTTTTAAACTGGAGTATAGAGTAGGGGATGGCCCCTACCAAAGGAGGGACATTAGGAGAATGGGCTTAGGAGGAAAAGATACCAAGTTCTGTTTGGGAGTAACTGCATTTGAGATGTCTATGGAGCTTCAAGATAGAAATGATGGTGATGAGAGACTGTAGCTTCAGACAGAAATGAGATATGTATAATTGTAAATCATTAAACCTGCAGAAGTTGGTAAATTTGAACTATTATGCAGAATATAGCATGCAGAATTATAGGGCAAGAATCGACCTTGACAGAGCTTGCTGCTTTCAGTCATCTAGCATTTTCCAGACATACAGAATTATTCTAAAACATGCCCATAAGAGAGTATTCTGTAAAACCATCCATTCATTCAGTATGCTTTCAATAAGTTCTGAGTGCTGGAGATATAAAGCCAAAAATTAAACCAAGTTCCCTGTCTTCAAGGAGCTTGCATCCTATTAGGGTCAAGCAACAGGGCATATGTAAGTAAATGCAAAATTTATACAAAATAAAGGCAAAACATTTTTGTAGGAAATCAGCTACTGGGAAAGATAAGGAAATGCCCCCCTATGAGGGTTTAGTTTTGCATGAAAAAAGGAATTATTAAAAGTGGAAATGAGCAGGAAATAAATTCAAGCCATGGGCGAGGAGCACTATTTGCAAATAGCTTCTATTCAGGTTGCCAGTTAAACTTATTTCCTAATCATATCTCCAGAGAGAGGAGGGTGAGGATGCTAATGAATCAGAGTAGCGATTCTCATGTACTGTAAATCTTCAGGAGCCCCTGCTAGTGGATTATGATTGGTTGATGATGGGTTGGTAGCAACTGGCTACACTGTGGCTTGGTGGGTGGCTTGGCACCTTTATCTCCTGCTACTAATGGACTGAATTGTCAGTACCAACTTACTTTGGAGTTTCACTGTTTGACAAAGTGATCATGTGGTTGGGTCTGGCTCCTTGATGCTCTTAGTTATTTGGGCTAGAAATTGTACCACAAAATTTCTTTTCTAAGACGTTATATACAACTCATTTATCCCTGGAGCAGAATTTGTGCCTGACATTTCTTGTTTTCAAGTTTACTTAACAATGAATTCCTTGTTTAATCACTCATGTGATTCCACATCATACTTCTCTTCACTTTGCTCTTTCTTGGCATACAGAGTAAGAACATTGGTGACACCCTTTGAAACCAGAATATTTCTTTAAATCTAGGGAACATTTTTAGAGACAGGGCCAGGATCTCCAGAAAAAAGGATCTTGTCCAACTCTCAAAGAATTTATAGAACTGAAAAGGTTTGATTTCCTTCATGGAGCTACCCCATCCAACTAGAGAACATACTCTACAATAGGATGCTGACAAAATGATGGCTCCATCAACAACTGGCTGGGATCTCTCAAATCCATAAGGGGTTGCAAGGCTCGAAAGAGCCATTAAATATGAAACCGGATGTGTTCAAATCCCAGCCTACTTATTACTTATGAGCATGTCTCTTTACCTCTTTAGGTTTCTGTAAAATGAGACTAGTAAACTAGATGATCCTTAAGGTTTTCCTTAAGTTTTGGAAAAACTCTGATCCAATTTAGCCAAAGTGGCTCTGACGCTTTCTGAGCCCATTTGGGATTTTCTTAGCAAAGATTCTGGAGTAGTTTGGCATTTCCTTCGCCAGTTCATTTTACAAATAAGAAAACTGGGCAAATAAGGTTAAGTGTCTTCCCAGGATCACATTACTAGTAAATACCTGAGACTGGACCTGAATTTAGAAAGATGAATGTTTCTGATTCCAAGTATGTAGTGCTCTACCTACTATATTACCTAGCTGCCTCTGAGTGGATTTAACTAGAGCAACTATTGCCATGGTGTTCTCATGGTTTTTTGAATGACCTGCAGATTTCTGAGACTTGTGACTTCACACTCTTAAGTTGGGCTATAGATTCCTTAGGTACTAAGACTGAATTTGTGACCAAGAACTATGCTTTTACATCTCAGTCCTCTTGCTGGAATCACAGAAGCTGGCAGTTGGAAGGGGATCTCCCTGCCCATCTGCTCCAATATATACCTGAAAGAAATCCTATTATAATATACCTAACAAGTGGTTACCTAGCATCTGCTTGAAGACCTCTAAGGATGGGAAACCATGACCTCTAGGGCAGGCCATTCTACTTTTGGCTGGTGAACTTTGGGAACAGAATGTTCTGTTATATATATAAATGTTAAAAATTTTTTCTTGACATCAGGCCCAAATTTGCTGCTTTTCAACCTCTTCTCATTGCTCCTGCTTCCTCTAGGGCCCAACAGAACAAGATGAATACCTTCTCCAAACAACAGCCTTTAAAATATTTAAAGGTAGCAATCTCCCCTGAATCTTCTCTTTGAAAATGCCCATTTGAACATGCTCAATTCTTTCAGTTTATCTTCATGATATTGATTCAAGGCCCTTCACTGTCTTGGTTGACCTTGTCAGAACATTTCCATTTTTTCAATCATCTTCTTAAACTGAACCCAGTACTATAGAGGAGAACTGATAAGGATAGAATATAATGGGGCCATCTCCAGTCAAATTCTGGAAACTGTAATTCTCTTAATGCAGCCCGAGGTTAAATTAGTTTTTCTTTTGTTTGATTGCCACAATATACCAACAACTCATTAAACTTTAGTCCACTAATGTCCTTAGATCTTTTTTTTTTTTTTAGAACAACTCTTATCTAGCCATATTTTCCCCATCTTGAACTCATGAAGATGAGTTTTTGAATCCAAGTGTAACATGACATTTACTTCTATTGCATTACATCATATCAGATTCAGCCCAATGCTATCCCATCAAAATATTTTTGGACCTTAGTTCCCTTGTGTTGTTAGCTACCCTTCCCAGCTGTAAATTTGATGAACATGTTGTTTTTGCCTTTCTCCAATACATTTATACAAATATCAACTAGTATAGATGCCTGGGGAATTCCCCTGGAGACCTCCTATTTCCTGACATTGAACCATTAATAACTAACTACTCTTTGAGTCCAGCCATCCCACCAGTTCTGAATCTCTCAAACTATGATCACATTCTCCACAAGAATAATATGAGATATTTTAGCTTTGCTAAAATCTAGACTCCTTATTGGGTTGGGAAATAAACTGACAGGACAACAGAGACACCCATGTTCAAATATAAGTATACAAAAAGATTCCAAAGCCAAATATTTGGATTTGGTGATTATTTTCCTCGAGGTAAACTATCCTCATTTCTGTTCTTTTCTATTTGTCTGAATAATTTTTTAAAAATTGACTTCTAATGTAAAACAGACCCAAGAACCATAAAGAGAAAATATTGAAATATGCCAGGACTGTAAACATAGGTTATAAATTTCTTGAGGGCAGACAGAGTTTTTCTTTATCTTTGTAGCCCCATCAGAGCCTGACACAAAAAACAAAATATAATAGGTACTTAATGTGTGTTGAATTCAAGACATTTATTAAGTTGCCAACTTGATTTAGAGAGTTTTGCTAGGTGACAAAGGGAGATTCAGTAGATAAGATTTGATCCCTACCTTTATAGATTGCATCATATATGAGGCATCTCAAATTCATTATATCCTAACTAAAGTTCATTATTTTATTAAGCCCATCCTTCTTCCAAATTTCCTTATCTCTATTGAGGATACCACCACCCTTCCAGTCATTTAGGTTATTCACTAAATTCTATCTCCCTCATTACCCACATCAATTTAGTTCCCAAGTCTTGTTAATTCTAGTTTCATAGCATCTCTCACACCTGCCCCTATTTCTGTTTATTATAACCATAATAGTTTAGGTCCTCATCATTTCTCACCTGTACAATTAGATTCCTAATTGGTTTCCTAGCCTTTCACCTCCATTCTCCACAAGGCTGCCAAAATGACTTTCCTAAAGTTCAAGTCTGACTGTGTCATATTTCCCACTGTGCAGAGAACTCTGCTGGCTATTGCTTCTTGGATCAAAGGCACCCACCTCAGTTTGTCATCTAAAGCTCTTCCCAGAGTTCTCTAACCTAACTTTCTGGGCTTATCAGATAGTTTAACTTCACAGAAAAAATTAATTTATCTTAACAATTACCCCAAGACACAAGTCTGCATAAAACTTGATTGAGTTATTGATATGAACAAGGCTCTTCAACTCTCTGCTCTCCATATTTTCTCTGGCTGTTCCATATGCCTGGAATGCTCTCCCTCCTCATTTCTATCTACTGGCTTCCCTGGCTTCCTTTAAGTCTCAACTAAAATCTTGTCTTCCATAGAAAGACTTTCCCAACTCTGATGAATTCTAGTGCTTTCTTTTTGTTTAATTATTTCCTTTTAATCTTGTATATAGGTTGTGTATGTATGTGCATATGTATATATACATGTATATAGATACACACATAGTATGTATGTGTCTACATATATGTATGCATGTGTATACACACATGTGTTATGGATATATATTTTATATATATACATAATGCATATATGTTTATTTTCTTATTGTCTTCCCAATTAGACTGTGAAATTCTTGAGGGCAGGGACTCTTTTCCCTCTTTTTATATCGCCAGCACTTAGTACAGTGCCTGACCCATAGTATGTTTCTAATAAATGTTTAGGAACTATCAAAATATTTCCTTCTGAATAATTGAATAGACAATTGAGGATGTGACAGGAGTCGCTATGGGAGACATAAGTAGCATTCTTGCCCCTCCAAGACAATTGCAGGAAAGACCACTGTGCCTTTTCTCAGACATCATCCTTTTTGACTTTCTGCAGCTTTTTATGCTGTTAAACACCTTCTTCTTAATATTCTCTTTTTTCTGAGTTTCTCTGTCTCTTACCTCCTGGCATTTTTACTCATTGTCTCTCTTCTCTTCATCTCCACCTTTCCCAACTTGCTTAATCCCAGCTACAATCTAATCTCCTACCAGAAGCATTTCCCTATTAACTATTGTACTTTCCCTTTCCTATTATTTTCAATTTATTCGGCATATGCCTGTTTTCTACATTGTCATTTGCATGTTATCTTTTCCTTTGGGCTGCGATTTCTTGGAGAGCAGGGCTTATGGTTTTTATTTTCATTTCTTGTATCTCCAGTGCTTAGCACAGTTACTAACACATAGTATGCACTTAATAAAGTTTGACACTACTAGGAAAGTTGGCGTGTAGAAAGGGGGGGGAAGAATAATATGCAGGAGCTGGGGTGAGGGCAAGACGTACACTGGTGCCTTCTTTTTAACTATTCTTATGAACAAAGAAGAAACTTGATTGTTTCTGTCTTTTAATAGTGCAATACTTGGCAATGTCCGAGAAATTTCAAGGCCCTGGGGGAAAAATCTCTTTATAGCTTACCTTGGTTACAGCTTTGCACTCTATAGGTGACCATGAAATGCTTCTTAGGTAGTGAGCAAGTGAGGTTATTCTTATGAGATATACACTTGAGAACTAGGACAAATATACTGCTCACAGTGCCATAGTGTAGAAAGCAAAGAACCATTTTTAAAAAGCTTAATTTCATATTCTAATCAGGATTATTGTCTCTCTCCTCCCTCCTTTTGTTTCTGTTTTCCCCATTCCTACACATGAGAATCATGAGACCACATCATTGACACTAGAATGATGTCAGGCCTTAAGAAATACAACGTGACTGCCAAACTCTCATTAAGTCTAGATAATGGAACTATTTGGGTCTTCATATCCTGGAGTGTATAGAAGTATTTATAGACCCGCTACTCTCTGTATGTTGCTTTCTGGTAATAATTACATTGATGTTGTGACATTACAATCAATGTAGGCATTTTTCCTCTCTTCTGATTAACTTGAGATTTCTATGAAAGTCAAATTTTATTTTTAACAATGAAAGAACTTGCATATGAATAGCTTAGAGGAAATGGGGCAAATTATGAAGGCTACAGGGAAAGTGGATAAAGTGCCAGACCCGGAGTCAGGAGCACTCATCTTCCTGAGTTCAAATCCAGCCTCAGACACTATACTAGCTGGATAATCCTGGGCAAGTCACATCCCTGCCTGCCTCATTTTTCTCATCTGTAAAATGAACTGAAGAAGGAAATGGCAAATCGATCCAATATCTTTGCCAACAAACCCTCAGATAGGATCACAAAGAGTAGGATGTCATTAAAAATGATTGGACAATGACAACAAAAATGAGAATTACACAGATTGATATAGAGGAAGTCTAAGTAACTTCCTAAGTCCTTAGGTTTATATACTTGGCTTCTCCCTTCCAGGGTATTGCTGGGCACAATTCCCATTAGCCTGTTATTCTCCTCTGAATATAAGAAGGAGAGAGCCCTGGCCTCTGAGGTATGTCTGGGTAAAACCAGAACTTTAAGATGTCTCTCCCTTGTAGCTTTGGTTTAAATAATGGGGCATTAGAGACTCCGAAGCTATTCATTCATTGCCTTGAGGAGCCAAAGCTGGTTACAAGGTATAAAAAAGAAAAATTCCAAGTGGCTTCCTGTCATCATTTCTGCCCTGGAGTTGCTGACGAGGGAGTATTTATTTTCCTTTGCACTGAGAGGTTACAAACCAAATACGAGGCTGGAATGACTGTATCATAAAATGAGCCCTCGCCAGACTGGAGTCAAGAAGTAGTAGATTGAGGGATTCTAGAGGGAAATCTGCATTACTGAGTTGGTTACCAAGTTGTTTTGTATTAAATGACAAAGTATCTGGCTTTGGTTTAAAATGAAATTTCAAATCAAGTTGACAAACATCTATTAAATTCTCATTATGTGCCAGGCACTGTGCTAAAGTCTGGGATACAAAGGAAGCTAAGAAAAAAAAAAAAGCCCTAATCTCAAGGTGTTCATAGTCTAACGGGTGAGATGACCTGCAAAAAATTAGATGCAAGATGCGAATCAAGGAAAAGGCATTTATTAAAGACCTGCTATACATCAGACACTGCTTTGAGCTCTGAAGAAACAAATTCTTGAAAGTAAGATAGTCTTTATGCTCAAAGGGCTTGTATTTTAACAGGGAAGATAAGTTTATATAGTTGCAGCCCCTCTTTCACTATGTCTTCTCCTCCCCTGCTTGTACACAGGGGCAGAGCTTTGGCCCTGAGGGGTCACCTGAAACAGAAAGTGATGAGATAGGGGAGCAGGTGTGATTTGTGGGGTCTCCATTTCAGAGAGATGGTAGTGTAGCCCGCTTCTGTTTCCAGGGATTCACTGCTGAGTCTGCTCACCCTAGTTTTTTACTCTGTTTTATAAGCAATAAACTAGTTGCTTAAGAAGCAGAGGTCCCTTAACAGTGATGGGTATCAAAGCAGAAAAGCTTCAAATGCCAGAGCCAAATTACGGTCCAGGGTTTCTTAGTCCTACTCTAAAGACTGGCCCAATGAGTTTCATGTGTCAAAAATCAATTGTCTATACTTCTTTTCTCTGTCCATAAGAGGAGCAGCCATGGGAATTAGGCTAACTGAACTGGGTTTAGTATGGCCTATGTACCATCTAAAAACCTCCCGTATTAGGAACAGTGGGAATGGCAGAATTTAAAGAAAAAAAATTATTTTTTATTGTGTATTGCTTTTTGAATCTATGCTATACATGTAGAGATGTATATTTGTTTGTTCCTGTGGCTTCATTAAGCTGAAATCACATGATGGACTAGGTAAAATGGAGACAGTGATGGGAGGAAGTGTTGTAGGATGAAGGCTCAGAGGTGATTCTTGCAGGGTAAATCTGAGTGGCTATCCGGGTCTCACGGGGTTACCAGGGAGAAGGGAGCTGGGGCATGGAAGGTCATGAACTTTGAGTGCTGCAGGAAAAGTTGGTATTTCTTGGCCCTCTGCCCACCGGTAAAGCCATAACTGCCTGAGTGAGGGTGGGTCTGCCTAGTTCCCAGCTCTTGTTATGTACGGGACCAGGAGAGTGGCTATTGATGCCACCTGGTGGTGACACGTGCTTTGCATTGTAGCTAAAGCTGTTCATTACAAATCTGGATGTTCCTTTTCAGCCTCTAACTTGTCCTTCTTTCCTCCTTTTCTCTCTGTTTGTTTGCCTTCTTCCCAGATGTTGCTTTTAACTCTCTCTTCCCCCCCCCATTGGTATTGTCTTCTTATTAGGTCTCTGCTTATAGTAAATTAATTAAATTTAAACAGAATTAAATTCTGTTTCCCATTCCTAGGGCTTATGTTTGACTCCAGCTTTTTCCTCTTTCCTTTTTTTCTTCCAGGATCTATTTTGAGACCCACGAGTGAGTCCTGACTCTGACACTCACTAGGTATATCAATTCACAACCTTCCTGAACCTTAGTTTCCTCATCTGCAAGATGAAGAAAGGAATAGCTGTCTGCTGCCGCTGCTGCTTCTCTGGAGGCAATTGGGGTTAAGCGACTTGCCCAGTCTCATACAACTAGGCTGGATTTGAGCTCAGGTTCTTTCAGCTACAGAGCTTGTGCTCCTGCTCTCTCCACTCCTTCACCTAGCTGCCCCAGAACAGTCTTCCAAAGTGGCTTCCAGCTCTAGATCTGTGATTCTATAATCCTATAATGAGGAGATATCCCGTTCCATCTCACACATCATATCTTCATTATTGTAGAATCTAGAACGTCATGGTCCAATGGAAAGAGATCTTCCTTTGATCAATTGTGTGAGCTTAGGCAAATTATTTTATATTTCCAAGCCTTCATTTCCTCATCTATTAAGTGAGGATAATAATTGTAGAATTACCTATTTCCTAGAGAGCAAATATCAAATTAAATAATGGAAATAAAGTATTTTGTAAATGAGTGTTATACAAGTGAGCTCTGCAGATTATAGTAGTTTACATTTGTTCAAAAGAGTTTGATCCAATTATTCACACAGGAAAGATCAAGTAGATGAAGAATATTTATTAGTCAGGCAATAATATACAGTTGAATGAACACTGAGCTGGTGCATCAATACATACATCTTAGATTGATTCTGCAGATGGACAATGATGTGGCTTCAGAATTGAGTAAGACAAAGGGGAATAGGTTGCTAAGCCTCTTTCTCTCTCTTTCTTTCTTTCTCTCTCTCTCTCTCTCTCTCTCTCTCTCTCTCTCTCTCTCTCTCTCTCTTTCTGTCTCCTCTCCTCTCTCTTCCCCCCACCCTCTCCCTTTTAAAATTACATAGCTTCTTTTTGAATCAAAGGCTTATCCTTTTAAACATCAACACTCCTCTGGTAATGTATTCTCTAACTCAAAGTCTGAAGAACTTAAATTGTGGCTCCACGTAGGCTGTAATACATTAGCAGTGAAGCACTGTGCAGAAGAAGCAGTCTAAAGGTTATCATCAGAGAGATGTATGACCAGGAAAGAAGATGGGCTGGTTATATATCAAGAATGAGATATAAACAATGGATGCTTGTGTGCTCCATTGGCACTCACATAATGTGAAGATCTCTAGAGGAAGAGCCACAGCCCATTGGGTGGACTCCTGGGGAGGATTTATGGCCTGGACAAGAGACAAAGGGAATAAGAAGGCAATGATGGGTTGGGATTTGTATGGTTGGAGGGAATTTTGACATGAATCTATGGAAATTTTGAAATATATTGTTATTAATAAATTAATACAGACTTGCAGAAGAAAAGTTTCAGGCTATACCCCCACTGAATGGCTTTAAGTTTCCTCAGTTTTTTTTTTTTTAACTTAGCAGATTGAAAGATGATTCATTTAATGGCAATGAGCATCCGCTGTCTTAAGAGAATACAAGAGACTCTTGGCCTTTGCGGGGGAAGCATTCAAAAGGTCCTGTGAGTAGGGAAATGTCATGAATACTATATTGCACTGATAAAGAGGGAGAGAGAAGAGGCAAGAGTCACATGTACATTTTTTTTCTTTTCTCTTTTTAATCTCCCTGTTCTCACCACCATTAGTAGGGAGGAGAATCACAGATATAAAGCTGAGAGGGACTTTAGAAGCCATCCCGTCCAGTCCTTTCACCTTACAGAGGAGGAAACCGAGGCTTAAATGATTTGTCCAATGGCACTTATGGGTAATAATAATGATAATAATGATTATGATGACAGGTAGCATTTATGTAGTACTTTAAAGTTTGTAAAGCTCTTTACATATGTTAAGTTAACATCCTTTGTGTCCACAGCCTAGAATGGTGGAGAGGACCAAGAATGGAATACTGAGACCAGTTTGATTGGAATGTTAGAAGGATAATAGAAATATCTGGAAAGATAGCCAGCTACTCAGGAAGATTTTGATCTAATTAAGGCATCACTGCACAAATTTGCTTTGGACCTAAGAGCCTCCTCCTAAATTTAAATGCCAGATGAATTTGTCATCTTTTAGGGAAGGAAAATTTAAAAATTTTTTACAAGGCACTAAGTATCTGTATGGCATTGGTATTCAATCCTCAGGCCAACAGACCCAAAGGTTTTCAAAAATTTCCTCAAAAAGCTCCAAGAAGGAACTGAGAACAGCTAACTGAGGCCTTCTGAGAAGCAGGAAGTGGTTTTCTGTCTGTTTTTCTCTTCCTGTCCCTCATTAGTCCTGAAATATCCACAAGCTTCTTGGCCTCTAGTCATGTCTGCCCTTTTCACACTTCTTATAACTCTAGGGCAAAGCTTTCATTTCCTCTGTGTCTCTGCTGGTTCTTGCAGACCTGTCAGATTCACATGAAGGTGTTAGAGGTTGTCAAAATCATGAAGAAGTGGAAGAATTTTTAGTTACTATAGGCCTTCTATGAAGCCCATTGTGCTGCGTATTGGGGAAGATACACAGATAATTTAAAATAATAACAATAATTAAGACATGGTCTCTGTTCTCCTGGAGCTTATAGCCTAGTAGCAAGGATGTCTCTTTCTCACACACACACATACAGACAGTCAATAGCTTACATTTGTTCATATGTGTCTAGGGCCTTAGTAGTTGATATTTAAGAATTATGTTTCAAAATTTCTGAGGACAGAGTGATGAAATTTTGAAACATAATTCTCAAATATCAACTACTAAGGCCCTAGACACTTACTAGCTGGGTGACTCTGGGCAAGTTATTTAACAAAGAAACCTCAACAGAGGCTGGACCACCACGAGTGGGGTATACTATGGTGGGGATTCCTTTCTTGTGTTGATTATACTAGTGCTGATGAAGTTTCTTCCAGCTCTTAGACTCTGTGATTCTGCGACATCTTCTACAGAGGAAGAGTGATGAAGAACATTTGGCAAACAGCATCTCATTGGATTCCAGGTAGGAGACTGTCACTGCACAGTGATAATTAATTGGATCCCTCATTCTATCTAAGGTGATCACCCACAGACTTCTTGGATATGTCGGGAGACACCTTGGTTATTTATTGGTCAAGTTCAAAGGTATAGCTGTGAGACTAATATCTTAATGATGTTGGAGGAATTAGGAAGGTGAGAGTGGGGGGAGGAAAATAAATAGCCCAAACAAAAGTGACTTCTTGTTACTGAAGAAGTAGTTTTCAAGGAGGGATGAAACTTTGTGACTTAAAGAAAGAACACTTAAGAAAATTAAATACCTGTCTGCAAGGAGTTTTACAAGAGTGTGTAGATGGTTGAGAACATTATTGTTGGCTGCCACAGGACCTGAATAATTAGCTGTATCTTGTAAATTTTCTGGGACTCAGTTTTCTCATTTATAGAATGGGGATACTATTGCTTACCTTGTCCAACTCAAAGAATTGTTTTGAGAATCTCTTGAGCTGGTGTATTGAAAATCTATAAAGTCTTCAGAATATGTGACTTTGGTTCGGTTTCTTAATTAATCTGGGCTTTGCAAAAGGAGGGGATTGGGTGAAACTTCTAAGGTCCCTTTGCACTCCATGACCATGATCTTATGAAGACATCATCCTCATCCTCATTGTTATTGCTACCTTTAAGATCTGTGGAGTAACCTATCAATCTTGAGCTTTCCCCTCCCCCTCTCAGGTAATTTATATTGTCATACAATTGTCCATTTGTGAGATTGTGGCTCTTTGGACTAGTAATAATTATTGTTAACATTTATATAGTGGAGAATGAAATAAACAGTTACATGATACCTACTATATGCTAAGTACAGTGATAAACACTTCACAAATATTATTACATTTGACCCTCACAGTAATTGTACAAGGTAGGTGTTATTCCTGTTATTATTCCTGTTTTACAGTTGAGAAAACTGAGACAGATAGAGACTAAATGATTGCCATGATTACTTAGGTAACGTCTGAGGTCAATAAATAAACATATTAAGTGTCTCCAGGTACTAAACATATGGGCAATTAGGGGGCACATTGGATAGAGTGCCAGGATAGTGTCAAGAAGACTTATTATCTTCCTGAGGCACAATCTGATCCTGAGCAAGTCACTTAACCCTGCCTGCCTCAGTTTTCTCATCTGTAAAATGAGCTGGAGAAGAAAATGGCAAAGCACTTCAATATTTTTGCCAAGAAAACTCCAAATGGGGTCACAAAGAGTCAGACATGACTGAAAAAACAATTGAACAACAAAATACTAAATACTGTGCCAGGTGCTGGAATTATAGAGAAAGCTAAGAGTCTCTTTCTTCAACAAGCTCACAATCTAGTGGGGGAGATAAGCAAACAAATTATTTAAAGGAGAAATAGGAAAGAACTAACAGCAGGAAGACACTATAGTTAAGAGGTACTGGATTCAAACTTGGATCTTCCTGTCTGCAAGACCAGGGCTCTCAATTAGCTGCTTCTGACTACCAGAGCCACTCAGGGCAGCAGTAACAGGGATGACCATGAGAGCAGATGATTCTTAACATTCTTTTTCAAAGTGTGCCCTGGGCTGACATCCAAACTAACCAAGACAAACCCTGCAATCTCAAAAGGAGGTACTAAATCTTCTCCAACACCCTACAGAGGAATGTGGCTTGTTCATTTTAAAAATAAAATACACATTCGTTGAGTTTTTCTTTTTTCTTTTTTGAGCCTGAATTTCCTTTTCTCTTCCCAGCTGTGACCACTCACAGGTCCAATCACAATACTGATTTCCATGAAATCTTCCATTATTCTGACCTGGAGGAGCAGTTCACACCTTCTTAGATAGCCTGATAGCCTTATAATCTGGCTTATATTGGGACTGCACTCAGGGTCACACACGTGTCCATTAGCTTTAGCCCAGCTCCAGGGATCCATCAGTTGCAGCCAACCCCAAGAGCAGGGATATACCACTGTATAAAAGCATCATTTTTTTTTCTTCACTTAACAATATTTTATTTTTTCCAATTATATGTAAAAATTGTTTTCAACATTCATGAGTTCCAATTTTTTTCTTCCCTTTCTCTTTTACTTCCTCCCCCCCAAGACAGCAGTCAATCTGATATAGGTTAAATATGTATAATCATTTTAAACATATTTTCATATTATGCATGTTGTGAAAGAAAAATCAGAAAAAAAAAGAAAAACCATGAAAGAGGGGGAAAAAAGATGAAAATAGTATGCTTTGATCTATATTTAGTCTCCTTAGTTCTTTCTTTGGATATGGATGACATTTTTCCATTATGAGTTTTTTGGAATTGTCTTGAATCACCATATGGCTGAGAAAAGTTAAGTCTACCATAACCAATCATCACACAATCTTATTACTGTGTAATGTTCTACTGGTTCTGTTCCTTCACTCAGCATCAGTTCATGTAAATCTTTCCAAGCTTTTCTGAAATCAGCCTGCTCATCATTTTTTATAGATCAATAATATTCCTTATATTTATATACCACAACTTATTTAGCCTATCCACTCATTTTCCAATTCCTTCCTGCCAGGAAAAGGGCTGCTACAAACATTTTTGCACAAGTGAGTCCTTTTCCACTCTTTTATGATCTCTTTAGGATGCAGACCCAGTAATGGTACTGCTGAATCAAAAAGTATTCACAGTTTTATAGCCTTTTGGGCATAGTTCCAAATTAAGGCCAGCAAGTATTTCTAAGGAGTTTTTAAGCCAATGATCCTCAAATGGACTGTAGCCTTTTAGCATATATTACAAAATTTGGATGCTATGTTATTGAAGATAAGAGAACATTTTAAATAATTTTGTCTTAATATAATTTTTACTTATTCAGCTTATGGAGTATGGTTAAGTATAGGGATAGGAACTAGGTCTTTCATTTCTTTAGTAGGAGAGATTGCCAGGTGAAGAAATCCTCCCTACCAAGGCAGGTGAATCCCTTTTCTAAAACTTAAGGAATTGTCTACAATACTGAGAAAGTGAGAGATTTGATCAGGATCATATATAGCTAGGAAATGTCGGATACAAGGCTTGAACATAAATTTTCCTGACTTGGAGATTGACTATCCATTTGGCCATATTGCCGTGGGTAAGTACATACTAACCTCAAAAGACATCACACTTTGAACTTGCCAAAAAAAAAAAAAAAAAAAAAAAAAAAAAAAAAAAAACCCAAAACAAAAAAAACCTCAACAGAACAGCTGTTCTTATTAAAAGGAAATTGCATATTTGTGTTTCTTCAATTTTTCTGTAGTCTTGCCAGCTTCAACATTCAACGTGCCATGATTTCTTCATGGCAAAGAATACCATGGCATGAATAAAAAGATATTGAGAAGCATTGTCCTAAACCTTTTTCTAGTTTTCTTATGGAACTCCTATCCAGGGAGAAAGAATGCTGTAATAGGCAATGTCTGACTCACCTGGTAATTTAGGTTTAAAATTGAAATGAAATGAGACATTCACAGTCCAACAGTTACCAAAAGGAA
Source organism: Sarcophilus harrisii (assembly GCF_902635505.1). Classification (NCBI taxonomy): domain Eukaryota; kingdom Metazoa; phylum Chordata; class Mammalia; order Dasyuromorphia; family Dasyuridae; genus Sarcophilus; species Sarcophilus harrisii. Next base: position 510,742,692 of record NC_045427.1, on the reverse strand, counting down.
GTTTACTTAGCCATTAGCAGGGGAAGGATGTTCAGAACAGGGAAGGGATGTTCAGCCAGGATAAAACACAGATTCAGCAGAGCATTTTCTCAGTATTGTTCATGCTGCTGGTCTATATATAGTCTAAAGTCTCCATCATATCCTGGATGTTTTGCACCCAGGTGACCAGGAAGCTTCATCAGTAACCTGAGCCAGTGTAAACTCAAAGACAATTTCAATAGTTGGATGGAATGGGGGAAGATTGGTAAATTATCCCTATCATTGGAAAGAAGGAGAACGTGTTAGGCACTCTCCGGTCTGACAAGGCCCCGTTGACATTTAGCTTGAGGTGGATTAAATGGAGAAGATGGGATTAAGGTGTTCCTTGTCTATTTGAGGTTAGGAAGAAAAAAATAAGGAAGAAGAGGTAACAGAAAAATGAGAAGGGAAGGAGATAAAGAAAGGAAAAGAACAAGAAATCTGACACAATCTCCCCCCACCTCACCTGCCTTTAAAATAAGGCCATTGTTTTTTGTTTTTGTTTTTTTTTAGTCCATCAATAGAATTAAGCTTCAGGTGTTCCCTGATAAAATTTCTACTTGTCCTGCAAGTTCAGCTGAGGACATTGCCTGTCTTCCTGATGTGAAAAAACAGGTTTTACTTTTCTTGGAGTAGAAGAGAAGGCTAGTCTTAGGCTTGGGCCCATGCAGCCTCCTCTGTGTTCCTAACTTTAGGGTAACTAGTTTACATTATAGAGACAGGCCTTTTCCATATTTTCTCACTGAAGTTACTGGACCCTCCATCTCTGTCTGCCCCCATCTCTCCCCTGACTTGGGGAATAGAATCGCATTGGTGGTCTGAAAAATCACATGGAAGTCTGGAAAATTCAGAAAGGACTATTAGAGCTGATAATTGTATGCTACATTAAGGTTTGCAAAGCACTTTACATTTATCATCTCATTTGACCTTCCTGACAGCATCGTGAGGTTGTATTCTTACCCTAATTTTATAGATTATAAACTGAAGGTCAGAAAGACCAAAGTCATATAGCTAGCACAAATCAAAGGTGGAATTTCTTTCTTTCTTTCTCTCTTTTTTTCAAATATACGTAAAGATAGTTTTCAACATTCATTTTTGTAAGACTTTGTAGTCCAAATTTTTCTCATTCCCTCCTCTTCCCCTCCCCAAGAGAGCAAGCAATCTGATACAAGTTAAACATATACAATGAAGGTGGAATTTCAATCCAAATCTTCCTGATTTCAAGTCCAGCACTCTAGCCTATATACCAGGCTATGGCCTTATTACCACCCTGACCAATAACTTCTCTATGTATTACTCCAAAGCATCCAGTTAGATGAATGTATTCTTCTTTTAGTTGGCTGGCACAGTGTATAGTGTGTTGGGCCTGGAGTTGGGAAGTCCTGAATTCAAATTTGGCTCAGACAGTTAATAGCCCTGTGACTAGGCAAATCACTTAACTTCTGTTTGCTTCAGTTGCCTCAGTTATAAAATGGGAATAGTAACAATACCTTTGTCTTTCATGGTTGTTGTGAGGCTCAAATGAGAAAAGTGTTTGTAAAAATACAAATTTTTACCATGTGCCTGGCACATAGTAGGTACTATATAAATGCTTATTCTCTTTTCTCATCTCCTTAAAAAACTTCTTATTGCTCTGGAAGAATTAAAGCCTATTAATTGTTCATTAACATTAATTTCTTTAATCAGATAACAATAATAACTCATACTATAATTTATAAAGTACTTTTTGTCTAAGGGCTACATAGTCAACTTTATTTACTTTTTGGAAAGAAAAAAGATAGGATATGCTGTTCATTTGTCTTTGGAAGTAATGATGGGAAACATTAAACTGTTCAGTGAACAGAATAATAATAAAATTATGCTTTATTCATAGAATATGTTATGTTAAGAGAAGGATGGGGTAGGAGAAATGGAAAATTAAGAGAGAATAATAAAGACACAAACACAGGAAAATTTAGAAATATACATTCCTCTATTCATTTGACATATGTTAAATGAGTGAATGGAAGCATTTATAGATAGTAAGTATTTAAAATTTAAATATATCAATATACAAATTAATATATGTAATTATATATGAATGTATATCAATAGAATACATTAGTGTAAAATATGTTAGCATATAATGTTGCATATTATATGTTAATATATGTTAAGGTATCCACTATGCAAAATATATGTTATGCCTGGGGCAAGGGTGGAGGGAATACAAAGCTAGAATTTTGTCAGCATATGTCCAGAGAAAGTTTCCCAATTTATCAGAATTTTTACTTATTCAGCTTATGGCGTATGTTAAGTATAGGGATAGGAACTAGATCTTTCATTTCTTTAGTAAGAGAGATTGTCAGGTGATCTTGTACAAAATCTTATAGATTTTTAGGATATTGTCTCAAAAGACAAAGCCATAGTGTGCTTTCACAGCTACAGACAGGCCTAAGTCAGGCAAGAGTAGAGACCTGATTGGGGCTAGGGAGACAATGCCATTTAGTTTATCCACACATCTGTTTCTGCCTCATCGCAGTCCTTCCAGTCCTGTGTCTCTCTCAGAAAAGATGACTGTCAGCACCGAGCACAGCTGTGAGATGAGTTATTGTAGATGTGCTCGGAGCTCTGATGTATTTGTTGTCTTTGGGTCATACCTCCAGTGATCTTTAGAATCACAGACTGTAGAATACATGCAAATCTAGGTCTATTGTCTCCCAAATATTGATCTCCCAGCTCACTGAAGGAGCATTAAAATTATTAACATGGATCTATTCCTTTGAATTATTCTGAAGGGCATAAAAAAATAGCATCAGAAAGTGGAAAGACTTTGGCTTTGAGCCAAGCTATGAACCATTGTCATTGAATCAAATCTGATTCTTCATGGCACCATTTGGGGTTTTCTTGGCAAAGATACTACTGGAATGGTTTGTCATTTCCTTCTCCAGATCATTTTACAGATGAGGCAAATGAGGTTAAGTCACCTGTCCAGGGTCACAAGCTAGTAAGGGTCTCAGGTCAAATTTGAACTCAGGAAGAGAAAGTTTCCTACTGCTTTTAGCTAGCTGCCCATGAGACATTAGGCAAATCATTTAACTTCTTGCAACTTCTGTTCTCTCATCTATATAGACAAAAGAACACTCATGCTATCTGCCCTAGGGGGTTGTGGGGAAGCTCAAGCGAAATGATTTGCATATGTAAAAATGTTTTATAAATTTCAAAGTACCATATGTTTTTCTCTTATCCACATTAAGCTATAAATAGAGAATTCCTAAGGTATGGCATTCAAAAGTTGTATCAGTAGAGCTGTAGGCATCCTCGAAACTAAGAAATTGCTTTTGGATTTATGATATAGTAAAAAAAAAAAAAATACTGAATTTAGGATCAGAAGCCCTGAGTTCAAATTACAATTTTATTAATTTCCATTTGATCTTACATCATTGTACTTCTTGTATCTCAGTTTCCTCACCTGCAAAAGTGAAGGGGTTGGATAAATTCTTTGGTTTTATTTTTTTTAACTTTCAAAGAAATCTGTTTTTTTGATGAGTTTCAAAAAAAATGAGATTAAAACTGGAGATTAGTAGGATCTTTACATCCCACACTTTTTTTGCTGTTAGATCCAATTGACTATCACATACCAGCAAAGCTAGGTTGATGGATCATCTTCGAATGATTAAAATTAAGTAAGACTTACTACTGTTTTCCCTAAGTATCCCCTCCCTTCCCCAGCACTATTTCTTTGTTCTCTGACTCAGATGATAAAAATAAATTGAAAATGTTACTAAATTCTTTGTCTGGAAGATCTGTCATTGCTAGAGAAATACTAGAGTGTGGTGTTAAAAACATACACACAACAAAGAACTAAGGCATAAAAATAGAATGAGAATGACTTCTAGGTAAACGAATAGACAGCAAAATGCACTGATTGAGGATTATGTTGGAATAAAGTTAATACCTTTAAATAAACAATTTGTTAGTTCCAAAGACCTGCTATTTCTTGGGTGATGTTTCCTTAAACTTCAAGTCTGAATTGGTCTTGCATTACTCCCTTACTAGTGTTTCAGAACCACAGAAATTCAGTTGGAAAGGATTTCAGAGACCATTTAACCACAAATCCTGACCCCCCCCCCAAACAGCCTTTACTAGAATATATACAATAAACAGTCATCTGGCTTCTGCTCAAAGACACTGAATAGGAAGAAATCCAGCTATGTATTACTACAGCTCCTTCCTTTGGGGGGGGGGGGTAGCTAAAGTCATTTTCCAGATTTTCCTGACATCAAGCTTAAATCTGCCTTTTTTTGCAACTTCTATTCTTAGTTTCTAGTTCTGCCATCTGGGACCAAGAAGAGCAAATCTAATCCCTCTTTTAATGTTGCTGTCATTCGTGTTTCAAATTTGAAAAAAGCCAATGGCATCATAATGTTGGGGTCAAGGTACAATGTGATTGACTGCGGATGATCAGTTCAATACTAAATAGGAAGGTTCTACACAGACCGGGAACAAATAATTCATCTGAAACTTTGGGATGGGATGTCTCTAGATCCCTGCATCTCTCACTTGTCTCCTTTGTGCTACTGTGATTCTGCATGCATGTAGAGCACAGTGCTTTCTTTGATGTGGGCATGCCATGCTGGGCAGACTTGTGCCAGCATCTGCAAAGTCTCAAATTGATACTAACGTTCCTCAGAGAGAGCTTGAGGGTGTCCTTAAATCTCTTCTTAGCTCCATGTGAGCTTTTGCCCTGGGTGAATTCTCAGTAAAATAATCTTTTAGATAAATATATGATTGGCATTAGGGCTACGTGGTCTGTCAGTCCATTGAAGTTGTGCTCTTTTCAATATAATAGCCCTTTAAAATCTTGAAGATGCTATCATATGCTCTCCCTCTCTCTTATTTCCTACTTTCCTCTCCTCACTCATCTCTTCTCCAAGCTGAATCTTAGTGCTTTCAGTTGTTCCTAATATAGCTTACTACCTTCATTAATCTGGTTAGGCTCTTCTGTATATTTTTTGGCAAACTGATATCTTTCCTCAAATGTGGTTTCCAGAACTAAATGTAGTATCCTATATTTAGTTTAATCAAGGTCTCCTTCCAGGTTCTCTCTTCTCCCTTATTCTCCCCTCTTCTTCCTTCATCTCCTTTTCTTCTTTCTCTTCTCTGTTTTCCTTTTCTGCTCCCAATATCATCTCTTCTCAGTATTTAAAAAAATCTTCTCTATGCTGATGACTCAAATTATCATTCCCGCTCCCATGTCTCCTCAGAGTGACATTCTTACCTATCTTAATTACTTGCTGGACATTTCCATTTAGGTGCTCTGCTAGTAACTCAACTGCAATACTCCAAATTGAATTTCCCTTTAAACTTTTCCTTTCTCTCAATTTCCCTTTTTCTCTTCACAATACTACCAACCTTCCAGGTACATAGGCTTGAAACCTCAGGTTCAACTTTGACTCTTTTCTATTTTTCATTCTTCTAACTTCAGTCAGTTACAAAATCCTATTAATTACCACCCACGGTTACTTCCATCCTTATCTTCCTATACAGTGGCAATCATGGTTTCCTCTGGGATAAAAAGACAGACTCATTAAATGATAGCCTGTCATTCAAAGCTCTCCATAGTCTGGTTCCCCCAATCCTTTCTAGTCTTATTTCACATTATTCACTTTAGCACCCTCTATGTTCTAAATTGTGCTACTGTGGAGTTACCCAAAATAGAGGAATCCTATTTGACTTCAGAGATTATAAGTAATGAGGCAAGGAACCTAGTGTTCTTTGGAGAAAGCCCCGGGACATCAGAATCCCTAAAACATGTATTTGGACATATCAGAAGATTTGCAGGAAAAAACTAGAGAAGAAACATCATGGTGACAAATCAAGCCTTCTTATAGCCATGGGGAACATGTTTAAGAGGAAGATAGCCTTTAATCAGAGATAGTAGAAAATGAAAGGGCCACCTGGTAGACAATGCAGTGGCGTCCAATAGTCATAGTGGAATTCTGACAACAAAGTCTTGTGTCCAGGAGTCATACACAAATCTTCAAGATTAAGTTAAAAATCTTTAAGAGAACTTTTTCCTTTTTTTCCCTATCTGTCCAAGCACATCAGGGAGTTTTTTTTTTACCCCAAAGTGATTTTCCTTAGAAGATATTTCTCCATTAACATCTTGGCTATAACCATTGGATATGTGTATGGGGGGAGAGGGAAAGGGGTAAGGATGAAAGATTGTTATATTGCCCACAAACCTTATTTTCCTTTTCTTTTTTGACACATTTATTTTGATGAGATTCCTTGCTATTCTGTCTTGATAAAAAACTATTTTAACTTGTGGTTTCTGCATAGTTTATGAATAGAAAATACTGTAAATGAACCTGGGCCTTCAAAACTACCTCAAATACATCATACCATATTTGGAAATACAGAAAGGCCACAAGGTACATTTGAGTGGGGGAAGATTACATAATTTGTCCTTGAAGTATAATTATAGTGATACCAGGTTAGCTGAAGTTAACATGTAGTTTCCATGGGAAAATGCATTCTCTGTCCTAAGTGTGGGTAATACAAACACATCACTCCTTTACCATTTCCTCCTTATTTATATATTGCTGGCCCTTTCCCCCTCTTCCTTATTCTATCACGAATCATAGATATTAATTTCTTTGTCAGGGGAAGGAAGAAAGGGGCTTTATAAAACATAAGATAAAGCTTACCTTTTATACAGAAAAATAATTCAAGATATAATGGAAAGAATAGATTTGGAGTAAAATGAAAGCTGAATTTAACTCTTTCTTGCGACACTAATATATGACTATAAGCAAGTTACTTAAAGTCTTTTGAGTCATAGTGTCATCTATAAAATAAAAATAATAATACTTGTAATTTTTATTAACTCATAGGAATCTATTGATCATAATGTATGTAAAACATTTCCAGAATTTGGAAGCTAAACAAAGTTATACTCAGCTATCTAAATGCTTGTAGTTATTAGTGTTATTATTAAATCTGGGGCAACTAGGTGGCAAAGTGGATAGAGTGCCTGGCCTGCAGTCAGGAAGAGTCATCATCCTGAGTTCAAATCTAGTCTCAGATACTTACTGGTGTGACTCTGAGCAAGTCACTTAACTCTGTTTGCCTCAGTTCCTCATCTGTCAAATGAGCTAGAGAAGGGAATGGCAAACCATTCCAGCATCTTTGCCAAGAAAACCCCAAATGGGGCCACAAAGACTCAGACATGTCTGACATGACTGACCAACAACAATTCTTATTAAATGCAAAATTCTCATCAGAAAAGGAAGATTGAGTTTTGAAAAAAAATTTATGGTAGATATGCATCTAAAGCAAAGCTTCTTAAACTTTGAGTAAATTACCACTACCTATGGGGTGACATAATTGAATGTGGGGGACATGAAATTATAATTTATAATCAGTAAATATTTGATTTGGATGTCTATTTTTATACCTATATACCCTGAGTTTCATAAAAATTTCTGGGGTGAAAAGGGATCACAAATGGGAAAAAAGTTTAAGAGGCCCTGAGCTAGAGATCCTCTGTTGGAGGAACTTCTTTTAATTTCATTTGTGGCATTTAGCATTATATTTTCCTTCTTCTAGGATGCAGGCCTTTGCTGATGGGAAGATCACATTGTTTTGTATGAGGGAGTGGATTAATCAACCTACATGACAAAGGTAATTTGAAACCTGAATTTTATACAGAAGAATTACTGTCAATTGTAATCAGTTATTTACTCTGCAATAAACAGTAGTTTTGAAGTTTGGCAATGAATTGTGAAATATAGGGTAAGCAAGAGGGTTGTCAACACTCCTGTGGGAGAATACAAACCCTTTTCCTAGTCACTATTAGAGCAAACTATACAAGATATTCGAAAAATCATGGGGCAATTTTAAGTCTTCTGACTTTGGGGGTCCCTTGTATTAAACCTTATTCCCCTTCCTCTGCTTTAATCCCTCCATGGATCAACCTTCTTTATATCCTCCCCATTAGGGGAGATTTTCCTAGTTATCTTGGAATATACGAATGTAGACCATGATAGAGGTATTACCCTATGACTAAGTAACAAGTTGGGTGCTGTTGACCGTTTTCCCAGGATGGTAGTAGTAGGGAAAGGAATCCTGAAGAATTTTTAAGCATTCTTAATAAATTGTAGGAGACAGTGGAGTTTTTCCCATTCTACTTAACAGACTTCTACTTTTCCTTTTTTTTTTCTTTTAAATTATAGCTTTTTATTTACAAGTTATATGCTTGGGTAATTAATTTTACAGCATTGACAATTGCCAAACCTTTTCTTCCAATTTTTCTCCTCCTTCCCCCCACTCCTTCCCCTAGATGGCAGGATGACCAATACATGTTAAATATGTTAAAGTATAAATTAAATACAAAATAAGTATACATGTCCTAACAGTTATTTTGCTGTACAAAAAGAATCGGACTCTGAAATAGTGTACAATTAGCCTGTGAAGGAAATCAAAAATGCAGGTGGACAAAAATAGAGGGATTGGGAATTCTATGTAGTGGTTCTTACAGACTTTTCTACTTTTCAAATGTAGCTCAAAGGAAAGATTACCAAAATGCTTGGCACATTGTAAGTGTATATAAATGTTAATTATTTAGTATTTGTGTGTGTGTGTGTGTGTGTGTGTGTGTGTGTGTATGTGTGTATCTCCTTTCTTGTTCTCTCTCTGGTCCCCTATTTCCACTGAACTTTTCCTTGAAATAAAAACAGTTGATCAAAGCTAATAAACATGTCATCTTATGTATATACACTGTTTCATACTTACAGTCTCTCCCCTTTTCCTAGAGAGGAGTGAGGTACATAAAAAAATTTGATGGGTAATACATGCTTATTGAAATGAATTGAATTGATTTATCATTTAGAAATTTACTGGAGGGTTTTCTTGCTTTGCCTAGAAATCGTGTGTCTGGATACTTTCTTTGTCCCCTCCCCCGATTCATCTTAAAAATAAAGTAGCTAACAGACAGATCACTCCACTGCCAATGGGGGTGCATCACCTGCCAACAATGAAAGGGAACCCATTTGTCTTCTTCCTTTCTCATTTGGTGCGTGGGCAGAAACATGGATTGCAGGGGGATTTATAGCTGACTGGTCACACTAAACAACCCAGACGTCTGAGAGAGAAATCCACCCTCTGCCCAGCTGGGCTTGAATGGAAGCTGTCCATTACACCTTTCCAAGGGACTTGGGTGAGAACCATAATTCTCCCGTGGGAATATAGATAAAGAAGGTTATTAATTTTTTTAAAGGGTAGGATATTTGTTACTTACTGGCTCTAATGTGCCATCAAACAGGTCTTCCTTTAATTGAAAAAAAGGAGTTTCCATGATTCTGCTTGAGTTTTTTGCCAATTGGAATAATTGCTTTTGGCCTGAGTTTTGTCATCATACAATTAAAATATTCAGATTTGAGCATTCTCACTACAAAGGCATGAAACCTTTGTTTCAGTCCGTTGATAGACCTTTGTTTTCTTTACAATGAATGGTGGGATTGGTTTGTTTAGTTTGACTGCTTTGTTTACTGGGATATTATAAGGAGGGGGGGACAGTTAGATGGCACCGTGAATAGTACTGGGCCTGGAGTCAGGAAAATCTGAGTTCAAATCCATTCTCAGACATTTACTAGCTGTGTGACTCTGAGTCGGCGACTTAAACCTCTTTGCCTTAGTTTCCTCATCTGTAAAATGAGCTGGAGAAGAAAATGGCAAATCCCTCCAGTATCTTTGCTAAGAAAACCCCAAATGGGATTATGAAGAGTTGGACGTGACTGAAAAACAACTGAATGAAAGGAGGCAGAATAGCAGAAAAACTACATTTGAAACCAGAGACCTGGATCAAGTCCCATTTCTGACACTTACTACTTGGTATTAAATAGGTCCCTTTATTTCTGTTAGATCCACTTTTCTTATCTATAAAATAGGAAGGTTGGCCAAAATTCTGGCTCTGAATCTGACACTAGGATGCACTAGACAGTGAAGGCAGAACTAGAAGTCAGAAGTAGGGCTGAGTTTTTACTCTGCCAATAAATGCTGTATGACCTTAAACAAGTAACTTCTCAAAAGCTCAGTTTCCTCATTTTCAAAATGAAGAGATTGAAAGATCTCCTTTAACTTTAAAATATGAAATTCCCTACACTACCTTCCATGAAAACCAGAAGAAAACAAGCATTTATTAAGCACCTACTCTATGTTGGTCAGGTACCGTGCAAAACATTCTACAAATATGATGTCCTTTGATCCTCACAACATGCCTGGGAAGTTGAGGGAAAGGAGACAGATTTAGTGACTTGCCCAAACTCACACAGCTGAGTCTGAGGTGGCATTTGAAATCAGGTCCTCCTAACACCAGACCCAGCAGTCTATCCATTGTACCATGTAATACGCTACAAGCACCTCTCACCATGCTATGTAGTGATCAGGTCAATTCCTGAGCATCCACTGGGTGCAAGGTATTGGGCTATTTACCAGAGGGTTCATAGGATCACAGCCGTAGAATGCAAGGGACCTCAGAGGTTAATTATTCTAGACTCCTAAATTTTTAATTTTATTTTATAGATGAAATCACATAGGCCATAATTGGCAGAGTCTGGATTGGAAGTCAGGCCGTCTGAGTTCTTTGGACTTTGCTGCAAAGTTCTGATGCCAGTCTCGACCTAAGCCTGTGATGGACAACTCAGGAACATCAGTACAAGGGTTACGATGGAGAGTGTGGGCAGTGAAGGCTGTGGAAACTGAAAAACGGCTGGACTGACAAAGGAAATACCTGGAGCCTGGCTAACATTGACAGAATAATTGTGAGATGTATTCCTTAAGGGGAAATGTTCATTTTGTCTTTTAAAAACACTGCATTTCTCTCTGGCTTTAACTAGCAAATCAGGGATAAGAAATATTTCTCAAATGGGATGATGTTGGTAAATCTGAGAAAGGAAAAGATTCAAGGTACTGCTATTCAATCTTGTCTGATTTTGTGTCATTTCGAATTTTCTTGGCAATAAATGGAATGGTTTTGATGTGGACATCTTCCTAGTCAGGAAGAAGCCCATCTGGCTATTATCAGATATAACAAAGTCCCAGACTATCCTGTTTGTATAGAGTGATTGGGAGGATGGAATTCTTTTTCGATCCATTGTCTATCCCCCAACCTCTCTAAAACCTTTGAGATATTGATTAGCAGATCTGTAGACAGGTCTGGGACCTGATCGGTCAGGTGCATTCCATCGGCTCATTAATACCTCCCTCTGAGGTACGAAATGCCATTCCATACCCAAGACTGTATTTCCTTATAAAAGATCTGCTCAAGATAAAAATTTTTGCTAAGTCCTTTTTAAGACTAAGCCCACTATGAGACTACTTTCTCTCTCCCTCCTCAGAATGTCTTCCCTCTGATGGCATTTTTCTCCTTATTATAGCCAACTCTGCTTAGTATGCTAAACTTCTCTATGGATCTAATGTTCCAGTCAATGGCTTACTCCCGCCTCATGGAGTATTTCCTTTCTATTGTGAGTTTCCCTGAGGAATTTGTCTTTTTCTTGTTAACTGTATGCTCTCCTAACTCTGTTTCATATTTGCCAGTCCTGGTGCTTACCTCTTATTTTATCTGTAACCTCTTTTCCTAAGTAAACCTACCTTTTTGGCAAAGAGAATGGCCATTGTGAATTTGTCACATGTTTATTTCAAATTAGGAATTGCTACCCTCACCCCATCGGTTTGCTATTAATTTTTCCATCTTATTTTACAGATAAAGAAACTGAGATAAACAGATATAAGTGACTTGGCCATAGTCACAAAGCTAGTGTCTGAGACCACATTTGAATTCCTGAAAATGAGTCTTCCTCATTCAAAGACCAGTGCTCTATCCACTGCATCACTTAGCAGCTCTGGGAAATAATTACACTAATTAATACAATAGACTTTTCAAGCACCCAAATCTTCAGAAATATCATTTTAGATAATAGTATTTGGTCTGAAAAGGAATTTGGAGATTGTCCAGTCTATCCATCCTTTTTATAGATAAATAAACTGAGACCTGGAGTGGTTAAGAGACAATAATGAATAGTAGATTTGATGTAGAAAGATCTGAATTTGATTCTGCCTTAACCATTTATTAGCTGTACACACTTGAACAAATCACAACTTCTCAATCTGTTTCCTCATCTATAAAATGGAGATAGTAATAGCAACTTATAGGGGAGTTGTGAGAGTCCAATGAGAAGATAGGTGGAAAGTGCTTTGCAAACTTTAAAACATTATGTAAGCCTTAGTTATTTATTATTCTTGTTGTTTTTATTTTGTTAAGTGACTTGCCCTTGATCCTTGCTGAGCCAGAAAACTAAGTCTCCTATTTTCAAATCCTGTCTTCTTTTTCCAAGGTGACTGCTATAATGCTAATATCTAGCTATTAAAGTTCCCAAAGGCCTAAGCTAGATAGCTCTTTGTTAATTTAATTCATTTACCAGGTATATATAAAAGTAGGAAAACTCCATTGCTTTATTTTTAAAAATGGGCTTAGACTTTTTACAAATGTACACAGGCAGCTAACTGCTTCTGAGGTATGATTTGACAGACATTGGGAAAGTTTCATTTCTGTCCCTTACTTCCTTATTCCATGTCATTTCTGCATCTTTCTACCTCCCTCTTCATGCTCATTGCTTTCATCTTGCTCTGAGAAAATCAGTCTGATAAATCCCTTCCAAAATTCTTGGGATGACAACATTAAACCCATGAATGATTTTCTAATGGTGAAATTTCAAACACCATGGTACATTAAAAGAGGCAAATAATTTGGATAAGAAACTCATAGTCAAATGTGAAATTAAATTCACACTGAAATATTCTTCAGTAACCCCATGAACTATCTTGGGGGAAATCATATGACCTATACCTAGATGCTTTCTTTCATGATAGTTTGGAACTAAATTTTTCTTGAGCATGATCCCAACTCACTATCAAAGAGAGGTGAATGACAGCCCTGGCCTTAATGGGGAAGGTCTGTCACTAAATGGTTTCTCCTGTTAAATACTGATGGCCAGTATAGAAATTCCCAGAGACCAAGGGGTTCTTTTAATCCTATTCCTGATATTCTGGGGGGAAAAAGGAACCTCAGGAGCAATTATTCCTGAATTGTTAGGTCATTTCAGTTGTGTTGGATTCTTCAGTCAGGATTTTCTTGCTGAAGATACTGGAGCTGTTTGTCATTTGCTTCTCCAGCTCATTTTATAGGTGAGGAAACTTAAGCAAACAGAGTAAAGTGACTTGCCTAGGGTAACACAGATAAATATCTGAGATCAAATTTGAACTCCTGACTCTAGGTCCAGCACTCTATCCAATGAGCCACCTAGCCATCCTTTGGACACAAAGCAGAAAAAGTTATAAAGCCCAGCCCAGCAAATAGGATTCCCTTAGTGTCCCTACAGGACTGATAATTATCTCAATGTTATTTTATTTAAGTAGATCAATAACAGTTTGTTTCAATAATTTAAGAAAGTCTGTCCAAAAACCTTAAAGAATTGTAGAAATGTTGGTTATCATTATCCTTAGTACTGTCACTGAGAGAACCAAAGCATAATGGGAGTTCATTATTGGGGAAGACTTGAGGTTTAACTCCTCTGACATATTCTGTTTGGGTGAATCACTCAATTTCTTGGTATCGCTAGATGACTCCCCAATTTGCAGAACTGCTGTTCTCCTTTAATAGGGGCAGGGGAGAGTTCCTTCACTGATAAATCATAAATCCAAGCAAACCACCACCACCACCACCACACAAACCTTCAAACTGATATTAATCTAATGCTTTAAAGTTTGCAAAATAGATTGTATACATTATCTCCTGTGAAATAAGAGATAGAATAGAAACTGTATGTAGCTGGAGAAATTAAGGTTCAGAGAGTGATGAGAATTGCCCTTCATTATACAACACCTGGAGCCCTATCCAACAGTCCCGCTGTTTTATGAATTTCCACTTTTTGAATTCTCTTTCAGTAGAAATTCCTTTCCTTTCCTCCTCCATTGGCTATTGATGCTTTCTGACAAATCTTACTTTTTATTTTCTTTAATGGGGCCTCAAAAATGCCTCTGCATTTTCTTAGATTTTTCAATAGAAATATGGAAATGGTTTTGCACTGAGTTTATGGCTAAACTAAGACTGAAATTCTCCTAACTTCATTTCACTCCTACCATCTGAATAGAACAAGCTTCTTAAGCAGGTGAGCTGCAGGGCAAACCACCACCTGGGAGTAATGACAGCCCTTTGGGCATCTCTGTGTCTGAGTTCATGGAGACCTGAAGTTTTCTCAAGTGCCAGCTCCTCCCTAATAACAGGTTAGCAGTCAGTCATCAGAGTCAGAAAGCTGCCAGGTACCTTTCCCTTCCTTTTCTCTCCCTCTCCTCCATCTCATTGCTATGGAGACCAGTCAGCTTCTCCACCACATCCACCGCAATCATTTTAGACAGCCAAAGATTATGACAGGATAAAATATTTTCCCCATGTTTAATTATCATGTGTTTTAATTTGTAGTCATCAGGAGAGTGGTGGATTAGAGGTTGTGAAGCTCCCAGGAAAAAACAGCTTCTAAAAATACAAGTGTCGCTAGTATGATGGGCTGGATTCTGAGAAAAGAGGTCTGCCACGCATTCACGTGCTTAGAAAACAACATGATAATTATAATATGAATTGCTGCTGGAGCCCAGAGAAGGGATGGTTCTGAATGCTCACAACATCCATCTAGTCAATGAGATGTAAAAGGAAATGGTACAGACTTGAAAATATTTCCCTAGCCTATTCAATGTAGCTACACTGGGAGAAAATGGATGTAACTTCCATATTTTTTCCTGCTCATGGGGCAGAGTGATAACTGCACTGGGACAATTGGGAGTGGGGGTGGGTATTGATCCTTTTGGAAATGCTCAGGCTTACTATCTTGTTAGAGATATACCTATTTGCATTTATCTTTCCCATTAGACTGTGCGCTTGAGGGATGATTTTTTTTTTTATCTCTTTTTACATCCCTAGTGTTCCAAACAGTGCTTGGCACATGGTAGCTGCTTAATAAATGCTTGTTGACTTGACTAGCTGTTAGTCTTCCTCCTTCTCACATTAAATCAGTTACTTGTGAGATGGTAAGGGAGATTGTTCTGAAGAGGTCAGGATCTGTTGGCAGAACATGAAACACTGAGTTGTTTGGAGGGAACGTTCCTTGTTTTTTTTTTTTTTGTATATGACATGAATCTTATTGGTTTTTAGCCACATCTCAATTTTGACCAAAGGATCATAGAATCTTTAAGATGGAATGGCCTTTTGAGGTTCATCTTATCTTTGAAGTGTCTATTTCTATTACTCTACCACAGGCACAATGAATGTTCAAAATTTGTCTGAAGACTTCTAAAGATGGAGAACTCCCCAGAGTTCCTTTATTGGAAAGTTCTAAGCATTAGAAATATTTTTTGGGCAGCTAGTTGATGCAGTGGTTACAGCACCAGCCCTGAAGTCAAGAGGACCTGAATTCAAATCTGGTCTCAGACACTTAACACTTCTTAGCTGTGTGACCCTGGGCAAGTCACTTAACCCCAGTTGCCTCAGTAAAAAAAAAAAGATAGAAAAAGAAAATTGTAGTGGTCAGAAACTGGAAACTGAGTAGATGCCCATCAATTGGAGAATGGCTGAATAAGTTATGGTATATGAATGTTATGGAATATTATTGTTCGGTAAGAAATGACCAGCAGGATGATTTCAGAAAGGCCTGGAGAGACTTATATGAACTGATGCTGAGTGAAATGAGCAGAGCCAGGAGATCAATATACATGGCAATAACAAGACTATATGATCAATTCTAATGGATGTGACTCTTTTCAACAATGAGATGACTGAGGACAATTACAAGGATCTTGTGATGAAGAGAACCATCTCTATCCAGAGAGAGAACTGTGGGAGCTGAGTATGGATCACAATATAACATTTTCACTCTTTTTGTTGTTGTTTGCTTGCATTTTGTTTTCTTCCTCATTTTTTTCCCTTTTTGATCTGATTTTTTTTGTGCAGCAAAATAATTGTTTAAATATGTATGTGTGTGTGTATATATAAATATATATATATATACTAGATTTAACATATGTTTTAACATGTTTAACATATATTGGATTATTTGCCATTTAGGGGAGGAGGTGGGAGGGAAGGGAGGGGAATTTGGAACATAAGGTTTTGCAATATTGAAAAATTATCTATGTGTATGTTTTGAAAATAAAAAGCTTTAATAATAATAATAATAAAGAAAATATTTTGCTTATAAAGAACCAAAATCTGCTTCTTTGTAATTAAGACCTCTTTGTCGTAATTTTGCCTTGTGGGGCCAAATAATTGAACAATAGGTCAACAGAAATGCTAAGGAGAAGGCTCAGATGTCATAGATATATGATAATTTAAGTCCAGATCAGTTCCCTCATTTAATAGATGAAGAAACTGAAGACCAGAGAGGTTATAAATAATTGTGCAAATTGGTAACAGATTTGGGACTGTCCTAGGTCTCCTGATGCAGTCTAAATTCCAGTGGTCTGGTAGCTTTGCACTAGTTAGTTACTGCTTTACTCTCAACACCATCATGTAGTCTCCCTGGTCATCTTTCATAGAAATCTCAAGTGTTAAATATTTCATTGTACTTAAAGTGTGGCAATCTCAGATTTAGATTAAAACGACCTTAAACACTTTAAGTTTCTAAATGTATTTCCTTAAAATAATTGTCATATTATTGACTTGATGTGCTAGAGTTACTGGGGGGGAAATGTAAAGTCCTATTAAACCTGTTAATTGCCCATTTATTTCAGTCACATCTCCTGAGAAAGCTGCTTTTAAATGATTATATTCACTCTGAAAATGTTATAATTAGTCAACTTGTTTGGGCCTTAACATTTCACCACAAGAATCATTAGCTGTAAATTAATATGATTAACAACTGAGAAGTAGAAATATGATTCATCGGCTTATGTGTGTTATGTAACAGATCATATTGGAGATAATTATTTCTGAAAGGACTTTCTTTTGGTCAACAAGCTACAGTTAAACTACTGGGTTGAGTATGGTATTCTACCATTGTTTAGGGGGGGAAAGGAAGTGTCTGTTCCTGAAGGCTCATCTTGAGTCATTCACAGATCACTGGAGACACTCGTTAGCTCCTGACACAGAAAGATCTTTTATGTTTTGTTTGCTTCCTCTTCCAACTCAACAGTCTACCACTGTAGTCCTATGGCTCTAGTCAAAATCTATTCAGCAGAAAAACACATAAACCCAGAATAAGTCATATATTATGGTTACTGAGAATCAGATTTCTAAAGTCTCTCAGTAGGAAAAATAGAGTCAATAATGCTGATGAATTGATTGTTTAACTGATGTTAAGACTGATATGGGAAGTAAGCATTGAATCACTATGGATTATTGATCAGCCATTTTTTGGTCGTCTCTTATAGATTGTCTAATGAACTCCCCTGGTAGCTATTATAGTTATTCTCCTTTCTCCTCAAATTCGCAATACCCCTTCCATTTTCCTATACTTTTTTAGCAGATGATTTGAACTTTTGCTTAACAAGGATGAAATGGATCGTTTAAAAATGCTTGTATTTTCAGCATCTAGCTCAATGCCTCATATATAATAATTGTTTAATAAATATTTCCCTGAAGTAATCATTCATGGAGAGGTGAGTAGCAGTTTTTGAAAGGACTTGCTTTTGGTCAACAAGCTTTGGAATAGGAGAAACTTTGGTTGGCAGAAAACAGAGAAACCAGGGGTTAGATTTTAATATGGGATTTGTCAAGCAGTGATTGGAGTACTGGGTTAAAGGCCAAACTCAATGAAAGATAATTATCAGTTCAGTAAAGAGACCAGAAACATGAAGCATATAGTTCAAGCTGAATTGACTATATAGAGATGTTGTTCAATCACGTCAGAATCTCAATGATCTCATTTGAGGTTTTCTTGGCAAAGCTATTGGTGTGCTTTGCCATTTCCTTCTCTAGCCCTTTTTACAGAGGAGGAAACCGAGGCAAACAGGGTTAAATGACTTGCCCAGGATGAGTGTCTGAGTCCAAATTTGAGCTCATGAACATGATCCTTCCTGATTACAAGTGCAATGCTCTAACAGTCACATACAAACAAGATGTATACTAGATAAATTGGGGGTAGTCTTGGAGGCACAAATGTTAAGGAAAACTGGAAAAGTTTCTGTACGGAAGGTGTACTTTTCCAGTTTCTGTACAGAAGGTGGGACTTTAAAAAAACAATTCTCTTTTTAATAGTATTTTATCTTTCCAAACACATGCAAAGATAGTTTTCAACATTCACCTTTGCAAAACCTTGTGTTCCAAATTTTTCTCCCTCTCCTGTTCTCTCCCCCACTCAAGAAAATGAGACTTTAGCTGAGACTTAATGACAACCAGATATGAGAGATGTGGAGGAGAAATGAGCAACACTTGGAAACTTATTGGATATGGGAAATGAAAGAAAAAAAATCAAGAATGACTCTGAAGATATCACCCTGAATGACATGGAGGGTGACCTCTGAAAACCTCAAAAAAAAATTAGGTAAGGTTAGAAGAGAGGTTAGCTTATAAGAGAAAAATAAAGAGTTCTGCTTTGACATGCTGAATTTTTGAAGACTATGGATCATCTAAGAGTAGATATCCAGCTGGTAGTCATTGTGAGCCTTTTGTCAAAATCAAAAGCCCTTCTAAGGATGCATAAATGAGTTGGACTCAATGCTTTGGTGCTTTCTGAGCTTTGGGATTTAAGAGTAGCTTGGCATCAAAAGTTCTAGTAAATAGTCTCCTATTTAGTTTTTCATCTTCTTTTTAGTGAGAAAAATCTATTTCCAACTTCCATTAGAGACAAGGTATTAATTTGCCTTTTTAGCACTCATAATTAGTTTTCTAATCCATGACTTTTGCATTTTTTCCTGCTCTTTGATGTAAGAAGAAAAAAGAAAAAATTCATCACAGTATGATATCACATATCTTGGAAATACCTCCACAATTACCTTTTTTTCCACTCAGCAGATTGATGGTCTATATTATATCATTTAACATTTACTTATATGCTTCCTTGAATTATTATCTAATTGCTTCATGTGCCCATGTCTGCTTACTACATCATAAACTCTTTAAGAAATGGGATCAATTTTTATGTCTCTCATATCTACCTTGATTCCCCAGCACAATTCCAGGTGTATAACTCACAGATATTTGTTGATCATATACTTATTGTTTGATTTGGGGGTATTGATTTTGTTTTTTGAGAAACTGGGTAAAACCTTCACAGAACTATTAGAATGAGCCACTCTGGAAGTATTGCAGCATGGAGGATTTGAAAGGACATTTATGTGTTAAGCTATTCTTACTTATGAGAATAAAACTGCAACTTTTGTGGAAATGTCATCAATAGCTCCAGAGTATACATGTCCCCCTCCTTTTCCCATCATACATTTCTTTGATGATGTCTTTTATGACTTCTTGCATGCAATTCATCTTTGGTAATATGCTATGGTCTCATCACACCCATAGGGATTTTTCCATTGCCCTTCTAGTCACCTGAAATTTTGCTTGCGTTACAAAGATGAGTCAAAACATAAAAGATGTGCTTGAGAACTTCCTATCGAAGATGGGTTTTACATGCTTCACTCTTATTATGACCCTGGATAGAATCATCATAAGAACATAGATCAAGAGCTCAAAGGAATCTCTTAGTATTCCTAGTACAATTCCCTCCCAGAATTGGGAGGATCAAATAAAATAAAACTTGTAAAATGCTTGGCATGTAGTAGGTGCTTAATAAGTGCTTATTTCTCCAACCTCATCTCACTCCATGTGACCAGCCCCTCTTCTTCTTCTGTTCATATTTTTTTAATATTCTTTTCCCTGCTACTGTCATAATTTTATATTTGTAATGTATTGCATTTGGTTCCCACCTAGCCTCTGGGAATCCTAAATTTCTATTATTCAAGACTATAACCTTCTTTGACTTTCAATCATACTGTTAGGGGTTAAGGTATTATGGTAATTCCTTAACAAAAAATATCTTCCTGAAAATGAATGACAACATATTGTTTTCTTCTTTGAATAGCTTCCTCGGGGTTTTTAAGTTACTAATATGAAAATGAGGGAAAATGAGAACTTTAACAACTGAATTAAGAAAACTAGCTATGAGGTATTTTTACTCAATGAACACAATAATATTGAAAGCAGCTGTGCTCTCTAGTGTCCCAAATTTAGTTAAACAAATCAACTGTGAGCCTTCTCTTTGTTTTCTGTCTGATCTGTGGTTTATTTTTAGAACCTTTTGTAAAAACTGAATGGTGATGTGGCAGGGAGGGAGAAAGGTAAGGTTACTTTGGGACATAGGTAGGTGCTTCTTTTAGCTTAATAACCAACATCAGAAAGGAATGTTGGTCTAGTGATTGTATCCTATATATTCCTGTTCAACAGCAGTGGAGTGTGTGGGGGACAAGGGGAGGGGAAGGATGCTCTTTGGTAACTGCAGGATGGTTGGCTTCATGAGATTGTTGTAACTCAACCCTCTCCCACCTCCAACTTCCTCTTTTCCAGGGCCAGCAGTTAAATCTTCTTGGGTTCACGTGCTGATGGTACAATTCTCCATGCAATAAGGGTTGGAGAACTGATGGGCATCTTGGGATTCGTAGTTCAGAAGAAAAAGCAATTTTTCCCTCCGGAATAATTGTCCTTCTGAACCACAAATCCCAGGATGCCAGTTGATTCTCCAACTTCTATTACACTCAAGTTCTGGGAAGCATCTTTGATGAGGAAAGAGAGAGAGGAAAAAGAAAGAATGCAAAAGAAGTGTCAGAGGGAGAATGGGAGAAAAGGGGAGAGGGATATGTGGTGCTACTTTCAAGTCTCTTGAGCAACAAGATGAAGGACTAGATATTTCTCTAATCACTACAACTTCTCAAGCCTCTGCAAAACAGAAATCATGTCCCAACAGATTAAGCAACTTTAATTGTCTCCATGGTTTAGGATAAGCAGAATTTCAAAGAAGGCTAAAAACTCCCCAAAACTTCAATCTCCAAGCCCGTGAATGAATGCTCATTGACCACTGGCAACAAGACTGTACTAGCAGATCCAAGGACATGATACAGGCTAAGAACAAAACCCACCTCCCTGCACCCCAACTTTTCCATCCCCACCCCTGCCTTTTGGTACCCGAGAGACCCCAGCTTCAGGCTGTGGAAATTTACCCTATGATAGTCAGAAGACCAAAGACTCTTTAGGAGCAAAAGCCAGCTGAGGGCCACAACCCTGTGGCACCAGAGCTACAAAACTCGGAACTGCTGGGACCACAATCCCTCCACACCAGTGGAACCTGGATCCAGGCCAATGACACCAGCACCAGCAATACTGGTGGACAGCCCAGGGGCAACATCATTGCAAAGCTCTGAAATGCTGGTGCTAGGGGAAAGAACTAAGGCATGGAAGGAGACAGGACACAAAGATGAGATTGTGTGTGTGTGTGTGTGTGTGTGTGTGTGTGTGTGTGTGAATGTGTCGGGGGTACAGTACTTCATCAAGCCTTAGGAAAAAAGCAAAACATCCCTCTGGGGACAGTTCCAACTACCCAAGAGTCAGTTGGAGAAGACTTAGGCAGGCTAACTATTAATGGTTTGAAACATTAATGCTCCAAATGGGAGTTGGTTTGGACATTTTGAGCCCAGCCCTTAAAGAAATTATAATAATAGGGGAGGAAGTCAGAAAGTGAGTGAAAAGAAAAAATAAGGGAGAAAAAAGACTAAAATTATCAAAGATTTCAGGAAGATGAAAACTCAAAGACCTTGAACACAAATAAATCAACTGGAAAAAACAATATTAGCAGAAAGAAATATAGCCTCCAGGACTAGTAAATGAATTAAGATATCTCTAGCTAAATATTTCAAAACAAAGAAAAGCAATTCAACGTTTGATGAGAATGATGACCCTGTGGAATTTGAGGAGAACATGGAGCTACCACATGCTGTTCCTGAGTAGCTCAACAGAAAATTGAGAATGGTTAGAGTAGAACTTATGGGCAGAATGGAAAAATTGGAATCTGTAATGGAAAATTATACCAAAGAAACAAAAGAGAAACAATAGATTGGGAATGAAAAGAGAGAACAATAGATTGGGAATGCAAAAACACCCAAGTGAAGGATAATCAGGAACAAAAGAAGCAAAAAACCCCAAATAAACAAAAAACAGTGAGAGAAATATGTTCACCATGCGGGCTACTAATCCTACAGTAGGCTGGGTTGAAGTGGAATTCAGAAAGCAATGGACACTCCGAGGAGTATGGGAGAGCAAGGACACAGGAAACAAATTGTTTTCATCTCAGATAATGAGGGAAGCCCTTTTTTGGAAAGGGCTTGAAAAAAAAAAAAAAAAAAAAAAAAAAAAAAAGAACCTCAAACTAATTTGATGGAGTTAGAAAAACATGAAAAGACTTGGATTTAAGAAGAAAGATGTTATCTACCTCCAAAGAAATAGATGATTAACAAGAATAGGAATCTTACATAGATGTATATGAGGATATATGTCTATATATGTGTGATTATAGATATCTATGTATATATGTGTATGTATGTAGATATATACATGTATGTGCATGTGGATACATGTATATTCATGTATGTATATGTGTACACATAGATATATATACATATTGATGTATGTATGTATATATATATATATATATACACACACACATCTATATGTGTATATGTCTATATCTATATCTCCAAATTTATTTGTGGCCTTGGGGGAGGGGTGAAAAAGAGGAAAAAAGAATAAAGTAAAAAGTGTCTATCAGAGAACAAAAGAAAATTTGTAAAGAAGCAAAGAAAAAATAAACAGCTCTGAACATAATATGTAGTATTTATTATATAGACTTTCTTGAAATGGAAATTTATAGCTTTATATTTTGAGTCCTCTCATATCCTGTTGTGTACTTGACATTTTTTTCCCCATTATATATTTAAGTTTAAAATAGTTTTTTTGTTTGTAATAGTTCTTGTTATGATGGTAAAGAACTGGAAAATGAATAGATGCCCATCAATTGAGGAAAAGGCTGAATAAATTATGGTATATGAAATTAACAGAATATTATTGCTCTAAAAAAATAATGAACATGCTGATTTTACTAAGGCCTGGAAAGATTTGCATGAACTGATGCTGAGCAAAACAAGCAGAACCAAGAAAACATTGTATACAACAGCAAGTTTGTATGATGATCAACTATGTCAGACTTGGTTCTTCTCAGCAGTTCAATGATCAAAAACAATCCCAATAAACTTTGGATGGAAAACACTATCTGCATTGAGAGAACTATGGATACTGAATGCAAATCAACACATGCTATATTCACATCTCTCCCCCACCCCCTTTTTTTCTTCTGTTTTTTTTTTCCTTCTTGTGTTTTTCCCCTTTTGCTTTGATTTTTCTCTCCCAATTCATAAGGAAATATGTTTTAAAAATGGATGTGCATATATAACCCCCCAAAGTATTTTTTTACATATAGTTGGGGAAAATAAAAATAAATAAATTTTTTTAAAAAACTAATTAACAGGATTAGTTGAAAGGGGAATCTTTGGCAGAAAGGAAAAATGGAGGAAGAATTGTATAACCAGATAAAAACAGGAGAAAAAAGGAATCAATAAACAAAATTCCAAAGGGAAAGTAGAAACAAATGAAAAGAAAGGATAAGGAATGAAGAAAAAAGAGGCAGTGAGAATAACTTTTTAAAAAAAGATTAAAGTAACTGAAGGAACATAATACTATTTGTATAGCAGGAGGGGGAAAAATAATAACTTGAAAAGGAGAGAAGGAGGAGGAATAACAGGAGAAAGGGGGAAAGATAAATAAGGAAAGAAGGGAAAGGAGAAAATAGAGGTAAGAAGAGAAGGAGGAAAGGGAAAGAGGAGAGGGAAAAAGGTAGAGATATAAAGAGGAGACAAGAAAAGTTTAAAATTTAAAGAAAAGTTTAAAGTTGAAAGAAGAGAGGGAGGGAAAAAGAGTAAAGGAGAGACGGAGAAAGAAAGAAAGAGAGGTAGAGGGGAAAGGGAAAGATTAAAATTGAAAAGAACTTCTAGTTGTTTTCCAAATGTTCCTTCTCTAAAAATATTTATTTTAGAATAGAGAGTTTTAAAAAAGATAGGATGCAACAATCATTGAGTTAGAAAGGATTTACAAAACTACTCTAGTTCAATCCCCTGTCTCTAAGGTAGACTAATCCGGCCAGATGATCTTTTATTCTTAGAGTTGGGCTGAAAATAGGGTGCTCCAAAAGTCTTAGTGTAGTTCTAAACTTTAGCAGACAATCTGTACATCGCTTTAAGAAACTGAAGTGAACAAGTGCCCTGTGCTCCAGAGCTTCCAGCAAAATGAAAATTGAATAGCTGATTTGATTTAGATCCATTCTCTATTCTCCCTTTCTCCCACTTTAGGATTAGCTCTGGGAAGGCAACTGCTTAGAACCAAAATGATATTGGTGAAATGGTATCTATAAAATAGAAGCAAGAGTCTCTATTCCTAAAGCATCAAACTGTGACATCAAATTGAGTTATGTCAGCTTGATGCCTCATCTACAATATGAAACTTCTATGACTAGGATTATAGTTTAGGAGGATTTTTTTGGACCGCTACATTTTAGAAATAGCTGCAGAAGAGAGCAAAAGAGTTGGAAATAAGCAAATCAGAAGAGCAAGGAAAAATTTTGCTTTCAGATCTATGGAGAAAGGAAGACTTTATGTCCAAAAGAGATAAAGAAAATTAAGAATGCAAAATGGATAATTTTGATTACATTAAATTAATTGTAATTGATTACATTAGCTTTGTGCAAAATGCAACCAGGATGAGAAGGGAAGCAGAAAACTGGGAGACAATTTTTATAGCCAGTGTTTCTGATAAAGACCTCATTTCTAAAATATAGAGAACTGAATCAGATTTAAAAGAATACAAGTCATTCCCCAATTGATAAATTGTCAAAGGATGTAAACAGGCAGTTGTTAGATGAAGAAATCAAAGCTATCTGTAGTCATATGGAAAAAAATGCTCTAAATAGTATTGATTAGAGAAATACAAATTAAAACAATTCTGAGATACCACCTCACACCTATCAGATTGGCTAATATAACAGAAAAGGAAAATAACAAATGTTGGAGAAGATGTATGAAAGCTGGAATACTAATGCATTATTGGTAAAGTTGTGAACTGATCAAACCATTCTGGAAAGCAATTTGGAATTGTACCCAAAGGGCTATAAAACTGGAAATACCCTTTGATCCAACAATACCACTACCAAAGGGATCATAAAAAAATGGTAAAGGATCCATATATACAAAAATATTCATAGCATCCCTTTTTGTGATGGCAAAAAAATGGAAATTGAGGGGATGTTCATCAATTGGGGAATGACTAAACAAGATGTGGTATATGAATATAATGGGATACGATTATGCTATGAGAAATGGTGAGCAGGCAGATTTCAGAAAAACTGATGCTGAATAAAGTGAGTAGAACTCACAGGAAAATAGTAACAGCTACATATGTGATCATCAAATTTGATAGACTTAGTTCTCAACAATGCAATAATAAAAAAACAATTCCAAAAGACCCATGATAGAAAATGCCACATAAGGAGAAAGAACAATGGAGTCTGAATGCAGATCAAAGCATCCTATTTTTATTTTTCCCCCTTTGTCCTGATTTTTCCTTTTCATTTTGTTTCTTCTTTCATAACATGACTAATGTGGTGATATGTTTAATATAATTGTACATGTATAACTTATATCAGATTGCTTGTTGTCTTGGGGAGGCTGAAGGAAGGAAAAATATAAAACTCAAAATCTTATGAAAGTGAAGGTAGAAAACTATCTTTACAATAATAAGAAATTTTTTTTAAAAAATCTATAAAAAAAGAATTAGAAAACCAACCTAGAAAGATTAAGGGAATTGGGATGACTTAAAAATTCTTAAAAAAAAAAAACTATATGGAAGGAGCTGCTAGATGGTTCAGTAGATAGAACACCAGCCCTCAAGTCAGGAGAACCTGAATTCAAATCTGACCTTATACATTTACCATTTACTGAGTGATCATTAAGAGAGGTATTGCACTTAGTAATAAGGAGATGAGAGTCTCTCTAGATTCTGGGCCTGTTATTTTAGGGGAAGCACTGATAAACTAGAGGGCCAAAGAAGCAAGACAAACAAAATGGTGATAAGCTTTAAGTCCATGCTGTATAAGGAAGGACTGGAGGAACTGGGAATACTTAGTCTGAAAAAGAGAAGGATGTAATAGCTGTCACAGAGCATTTAAAGGGCTATCAAGTGAAAGAAACGTGTTCCACTTGATCCCAGAACTAATATGGAAGTTGTAATGTCAAACTTAAGCTTCAGATAAAAGAGGGAAAAGAACACACAATGCTTAAAAATTACAACTATCCATAGTGGAAGAGGATCTCTCAGGAATTAGTGAGTTCCTTTACACTTAAGAGGCAACTAGGTAGGACAGTGAAAATTCATTTTCCTAAGTTTAAAGCTGACCACAGATACTCACTAGCTGTGTGACCCTGGCCAACTCACTTTACCCTGTTTGCCTCAGTTTCCTCATCTGTAAAATGAGTTGGAGAAGAAAATGGCAAACCAATCCAGTATCTTTGCCAAGAATACCCCAGATGGGATCTCAAAGATTAGGACATAGCTGAAAATCACTGAACAACAATTTCCTGATTTGAATCAGACCAGCAAAGAAAATTCAGGCTGTATCTCACAGTCTAATTACCAACAACATTTTCTCCAACCTTTTCCTCACAATGACCTTATGAATTTTTTGCATTTTACAGATGAGAAAACTGAGAAAGACTCTGAGAAACAAAATGAGGGGCTGATGATTATTCAGCTAAGGGAACCTTTAAACCCAGGCTATTCTCCTGACTCCAACTTCACTGAGCTATTCACTACACTTCACTACTCTAAGAGTCATATCCTGGTCTTGCAAAATGAATCTGTAAACAGAAATGGCACTTCTGTTGTCTGAATTTTCATGCCTAGTGCAATTGGTATTTATATTTTCCCTACAAATTACAATCTGCTTTGACATTATTAAAGCAATCATATGGGCCCAGCAGAAAATGAAGAAGAAACACAATTGATTATTTTTATTGCTGTAGAAATCCTTTGCTGGTGGACTGGGCATAAACCCAATTTCATTTGTCTGGGATACTGCAAACGCAGCTAATTGCCTGTCTTCAGTAAGGGAGAAAGACAAAGAAATAATAAAATATTTTTATTAAAAATTCTTCTTGCATAAGACTTATATGACTTTACCTTTTCTATGGCTTGCACATTTGTTAGATAACGTCTATATTACATTGACCATTTTGAAGCCAGTTCTATTTATCTGGACTGTAGGAGCCCCTGAGTGGTGAACTATCTATTGAAGGTTAAACAGTCAACAGAAGGACAAGGATGCTGGAACTGACCACCTGCTTCCAGGGCTGACATTTACTACCTGGAGTTGAGTGTTGAGTTCCACACAGGTATAGCTTGTTAGTATTGGGCAAATCACCTGAACTGTGAAATGGGGATGGCGATAATTGTGCTGCTTACTGCACGGAATTATTGTGCAGAAAGGATTTTGTACCCTTCAAAGCACTATATTAACGTAAGAGTTTTTTTTTTTAATTTTTAAATAAGTACATAATTGAAAGAGCAACGAATGCCTCTATGTTCGGAAAGTATAGGTCCCTATCTCTTCTTCAAGAGCTTCTTTGCCCAGAGCAATTTCACTGCATAATTTGATTTTTTTCCTGCCTAGCTGCAGGTTAATCTATTATCCAAAGCAACCTAACTATATAGAGAATGGAGGAGTTGCTATGTTTTCTCTTTTGGCAGAATAACCACCATTCCTATAAAATTTGGATTTGTAAGATCAAAAGACTTAGACATGAAAGAGGCCTGAGGAATTAATCTAATCTGGGGGTGGGGGGTGGGAAATGTTGATAATTGTATTCCAATATTATTGGATTCTTTTGTAATTCTTTGTATTTTATTCTACACATTTAAAAACATTAGAATCTATGGAAGGGTCCATAGCCTTCATCAGACTGCTAAAGGGGACTACATCCTTAATGAGCTTTAGAATCTCTCCTCTACCCCACTTCCCTCATTTTACAAAAGTATAAACATGTTTGATTCTCTACCTTCCTTATATTCATCTCGTCTGTGTTTTCTCTTTGACCTGGCCCTGGCAGAAGCTAGGCTTGAACTATAGATTCAGATGTATGCATGAGAAACCTAGGCAGTGATTTTTAGTTATCACTTTGGGTCCTGAAATTTAACCCCTATATTTTAGCTTAATAAGTTATCACCCATTTCTTTTGGAATTGGTTTAATTGACTCTCAGGGTTCCTTGGTTACAGAGGGAGAAAAGCTTCATAGTGACTATTGTTGGCAAATAGAAGCCTGGAATGTCATTTTAAGAGGCATGGGGGAGTATGTCCCCTAATTTACCACCCCAACTCCTTTTTTAAAAAGAAAAATAAATGTCTTTTTGTTTGACCTTCAGTCAGTGCATGCCATTTTACCATACAATACACCATACAAAAAAACCAGAGGCAATTCATGGACGAGTAAACAAAGGAAACCAAGAGAAATCATGTCTTAATGAGATAGGAGGGAAAACCAAAGTGGGTCTCTCTGTCCTATATAGTTACACTGAAAGATTGTGTCTGGGGAGCAACAAGAAAATGTTAAAAAGGCATGGAGATTTAAGGCAGGAAGACCATGCCCACCTTATGAAGTACATTTCTTTCCCAGGAATACTGGATCTTCAGGCCAATGTCCATAAGACAAGTTTAATATCAAATAAGTGTGAATTGTCCAGAGTCTAGGGCATCAGAATTCCCAGTCTCTCTGTCTGCCTACCATACATATTGCATCGGTGACTCCTTTTCAAGTCTGAATCTGATGACCCATAGCTCTGTGGCTTCTAATTCTAAGTCAACAGAGCACATGCTCTAACTGGTTTTGCCATATTAGAACCCATTGAGTACTGACCCAGTAAGGGACCTTTGGGCCTGTTTTTTTTTTTTGTTTTTTTTTGATAGCTAGCTAAATTCATGGGATCATAGTAAAGATACACATCACCAGAGGTAGGCCATGGAGGGTTGATTTACTCATTTATTCTTTTTACAAAACTGTCCAGTAGGGCATGGAGGGAATGAGATGGGACCTGCTCCTGTGGAGGGAATAGCTACATTGATGTAATCTCAAATTCCTGCAGTAATAATATAAAAATATTTTTATTATAGAAAGAATATCAAGCTAGGATCAGGAAGAGCTTTTTTTTTTTTAATTTCTGTTTTTGTTACTAGCAAAATCTAACTTCTCTGGTCCTGTTTCTTTATCTGTAATACAAGAGAATTTGATTAAATATAAATAATAATAACATTATGATGCTTTAAAGTTTGAAGAAGGCTTTCATATGTTATGGGATGATCTAGATGAATATCCATTGGTAGGTAGAAATTCCCAGCATTCCTTCTCTTTGATCCTGTGTGGCATCCCATTTTCCACAGAAATCTTTCTTATACCTTTCCTTTAGATTGGAGGGGTAGCTTATCAATTAATACTGGGCTTCTAGTCCATTAGGAAAGCTCCCTAGGACAGGGAGGAGGGGGACATTTAGCCCAGACCATATACCTCTGGCAACATATTCTATATATACTATCTCTCTTGGGCCTTACAATAATTCTGAAGAAAGTGCTACAGATATCATTGTCTTTATTTTAGAACTGAGGAAAGTGAGGCTGAGAGAAATTGAGCATCTTGCCCATAGTTGCCTAACCAGGAAGGGTGAGAAGCAGGATTTGAAGCCAGATCTTGCCATCTATTTCAAGTATCCACAATCATGATACCTCAAAAATTCCAGACTGAAAGTTTAATCATTTTATAGAAATTTTTTTCTAGGTTAAAAAATCTGAGTTAAGGGGGTTGTATTCTACCTTAAAATCTTTTGTCATTTGTCTTGAAAAGGACCATGACTTCAGGGAGGTGATACCATGACATGCAAATGAGTTGGATTTGAGTGAGGGTTGTGCAAGGTCACCTGCCTCACTTTCTCTTCCAGAGCCATATGGCAAAATATAGACCAGGATGACTGGAAATGATCCTGGACACATAGTTAAATGTTTAACAAATATGTGTCGGCTTGATTTTCTTTAATAGATTGGATGTATTCCATTACTCATTAGGCATAAGAATAAATTTGTTTCCCTCCCTTCATGATTAGGATTAATAAAAAAAATGTTTCTCTAAGAGACATACTTTCTAAGTGGGGATTGAGAAATAGGTCACAGTATGGACACATTTGACAATATTTAAATTATGTTTTGAGAAGACTCTACGATAAAGTGTGCAGATTCAAAAGGCTATAGGTTACTATCCCCTTGCCCCTGTAATTCTATGTGTTATTAAGCGAGTTAATTTACCTTTCTTTTTGGGATTTCAGGTCTTAGTATTTCTATAAAATATTTCATGGAAATGTGAATAATAATGAATAATAATTCTGAACCTCCTAAGATATAGGAATAAACTGGGACAGTAAAAAAAAGAATAGTATGAATTATTTCAGTAGTTAAGATGCAAGCTATTTAAAATGGTCACTGTGTCAGACTCATTTAAAGCTTAGTTGCTCTCTTCCTTTATGCAAAACTTTCACAATGGATTTATGACTCAGAGGGAAAGTTCTGCCATAATATATGACTGTAAGCCTTGGAAAACCACGGTCCTTGAAGAATCCAAACTGCTAGTGATCCAAAGAGAAGTGGGAGGACACGTACTGGAGAATGGAGATAATTTACATCAATCCTTATTACATGCTAACCATGCGCTGGCCACTGTACTAGATGCTGAGGATACAAAGGCAGAAAATGAAAAAGCTTCTGTCCTCGAGGAGTTTATATTTTATTGGGAGAGACATCACATACATATAGATATGTGCAAAACAAATGGAGGAAGAAGTAGGTTAAAAGAGATCACCCAGGAAATGGTCAAGTAGAGGTAGTGATGGACATCATGAATGCTACATTAAAAGATATTAAATGAATCAGGAAGACTCCTGTCTTCCATGGAGATACTTACAAAGGGGTCCACACAGTATGAGTAGATATGACTGGGAAGATAGAACTAGATTTAAAGCCAAAGTTGCCTGGATTCAAATCTTGGCCCTGCCATTTTTGCCTAAGTAACCTTTGATAAATTACTTTACTTCCCTAGGCCTCAATTTCTTTGTCTATAAAAAGAGGGAATTGGTCTAGAAGACCTTTGAGTTCCCTTTTACATCCAAGATTCAGACTATCATAAATTGTAAGCTCCTTGAGGGCAGGAAATATCTTTTCCCTCTTTTTATATCCTTGGCACTAGCATAAAGCCTGACACATAGCAGGCACTTGATCAATCTTTATTGATTGATTTATTGATTGACTATATGCACCATTGATGGGAGTATTCACAAATGAGAGAGCCATCTAAGGATGAACTCCATCAACTTCCCTTGTGTTAGTGAATCTGTAAAAAGAGGGGTCTGGACTAGATAGATGCCTTCTGAAGATTTCTGCCAGGTCTAAATCTATGGATCTTTTCCTCATTGACTCAATGAATCACTTTTTGCTGGTCTGCCTTTGTTCATTGTTCAACTGCCTATAAATAACCACCAAGGGAGAGCAGGGCAGATATTTTTAAATGCTACCAATAAACAAGAAAAAAATGTGGTGGCCCATAAAAGCATAAAAGAGAAGAAAAGATCACACTCCAAAGATCTATAAATACCTGCTGAATAACACCTCAACTACACACCACGTGGGAAAAGACTGGCTGGATTGGAGACAATGTAGTCTTTGATTACTATACAGATAAACAAAGAGAATTCAAATGAGTCACCCATCAGAGGCTGATTTGTTAGTACAATGCAAGAAGAACCAGGAAAACTATGGGTCAAAAACAACAAAAGAAAGGCTGCAGTGAGAGTTCAAATGATTTTTTTTTCCCCTCTAGGTTTTTGCTGGAGCAAAGGTAAAAATCGGGAGAGGATTTCTACTCTATTGTGAATATAAATTTCTGCAAACATCAGGTCCTTGTAAAAATGGAATTTGTATGTGATGTTCAACTGAACCAGTCTCTACAGGGACAGGAATGTAAGAGTCCCATTGTTAGGTGTTGTCAGAGAAACATGATCGAGTTTCCCTACAATTTTGTACTGAAAGTCTGGGGCTTGCCCTTCTCCAAATCTGGCTAACGTTACTGCAGTGGGCTTCCATTGTGCCTAGAGGAGTTATTTCCTAATTTTGTACCTGTGATGGTATTTAGGAATATGGAAATTGGTACAGACTCAATGTCTTTTGGGGCTACTGCTCAAGTGGGTTCAGGTGTGAGGACTCCACATTTGTCTAGGGTATTCCTTCTACTGCTCTAATTAATATAATTCTTCCCATCTTTAAGGACCAACAACAATCTTCTCCATGATGCTTTCCCTGATCATTTCTAATTGGAAATGACCTTTACCTTTCTCAAGTTTATTTTATACTTACACTGCCAGGCGTATCCATATATTCTTAGACTAGAAGAAACTTTTTGACGTCATCTGGTAGAGCCCTCGTAATTTAAAAATGAGGAATTACAAGCCCAGAGGACAAGTAATTTGTTTGACATTATAATTTCATCAGAATTGAGACCAGAATCAGTCTATCCTGACCTCTGACTCATTGCTTTCTTCAGCATCCTTTCCATTACTCTCTGTATTGTAGTTATTTGTAGAGCTGTTTTATTTCTTTTAACAGATTGTAGACTAATGTGTCTTTTTGTCTATCTTTTCCACCCACACCATGCTGAACACAGATGGAATAGATGTTCATTAGTAACATAAATGTAGAAGAACTCATAAGGTGATCATAGACAGAGCTGAAAGAGACCTTTGGTGTCATTCAGTACAATTCTGTCATTTTACTGAGGAAAGGAACTGAGGCCCAAATGGATTAAGTATCTACAGGTAATAAATGTCCAAGGTGGGTCCTCCCACTCTAGAGCCTATATTGCTTTTCATAGTATTGCTGCTATTTTTTTTTTTTTTTTGACAGGGTTACTGGATTGAGAAATCATACTCTCTAGCAAATATCTTGGAATAGTCTTGGTTCTTTACTATTGAACATTTTTATCAGGGGAATTCAGTGGAGGCATAAATATCATGTTTAACACATTTTCAAATGACAAAACTAGGAGGTATAGCTAACATGATAGAATACAGAATCAGTCAGTCAACAAACATTAATTAATATTAACATTAACAAACATTAACTACTATGTATGGTAAGATAGTGAAAAGATAATGAAAAAAATGGAATCTGTCCAAAGGTAATGAATAGGATGCTGAGAGTGTTAAAGACCATGCCATAAGAAGCATTGGGCTTAGACACTAGTGGTATTTAGCCTTGAGAAGACAAGAGAATTAATTATCTTTATGTATTTGAAAGGTCCTCCTGTGGAAAAGAGATTAGGCTGGTTTTGTTTAGCCCTAGAAACAGAATTAGAAATGAAGAATAGAAAATATAGAGAGACAAAATTAGTTTCTTTATAGGGAAAATTTCCCTAATAATTGGAGCTTTCCTAAAGTGAAATGGTTTCCTCTGGGGGGTAATGGCTTCCTTCTTAATGGAGGATTTCAATTGGAATCTGGATGACCACCTGTGGGAAATGTTATAGAGGGAATTCTAATTCAGATTTGATCCGATCCCTTTCAAATCTGAGATTCAACAATTCTTTCATTTTTATAAAGCTGGTATATGAAAAAAATAATAAAACTTACTGACCACCTGGTGATGTTGGGAAATACAACAAATGTTTATAATGGAAGCCTACTCCCTCCTGGTGTGTCTCACTTTGCAATTTCGAAGTAAACATGCAAGAGATCATTAAGATGAGGCATACTTATCAAACTGTGGATGATAAAAGGCTGGGAGATATAGCTAATGGGACAAATGACAATCAAGATTCAGAAAGACCTTGAGAGGTTAGAATTATGGGACAAGAATGAATAGAAATTCTATCAGGGTCAATGTAAAGTCCCTCATTTAAAGTTAGAAAAATCAATCGCACAAATACACAATGGGAGAGTCCTGATTTGACAGCAGTTTATATGCAAAGGCCTCAGGGTTTTAGTTGATCACAAGCTCAGTAGGAGCCAACACTGTGATGCAGCTGCTAAAAAATGCTAATGTAATCTTAGGCTGCACTAATAGAAATATAGGAGGCTACAATGCCAGTGTACTCTGTTGAGATTCAGAGATGCAAAGATTTAGATCTGGAAGAAATCCGAGGAAGAAATCAGGATGCGAACCCAGGATTTTTGGCTCTGAATTCAGCATCCTTTCTCTGGTGTCATGTGGTTTCAGGGCCACATCTCAATAATTGTAGATGCTGTAGGTTTGCTCCCTCTTGGATGAGCTCACCTTGGGGAAGGGATTTAACCTTAACCTTGCCAAGTTCATCTCCCTCATTTATAAAATGAGGATATTGGAGCAGTTGGCAGCATCTAGGATCTCTTGTGTCTCTGCAGCTATGATTCTGTGATTGATACCTGTGGATATATTTATCACCTCTGCACAGTTGACTTCTGAATTTATCTTCCATCTATCATTTCTGTCCTTAATTCCAGTACCAAATCCCCAGCTGCCTGTTGGTCCTCTCCATTTTGATCTCTTACTGGCAAATTAAATTCAACATGTCCAAAACAAAATTCATCTCCTTTCCTAATAAATCTGCCATCCTGCCAACCTTCTGTCAACTTCCCCATGTTTGTTGATGGCAGTCCCACCTTCCCAGCCATTCAGGTCAGGAATTGGGCTCTTCCCTCTTTCACTCCCTGTATTCAGCTCCTGAGTCCTTGACATTCTACCTAACCACTATCAAATGTGTGTCCCTCCTCTCCATTCACACTGCTGTCGGGTCGGGCCCTTCTGGCCTAGATGGGGTAAAATGGCAGTTTCCTATACGGGCCCCGGTGGTCTTACTCTTACCTGTCTGACTGCATGATTTACCGGCTGTTCCAATTGGCCGATGACCCATTTCTCTTCTGTGACCAGCAGAAGTACATCACTTGGAACTAATTCTTCTCATTCTAATTTTTGCTGTGCTTTATAATTTCATCCTATAACATAGTTGTACATTCTGCTAGAAGAATTATCATTCTGCCTGCCTGTTTTTCACAGGAAGTGGGTGGGTAATGGGCTTCTCTGTTGTACCACTAGTCTCCCAACAAGTGCTAGTGTTGTGCATTACACAGCATGGGGCTTCTCACACCCTCTATTGGTTGTTTTTCTTTTGCAAATGGAATTTTTAAAAATGAAAGCATTTCTTGGGGCTTGTTCCTATTCCCAGAAAGATCACGGATTTCTTACCAATTTTTCCTCCTATTTTTTTTGCCAATACCTCCAACAGCCAAAGGCAGCTAATGAGCCCTTACTTTGCCATACACAAGCCATAGAATATTATGAGGCTCTATTTACTATCTCAGATGGAATTTAAGGAGCCCATAACCTGGGAAGCCTTCTCTGTCTCTGGAGTAATTTAAGTGTGGTTAATGTGTCTCAAAGTAAGTTTAAGTGAGGTAAGTTGGATACAATGGCAAGGATAGACAGGACTCTTAGTAGTTATCTGGGGTCCAAACTTTCTTTGACCCTCTCCTTGTGGGGAAGGGGAGGTTCTTATGGATTTTTTTTTTTTTTGGTTCATGGCTTTTACTGCATCAATACTTTTACATACTGTGAACAACAATGAGGATAATTGTGGTCAGAGCTTTTCTAGCCTTGCTTATTCGAATCACAATGGTTATTTCTTGTTCAGTTTCTTGTCCCTAGAGAAAAACGTTCAAGGGGCATCAGGAAAGTCTCACACAAAATGGGGATAATGCATAACTGAGCTGGAAGTTTTAAATGAGACTGGAGAAAATGCAGATTGGCAGAATACCCATCTCAAAATGAGACATGAAGATGAGGAGCAAAGACAAAGAATAACTTTCTCAAATAAAATGATGTATGGAAGGTGCTTCATAAACCTTAACATACTCTATAAATGTCAGTGATTATTTTTATTATGATTATTATACCTGGAACAAATGGTCCTGAGTCATGGATGGGCCTAGTATCATCAGTAATCATTGTTGAGGCGCTGAGTAAGAGTGATCAGAACACATTTTATTCAGCATGCTGTTTGGAGTGGGAAGGCTGAGAAAAAGAATCACTCAATTACTTAATTTTAGAAAAGTAAATTATGATAAAATGTAGACACTACAAATGGAAAAAAACCCAAAGTAATAGATAAAAAAAGATAGCTACAGAAATCCAAAGATTTAAAATATTTAAGATAAAATATTATGTTATACTCTATCCATATTTATATCTTTTATTCATACATGGGCATAAATACATACATTGATGCATATTATATATGTATATGATTATTATGTGGGATATAATTTGACATGTAGCTATATATATAATTGGTTGAATATTTTATATTTAAGATATACATACACACATGTATACCTCATAGAAGCTTAGGAAAATTATATCTCCATTGTAATGCTTGGGGAAAAAATGATTGACAAACTGACAAAGGAAGAAAAATCACCTTAGGGGTATTTTGTCTTTTAACAAATTAAAATACTTACACATGGAAGAAGAAGTAAACACAAAATATTGGTTAGGTGTAAATCAGAACTTAACTTGGATATCACAGACCTGAGTAATTTATAAATGATACCAAATTGATTCTCTACATAAAAGCAGAGGGCAGAATCAGCAGGGCTACGTGATTAGAGTAGACAGAGCTGAAGAAAAGGATAATAGAGGAACTCAATGATGTCTTTGCTTTGATGAAAGGTTCCTGCCCCCAAACAGTCTTTTGAAATCATTAGGTTGGAGCTATCAGATCAAATAATCAGAAACACATAAGGTGATCTAGACTTAAGTGACACATTGGACAAAAATAAATCACTTGGATCAGATGGCACACATCTATGACTTTTAATGGAACTCTTGGGATTGACAGAAGGTTAATGTGAAGCAAAACTATAGAAAGCACTCCAGAGAAGCCCAGCAAACTTCTGACTGGAGAGCCTTACTTTGATATCTGGTGAACTGATGGAATTTATGATAAAGAAAGGCTGTAGTGACTCAGTTTAAAGGATTCTAATTCAGATCGTAGAATTTGCAAATAACCATGGTGGGGTGGAGTAAGGTGAGGGAGGCAGGTAAATAAAGTTTTTATAACTATCCTATCCTAATATTTGATTTTTTAAGCAGGTAAATTAATCCTTGGATAAGGGGGAATCAGTGATCTTTCCAGAAAATTTTGAAGGTGATAAATAAAAATGGAATCATCACTGGGCTGGGGTGGGCACATAACAGTGAGGGAAGTGACGCAAAAAAAAAAGCAGCAACACTAAAAAAAAAAAAGCACTGGAGGATGAAAATCCCTCAGTGATCAAAAATGGTGTTGCTTTAAGTCCTGGAGTGATGATCATAATCCAGGAGGACCAACTCCAAGAAAAATTCAGGTTGTTAGAAAGTGGTATTCCATTCAATCCTGAGATAAAATGAAGGTTAGTCATTTAAAGATTGATGAGTGAGCTAGTCAAGTGTTTTTGTTCCTTTAATCTTGCTCTACATCATGTATCATCTTTGAAAAATAGCTTACATTTTTTGAATCTTGAATCTTTGAAGTTTATAACTTTTGAATGCTCTAAATAAAGTATACTTTAGAATATAATATGCTAATGTAAGTCAATAGCTATGCTTGAATGTTTGAATAAATAGTTCTAATTTTTTTTCCCAGAAAAAAAGAAAGCAACCAATTGATTAGAAATGCAAACCAACCTGTGATTCAGTTAACCATGCCCATGGGGAACCTATTCAATTGAGTACACTATGACCCAAGCAGCCATTTACTTGGTTACAGATTACCTAGATTGCAGGCAGGAATTAAAGCAGCCTCTGGGGTTGTTAACCTTATAAACCCAAACCTATAAATTGAAAGCAAACATTACATTCTTTAGGATTTCAAAGTAGCAAAATGAATGAGACTTGAATGATCATTAGAATTTGAGTAGATGACAATTTCATTCAGCTTTTGATCATGATTTCTTTTAATAGCGCTCTGGTTTTTGGCAAACATTTTGGAAAACAAAATGCTCTGCTTTACCTGTGGGTTTTTTAAACAGCTATCTGTATTTTTCTTCTGTGCTTCTCCTACCATTATATTTTCTGCCTCATTTACTTTCCCTACTGAAGTCTGCCATGGAGGTCTTTGTGACAATGTAATGGGGTGCAAACTGTCACGTACACACACACACACACACACACACACACACACACACATTTTTTGGTTATAGAAGTATTAATTTGGGTAGATAAATTTAAAAACAAATATGATTTAAATAATTTCCATGAGTATTGGGGCAGATATGTGAGTGTAATGAAAGGTTTATTTTAATAACATTCTAAAAATGAAGAGTTTGCATTTTAATTCCCTTCCCCCTTTTGGCTCAAGGAGAAATAGGGCTTTAGAAAATGGGGAGAGCTGGAGTTGCATCATGGAACAATATAGGCACAGGAGAGCTGAGAATAAGAGGAAATAAGAAAAGCACAAAGTATGTCTGACATCTTGATGTTCTCAGCACTAGGAGAGCTGGAAAGGACTTTAGGAGACTTCCTTATTAGGGGAAAGCCCAGACTGATTAAGTGACTCATTCAGAGTCATCCAGATAGTAAGAGGTAGAATTAGGACTTCTAACTTTAAAGTCTCCTCCCTCTCTCCCACCCTCCTCCCCTTTCCCCAGCCCATGTCCGTTACATCCCTTTGCTTCGATGTTTTGGATGATCCAGCTCATCCTCCAGCCCAAGTGACAGCTGAGAATATGTGGTATATGATGCGAGGTTAGGGATGGGGAGCTTTCCATCCTGAAGCTGCAGCTGGATGATGTGGGAAGAATTCAGTTCTCTATTCTGTTAAAATGTTCCTACACCATTAAGATTTGCCTGCTCATGTAGGAAGGTTCCTAGTTTCCCATAACAGATTTCAAGCAATCAACAAGTATTACTAAACCCCTACTGTGTGCTCAGCCTTGTATAAAGGACATGGTTCTGGCATTCAGGAAACTTAAGGGGCAGCGAGGTGGCCAGTGGATAGAGCACCAGCCCTGAAGTCAGGAGGACCTGAGGTCAAATCTGATCTCATACACTTAACACTTCCTAGCTGTGTGATTCTGGGCAAGTCACTTAACCCCAATTGCCTCAGCAAAAAACAAACAAAAAAAGGGACTTAAAACCTTGGAAAGAGCAATACGGATTTTGGAGGAGGAAGACAGACTTGGATCTAAATCTCTGGCTTTGCTAATATTTGTCTATAGATAAATCATCCTCTCTCTTCCGTTCTTTCCCCACTCCTGCCCTGGTTTTGTATTCTTATCTGGATGTAGAACTATTTGAAATTGACTTGAGAATGGTACACTTAAAAAAAGAATCATTTTGCTTTGGGAATGATGTAAGAGAAGCCCAAGACTTCTCAGATTCCAGAGGTCAATACGTATGTGGTTGTATGTTGATCTGGGAATCTTCCATCCATCCTGCCAGCCCATAAAGGCATCTGACTGCATGTGCTGTCATTCAGGAGATCTTTAGTGTAACTTGTCAGACGGGATCCCTTGGTTAAACCCCGGGATAGGAATTGAATGAGATAATGCGCCTTTCCTCACCCTTCCCTGCCCTTCTCTGCCCTGCCCTTTCCCCTGGAGACCATGAGATCATGCACTGCTTGTTACAAGGATTTTGAATTCCTTTCTCTAAACAGTGAAAGGCAGTGTGGATGACCAGGGCGAGAGAAGTGGAGCTATCAGACCCTGCTCAGAAGGGTCCCACTATTCTGGAATTCTAACCTTAGCATTTTAAAATTTCTGATTTAGTTTCAGTAAATACAATATAACCTATGTATGAGTGAATAGTTCTTTTGGAATCATGTTGAAATAGGGAAAGAGATTAGTTTCTTGGGAAATGGGGCAAATACAAATCAAGTGAATTATAAATTACAAAGGGATTAATCATACACCCCAACATAGAAACATGGGTTGGCATGGGAAGTGGGAAATTTTTTTTTTGTCCGTTTTTAAAACTTTTTTATTTTTCAAAACATATGCATGGATAATTATTCAACATTTGCCCTTGCAAAACCTTGTGTTCC
The DNA here is from genome assembly GCF_902635505.1 of Sarcophilus harrisii. Taxonomy (NCBI): domain Eukaryota; kingdom Metazoa; phylum Chordata; class Mammalia; order Dasyuromorphia; family Dasyuridae; genus Sarcophilus; species Sarcophilus harrisii. The sequence continues at coordinate 510,702,359 of NC_045427.1, read as the reverse complement.
TATTCCTCCACCCCCCACCATCCCCTTGCCCCCTGGGAAGTGGAAAATTTGGGGGAGAGGACCTACCCACACATAGGAGGCAGGAACTTAAAAAGGTTCTGGGCTGGGGATTTTTAGCTCTAGTCTAAGCATGCCCAATATCTCCTGATGCTTTACCTAGATATACACCTATAGCACCTAATTATTCTAGTCTCTATTTTAGTCCCTAACTCCACATTAATATCATTGTGAAGCAATGCTTCTCTGTGTGTGGGTGATTGCTTTTATATGTAAAACTATGTGATTCAAAAGTTGGAGCTTGATTCTTTAAAAAAAATCTTTTTGGGGAGGTGTTTTGTTTGTTTTTACCTTAAGAATATTTTCTTTTGGCTTTTTAAAAATTTTCACTGAAAAAATGTTTTTAATCTTGAGTCTTTAATTTTTTTTAATTGAAATTTATTGTTTTTCTTAAAAAAAAACTCTAGATGTTTTAAAAATGTTCTTCTCATTTTAGGATTTGGTATTTGTTTTCTCAACAGGATTTTCCCTCTTCTGATCTATTCAACCTATAGCATTGCATTGTACATTGTAACTACTAATGGGTTCTTCTTGCCATATTGACTACTGTTAATTATTAAGAATTAAAGTTATGCATTATTGATGATAATGGTACTTAATTGCATGCACTTAGCATGTGACATTGATATCAGTACTATTTTTTGTGTTGTTATATGCTCATTGATTGCATGTAAGCTTCATAGTTGATCAGTTTTGCATGATTCTTGACTGAGGACAATGTTAATTAAATTTGGACAAAATAGAAGTCCATATTTTAGAAATTTAGTGCACAATAATGTATATAGAAACATGTAGCAGATTTTTAATTCTAGGAATTGACTCAACATAAAAATAAGGATATTGTTACAGCATCAAAGGGCAAAATGGATGGTTTGGGGAGATGTGAAGTAAAGCTGAAACAGATAAGATCCAGTCTATTTCATACAAATTGCCAGAACCAATTGACAATTCAAGAATTCCCATTGAGATAAAAATTGAGGGAGAGTGCTTAGAAACTGATCACTAAGCTCTGAAAATTGAGATTTGTTCAGATGGTTTGGGGCAAAGCTTTGTTGTTAAAAGATTGAAATGCCAGATTAAGCTTGACACAATATAGTACGTTTAGCTTGTAATGGGTCCAGGTATCACATGAAATGTGGACATCATTGGCTCAAACTAATGACCTCCTGAAGAAGGAACCCATGTTCCTCTGGGGAAGAAACATTTAAATTTTGGCTTACTCCTAAATTAGTCACTACTGGAGAATCTAAAAAATGAGGGGTTTGGACTAGATGACATCTAGTTCTTTCATCTATGATCTTGAGATTCTGCTATGATACCTGATGCAGAAAAAAGGCTGAATCATCTGATGTATGAATATAGTAGAATTCTACTCTGCTGTAAGAAGCTATGAAATGGACAGTTTCAGAGTAACCTGGGAACACTTAGATAAACTGATACCTGCTCTGTAATAAATAGAACTAAGAGAACAATTCATATTATAATTACAACATTGAAAACAATCCAGCAACTTTGAAACCCTGATCAATACAGTGACTGACCAAAGGACTGATGGTGAAGAATTCTACCATTTATGATGGACTTAATATGTAGAACAAGATATCGATTTTTAGGCTTGGCCAACTGGGGATTTGTTTGGCTAGAGCCAGGAGTCTTCAAACTACGGCCTCGGGCCAGATGCAGCAGCTGAGGACGCATATCCCCCTCACCCAGGGCTATGAAGTTTCTTTATTTAAAGGCCCACAAAACAAAGTTTTTGTTTTTTACTATAGTCTGGCCCTCCAACAGTCTGAGGGATGGTGAACTGGCCCTCTTTTTAAAAAATCTGAGGACCCCTGCGAGAGACTATGCATATGCAAGGATTTCTTTTCCCTTAATTGGGGGAGGGTGAATAAATGTTAATTGAAAAAAATTAATTTAAAAAAGGATGGGGGAAAGGATGAATTGCTGAAAAGAATTAAAGGACCATGTCTTGGATGGATCTAAGAGTTATGAATACTGAAGATATCTGGGAAAAATGGTGGAAATAATAGAGGCTCAATTTGTCAGTAACAAAGCAGAATGGGTATATGTAAGTTTCTCCCTACTTTCTTCTAACAGCTAGGCTAGAGTACCCAGGGTCAGAAAAGTCTTAGTTCAAATATTATCTCAGCCACTAAGTAGCTGTGTGATTCTAGGCAAAACATTTAACTTCAGTTTGCTTCAGTTTTCTCATCTATATATGGGAATAATAATAATAGTACTTTATCTCTAAGAGTTGGAAGGATACGAGATAATATTTTTAAAGCAAACCTTAAGGAGCTTTGTAAATGGTAGTTATCATCATCACCACAAAAGGGAAAAGTTTTTTTTTTTTTTTATTTTGGAACTATTATAGACAGTCTACTAGAGAGATTAGTAGCGAGAAGATCAGGTGATCCTGAGGATATGACTTAGGTCAAATGAATGAGCAAGGACATCATATGCATGCTAGGAATTGAGGACACACCTAGTTGGGTCTGAGGATGAGATAGATGATGGAGTTGTGAGAAATTGATCCAATAAGGAAAAATGTGACTTTGGCCAAGTGGCTGAATTTGAATCCCAACTCTGTTTGGATAAGTCAGAACTGGTTCTTGGGTTCGGGTTTCTTAATTGTAAAATGAAAGAATAAAACCAGAACATGGCTTTTAACTTAAGGACCTTGAAATTGTGTTCATAATATTTCAGTGACTTTTAAAAAATAACTTTTTCCTTTGAAATCCTACATATTTTATTTTAATGCATTTGAAAAACATTATTTAAGGAAAGGGTCCATGGACTCATCAGGTTGTCAAGGAGTTCCTGAGTTCAAAAAGGTTAAGAATTTCTATCATCTCAAAGGCCCTTCCAATTCCAAGTCCTGTGATCATATGCTTTTAAATAATGTGAAAAGATTAAGGAGGAAATATAATGAGACAACATATAATCAAGCATGTAGGAGTTCAGGGAAAGTAGAAATCATGGGGGGAAGATGAGGAAGAGACAGAGTAGACAAGCTACCTAATTGGAGGGGACAGTGTCAGAGATGAAAGTAATATAAAAGTTAAAAACAGAAACTCACCCATCAATAAATACTATTTCATTAATTAACTTCCCCACCACTCCTAAAAAAAAGCACTATAGATAAATCTATGCAATATGGGACAGGGACTCTTTAAAATTTAGCTGTGATAACTTTCTTTTCTTTTATCAGCGTGGCCTTAATAGTTTCTGGGGCATTTTCATTGTGATAACATGTATCTTGAGAACAGTTAGCTTCTATGGACTCTCCCACCTGCTAACCATCAAGACTGGATTCTAGGTCATTTCTGCCCTCTCTGGCCACCAAGAAATGGCAGCCTGCCTTATTTCTCTGAGGCCTGGAGAGACTCCTTGCAACCAAACAAGCCTATGTAGCAAGAAGGAGGGAGAGGGGGACGGCTCCGCCAATTCTGTCCATGTGTCAGGTGTGGAGGAGGAGAAATTCTGGCTCAGAGCAAGATGGTGCTTGGACCTTAGAGATCCTTCAGTCTAAAAGATGGGCTAGGAGTTTCATTTTATTAACTAACTTTTAGAAATATGAAACAATAGCCATAGCTCACATTTACAGAGCTGGCTTTAAGATTTGTAAATTTAGTAAATTATCTCTTGATTAACCCAGTGAGAAGGTACTATTATTATCCCCACTTAACAGATGTGTGTGTATTTATATATACATTATATATTCCTGCATATACATATAATTACACACACACATGCATATAAAAGCAAATCTCTCTCTTGTGCCAGATCTTTGATTTCATCAGCAGAGAGAGATCTCAGTGAGGAAGCTCCCTTCACCAGTGCTTATCAATGGCAACTCTGCAATTGTTCATGTCAGATAGAGCTTGGTATTAAGAGGTTAAGTGACTTGTCTGGGATTTCATAGCCAGAATCAAAGGCAGAAATGGAATCCAGGTGTTCCTGACTGCAAGGCCAGCTCTACAATACCAACCTGCTTTTACCACTCTTACATAAAGAGTCCCAGAATACTTTGTACTTGTTTCTTTTTCTTCCCCAGAACTGTTGTTTAATTCTTTCCGATAGACCAATCAGGATAGTGAGAATTAGCAACCTGGAAATCTTCCCATTCTCGTAAGGCATGACAGAAGCTATTTTTTTAAGGTTCTGTAATTTATGTGCTTAGTATCATACACAGGATTTGATTCTGGTCACTTTCTAAAAGCCAGATCCAACCCCAATTGCTGCTGTGATTGCCCCTTCCCAGAAGGGGACAGATTGTGGCTGATTTCTTGGCTTCTCCTTCCACGGCCCCAAAGGCTGGAGAATGAATCCGCATCATCCTGGGGCCTGCTTGGCAATCCTGGAGTAATCCAACAGCTTGCACAACTGCTAATTAGAGCCAATAATAACTCGGGGCACCTGCCTCGGCAGAAACAGGCTGAGGAGCTGAGTTCCGTCCTTGAAGGAGGGACCTCAGGGCTTCTGAGCATGAGGTTGAATCATCCTGGAGCTCAGCCAGGTGGGTTCATTTAAGGCTTGGGGCAGAGGGAATTGAAATTCCCAGTCATCCCAGTGGCAGCCCTCCCCTTCCTCCCACCGTACCCCTCCATATTGGACAAGGCAGCCAAAAAGCTGAATTGCAGGAACTGGCTTTTCTTCAGGTGAGAAAACAGGACAGGCAATTCCTCCGTTTCACTGAATCTTCCCCTCTGGTTCTGAATCCTGTGCAGTTAGCCCCATCAGGAGTTCTCTTCGCATGTACTTAGAATTAATTTGCTTAAATAGGATACAGAGCAGGGTGAGGGGCCTTATTTCTTTCAGTTTGGGCAGCAGTCCCGAGAACAAAGAAGCTAAAATTCTTTTTTTTTTTTTTTTTTAAAAACCAATGCAACGGTTTGCTGACAGGGCAGAAAACAACCAGGTCAGTGCCAAGTTTTCAGAAATAAAGATACCCTGAACCTTCCCAGCTATAATTTGGCAGAGTGGGATAGGAAGGGCTCCACACAGCACAGGCCTTCCTCCAGTGACCATTTCCTTACCTGCCTTGAAGCTACTGGCTTGATAGAGGTGACAGTAATGGTCCTCAAGGCACATGGTATTTAGGATGCAGCCAGGTTATGGCCCTAATTTGTTGAGATGGGACTGGTGGTCCCTTTTCATTGTCAACTTGGACCATAATTCCATTTTACCTGGTTCTAGGCTAGAAATCTTCTCATTCCTCTCTTCTCTTCCTCTTATTTCATCATCATCATTACTATTATTTTTCCCTTTATTAAAACTTTTTATTGTTCAAAATACATGCATGGGCAATTATTTAGCATTAGTCCTTGCAAAACCTTGTGTTCCAGTTTCTCACCCCCTTCCTGTAGATGGCAATTAGTCCAATATATGTTAAACATGGTAGAAATCATTAAATCATTACTATTATGATAGTGCATGGGCATAGCATTATTTTCGGGCTTGGGGAGCAGGGTGGGACAGGGAGGGAGCTCACATCTTAGTTGCCTGTTATTCTTGTTAAGAAGCTGTGAGCCCCATTGTTTCTAGCAGTTGAAGTACTACAAATGATGATCTTGTCCTCTGAACTCGGCATCCTGGGATATTACTCTAGTTACCCCACTAGATATGGCTCTACCCCAGCTATTTCTGGAATCCCCTGCATATAATAAGGTGTCCCCCCACAGCCCTTAAGTTGGTCACATGAAATGCATGTGGGGCAACTCTTCTCTTGTGTGTGTCCCAGGAAAAGCTGAAGTTTCTGAGAATCAGCTCCTTATAAGATTGTTTTGGGGCCGTCTGGGATAATGTAAGACAGGTCTCTATGGGAAGCTTTTCACTGCGGACTTTTGGCCCAGGCCTAAGCTGTGTGTATGTGTCTTTATTTGTATTCAGGACTTGTGAGTATAGGATATGCTTCTTCTCTATTACCTGTCCCTCTTCCCCCTTCCTTGGTTCATCAATGTTCACAATCCATCAGTGCACCTAGGTTGTCCTTTTTTATTGTTCTTGGCTATGAAAAAAACCAGTCCTGCTTCCCCAGAATTTCTCCTCCCCTGCTCTCTACCCAACATTGCCTCCACTCTGCCTCCCACACCATGACTTCTTCCCCTTTGTTATCGACATGTCATCCTTTGTGTGACTCCCCTTCTGCTGCCGCCTCCACCCTAATTTATTGACCACTAGCCTATACCAATTCCATCTTTCCCATTTTGTTTAGTACTTTCTCCCTTGGAAGTGGGCAGCTGCTCTCTAGTCCTTTGTGAATTCAGAGACAGAGGGCCAGAGTTCACCTGTCACTCGCTAAATGTGTGACTTTGGGCAAATCTCCCTGTACCTCAGTTTCCTTCTCTGAAAAATGAGGGGATTGGGTTATGTGGCCTTTAAGATTCTAGGAGATTCTAAATCTATGATCCCTTATTCTCCTACAGACAAATGACTCCTTATCCTAGATTTATTAACAAATAGGCAATTGGACTTAGCCACTGTTCTAGGTACAAAAGAAGTATCAGGAATGGTCCTTACCCACAAAATCCTCTAAATGTAGTTGTCAAGCTATAACAGGTGCACATAAGGTAGTTATGGAACAGGATGATATATAAGAAAGTGCAGTAGAGATAACAAATATGGTAGGGTTAATAAATAGAGGGAGGGAGGGAGGGAGAGAGGAGGGAGGGAGGAGAGAGAGAGAGAGAGAGAGAGAGAGAGAGAGAGAGAGAGAGAGAGAGAGAGAGGAGAGAGAGAGAGAGAGGAGAAGAGAGAAAGAAAGAGAGAGAGAAGAGAGAGAAAGAAAGAAAGAGAGAAAGAGAGAGAGAGAGAAGAGAGAGAGAGAGAGAGAGAGAAAGAGAGAGAGAAAGAAAGAGAGAGAGAAAGAAAGAGAGAGAGAGAAAGAAAGAAAGGGAAGAGAGAGAGACAGACAGAGACAGAGAGAGACAGACAGAGAGAGAAGGTTATTTCAGGAGAGAGTACCCAGATAAGAGAATGATGAAGATAGAAATGAGCATACTTTTGTGAAGGAAAGGGGAAAATATGATAGAACTTACTCTTTATTCTCTATATCTGGTCAATTACCAAGTCCTATTGATTTTTCCTTGGAAATGCCATTTCCTTTCCAATTCCATACTATGCAAGTCCAGGTCCTTGGAATCACACATAGATTATTTTTGAAAGTCTCTTAAATTGGCTTCCCTAATCTGGTTCTCCCTCATGGAAAAAAAGATGGTGTCTATTATAATACTAGTAATTTTCATTAAATATTGTTTTCAAGTCACCACCCTGCTTAAAAATTCACAATGTCATTATCTCATTATCAAAGAGATCACCAGTCTTTAACATCTACTCGTTCTCAATGCCACATTATTACCCAAGCATCTGACTTATTTAGATAACCCAAGGACCCCAGCCCTTACCATCCATCATATTACTGTACTCTTTGGAATTCTGGTGTTTCCATCTGCATTGTAGCTAAAATTTCTTCCCCAATTAGAGTATAAACTGCTCTCCAACAGGCACTGTCTTGATTTTTCTATCCCCAGTGATGATCTGCATCCTCAGTGCTTACTGTCATGTGAATAATAATAGATGCTTATTCGTTCATTCTTTTAAAATAGCTCTATATTGTCTGATTTCTTATGAAATCAAGACTAACATCGTTTGACAGACTTTATATACTCTGATTCCCCAGATTTATCCAACCTATCCAGCCTTATGGTTTACAATTTCCTAACATAAGATCTTCACACTAATCTAGCATGGGTGATCAAAACAACTTCTGATGTACCCAATAAGGGCATCTTTCATGGATCTGGCCATGTGCTTTAGCCCTTTCCAGAAAAATATGGACTTTGCTGGGGTGACCCAGCAACTCCAGATGAGTCCTTGTGAATACCTGTGATTGGGGGATTGTGTCAAGGATTATAGACTATTGATTGTCATGGGAGATGGACTCCAGGGGAGAAATGTCTGCTCTATTTTGTTTATAAAATCTGTGGAAACAGTTCCATTTTCTATTTGGGGATTTTCTCCATTGCGTTTCTTTGATAGTGCTTTCTCTCCCTTGAAATTTTAACAAGGAGCAGAAATGTCCCCCACCCCCATCCCCTTGGAAAACTAGAGTCTTGCAGCCTAAGCATGTGGGGAGGGAGCATGTGTTTGCTTAGGTGAGTCTGAGTTCCTGGTTGCTTACTTATTTCCTTCCCTGCACAAAAGACTGCTGATTAACTATCCAGAGAAAGGGACAAATCTTTATCCCTGGCAGCTCTATTATGAATCTGAAAATGCCTGAGCTTGATGCTGAATGCCTAGTGGGAAGTGACATCCATAACAGCTTACTTCTTAGACATGATCATTGCCAGATCATCCTGTAAATGAAGATAGAAGGAGAGGAAGGAAGAAGAGGAAGGACATGAAGATGAAAGGAATAAGCCATGCTCTGTTTTCCCTGGAGATCTGGACCTTGTGAACCGGTTCTGATGAAAGACAAACAATTCCCCAAATCCACAGATGGTCTTTATCTTTAGGGGATGAAGGGGTGATGGGCTAATTGGGGTATTTTACATTTCTGTGCTTGTTAATGCATGCCTATGAGTCTTTTATGTTTGGCACATTTTCTGTGATGGAAGAAATAAACCTTTCTCGTGAGCACTTTGGGATTATTCTTTCTTGTGACTGTGTTTTTCTCCTCTTCTGGAAAGTCCCTCCTTCACCTTGCCCTTATCTAAATTCTGCCCCGGTCTCTACAGCCTGGGCAGTTGATCCCCAGATAAAGCTGACAACCTTTAAGTTGGTGAGTGTGCAACTGCATATCCCAGAGTGCAGGAATCCTGGAACTGTCACTGATGCTTGAATCCATTGCTTAAAAAAAAAATCCTATCCCTCCAAGGGAATCCTCTTCCTCAAATTTAGACCTGCTGAATTTCTAAAAGTCCAAAGTCATAGTTTTACATCCCCATTCCAAAATCTTCAAACTTTCATGGAAAGAAAACCTCTCTTTCAAAAATATAATTCAAAGTCATTAAAGATAAAAGCAGAGATATCTATGAGCCAATACTCAAACTGGTGTGAAGGAACTACAAGGATTTTGAAATGAATTTCTGGAGCTCTCATCAGAATTCGAAAGGTCTCTGGCTACAGATCCCCTATGGTGGAGACCCACAGAAGTACTTGACAAGCTTTGAGGCAAATTAGCTGGGACTAACTGTAAGCTTATATCAGGGCCTTTGGCAGACTCTGGGGAAATTATTTTCATTTTTACAGAAAAAAACAAGATCAATTTTTTTTCATGTATTGTCTTGGGCATCCAAAACACCACTGGTGCTATTGTCTCAATTTTAGGAAAAACAACAAAACCAATGATAACAACACTGAAGAATACAGTGGAACTAATTCAATCTATATTGTCATGAATTAGGCATTTCAAAATTTACTATTTCAATCAATTAACAAATAGTTATTAAGCACCTACTGTGTGTCAGACCTTTTAATCTGAGCATTCATAAGAAACAGCACCTGTTTGTAAAAGGACTTTGAAGCCCTTTAGACGATTATTACTCTCATAAATCATAAATGAGGAAACATTGTAAATTCCATTCTACCTTAGGTTTCTATGGGAAGGGAGTGTGCTGGGCAGTGTGGTATTGGGACGCTAGCATTTTGCAAACCCCTATATAAGGTCTATATAAATGCAAGTTGTTATTATTCTTATCATCACTGAAGCAGGCGGAACAATATGGGGCTATTCATCTAGTGATATGACTATGACTTGTTACATTCTAATTTGGGAAAATTGAAAAAAAAACCTTAAACTTTTAAAAGTCAATTTGTGTGGCTATATATACATACATATACACACATCAAAACATGTATTTGAATACACATTGTACAACATATATGGCATATGTGATGTTCACAGGATATATAGTAAAAATGTACATAAACATATATTTAATATAATATAAATGAGATATATAATAAACAAATTTACATGTTTGTTCACACATGAACATGGGTATTTACATATGTATTATGTGTATACAGATATAGTTCTAAAAGTCATAGTATAGGTTTAAACTTAAAACTGCACTAAGAGTTTTGGGTCATCCTATATAAATGGTAAATGCATATTTATACATATACGTCTGCAAATACATACTTGCTGACTTCCATATTTTTTTTTAAAGTTAGAAAAAAGAAAATGGCATAATTCATGAAAAACCTTAAAAAAAGGTTTTATTTCAATGGGAAACAAGCAAAGTGTTAAATATAAAATCACTAGCAGATCTTTTTCCCCTACTGAATAATTAATAAAGCAGGGTTGGAAGGAAGATAATGTTTCTACTCTTTTCCTGCACACTGAAAGAGATCAATAATTTTTTGACAAAATCTTCAACAATCCTGGTTTTTCTACTGGCACCTCAAACTCAACATGTCCAAACTAGGACTCATATTTTGATCAAAATCCACTACTCCTTCAACCTCTCTTTCTGATGAGGACCCTACCATACTCCCAGACACTTAAGATTGCAAGCCTGGGGTCATCCTTGACTCTTTTCCATAACCCTCTCTCTGCCAGCCTCAATTATTGAATTGACAAGTCCTGTCTACTTCCAAAACATCTTTCATATTTGTTCCCTTCCTGTTACTCAGAGGGTCACTCTTCTAGCTCAGGTTTTTATCACTCCTCATTTAGTACTTGTAAAAACTCCTAATTAGTCTTTTCCCATCCTAAATGATTCTCTCCCTTCTTTGCTCCACCCCAATCTATTCCATTCTCCACATGACTGCCAAACGAATTTTCTTAAAACATGTGTATGATTATGCTACCGCCGATGGGGAATGGACTTTGGGGAAGGGAGAGGGAAGAAATGAAACAATGCTGTTCTCAAGGAGCTTACATTCTATCAGGGAGAGACTTAGGAAGTGAAGGCCCTAGGTATGCCTTATGTAGCAGGTGCTGCTTGAGCCAAGTCCTGAAGAAAAATGAGAGATTTTGAGAGGCAGAAGTGAAGAGGAACAAAATTCAGGAATAAGGGAAGCAAATGCAAAGACATCATGATAAAAAATAGAGTGTTCAGGGTAAGGAATGGCTTGAATTTCTGTTTACTGTGGGAGCTTCTTTATGTGCCATTTTGGAGAAATGGGCTTTCAATCCTTTGCCTTCCTTTTAAGAGAAGAGACCACTGGAACAAGATAACATTTGAAGAGCTGTCTTGGGGAATGGAGATTAAATTTGTCCTGTGTGGTGGCCCAGGGAACGAAATTGATAGTAAGAGCTAGAATGGTGTAGAGAGTCATATTTAGGCCCAATGAAAGGAAAAACTTTTAAACCATAGGATTTGGAACTGATTGAATGTGGAATAAATTGGAAGTGATGAAACCATCATCAACTGTGTCTAGAAACATAAAAAAGGATAGTTTATTTGTTGTAAATATTATAAAGGACCAATCAGGTATATGGGCTAGACAAGATGGCCTTGAAGATCCCTTTTAAAAATTAATTTACTTAAAAATAATAACACTTTATGGTTTTCAAGGTGCTTTTGTAAATATTTTCTCATTTTATCTTCACAATTCTGGGAGGGTGCTATTTTTATACCCATTTTACAGATGAAGAAACTGAGGCAGACACTAAATCACTTCTGCAAAGTTACACAACTAGTTGGAGGCCAGGTTTAGATCTTTTTGAGTCCAGGTTCAGTGCTCCATCAGACACTGGGTCACCTAGCCACCTCTCTCTAAGGTTCTTTCTGACTCCGACTTTGTGACATTCTTTGCAACCTAAACCAACAGGACTCAACATTCCATCTCCAGTCTGTCTATCCCCCTGGCCTGGACTGTCCTTGTCACTTCCCTCAGTCTCTTATCATCCCTCCTTTAGGGCCCTGCTCAGGTGTCCCCTCCTACAAGAAACCACCCTCAGTCACCTAATAATGCCATAAATGTTAATATTTTCTCTCTCCCAAAATAACCACCGACATTTATTTATCTGTACATGTTGTATCCACCTCACCCACCCCCCAGGATAATGCAAGTTCTTTCAGGACAGGGATGATTCTGTGTTGGTCTCCTTAGAATCTGACACAGTGCTTAGGCCAGACTTAGCACTTCTTAAATGTGTGTTGGGATGCATTGAATCCTTGCTCAATGTGCTGTGTGTGAGTGGGACCCTCTCATATAGACCCTGCCAACCAGGAAGCTATTGGCTAGTAGTTCACAATGAACCGAGCCTGTTTCAGTCACAACAACAGGACTAGAAAACACATATTTCATCTTAAAATATAAAGCTCGTCCACCCAGGCCTCCCTCCTAGGACTTAATAACCCTAAAGCCAAAGGAAAATTTATAGCCTCTTCTGCATTTTGTGATCTATTACTTTGGTTTCTAAATATTCATTAGAAAAATAATAAAGCCACGAAGTTAAGAATCTGAATGACTTTATTGATAAGAGACTTTGGGGTTGACATAATGCATGTCTTAAATCATCCCCTAAAGACCAGAAAGAGTTTTGGCAGGAAGCCCTTGCAAGCAAGTATGGGAAACACTTCCATTCAAATTGGCTCTAGCAGGATCAAGGACATGGCCTGAGACTACAAAATGGGCTTCTCTTAATGTGCAATTTCTGGGGTGGAGGTGATCAAGATTTTGAAGAGATTTTAGGAAAAAAAAAACTTTTCTGTTAGTATAGAATAACAGGTAAGAATTCTATTCAATGAACTCCTGCTTTTTGGGTGAAACTAAGACCAAACTTTTAACTTGGTCTTCAAGGCTCAAACTCACTTTCTAGCTTTATTTCATATTACTCCCCTTCAACATACTCTGTGTTCTACCTGGATTGAATTATTTGCTCTCTCTCTTGAGTTTCTTTGCTCACATTGTTTCCTGTAAGCAAAATTTATATAATTCTAAAGTTATTGGTATACCTTACAGAGCTATCACAAGCTTAGCATGAGTCAATTCACCATTTCTACTTTCACTTTGTGCGTGTTAATGCTAATTTTCCATAGCTCTAATCTATTAGGCAATTTAAAATTTATGTTTTTGTGGACTTTTTATGTAAAACTGAATTTGCAAATGCTGAGCAATGTATGACTAAAAGATGAATTGCATTACTTAATATTTTAATTTGGCTTAGATTCCATATATTCTTATTCATAATCAGTTTTAAAAGCTGCAAATAGCTTAATTATGCCATCTTCTTGTTTCCTGGATTAAACACAATTTTAGCATATATTCTGGAATTAGAAAGGAGAATAATTCTGACTTTGGCAGTGCTCTACTTCATTTCATTAATTTTGTTCTGGATGTGTCCTAGGATCATAGGACCATGAATTATTTCATTTGTTCATTCAACAAACATTGGATGGGGAGAAGACTGAAATTCATGCCATATGGTGATTAGTTGAAAGAACTTTGGATATCTGTTGATTCATTGATTCATTTGTTTACGTGTTTTTTAAAATTCTATTTTGCCCAGACTAGAAGTATGATGGCCACTCACATCCCATTGTTGATCAGCATGGAATCTTTGGCCTATGACCTGATCTTTGACTTTCCATTTTCTGGCCTTTGTAGCCTGGTGACCTCCCACAATATTGTAGACTCATCATATTGATGTCAGACTTAGCAAAGACACACATTTGGCTTTAATCCTACTGTGGCTCAGAATTCTGGAGCACAAACAATGTACAATCTTTAGCTTTCTCTGGTAGCAGAGTACAGATATATACCACCATGATGCTGGGTACTTTGGATGTTTAGATTGGAAGAAAGAAAACTTAACTGGGAGCATGAGAGAGGTCTTGAAGGTACTTGAAGAGGTACTTGAGGAATTGATTGTCAAATAGAGAGTTTATAATTGTCCTGTGCAATCCCAGGAGGTAGGATTAGAAATTAAAGATGGAGGTTGCTCAAAGGTAGATGTAGGATTGAAAGTACAATTATCCTTCCATATTACAGAGATTAGAGATGTGAAATTGTTGTAAAAATTTTTGGCCCTTTTTTAGTACCAGAGAAGTCTGAATTTTTCTTTTTCTTTTATGATATTTTAAGTATTAAAAGATAAAATATGTTGATATTACATAATACTATAAATATATTTTATGCATTTCTGAGTTTCTAAACTTCTTCTGTGTCATCTGCTAGCTTTTGTGTGTCATCTGTGCTTCTACAAAACTCCCCCAAATTTCACATTTCATTTCTTATGCTGACCCATGATATATTGAAACTGTGATGAGTAAAGTCACGATGTGGAAGGGATGATTGTAATTCCTAACATTTTCCAAAAGTAGAATGGCTTGCTTTGGGAAGCAGTAGGTTCTCTATCACCATGGATCATTGGGGAAAGGCTTAATGTTGTATTTTTGTTCTGGTATGTATTGAATTAGACATCCTCTGAGATCTCTTCCAACTCTATGATTCCATATAAAGTGTTATGGTCCTGTGCTAGGCCCCTAGGTGATACAATAAGCCATACTCTCTGTCCTCAAGGAGTTTATGACTTAAAAGGGGAAAGAAGACATGTACGCAAATTTGGTGTTGTTCAGTTGTTTTTCAGTCATGTTTGACTCTCTGGGATCAGAGAGTTTGGGGTTTTCTTGGCAAAAATACTGCTCATTCTACAGATGAGGAAACTGAGGCAAATGGGTTAAGTGACTTGGCCAGAGTTTCACAGCTAGCAATTGCCTCAGTCCAGATTTGAAATCAGGAACGAGTCTTTTTGATTCCAGATGGGATGCTCTATCCATTTTGCCCTTAACTGGCCCTGCACACAAATAACAATGACATAAGATAGAATTGTAATCACTGTATGACAGAAATATGACAAAGGTATGAACAAGATGCTATGTTCAGAGGAGAAAGAAGACACTTCTAAATGGAGGAATCAAGAAAGACTTCAGGAGAGAAGTGATATTGGAGATGGACTTCCAAGGATGGATATGGCTTCAATGAGCAGTTATAGAAGGGAGAGGCATTAGGTATAGGAAACAATGTGAGTAACATGAGCAAAGGTGGATACAGTTAATTGTAGGAGGAGTCAATTAATGCAGCTTAGCTGGAACATAGTGTGTGGAAGGGAAATAGTGTAAGGTAAGGTAGGAAAGGTGAGTTGGGATAGATCTCTTTGCAGATCATTGCATCGTCTTCCATTAGAGTACAACCCTCTTAAGGGCAGATATTGTCTTTTGCCTTTCTTTATATACCCAGGGCTTAGTATGATGCCTGGTATTCAGTAGGTGCATAATAAATGCTTGATGAGTGAGACTATTGATTGAGGTCACAAAGGGCCTTGATTATCAAGCTAAGGAGTTTGGTAGGTGATGAAGAACAAATGAAAATTTCTCATGGTTTTTTTTTTTTTCCCCCTTAGGCAATTGGGGTTAAGTGACTTGTCCAGGATCACAGGAAGTATTAAGTGTCTGAGGTCAGATTTGAACTCAGGTCCTCCTAACATCAGGGTTGGTGCTCTATCCACTGTCCATCTAGTTGCCCCAATTTTCCACAGTCTTAGGGAGAAAACATGAATGTAATTTCACTAAAGTCAGCACTTTTCCTTTCCTCTCACACTTCTTAAGCCTTATCAGCCATCAGGATTTTCCCTTCTCCTTTCTTTTTAAAATGATAAACTTTGCTGATATCTTTGGTTTTTAAATAATATAATATATAATGTAACATATATTTATGTAACAGATAATATTAAATGCATGTATACACACATATATAATTAATATATATAGTATATATAATATATGTATAGTATACATATAGTATGTATATACATGTATATACTATATATGGTGTATACTATATATAGCATATATATAGTATGTATAACATATGTATACTATACATATATACTATATATTCTATTCATATAGATTATATATTATATATATTAATATGACTAATAATGAGCTTTCCATTTAGACAAAGAAAAATGATAAAAGAAAAGCAAATCATGTGGTAAATATGTTTTATAGTTTTATAATATTAGATATCTATAGTCCCCCCACTTTCTACAGACCTCTCCCTGACTTTTCTTTTTCAATTTTAATAGCTCTGTTTTCTTTTTATATCACTAATTTTTAATATATCGCTATATGCTTAGCCCAGTACCTGGTATATAGTAGGTGCTTAATAAATGCTTGTTTACTTTTTCCTCTTCTGCTCAGAGAGTCATTCTTTATAATAAAAGAATAAAAAAGGAAAAAAAGTATTCTACAAAATGGAACCTTACATAAACCAAGCCCATTGAATAGGCAATGATCCACACCTCATTGTACCTCTGCAAAAAAGGAAGTCCATTCTCATTTCTCTTCTCTGGAGTTCAGGTTAGTCACTAGGATTACATAGCATTTTTTTATACATTTTTGTTCCATTTATACTCTTGTAACTATTGTGCATATTACTTTCCTGGTTTTGTTTACTTCCCTTTACTTCCCAGGACCTTAAATGTGGAACTACAAGGGGCCTTAGAAATCATGTAAGGCTACATTTTACAGATTAAGAAACTGAGGCCCCCCAAAATTCAGTGCCTTTCCCACAAGTAGTAATTGGGAGAGCTGGGATTTGAACCCCAATATTCTTACTCCAATATATAAACCAACCCAACAACAGTGCAATAATATTCTATCATATCAACATACTACAATTTGTTTAGTCAGACCCCAGTCGAGGGATATTTGCTTTATTTCCCATTCTTTACTGTTATAAAAAAGGACTATGACAAATATTTCCTGGCATATGAGACCTTTCTTTGATCTATCCTGGGTTAAGAGCATCTTAGTCCCAAGCCCATCACTTAGTTTCTACTTCTTGTTACAGCCCCCCTACAAATATCCATCTCCCAACACGATAGTTGCTATGGCCACTAGTGATTAAAAGGATATGCCATTTACCACCACCTTGCCAACCTACAGCATTAGACAATTTTTGACCAGAAGGAGTTCACACGTGATAGCCATATATTTATTGGCAGTTAGGTAGTAGGTGGCAGTTAGGCTAGAGCACTTATCTGGAGGCATGAAAACTTGAGTTCAAATCCAGATTTTGACAAATACTTACTAATTATATGACCCTAAACAAGCTATAACCTCTCTATGTCTCAGTTTCCTCATCTGTAAAATGGAGGATAATAATACTCCCTATCTTTCAGTGTTATATGGATAAAATAAGATAATATTTGTAAGATGTTTTCCAAATATAAAAGTGCTGTATAAATGCTAGGTATTACTAATAATTATTATTATTGTCACCTAACAAATATAGATCTGAACATATGATGATATAAAATACCCAATTATCTTAGGCCTGACTTAGGTATGGGCAGCTAGGTAGTGCAAAGAACATAGCACTGGCTCTGGAGTCAGGAAGACTTCCGGAATTCAACTCTTATTTGAGACATTTATTAGCTGTGTAATCCTGGTCAAGTCACTTTACCCTGTTTGCCTCAATTTCCTCATCTGAAAATGAGCTAGAAAAGGAAATGGCAAATCATTCTAGTATCTTTGCCAAGAAAACCCCAGATGGGATCACAAGAGATGGACACGTCTGAAAATTACTGAACAAATGTAAAGTTGCCCTTATTGATATAATTTTGCAATAGCATCATTAATATATTATAATTATATCTCTACCATAAATTTATGAAACTCTATAGATCATTATCTGGTCAACTGCCCATTTATAACATTGGTCTTATAGAACTCATTGTATCCTATAATCAGAAGTGTGCTGGTAAATATTAACAACTGACTCTCTGGGGAAAATGTAAACATGATATACTTTTAAGTTAAATTGGCATTATTAATGTTTTCTCCATCACTTGCTTAAGTCTAAATCAGTGGTATCTAAATCAAATAGAAATGGATCCTGGTAGGCCACATATTGACTTGGAAAACCTTGAATTAGTATTATCTCTGTTGTACTGTGTTTTTTATTTATTTGTTAAACATCTTTCAATTACATTTTAATCTGGTCCTGGCTGAACTGAGGAGTTTTGTGAACAGCATTAGCCTGTGTGTGAGTTTGATATCTCTAGAGGTTTAAGACTCTAGGTCATCAGCAAAACAACAAACCAAGCCCTAATTTATAACCTTTGATGATTTCTGAAATGCAAATGTTCACATTGAAATTTTTTTAAAAGTTTTAATTTAATGTTTTAATTTATGGAATAAAAAAACTATTTCCATAATATAGTATAATGAAAAAGATGATTTGCACATGAAACTACAGTCCTATTTTATACAACTTGTTATTCCTTTTAAATATATAATTAAGTTATCAAGACACATTGAAAATTTAACAATTGTTTTTTTCTGGGTAGTAGGAGCTGGCTTCAGCCACACCCCTGATAATATTGTTTTCCCTAATGTTATATATTTATGAAGCCAGCTAATAATATGAGGTAGGTTGTGTCTATACCAGTTTATACCTATCCAAATCTATATAAGCCTGAGTATTTGACTAAATCAAACACCTTTACAATTTGGATACTTTTTTTTTGCATAACCTTAACTGATGATGCTCTGAAATTTAATAGAGATAATTGTAACTTTATATTTTCACCTTAAAATATGGGAAAGATATGATTAAGCAGCTAAAAAAGCTGAAAAAGATCTTTAGATTTTAGTGAATTACAAGATCAATATGAAGCAACCATGGATTTGGCTTCCAGGAAAGCTATATATTTGGGCTGAGGTCAATCAAGTTGGTGAAAGACTTCAAGTTACTTTAGTACTGGTTAGGAAACTGGTGATAATTAGCTCAGGGAAGAGAAAACTTGGGAGGTGGAGGACATGACAGAGTTCTTGAAATCTTCAAAGGGTTATCATGTGGGAGGTGAATTCAACTGATTCTACTTTGCTCCATAGAGCAAAATTTAGAACCATTTGTTGAACTTGTAAAGAACTTGTAACTTGTTTAGGGTTGATGTCAAAATAGGGAAAGGGAAGAAAACAAGCATTTATTAAGTACTTAGAGTGTTTAAGGCGCTATACTAAGTACTTTACACATTTCATTTGATCTTCACAACAATTCTGTGAGATAGGTTGAGGGGGAAAAAGTCTTAACAACTGGAGCTACCTAAAAGTTGCCAGGGCTTCCTTGAGAGACAGTGATTCTTCTCTCACTAGAAGCCTTTAGGTAAAGGTTACATGACCAGTTGTCATTTGCATTATAGAAGGGATGTGTTTTTTCCTGGCATGTTAAATCTGAGGTTTAATTCAATTTGGAGGTTCTGTGATTCCTGGTGTTGTCGTACTAACTAGAATAAATTAGACCTGGGTGAGTCTGGGGGTTTCTGTAGGGCTGGGTGTTTAACCTTTTTTGTGTCAATGACCCCTTTGGCAGTCTGGTGAAACCTATGAACCCCTTCTCTGAATGTTTTTAATTGCATAAAATAAAATATATAGGATTACCACAGAAGCCTGTTACTTTAAAGAACTAAAATATTACATACACACACACACACGTACGTGCTCATAAACCCCAGCTTAAGACCTCTTGTTTTAGTGAAATATGCTCCAAAATAATCCATCACCAGCTAGTCAATGATGTTAGGAAGAAGCTACTACAGTTTGTTGCTCTACGTTTGCTCAGAAACATGCAACCAGTTAGTTGCCTGGTTTCCCTAGCTACAGGGAGAGCCAATCATAGGCCAATTTAGCTTCTCTGGTGAGTCAGACAGATTTTTAGGATATAATCTTCCTTCCAGAAGATGGGGAAGGAGGCTCAGGAAAGCAGGGGTGCCCTTCTCAGCTCATTGCTTAGCATCAGTTTGGGGTTCTGATGTTGGGTCCTGTTTGGCTTTACTGGACTAAGAACCTCACATCCCAGCTTCCTGGCATGTCTTACAATGTCCAGAACCAAGAGAACATGTCCTTATGTGTGGGCTCGGTGGGCCCAGTGTCCCAGAGCTTGAGTCAAATGAGACCAGACCTCCAAGCAACCAGTGGGACAGCTTGAGGAGAGCTCTGCCCTAGCATTCTTCAGTGAGACGGAATGAAAGGTTCCAGGTCTCAGAGGCCCTCTAACCCAAACCTGTTTGAGGAATCAGAGGCTCAGGAGAATCATAAAACTTTTCTAAGGCCATACAGGTAGGGTCAGAGTGGGGATTTAAAACCAGGCCATCTGACTATGGAGGCAGAGCTCTTTTCAAAGATATCTAATGGGGGCAGGTAGGTGGTGCAGTGGGTAGAGCATCAGCCTGGAAGTCAGGAGGATCTGAGTCCAAATCTGCCTCAGACACTTTACACTTCCTAGCTGTGGGACCCTGGCCAAGTCACTTAAGCCCCATTGCCTCAGCAAAAACAACAACAAAAAAGATGCCTTTGATGACCTCCAAATCAGGAAAGCTCAGGTCAGCGCGTCATTTTTCAGGATGATAAAGACTTTGAAGGGTCCCAAAGTTTTTCAGTTTTATTTTTATGACTGCTCTGTCTATTCCTCTTCTGTAAGACTGTCTGACTCCTCCGTCCCCTCTTGCGTTTTGGGAATGAGAGCCAGGAGCGACCTGAGCTGACAGGATTCAGACAAATAGTTCTGATGGGTGCCATCATCCTTGGCTCCTGTGTTGGGATACAGGCCATGTGGTCCCGTGAGCGTGACCCAGATGGCTGCCTCTACATGTCCTGGCTCTGCCCACTGTGGCCTGTGTGGGTCCTGGCACTCGGTGCCCCAACCCTGAGGCCCTCATGGTCTCCTCTTGCAGACCATCCCTCTCACACTCCCATCTCTCCAGCTCACACTGCAAGGCCATTGCCTCCCCTTGCAGAGCTCCACCACCATCCGCTATCCACACTGAGGCCAGTCTCATCTGTTCTCATCAGTGTCCTGCTTAATTCCTGGCATCTTTTAAGAGACCACGAGGAACTACCCTGGATTCCTTGGCCTCCTCAGCGTCTCCTTCCTGAGGGAGAACTTTTCCTCCCGGCCACCAGGGGCAAAGTCTGAGCATTTTGGCTTCCTGCCTTCCCCATCCCCCACTCCCTCCCCCCAAGCCCCCACACCTCCTGGAAGGGGTACCCACCATCCCAGTGCCCCAGGGCTTTGCCTCAGGAGACACTGAGACCTGGATCCTAGAGACCGGCCCCAGCCTTTCTGTTTCCTTTTGGAAAGGTCTATCTGTAACTGAGAAGAATTGAAGCTTTTAAAATGTTTAGCTCAGAGTAAGAGAGAGGATCTGTAGATACCATCCTTTCATTACACAGTCTCAACTGTCTGTGTCTAGATCCAGGAGAGGGGATCTCCCTCTCCGACACTGGGGTTGTGGGCAGGAGTATATAAAACTCTGCTTCTCTGGAGAGAAATATCCTTCTCAATTTTGGGGGGGCCGGGGATTATGGGTATATATTACATATACTGTCAGATTCTTTTGGTGTATTGTTAGCTTTGCTAAATTGCTCTTCCTTCTCCCACTTCTTTCTTTTCTTCCTTCTTCCCTTCTCTTTGTCTCCCTTCTTTTTTTCTCTCTCTCTCTCTCCTTCCCTTCTCTATTCTTCCTTACCTCCCCCTTTCCCTTGCTTTCCCCCCCCCTTCCCTTCTCCAGCCCTCTCCTCCCCTCCCCTCTCCATCCTTCTCCTCCCCTCCCCTCTCCATTCCTCTCCTCCATCTCTCTCCTCTCCATACCTTTCTCCTCTCCTCCCCTTTTCTCTCCATCCCTCTTCTCTCCTCCCCTCTCCTCTCCTTTCTTTTCCTCTCCTCTCCTCTGCTTTGCTCTGCTATAAGGAATAGCTCCAGGAAGGGGAGGAGGAAGGAATATATTTGGAAATAAAAACAAAAAATAGCAAGACAAATTTAAAACAAATAAACAATCTCCTGCTCTCTCCATGAGAAATGTTGCCTCTCTTCTGCCCCATCTCACAACCTTCCATATCCTCAGTTTGTTAGTTCTTCCCCTGTGGCAGCCCCAGATTCCTCCTGTCCCCTGGTGATATCTTGGTGCCAATGGATTCACCCTGCTCACAACATTGCTATTCTGGTTACAAACTTGAGAAATAATCACTGTGTAAATTAAGCAGCCTAAATGAGGCTCCTCATTGAGATATTCTTCACTTGGGAAGCACTAGGGAACACGGTGAGATTCCATATGTTTCCAAGTTCTGATGCCTCCTTAAGGGTATTTGTGCAGCAATAACAAGCTATCTATGTCTGAGCACCATAGGCAAAGGAATGAATGAATATACCCAGAACGTACTAACCAAGCAGTAGAATAGGGAAAGATCTGAAGATCCATTCAAGGGTAAATTGAGAAAGCAGAGGTTACCAAGGCATGGCAAACTGGTGGGAATGGGCTGGTCAGTTTTTAAAAATTAAGTACCTTTCAGTCGACTATCTGCTTTCCCCTTTTACAGTTTAAATTTTTTAAAAATACAATGAAAATTGTGCCGAAAGAAAAGAATGTATGACATCTTAAGGCAGGGACCTATTAATTCTCGGGTACCCTATTGGGAGTAGCAATCACAGAAACAATTTTATAAAGGTAAGTTTTTGCCTGGGATGTGGGGAGAGGAAAGGGGAGGGCAGCTTTAGGTTTCCCCCATAACAGTTATATTTTACACACACACACACACACACACACACACACACACAACTTCCCTCCCTCCATAGCTGTTTATATTTTTGATATGTCCTATATATAAAACATATGGCTTCCCTCTTGTAAAATATGTAACCTGTGTCCCAAGGACCATTGGTATAGAACTGTCTTATTCCTGGAAATGATTATCTTGCCATGTATGAAGAGTAGAGTAATTTGGTGTTCCCATTTTCCATTTGGGATTCTTTAAGGTCAGTCCTCTATACACTGTATCTTGCCACAAGTGGGCTTCACTACGTATTTTGTCCCTCTACATATGGGTGCTCTGTCTATAGGAATATAATTTTTGTTCTCTTTTGCAAGATATCACAGTTTTGGAGGAGTTAGTATTTTTTACTCTAAAAGCTAGGTCATTGTTTATGTCCTGGGCATATTCAATGTTTTCAGATCAGCTTAATGAGAATATCTCACGTTTGTATTTGTATGTATATAGTACAGTATCTAGCAAAGATCAGGCTTTTAAAAATATTTGTTGATATAAAGGATTTCCTCGCACTCTCCCTACCTAAAGTGGCCTGGCCTATTTCAGATTGTATTATGTACCCCTTCACTACAGGCCTTCCAGTTAAGGCTGTATGATTATTAGCACTGAATATTGAAGAAGACCAGGAAATAATGGCAACAGCAGTGAAATTCAGATGGCCTGGTGTCAGCAACCTTGGGGAAAATCAATCGGTAAATGAACAAGCATTTTTAAGGACCAGCTATGTACCGGGTACTATGATGAAGCTCCAGTACCCTCCCATCTGGTTCCATGCTGAGCCTGGATATCTGTGAGATAGTAACAGGATATGGGAAATGGGAATAAGGAAAAAATTCCCATCTGTGTCTGTAGCTGCAAACATGTAATACTTTAACCATCTTTTGTGGTAATGTTCTCTAAGGTCACAAGATGGTGATGGTTCTCCATGGGCAAAAGCAGGGGGCAGTAGGCTAACCTTAATGAGATGCAGTATCCCCACAAGACTAATGTTAATGAGAGGGAAGTCTGCTGCCTCTGCTTCATCTGACCTCATTCATTTGTTAAGCCCTTATTATATGGCAGTGACTATCCTAAATAATGGAAATACAAACCCAAGCAAAAGAGAGTCCCTATCCTCAATGTTCTTATATTCTAATGGGGAAAGACCACACATAGAAGGGAAACTCAGGGGCAAGAAAGGTATTTGAGTAACTTATCTGGATCAGTCAACAAGCACAGGCTTATTGGAAATTCTAAATCAATCTTGTTGACTGATCCAGATAAGTTATTACAATTAATAGGAATCTAGTGGTATTTTATGTGTTTTCATTTTTGTTATTGTGGTCTGTCTTCCTCTTATTCAATCATGACTATATACATCTTTTAAGCATCTATGAATTGGTGTTTCTTTCTCTCTCCTCAGATTATCTTGTATTTACTTAATTTCCAATAGTATCTAGTAGGAGACGTTTTGTATCTCCCTAGTAAAACGTAAGCTCCTCATAAGTAAGGACTCTAGTTTTTGTCCTTGTATATAGTATGGTGCTCTGATAGGGCGGGGGCTGAGTAAATGGTCATTATCTTTCTGTCTCCATACCCAGGCAGAATCCTTCACCAGGCAAAGGGATCTTTCTCATACCTTTCATCAAAGCAAGAGTTCTAAACTTGGAGACAAGAAGATCTGTATTTGGATCCTACCTGTGTGATCCTGAGCAAATCACAACCTCTCTGGTAGTTTTCTTCAACATAAAATGAAGTGATTGGACTCAGTGGTCTCTAAAATCCTTTTTAATTCTAAATACCTGATCCTATAATCCTACTGTGTCTATGATCTTAACCTTCCCAGTGCCTCCAGCCTGAGGTAACTCTAACCTATATAGCTTAGGCCAAGAATGTGAATAAGGTTGGGATAGGATGTGAAACTGTCAGAATAAAAATGGAACAAAAGAACTAAACCTGGTTGAGGAGGGGGGAGTGATGGGAGGAGAAAAACATTCTTTTCAAAACCCATTTGAAATAGCAATGTCAATGGCTTATGAAGTCACATTTATCTTTCTAAGTAAATAGCAATCAGTCCTGAGAGCAGAGGAGACTTTCAAATAATAGCCAGCATGTGTTGATATTGACATTGACCCATAAATCTCAATTTCTTTAGGGGATTTTGCAGGATGGCTTTAAAAAAAAATCAAGCAATTGAACAAGGAAGAGAGAGATTTACATCTGATATGGATCCTAATTGAGCATCCTTGGAAATACTGCCCAACAAACATGGAGTTAAGCATTAATTGATGGCTTCCAACATGCTTCATAACACTTCATTACCCAAACGGGGAGCCATGACAGCTGAAATATGGAGTAATGCGACTTGGTATGGAACACTACAGATACTGTTTTAGAATAGTATCCTGAAAACAAAGAAATAACCAGGCTTATGGTATGGTGGAAAGAGGGCTGATGGAATCTCAGCCCTAACTCTACTGAGTTACAGTGGGATAATAACTTAATTCAATTTACCAAATATTTATTAAGCAATTACTAAGAGCAGAACCTTGTGCTAGGTTTCAGAGATAGAAAGAAATGAAATAATCCCTTTTCTCAAGGAATTTCTGTTTAATCTTTTTGACTCTCAGTTTTTTATCTGTAAAATGGAGATAACATTTGCAACCCCTTTCCTTATAGGGTTTTTGTGAAGAAAAGACTGCCAAATATAAAATATTATATGAATGTGATCTGTTAATTATTTTTTATTGTGATCATGTACTCATGTATTATGATCATATAGCTTTGGACCCATGTGCCAAAGGCATGAAATCAAGCAGGACTCAAAGAAATTAGGCACAAGGGTCAAATATAACAGAACAAAACAAAAAAGTATATAGGGAGATGACCAACAAACACAAAAGGCAGCAATAAACTTGCAACAAAACAACACAAGGTACATTGCAAAGTATACGTCAATAGAAAATGTAAAAAAGAAGAAGAAGAAGGAAGAAGGAAGAAGGAAGAAGAAGAAATGAACCTGCCTTCTTTCATGCCCACCTGTAACCTCTAACACTCCCTCATACTCTTACCACCAGGACAAAGCAGCATAATGTGTTTTTTTTTAATAGCCTTTTATTTACAGGTTATATGTATAGGTAACTTTACAGCATTGACAATTGCCAAACCTCTTGTTCCAATTTTTCCCCTCTTTCCCCCCACGCCCTCCCCCAGATGGCAGGATAACCAGTAGATGTTAAATATATTAAAACACAAATTAGATACACAATAAGTATACATGACCAAAGCGTTATTTTGCTGTACAAAAAGAATCGGACTCTGAAATATTGTACATTTAGCCTGTGAAGGAAATCAAAAATGCAGGCGGGCAAAAATATAGGGATTGGGAATTCAATGTAATGGTTTTTAGTCATCACCCAGAGTTCTTTCTCTGGGCGTAGCTGGTTCAGTTCATTACTGCTCCATTGGGACTGATTTGGTTCATCTCATTGCTGAGGATGGCCAGGTCCATCAGAATTGGTCATCATATAGTATTGTTGTTGAAGTTATATAATGATCTCCTGGTCCTGCTTGTTTCACTCAGCATCAGTTCGTGTAAGTCTCTCCAGGCCTTTCTGAAATCATCCTGTTGGTCATTTCTTACAGAACAATAATATTCCATAATATTCATATGCCACAATTTATTCAGTGATTCGCCAATTGATGGGCATCCACTCAGTTTCCAGTTTCTGGCCACTACAAACAGGGCTGCCACAAACATTTGTGCACATACAGGTCCCTTTCCCTTCTTTAGTGTCTCTTTGGGATATAAGCCCAGTAATAACACTGCTGGGTTAAAGGGTATGCACAGCTTGATAACTTTTTGAGCATAGTTCCACATTGCTCTCCAGAATGGCTGGATGTGTTCACAATTCCACCAACAATGCATTAGTGTCCCTGTTTTCCCACATCCCCTCCAACATTCCGCATTATCTTTCCCTGTCATTCTAGCCAGTCTGACAGGTGTGTAGTGGTATCTCAGAGTTGTCTTAATTAAAGCAGCATAATGTAATTGAAAAAGCACAAGACTGGAAGTCTGGAACACCTGAATTTAAATCCTGCCATTGACATTAGTTGGGTGACTTAGGCAAACCATTTATCTTTTTATAGCATCTACTGCACAAGCATATACATTATATATGTAAATTTCATTGCAAATTTTAATAATAGCTGATGTTTGTATAGGAATTGTTTTTAATTTTCCAGGTCTTTCTTTTGGGTATATCTAACTAGTTAGCTCTTTCCTTAAATTCTGTCCTCTCTGGAAGTGCATCTAGGCAGTCCCTAGAAATTTCTGCTCTAGTGATAAAACCATCTCATATTTTGTGTAACTTCTAAAAAATTCAGTATCTGAAAGGCTGGAGATGATTTTAGGTTCCCCTTAGGCCATTGAGCTGTCTAGGAAGGTTATGATCTTAGGAGAAGCAGGAACTTGGAATACACAACCATTGTTTCTCAGTTGTTTCTTGACTTGGTGAAGATTTGAAGGACTTAGGAACATTCCTATAAAATCCATAGCTGGAACTGGGCCAATTTCTAATGTAGAGCTTTCTGTTTTTTAGAATATAGTTGGGGGGTGGGGGAAACTTGGAGGCAATTTCTCCTTTTCAAATCAATAGTGCTATTACAGACATGTGAAATATCTTTTAATTAAGATTCACAAACCATTTTATATTGTTCTTGTAGTTTAGAAGGGGAAACAGAGTCATTATTTTGCTTTGATGATATGAGGGCAGGGCTGATATTTATAATACTCCCAGAATCTTTCCAGTTTTCTCAGAATCATAGGGAAATTCCCCCCCCCCATTGTTTTTATTTAATTCTAATTTTAAAATATTATATGCATGCAAAGCAGCCATCTTTATTGCTGAGCATGAGTCCCATATTTTCTTCGTGATATATATTTCCCAGAGGTCTCTGTGGAATCCCATAATATAGTCATGCCCGCCCAGATATGATTGTTGCCATGATTATGGAACTAATTCATAAGGTTCTGGGGAATATGGTTCTTAAGTAGGATGCAGCTTCATGTTCAGCTATAAACATACTTTTCTTTACATAGGGGGTGACATAGGGGTGTAAGTATGTTTGTATGTGTATGTATGTGCTCGTGCACATCACAGAAAGGAGTTGTTAGTTGAAGACAGGTAGAAGAGAATGTGTTAGCAGAAGTAATCTAACATAGTGAACATGCTCCTAGAGCTGGAGTCAGAAGATTTTGCCCCTCTTTTTTACCCCCCATTTTGTACCTCCAATGCTCAAATACTTCATCTGTCAAAGGGGAGGATAATGCTAAGCTCTCTTTTATAAGGCTGCTAGCAGGAAAGCTTTTTGTGAGCCTTAAAATGCCACAGAAATGTGAGTTGCTATTACCATGATGGGTGGGTGTAGCATTGAGCAGTCTCAACACATGCTGGGAATCCGTCACCCAGACACAAGTTGGGGATTGCCATGGGCAGAGCTCAAGAATTTTGCTTTCTCATCCTCCGTTCTTTCCCTGAGCATCAACCCCTGTCCCAATTCTACTTTCATTCTTCATGATAGTCCTTCAGGGGCTCAACTTGGCAACAGAAGACTTACCCCCACAGATGGCAGGCAAGTGAATGGCTTTTCTCTATCTTTCTTAGAAAGGAGGGAGTTTGAAAAGGAAAGAACTGTTACCAAAGGCAGCAGCAGATTAGGACTCATACCAAGCACATCTTCCGTAGGAACTGTCATCCTTTTGGGCCCCGGGCCAGAGGAATGAACTTTATCACCTAGAGTTGACATGGGCAAGATAGATGGGCTCCTTCTGGATCTCTTGCCAGTTATTGCTTGGGCTGCCAGAAAATCTTAATCATTCTGTTTGGAATGGCTGTGGGCCCATCCCCCAATGCCAGCTGGCTCCCTGCACAAGCAGGCTGCCTTAGCAAGCCTACCTCTTGCCTCCATTTTGATGCTTGCTCCAGAAGGCTGGGGCTTTTCTGCCATGTTTCCAATTCTGTTCGCTGTTATTCATACACACCTATTCTTAACTCCAAGCTGCCTCAGAATGTGTCTGTGCCTTAGAACAGCACAAGAACCAGGCAATTTAGCAAGGAAATATTCAAAGGAGGGGGAAGGTTCACTTTAATAATACATGTCTCTGCCGACTGATACACTCCATTAAAAATGAAGTCTGCTCCAGTCACCTTTGCAGGCTCCTGAGTAACCACAGAAGTAATCCAAACCCTTTAGGGATGCTCGCAGGGATGCACCATGATTACATACAGAACTATTTTTTTTTTACTTCCTCATATAAAAGAGGTTGTTAAGAATCCCATAATGTTTGGGACAGCCAAGATAATAAGGCACAAAAATCAAACCATTTCAACCTAGCAATCAATACACATCTATTAAATATCTATTATATGGCAGGAACTTATGCTAAATGCCAGAGATTTGGAGTCAAAGACAAAAATGAAATAGGAGAAGGGCAGCTAGGTGGTGCAGTGGATAGAGCACCAGCCCTGAAGTCAGAAGCACCTGAGTTCAAATCTGATCTCAGACACTTAAAACTTCTTAGCTGTGACCTTGGGCAAGTCACTTAACCCCAATTGCCTCACCAAAAAAATGAAATAG
Organism: Sarcophilus harrisii; assembly: GCF_902635505.1. Lineage (NCBI taxonomy): Eukaryota > Metazoa > Chordata > Mammalia > Dasyuromorphia > Dasyuridae > Sarcophilus > Sarcophilus harrisii. Next base: position 510,673,110 of record NC_045427.1, on the reverse strand, counting down.
GAGCTTATATGAGAGATAACATTTACATGCACATACATACATACATTATTATTGCTGTTTCAGTTGTGTCCAAGTAACATTCCCCCATCCCCCGAGGCTATTTTAACAAAGATACTGGAGTGGTTTGTCATTCCTTTCTCTAGCTCATTTTACAGATGAGGAAACTGAGGCAAATAAGGCTAAATGACTTGCCCAGGGTCACACAGCTAATAAGTATGTGAATTCAAACTCTGCTCTTTCTGACTCCAGTACTGGCACTCTGTCCATTTTTCTACCAAGCTGCTCTTCTATAAAACAGGGCCATAGAAATGTGACATGTTACTATTTTCCATCTCACGTTCCTGTTAATTTAAAAAGAGGCCTAGAGGAGTAGAGAGATCTCAATAAATCCACTCTACCCATATTTAGAGGATTAATAATTATAATAATAATAATAAAAAATAGCAGCTGGTATTTATATAGCATTTTAAGGTTAAATATGATTTACAAATATAATTTTATTTTATCCCCAGAATAAACCTGGGAGATAGAGACTATTGTTATCTTCATTCTACATAAAAGAAACTGAAGATCAGAGAAAAGTTAAGTAGCTTCTCCAGGCATCACACATAGCTAGTGATTACTTAAGGCAGGATTTGAACTCTAGCCTTCCTGATTGCAAGTTCAATGCGGCATCCACTGTGCCATTTATTTGGCCAATAAAATAATCAGCCAATTAAAGAAAGGGCAGGTTAGCTACAAAAATTTCCAATTTCTTTTCCTTTATTCCAAACCTGAATAAATATTTTCTGAGAAGGGCAGTGAAAAGATGCTGGATGAGGGATGAAAGGATTTTGTTTCAGATATGAGCTCTACTTCTATTATGCATGTAACTTTGGGCAAGAAATTAGCTTCCTCTCATCTCTCAAGTCTTCTTTACATTTTACTCTCTGATGCATACTCCTCCATCCAGTGACATTTCCCAGCCATCCAATGGCTGTTCCCCAAATAAGACCTTCCATCTCTGAGTTCCCCATGTTTCCTTTGGTGGTCCCTCTTGTGTGGAATGTTCTTCCCTCTCCATATGACTACTGACCTCTCTGGCTTCCTTTAAGTCCCATCTATAATCCCACATTACACAGTAACCCTTTCCTAACATCTCAATTCCAGTGCTTTTCCTCCCTTAATTAGTCCCTATTTATACTGCATAAAGCTTGATTTATATATTTGTTTACATGACTCCCACATGTAAACTCTTTGAGGATAGGGACTGTCTCTTGCTTCTTTTTCTCTCCCCAATACCTAATAAATGTTTATTGAATTGAATTGTCTCTGGACCTTAGTGTCCTCCTCTGTAAAATGAGAAGGTTTTTATTGGATGACCTCTGAGGTCTCTTCCAGTTTTAAATCTATGAATTTGCTTAAAAGCATAAGATAGAAGAATTATTTTTTTTCTCCTTATTTTGGCCCTTGGCAATGTCTATCATAAATCTTGTCTGATGAGGCTGCCATCTTCTTATTGAAATCCAGATTAATGCTCTAGCTGGTTCAGTGGTTGGTAAAGCAATCTCAATAGCCTGTGAACCCCAAGAGGACAGAGATAATACTTTATCTAACTTTTTATGTCCCCCTAGGACACCAGCAGAGTTCTCTTAGCACAAAATAGGAACTTAATACCTTATGTGTTGAATAAATGGACAAACCCATAAAGGGATATTATAAAGATCAACTGAAAATGTTTTCTAAGAAATGAAAATTGCTATATAAATAATAGCTTCCTAGTTTTAAAGTTTTGAGGGAATTCAGAGGTCATTTTCTTATTTTACAGATGAGAAAACCAAGGCCCAAAGAGATCAAATTGTTTGCCAAGGTCAGGATTTGAATCCAGGTCCTCTGATACCAAATTTGACTCCAAACTATTCCAGGAATTGCCTGAAGGAAATGGGAAATCGATTGATCATGTGGTAAGAACAAAAGATGACTTATGATTATTCCAGGAACACAAAAAGACCTAGAGTATGGTCTCTAGCATGTGAAGTGAATTCTCCAAAAAGAAAAAAAAAGGAATTATGGGAAGATGTGGCTAAGAATTGCATAGAACAAAGTGTAAATGGATTATTATCTGCACCAAGGCAGTGATGGAGAATATTATAGGTTCTTTGACAAATGTAAGGAATTAATGGCTACATGGTGTTTATTACTAGGTCTGTTTCTCCAGTTAGAACATGAATTTTTTTTAAATAGGAAATTCATATTGAAGCCTTTCCTTAGGCATTGGTAGTCAAGATAAATTACTCTAAATCTCTTCTATGCCACAGCTAATCGGAAGCACTGATGAAGTTCCATCAGGATAGACAGTGCTGCTATAGGCTGGAGGCTGCTTTCTGGAAAGATATGGATATTTCCAAGGAAGAAGCGCGAGTGAAGTTAAAGAGGATTATCCGTTGATATTTAACATTTGCTCTCCCTATGACTAAAATTTGTTTCCATCAACACATGCCTAAACATTTTCTAGCATATCCATGAGATCAGAAGACATTAATTACTCATCTTCACAATGGAAACTTATATTTTGCTAACAACCACTCCAGTAAACAGTTATTTCCATGGGATAAGTAAATCCAAATTTATGCCAAATATAAAGAGATTAAGGAAAAATAATGCTATTGACATACTTTAGTGGAAAGAACACTAGCCTAGGAGATAAAAGTCTTAATCCAGGCACTGATCCTTCCTAATTGAATGACCTTAAGAAATTATTTTTCCTCTTTCAGCCTCAATTTGATACTATTTAAAATGGATATCCATTTTAATAATGGATTATTTTTTAATAATATAATATAATATATAATAATATAATAATAATAATAGTTTAATAAGAACTACTTACTATAAGGGATACTTTTGTAAATTGCAAACACATATACATACTGTTTATAATTTTGGAGTATTGCCTTGTGACAGAGAAATTAAATGACTTGTCCAAGTTCACACAATTGGTAGATGTCAGAGGCAAGATTCAAGAAGTCAGTTCCCTATCCATATACTACACTGCCTCACAAAAGTTGTTTAGGATTAATCCAAAGAATGAAAGAATACGTGGGATTAGAATTTTAAGATGAAAGGACATGTTGAGATTTAGTTGAATCCTCTTTTTTATAGAGGAGGAAACTTTGGCTCAGATTGATGAGTTAGAAGCATCAATTTTATTCCTTGGGTTTCCCTGTAGCCAAGATTTCCTAAATAACACAGGGTACATGGTGTTTTGTCCCAGAGCCAAAAGATCCAAGGGATCCCACCCACTTCCTCAGTAGAACCACTACTGATATTCACAATCTTCTGTAGGCTCCCGGCTCTGTAGCTACTCATAAGATTATAAATACAGTAGGAAAGGAGACCTCAAAGGCTATTTGATTCAACCCCCTTATTTTACAGATACTAGAAAAAAATGAGGCTTACAGAGATTCAGTGACTTCTGCAAGGCCACCCCAGTAGCAAGCATCAGAGGAGATTTAAACACAGGTCTTCTGAGTTGGCAAACCACTCCAGAATCTTTGCCAAGAAGAAGCCAGATTGGGTCAGAAAGAGTCAGACATGAGTGTACGACAATAACCACTTCTGATTTCAAAGCCAGAGCTCTTGCCACTGCCTCCCTCTACCTCCCAGGCTGCCCACCTCAGATGCTAGTCATGATGGTGTCCCCCTGGCTACCTTCCCTCCTTTCCAACTCACTTAGGGGTAAAGGTTGGACCCCCTCCCACTGCAGTGTTCAACTCCTTTTGCCAACATCCCCCTCACTTCCCCACTGGAAGTATTCCCATTTAGAAAGCTGATTTTCTTGGGGCAAGGCAACTAAGAAAAGTTCTCCCACTGGAAAGTCCTGTAGAGTTACTAAAAGATTGATATTAAACTAACTGGGGCCTCACAAATCCCTACCCAGTTTTGTCCACAGCTGTCACAAAATGAAAAGGGCTTTCTTAATGTTATCTCTAGATTTGCCAAATCGTGGCTGAGTGAGAGTGCTTAATTAGATACTGGAACGTTTTAAATCCATGACAAGTAAATTCCAGGCTGAATATTGTTTCTTCTGGGTCACAAATTGCTTTTGTGTGTTTTCAGGAACCAAAATGTCACTATTATCATCATGGGAGAAGGAATTGTAGTCTCTTTTTGATCCTAAGGCAGTGGAAGAGGGAGTCCATATCTTGTCCATTTAGGCTATATGAGCACAGGTAGGAGAGACGGGTTTTTTTTTTGAATAGATTTTTGTTGATATTTTTTGTTTTTACCTTGCCCAGATTTTATTCTGTGTTCCTCCACAAGTTTTATCCCTTATAACAAAAATCTTTTTAATTTTAAAAAGAAAAAAATAAAAAAAGTCTCATGTTCATTTTTGTCTTTACCCTCCTTTCAAACATCAGAATTTCAAAGTTAAAAAAAATGAAATCTAGGTTAAAAAGTAGCCTAAAGATCAAAACAAGACAAAAAAAAGTTGATTTCAGCAAAATTGATTGAGATATAAAAAAAAAAACCCTAACATTAGATGCAGTGTCCACATATATATTGCCACACCTCTGCAAAAGAGTAGGTAGAGATATCTTCTCACAATTCTTCTTTAATCTCAAGCTTGTTCTTCATAATTTTGCAACATTCATTTTTTTATCATCAGCATCCTTTCCATTTATATTGTATTCATTGTGTATGTTCTTTGCTACCATGAAAAGGGCTGATAAATATTTTGGCATATAGAGAACATTTAAAAATCCTTATTAATTGTCAGTAAGCTCCTTAAAGGTAAATGATGTTCAGTAGAATCTTTGCATCAAAAAGTATAGGCATTTTAGCCACCTTATTTACATAATTACATATTGCTTTCAAGAATGGTTTTAACTAATTTTCAGCTCCACCAACAATGTATTATTGTGTCTAATGGAGAGAAAAGTTTTAACTTGTATATTTGAAGATGATGTAGAATGAATTCTAAAGTTCAAGTCTGAAGGCCAGGGTTCTAGTTCATATAAAATGCCTAATACAAGAAGCAGATTAGATGCTTGATTAAAATATGTTAGATTATATTGAGAAATATGCAAAATTTGCATGATTTTGACTAGATCATTTAAGTTCTGCATGTGGAAGATGAGTTGGACTAGATAAAATTGAAAGTCCATTCTATCACTGAAAATGTCTTTTCTGTTTAGATATCTCCTGGACACACAGCTAGCCATTAGGCCACAGATAAGTTATTTATTGTCCAATATAGAAACCTTCATATCTTTTGTAGTGTTTTTACTTACATCTCCTTCAAAATCCTACAGTGAAACTATTTTAGACTCCATAGTTACCATGAAACCATAATATATTGGTCTGATGACTTACAAAAATTACTCTGAAATGTTACTTATACACTCAGAAGCTAACTCTTTGGTTTTGTTTGATCTTTATAACCTATTTTTTAACCTAGATTTTTTTTTAACTTTGAAATTTTGATATTTGAAAGAGGATAAAGACAAAAACCAACATGAGACTTTTTTTTTTTTTTGCCATGGATGAAATTTATTTTTATTTTTATTTTATTTTATTTTTTAATCTTTTTTTTTGTTATAGCTTTTTATTTTCAAGATATATGCATGGGTAATTTTTCAGCATTGACCCTTGCAAAACCCTCTTTTTCAACTTTTCCCTAGATGGCAGATGCTACCCTCCCCATCTTCACTCAGGGGATCAGATGTGACTTGACTAAAGGGGTACAGTGGATCACTTCCTTGGTCCTGAATATCATGCCTCTCAATGTAGTCTACAACTGAATTAGCTTTTCTGAATGTTGTATCACACTAGCAACTCATATTGAATGGGAATAGGAATTCCCTCTGCAACATCTCTGGCATTGGTCATTGGCAATTGAAGACTCCCAATGGTACAGGTAAATGCTAAACTTTACCTTTCAGTTCTTTCCTAGTTTGCTTATTGAATAATCCAGTATTTCTATAGAACAACTTCCCCCACCCCCATACCTCCAAGGCGTCTCATTTCACTTTGGGGCACCTCTCATTGTTATCCAGTTTTCTCACATAAGGAACCTAAATATAATTCTCTTCAACTTCCCCATATTTCTCCTACTTCTGCCTTCTGGGGCCAAAAAAGCCAAATCTAATCCATTTTGCACATAACCCTTCAGATACTTGAAGCCAGCTATAATTTTGTCTAATTTTTTTTGTTAAAAGTTTTAAATTTTTTTTAATGTTTTAAGATATTGATTAAAATGTATTAGATTGAATTGAGACTAGCTGCATGATTTTAAGTAGATCATTTAAGCCCTTGGGCATTTTCCACATCTGGGAAATAAGCAAGATTAAATAAAACCTAAGATTCGTTCCATTACTGAAGCTGCCTTCTCTGTTTGGATAGCTTCTGGCTATTAATGGTGTTTATTTATATTTTTATTCTTAGAACAAAAGATGTGAAAAAGACAGACAACAAGCAATAATAATTCTAGAAAATTTTAAAGTTCCTTTCTCAGATGTATACAGATCTAACAGAAGGTTAAACTAAAAGGAAAGGATAGACTGAACAAACTGGTAGAGAACTTGGAGATGAAAGATGTAGCATCTTCTTAATGGGAACATTAAGGAATATGCATATTTTAAACATCAAGTGGTACTTTCAAAAATAGGCATAGGAAAAACAGTGCACAGGAAAATTGTAGATAAATGTAAAAAAAAAAAAGTACTTAACATATACTTTACAGACCAGAATGTATTAACACAGAATTTAATATAGACAATAGAAATAAAAGATAAATTCTTAAATGGAGTCTTATTTGTATCTTAAATCTGAGTAGTAATGGAGGGGAATAGCACTTCCAGATCTCACTTTATATTATAAAAGTAATCACCAAAATTATTTGATATTCTTAGAAAGGAGAAAAGTAGTTAGCAAAACAGATAAGATAAAGATGAATAAGAAATAGCTGAACTCAAGAATCTAATATATGAAAAAAACAAATAAAAACACAAAAATAAAGTATTTGGGAAAGAACTCTCTGATAAGAGCTTCTGGAAAAACTAGAAGAAGTTCTACAGATATTAGGTTATCTTAGGTTATCTTAATAGCTTATAGTACCTACCACAATAATCTCAAAATGGACATATTACTCAAATATTAAGACTCACAGCTTAAAATAAGATTGGAAAGGAGCCAGATGAAGTACCTTTCACAGCTGTGACTAGGGGAGAATTTTCAAATGAGAAAAGAGAGGTAAAGTTTAGAATATAGATGCATGAAATTGAAAAGTTTTTTTTTTAACTGACCAGCTCAATGCAATTAGATTAAAAAGGGAATAAAATAATTAGGAAAAATCTTTGCATCAATTGGATCAAGCTTTAATATTTAAGACATATAGGGGACTAGCATAAACATATAACTATAAATACCATTCATCAAAGAATAAGTGGTCAAAGGATATGAATAAATTATTTTCAAAAGAATTGTAATTTGTTAATGATCAGAAAGTGACTAGTGTAAATCAGTAATGACAGAAATGAAAATCAAAACAATTCTGACTTTACTCATATCCAGAAAATTAGCAAAAATGATAAAATATGAGAATAGTTTAAATTGGAAGGGTATTAGAAAGCCAGGTATATATATTTTTGGTGAAGTTGTGACTTAGTTCAACCATTCTGGAAAACAATTTGAAATTAGGCTAAGAAAGTGAGCAAAATGTTCATATTCTTTGACCCTAAGAACCCACTATTAGATTTGTGTCCCAAGAAAGTCTAAGATAGAAAGAAAATGTTTCCATATATCAAAATATTTCCAGTAGCACTTTTTTTGGTAGCAAAGAACTTAAAGTAAATGTTCAGAGACTGAGAAATGGTTAATAAATTGTGATACAATTTATTGTATTTATTGGACTACAAGAAGTAATAATAATAACAACCAGCTTTTATATAATGCTCAGTATTTGCCAGGTACTATGCAAAATGCTTTAGAATTATTATCTCATTTATCCTCATAATAACTCTGAAAGTTAGTTGCTTATTTTACGTATAAAAAAATTGAAGCAAATGAATCAAGTGACTTACTCAGGGTGACACAATTAGTGTTTGAAGTCACATTTGAACTCAGGCCTTCCTGATTCTAGACCTGGCATTAAACATTATGTTATTATGAGTATGATGAATACAGGAGAATATATGAAGGCATATTAACTGACACAAAGTGAGATAAACAGAATCAGAAAAACCATATACATACAACTATAGTGATATATAGAGAAAAAAGAACAATAAGAACAATTGAAATTGAATGCTGTTTAAATTATGATAACTAAGTTTAGCACTGAAGAAGACCAGAATACCCCCCCCTTTCCCTCTCTCTCTCTGTCTTTCTCTCTGTTTCTCTGTTTTTGTGTCTATCTGTCTTTCTGTCTGTCTGTCTCTCTTTCTCTCTGTAGCGGTGGCTAAGGAGGCAGAAAGGAGCAAATACCATCATATTCAATCGAAGTGTTGATTACTTTTGCTGATGTGGTTGATTATTTTATCTTTTGTTAGAAGGATAGTCTCTGGGTAGTAAAGGACAGAACCCCTCTTCCCATCTTTCTGGAAGTCCAAGGGAGAACTAATACAAGCCCCAAGGGATATACTCAAAAAAGGGAGGAACTTTTTTTCTCTCACCTCCCTTCTGAGCAGGTAGTTCTTGGCTTAGTAAATAATTATCTTGACACATCCCTGAGGCATGTGGTCACCTGGGGACCCATCAGGAGCTACTACATTATGAAATCCTTTAGCAAGGTTCTCTAGCACACACCTAGCCTATAGGAAGTGTCCAGTCCAGTAAATAAGGGCCTCCTTCCAATTACCCTATTACACTCAATTAAAAAAAATGTTTTTAAATTGTGGGGAAAAGAGATTTATGAAATTAAAAAAAAATTGCCTTGACTATAAATTGAGTAGAATCTTTTGATTTTATTTGACCATATCTGTGATTTTGTTGATATAGGGAAATGCCAATGAGGAACTTCTCTGTATGCAGACTGGCACCTTCTTTAAAATTTATAGATTTAGAGAACTGCCTCAGTCTCAAGGGATTAAGTGATTTGTCCAGAGTAACACAGTCAGAATGTTGGAGATTTGAACTCAGGTCTTCTTGATTTATTAAGCCATACTGCCTATAATACCTCTATTATATAATACCTATTATTTACATTTAAGACCTATAAAATTCAAGAGAAAACATGAAAAATTGACTTCAATAAGAGTGAATAAAATATCTTGAAAAATTAATGTATCTTTTCCCAAATAACAAGAAAATAAGTTTCATGTATTAACTACAAGTATGCTAGATGTTAACTAATAGAGATAGTTTTTAAGACCAGACATAATTGAACAGGGTGAACTATGCAGATATCAGTGTCAAAACCAGCACTTGTGGTCTACATTGGTATCATTATATTCAGCTATGTTCCAAAGTTGTTTTGTAGGATGGTAGTACAGAATTTGGAAGACATTTTCCCATAGAAATAATGGGTCTGGATTCTTGAGCTAGTACATAATAGCATATTTTGACCCACAATTATACTATTAATATTCCATTAATGAAGAATCAAAGTTCTCCTGTAACAAAGTCAGCCATATTAAAATTCAACCAACCCTATATCACGTGAGTCAGCATTGTATTGATCAACAGCAATGTTCATGCATACATATTTCCAGTACAAAACCCTCTCTGAGCATAGTTCCTATTTGCCTACACAAAGTTGAAGGTCAAACAAAGCTGACCCTCAGCAAAATTAAGTCAACAGTTTGTCTTCAGTGAACTCAGACTCCCTTCTTTTCTATACCTGCCCCGCCTAAATCACAATGTCCTTTCCTTTGTTTTGGATGTCCAGTATCCCTTAGCTCCCCGATCCCTAGTGCATATCAAAAGGATATTATGTTACATCACTATATTAGTTGTTGACTGACTCATTGCTTACACTTTAGTAAGAAGAATTATATAATAAGTAAAAAAAAAATACCATATTTCATCTAATCTTGACTCTTTGCCACATGATTTTGGTCAAATTTCTTCCTCTTTTAGAAACTCACCTTTATTCATATATACAACAGGTAAAATAATAATACCTTTGCTTACATTACAGGCTAGTTGGAAACCACCCTTTATAAAAACCAGAAAGCTCTCCATATAAAAATATGTTATTCTGAGAATAATAATAAAAACATGTATTATACTCTACTGTTACCATCACCAAACACTTGTACTTTTGTCCTTTGACCTCCAATCATGAAATGAAGAGAGGGGCAGCTAGGTATCCCAGTGGATCGAACACTAGCCCTGGAGTCAAGAGGACTGATTTAAATATAACCTTGGACCCTTATTAGCTGTGTGATCCTGGGCAAGTCACTTAATCCAGATTGTCTCAAAAAACAACAAAATGAAGTCAGCTTAATGTGTTGGTTAGATAAACCTCAGAAGCAGGAAAACCATTGTTCACATCCTGCCCTTGCAACATTTTGTCCTTGGATATGGGGAAAGTCACCTTTCTGTGCCTTTGACGACACTTTAGAGTATAAGCTGCAGAGTCATTGCTGATCAGCATTGGTAGAAGTTATTTACTTACTGGGAATTCCCTGTACCAATGAAATCACAATAAGGAAGGAAGGGAAGAAGGGAGGGAGGAAAAAATGAAACAAAAAGTTTGGTGCTCTATTAAAGGAATTTTTGAGCATCAGCAAGGCCTTAGGGGAAAATCTCTTTATTTGGAATCACAATACACATAAGAATGGCTTGACTGTGACTTGACAGTCCTTTGACTGTGATTGCATATTTTATCTTTCCTGACACATCTGACATTATTTTTATGTATTGAATTATAATCTCAGACCCAAACTTCCTCCTTTTGACGTCTTAAAAGGTATTGCTATCAAAGTGATGTTCTTTCTGCTGCTGATAAGGAAACTTTTTTGACAATAAAGTATGTCACTGGAACATGTGAAGCACTGGTAGCATGTGAAGGTGAAAAGATACTGACCCTCAGTTTAGAGAAGCTGAATTCAGTTTTACCTTCGATACCTTCTACCTGTGTGACTTGGCACAAATTCCTAGGCCTTAGTTTTCTGCTCTTTAAAGTGGGTATATTGAGGTAGCTAGGTGGCACAGAGGATAGAATATTAGTCCTAGGATGAGGAGTATCTGAGTTCAAATCTAGCCTCAGATGCTTACAAATCACTTAATGCTATTACTTCTAAAAAAAAAAAAGTAGAAATATGTACAGACAAGAGGGCCTCTGAGGTCTCCTCTGGGTTGTGACTTGTAATCTTGTGAACTTTTCTCATAAAAGTATTATAGTAATATATAACCTAAACACCATTTAAAACATAATTTCTTTGAGAAAATGTCTTTTGGGTAAAAAAAAAAAAAGTTTAATTTCCCTCCCCTCCCAATACTTGTCAAGATTTTTGCATGATCAATTCAGTGCTGGTGATATTTGACTTTTAAAAAAAATTAAATTTTTTTATTTTTACCTTTTATTGTTATTTAAATTTTTCCTAGTTACATGTAATAAATATATATATGTATGTATATGCTATCTATAGGGCCTATACTATAGAAACCACAGATCGTTTTCATTCCCTGCATCCTCTTCACCATCCTTAAACATTTCAAACACTTCTTTCCAAGGCTCTTGGGTTTGCTTTGCATATTCTCATGATTTAAAAGACATCATTTCCTAAGAAACAATCCTGAGACAGAGAAGTAAGATCAATTCTTAATTATCCAAACAAATTGGTATCTAGGGGAAAAGCTTATAAAAAGAACCCAAATGACCAAAAATGCGTAAAGATCTATATCTATTAGAATTTTGTGAAGGAGAAGGAATGAGAGCGCTAGATTTGGAAATAGAAAACCTGGGTTTCAATCCTGGATCTACCTTCTCCTTATCAGCTAGTCCTTGGACAATCCTGTATCTCTGGGTGACTATGCCTTCTCATTGATAACTTCTAGGTCCACACTGGATCTAAATAACCCTGAAATCCTATTTCCCTGAAATGGCCCACTTCTCACTTCTGGGACTTGGAGATTGGGGAAAAGGCCAGTAGAACTGGAACCCATGAACTACAAAAACAGATGATAGGCAACAAGACCCTTCCCATCAATGTTCCTGCACACTCATGCCGAGATTAGTATGTGATATAGGTGTTTCTTTAGAGACATGTCTGAGGTGACTTCTCCCACAGGCTAAGACCTCCTAGCTATTCCGTCCTATCAAAAGCTATACTAAGCAACTAGCTGGTTTGCAGCTTCTCATTTGTGGAACATGCCCCTCTCACCAATTTTTTTAGCGCACAATGATATGTAATGGATATGAATCAGTGTAGGAGGCCTTCAGAGAAGGACTAGTATTTAAGCTTATTAAATGATAGCAAGGAGATTGTCTTCAAGAAGCTTACCATTCTGATTTGTTCTGCCATTCCCTGATGGGCAACCCCTTAGTTTACAGTTTCTTGTCAATACAAACCCATGCTATAAATACTTATGTTCGTAAGAGTCCTTTTCCTTTTCCCGAGATCTCTTTGGTATGTAGGACTCATACTGTATCACTGGGTCAAAAAGTATGCAGTTCAGTGACTCTGTGGGTACAATTCCTTTTCAGAATGACTAAACCAATTTGGAGTTTCAACAGCAGTGTATTTTTTTTTCCCTCATAGCCCTCTAATATTTGTCATTTTCTTCTTTTGAAGTTTTGCCAGTGTAATAGTAATGATAACAATAATAACTTATTTATATAGCATTTTAAAGTTTTTAAAGTGCTTTACAAACTTCCCATTTATTTTCACAACAGCCCGGGAGGTAGGGTGCTCTTATCATAAGCCTTTATTGAGGTTAAGTGTCTTGCTCAGAGTCAAATAGTAAGTAAGTGAAGTAGAATTTGAACTTCGATCTTCCCGACTCCAGATCCAGCATTCTATCCACTGCCTCTGATAGATGCAAAGTAGAACCTTAGAATTATTTAATTTTTCATTTCTCTCATTATTTATTTCATATGGTTGTCAATAGGCTGGATTTTCTTATCCTGAGAATGGTCTTTTGAGCAGGATATTTCTACCGTATTTCCTCTGTTTTGGATGATTCAGAATCCTTGGGAAACCAGCAAGCCTATATATATCAGATTGGTTCCAGAAAATGCAGACCCATCTTCATAAGCCTCAAGAAACTTAATCTGCTCCTCCCTTCAGCCTCAAATTCAACTCTCTGGTTTCTAACCAAAAGTCTCTCATTACTAAAACATTTTATGGGAAGGGTCAGAGCCAGCAAAAATAGTCTCTAGTTATTGGTTTTCTTTTTTTAACATTAAAAAAAACAACTTCTAAAATGTAGCATTCCCAAGATCATAGAACTGAATGAAAAAAAGGACTTTACAAGTCACAGATTCCAATCCATTTATTTTATATATTGTTATAATTATTATTACAAATTATTGTCCAAGTAAATTATATATAATAAAATTAGGCCCAATGAGTTAAATGACTTGTGCAAGGTCACACAGGTAATAAAGAGCAGACCGGAACTCTGTTTCTGTGATTCCAAGTTAATATTGTTCCCACTTTATCAAGCTATTGCCTCACCACATAAGGGTTCATTTTTTTTGTACCAGGACTTTTATTGTTATTATTGAAATTGGGAATTGATCTGAAGCAATGATATCAAACTCCAATAAAAACAGGGATACTAAACCATACATATATACATCTATGGGCTTCATGGCGACTTGGAAAATCATATATTAACAATATGTTTTGACAGAAAAGGAAATGATAAATGTTGGAGAGGATGTGGAAATTAAACTGTTCCATATCTGTTCCAAAGCTCCTTCATTTACAAAAGCCTCAGCTGGTAAGGTGGGATTGTTGGGCAACTAACTCAAGTCTTCCTATTTTCACCACTAGTCATTAAGTAGAATTTATTTGTAAAAGATTTACAATTTCACATCCAACCACCTTTTTTTTTTCCTAGTCTATTATGTTATGGAAATGATCATTTTATTTTTTTAAGTGAAGAATAAAAAATATTTTAAAAAATAGATAAAAGAAAAAAAATCCCATCTAGCTAATCCAATTTAATTCAATAACTTTTTAGCTAAGGACTGAGTCAAATCATTCCATTCATTAATACTCTTGACTTCATTAACACATTGCTTGACAATCAAGTTGTTAATGGTCTCTCATCGGGCATCAAGAGATTTAATGTTTTTTTGTATTGTGTAAGAAGAATTTAAAATCTGCCAATCAAGTTCATGACATTTCAGGCAAAATCTATTTAATTGTAAGTGTATTTCTCAGAGTCATGCTTTAGCAAAACAAAAACAAAGCAAACAATTAAACTCAATCCCCAACATAATTTATGAAAGCATAGGTGGCCTTTATTGGTCCAGATTAGCCAGGAATAAGATATCCTTTTCTTGCAAATTCTTTTTACTTATTCAACAATCAACTCATTTATTCACTTCAAGCATCTGTGACAAGCTCTAGACAGTTCAAGATTATTCTTTCAAACGAACTTCTTTCTCTACCCAGTACTCCCCTAAGTCCAGACATTTGCAATGATTCTTCAGAAGATTTCAAATAATTCAAATGGCAATTGGAAGGAATCAGTGGGTTAAAAAAGCAATAATTGACCGGATGTGAGGGTTCCTGGCTTCTGGCTACCGGGACTTCAGGAGCTCTACTATTGGAGAGATTTTTAAAGTAAATTCCAAAAATCTTCACCCCGACACTAATCAAATTCATTTCACTTTCAACCACATGACAATAATAAAAGGACTACAGATCGTTTGTAAAGAATGGGTTTAGTCCTATATAATAAAAACCCCTTAATTCTTTCTATGAAAGATTTTCAAGAAAATCAATAGTTCACCCAAAAGACAGACTCTTACCTGGTTCCGGTCTTCTTCCATATGCATTTAATTGGACAAGGATGGAGATGATTAAAAAAAGTGAAGCCCACAAGGAACTTTCCATTTCTTTGTGCTCCTCCCTTAGAACATAGACCTCTTGCTTAAGTTCTGTAGCCAAATAACTGAAAAATAATGGATGATGGATACTTTGTTAAGAAAGGCTACCCATTAATAATTAACCTTGAAACATCCTGTCTGTTGTCCTCAGAACTTTCCCCCATGATTCCCATCTAAGGCAAATAGTAGATTTTTGCTTTTTTTCCCCCCCTTTCTAAAGGATTTTTTTTTCATGGTATAGACTTTATAAGCATAATAGTTTGCAATGGGCTACTTACTTTGTTCAGCTCAGGAATAGTCCAATCGAAGTTAATATTTTGCATTTCGAAATTTTGTCAAAGGTCAGGGGATAACTAGCTAGCTCGAATTTGGTCTTCTAAGGGCCCCATCTGAAAGAATTGCAAAACCAGCAAAGGAAAGGGAAGCTGGAGCTGTAAAGCTTGAGTATCTGAGATGATCAGAGGCAAGAATAAAAAGCAGCGTCTTGGGTGTGCTGGATCCCCCAATTTATACCAGTTCTGCTTATCTCAGCAGAATTGCTAAAGCCTGTGGTTAAATGGTGGTTAAAAAAATAATGAAACCCACACAGTTCAAATCTGTGGTTTCAAGAAAATGTTCAGCGTCTTGCTACAGTATACCATGAAGTTACTATGAAGCAAAAAGAAGCCCATCCTACAGCTTTCCGTCCTTAAGCGAAACTTCACACTTGCTCTCCTTTAATGAAGAACTATAGTAAATGAGCCTGTTTCCTTCCTTGCGGGCCTGAGTCCATCAAAGTGCAGTGGAGCCAAGGACTCCGATGGGAACCGAGGGAAAGCCTGCTAAACCAGGAGCTTGTGAAGGGTCCGGGCGTGGGGGTGGAGGGATACTGCCAGAGTACTCCTTGGGGTCCGGTTTGATTTAAACTTGGAGAACCTTTGTCTAATGAGCCAGATTAGATAGTTCTTGCAAACTGCCAATCCAAATTTTTTTTTTTGACCAGGCCCTCAAATAGGCATCTTACCTTCCCCTGCATCACTGAGAGAATAATAACTTGGCTAATGTAGAGGGGCATCTGAGGGAGCCAGGGTGGTACAATGGGTAGGGAGGTGCTCTTAGGGTCCAAATCCCACTTCAGATGCCTACTATCTGTGTAGCTGTGGGCAAGCCACAATCTGTCTCAGTCTCCTCATCCGTAAAATGAGGCTTGAAGACTTCTAAGGTTCCTTCAGTTTATGAATACCAGATAAGGTATATGAAACTATTTACATATAAAACTGTAGAAAAATGCCCACTGTGATAATTGTTATAATGTTCCGTTTACTGAATTTGGGATTGCTCCAGCAGCAATAAGAAAGTGGACAAAAGATAATAGTGAGTTCTATATTGCCTTAAATTCTGTAAAGCCCTTTACCTTATTTGATCCTCACAGCAAGGCTATGAGATAGGTACATTATACTTATTTTTCAGATGAGCAAATTGAGGCTGATTTCCTTGCCTGTAATTTCAGTTGCAAGCACCTGTGTGATTTGGGCAACATCCTTTAATCTATGCGAGTCTCACTTGCCTCACTGTAAAGGAATGACTGAGTGACATGGACTTTAAGGTGCCTTTCTAGCTCTCAGTACTATATTTAGACAGTCTATAGCCTATGTTAATGAACAGTGAGGATTTAAAGCAATATCATAGGCTAAATGGCTGTGGCATTTTCTATGCTTTGGAGAGAAGGTTTTGTGAAGGTTACAGTGAAGAGTTTGCAGAGGCTTTGTAGTTCTGGAATTGCAAATACAGATAACATTCTTTAATCTGCCCTGGAACCAGGCACTGAAATTCAAGATTGACTGATTCCAGTCATAGATAATGAACCCAGAAACAACTTTAGATTTCATTCACTTTGATCCCTGGTAGATTGGTTTTTTTAAGGGGAGGGGGAAGGAGGTTTCCATATTGTCATCACCCTAGCTCTTGGATATCCAGTGTTAATGATTTGAATGGTCTCAAGGTGACCAGTTGCTTTCATCTACTCAAAGGAAGCTTTTCCTAATCTTTCAGTTGCTGCTATTTGCAGATTGTATGAGTTGCTCAAATTATAAGTAATTCATAATGTGGACAGCATTTCTTCTTGATATGATTTCTGACAAGAGACTGAGCCCAATGGGCAGTTTGAGATTACTGGACAAGTTGCTTATTTAGGAATGACTCATTTTTTGTCCCTTTACCCCTGAAACCATGATGATTTATTTATTTCTAATACAAATATTTTGCAGTGGTGCTGAAATAGTTTGGTATATGCTTGATGGTTAAATAAATGGAAGATATCACTGGGCATTCCAGTGGTATATATGACTGCTGGGCTTTCTGGAATCTTCATTTTATATGTTTAGAACTTGTATTATTGATGGAACTATTCTGAAACTTCCCAATGATTCCAGTCTAACCCTAATTGTTTAGAGGGAACTTAAAAGTATCTGCTCAGTTTTCAGCCCCTTTAGAAAATGGCCTGGGACAAGACCAAACTTCTCAGTTGGGGCTGTAGTCATGGAAACCTCCTTGGTCTGCAAGGGATATGGAATAGGACTGGTACCTAGGAGCTAAATTTTTGCTGCCTTCCTGCCATTCTTTTGAATAATTCCAGAGTACAGATTATTGCTGGATGAATGACTGTGAATGGTTGCTCAATTAGCTGCACACTGGGTTGTAGGATACGCCAAGAAACCTGGTGACTCTGATACCAGGATTGCCAGTATAAATTTGCCAAATCAAGCTTGGGATCCTTTGAAGGTACTGGAATATGGAACTACTTCTGGTATTGCTTATTTTACTTCAGTGTAGCTCTTGGGGAAAGACAAGTTATTAATATGTGTATGGGCTGCTGTACAGATATTGGGCACCATTGGCAAATATAGATTTGTAAAGCAGTCAAGATTCTTGATTTTCATTTCTGTGAAACTTGACATGGTCTTTGTGAAGGCTTGAGACAAAAAGTTGGAAGTCGTCTGCACAGAGAGGCTAGGTATAGTTGCAGGAGCTTATGAGAACATCAAAAGAGAGAGTATATACAGCAAAAAGAATAGTGCCCAGGGCAGAGCTCAGAAGCAAGGAGATAAATAATTTTGCTTCTCTGCTGAGACTCAGTTTCTTCTCCCCTATAAAATGGTGATAATAAAGCTTCCACTACTTATCTTACATGGTAGTTTAATAATGATAACAACTAGCATTTATATGACTCTTTAAAGTTTATGAAGGAAGGCAGGGAGGGAAGAAGAAAGAGAAGGATTTATTAAGTGCCTACTACAAAGCAAGCACCATGCTAAGAGCTTTGCAAATATTATCTTATTCAAAAGTTACAACAAATCTGTGAAAAAGTTGCTGATATCACCCCCACTTTACAGTTGAGAAAATAGTGGAAGATAGAACTTGAGTGACATCTCTAGAGTTGTAATTAGGCAATGTCTAAGATTTCATTTAAGCCCAATGCTCTATTCACTGAGCCATCCAGCTGCCAGTAGCACTTTATATAAGCTACCTCATTTGATTCTTATAACAATGCTGTAAAGCTAGTGATATTACTTCCTTTCTTTGTAGCTTCAGTGAAGAGTACATAGTCCATGCTTAACAACCACACATTGACTGATTCATTTTACAGATGAAGAAGTTCATTCTCCTTGCCTCTCAAATGACTCAGCTTTTCATCCAGTATGCAGATTGAGAATTCTTTCTGATAGTTTGTAGCATTTTTTCTTTTACCTGGAAATTCTGGATTTTGGTTATGATGTTTCTGAGAGTTTTCATTTTGGGGTGTCTTTTAGGAGATAATTAGCAGAATCTTTGAATTTCTGCTATCAGTTTCTTGAAATATGATGTCCAAGTTCTTCTTCTTCTTCTTTCTTCCTCCTCCTCCTCCTCCTCCTCCCCCCCTTCTCCTTCTCCTTCTTCTTCTCTTCTTCCTCCTCCTCCTCCTTCTTATCATAGCATTTTTCTTAATTTTTTTTCTTTTCCATAAATTTTCCAGGTCAATTGTTTTTGCTATGAGATACCTTATTTTTCTTCAATGTTTTTTGGTCTTTTGACTTTGAATATTTCTTGTTCCTTTATGGAGTCATTGGCTTCTCTATGTCCATTCGAATTTTTAGGTAGTTTTATGGCTATGTCAAGATATTGTATTTTTTGTGCCAAGCTGTTAATTCCATCCTCTAATTCTTTCTTCCATAGCTCTCATTTCTTTTCCAATTTTTTCCTCAAATGTTCTCATTTATTTCCTCTTGCTTCACTTTTCCCATGAATTTTACCTATATGGCTTTGTACCTATGTGGTGTTTTCCTCTGAGATAATCCTTGTAGATGTTTAAGTGTTTGTATCTTGAGCATCCCTGCCACTAGTTCATTATGGTGGGATTCTTTATTTGCTTGCTCACTCTTCCAACCTACTTCAAGACTTTGGATTTAATGCTGGAAGGCAGTCTGATATGGTCCTTTTGTTTCTTTCTTGGGGTATTAAGTGTTGTGTTATTCTAGAATAATAGAGAGAGCTGGAGAGCTGTAAGCTTTCAGTGCTCCCAAAGTGGTCTGATCCAGAGCAAAGTTCATCTGCCACCACTACCCCTTCCCAGTGAGCTATATAAGTCCCTGGCTTGGGTTTGGGTCTAATCAAGAGTAGACTGCTGCTGAACTTTGCTCTTCTCAGCCAGCTGGAAAACTCTATTGTCTCAGAGTGGCAGAATTGTAGTCTCCCCTTTGGTCTGAAATTCCCCCCTGATTATTCCTCTCCAGGCTGGACTGGAAGTTCATCTTTTCTTTGCTTGTGGTCTCACCTCTGTTGCTGACTTTTGAATTTTTTCCTTGTGGATCACTCAAGGCCTCCCTATTCAAGAAAGCCACCCATGTGTGCAGCAGGTCCCTTTATCAGTCCACCTTGAATCTGTAATGTGGGCCTGGGTAATGGGTGCAAAGCTTCCAGTTGACACCTGTCTCCATCTCAGTGTCCTACCATTATGGGTCTGGAGTATCCCAGTATGAGTCTCAAACTTCTTGCTCTAGAATAGGCTTCTCCCTGGGTACTCACATACTTCACTGTACTTGTGGGCCAGTCAGTATCTTGCAGACTTCTCAGTCTGTCTCCTTATGCCAGGCTGTTCTGGAGGAAAAAAAGAAGTTAACTATGACTTTTTTTTTTAATTTCCCCAACAGGATTTGGTTTGGTCCACTTTCTGAATCTATTGGGAGGAGTTGTATAGAAGAGCTCATCTACATTGCTTCCTATCACTCCATCTTCATAAGTATAATTTATTATCAGATTATTTCCATCACCCCAGTTCTTAAACTATCTACAAACATCGATTTAACTTGTTAATGCTCTTAACCTGTGATCTTTGTTCAATGGCCAACTCTGCTGGAGGAATTGACAAAGATCTTTAGTGACATTTTCCCTATAAATAAAATTAAAAGACAAAAATGCTTTAACTCAATGAGTGAATGATTTACAGATTCTCCAAAGGGACTGGAGGAGGTTATTTCATGAAGTGTACAGATCAATCAACCAAAAAGCATTTATTAAGTACCTACTATGTGCCAGGCTCTGTTCTAGGACCTAAGGGTACAAAGACTATAAATGAAACAGTTTTTGCTTACAAGGAGCTTAAGCAGCAGGGAATATCAGATCACAGATTTAGAGTAGGAAGAGAATTGAATAGTCATGAAATCTATTCCCCTCATTTTACAGGACTCAGAAAAGCTAAGTTCTTTTTCCCAGATCATACAGATAATAAATGTTTTTGGCAGCATTTGATCCCCAGTCTCCCCAGCTCCAAGTCTAGTGCTCTAGTGGCTTATGCATTAATATATAATGCAATGAATAGTATGAAGTATCTGATGAGATCCTCCCAACTATATATTAACCTGCATTTTGACATTTGGAACATTTGGAGATTTCAACATGAAAGAACTGCTAGTGGAAGATGGTAAAAAACTTTGGTTGATAATAAAGGAATGAAAGAATCAAGTGGTGGTGGTTGTTGGCCATAATATCAGGGAGGTGATAACAAGACATGCAAGTGAATTGGATTTAAGTGAGGGAGGGCTGAACAAGGTCACCTGTCTCATTTTCTCCTCCAGTGCTATCTGGTTGTAGCTTACATAGGAAACTCATTCCTATACATCAGGAAATTTCTCTTTAAGAAAAGAGTAAAAAAACCCCACTAGTTATAGTGATCACCAAATGACATTGTAAAAAACAAAACTGGCTATGATGAAAACAAAGATAGGAAATAATTGATTATAAATAGAGTAGCCATTTCAGAATCAGATGTTTGGGTGCAGTCATATCATCCAATTCTCAGATCAAAGGTCAAAATAAATGCCAAACAAGAAGAAAGAATAAAGAGAAAACACAGCTCTTATCTGACCTTTTAAAAATAAGTTGTGATTTCTCAATTGGAAAATGAAAAAAAGTAAACACACTTCAGGATATTGACCATCAAACATTTTGTGAGATGTGTAACTTAGTACATATGGATATAGCCTGGGTCTCTTACCTTGCCTTTCCTACCCTTCTTTTCTTTCTCCTTATTTCTCTCATCTCAGGATCTACCTTCCTAAATGAAATCTATCCTGAGCTATGAAAGGAACCTTCTCCCACTTTATAAATGAAGAAATGGAGGCCTTGAGAAATTTGGCTAGTGTCCTACAGATAGCAAGGGTCATGACCAACATTCAAATTCATACACTGTAGCTTCCTAGTTTACTACTCTTTCCATTGCCTTATTGTTCTGTCTCCACATTT
This sequence comes from Sarcophilus harrisii, assembly GCF_902635505.1. Lineage (NCBI taxonomy): Eukaryota > Metazoa > Chordata > Mammalia > Dasyuromorphia > Dasyuridae > Sarcophilus > Sarcophilus harrisii. The sequence continues at coordinate 510,651,362 of NC_045427.1, read as the reverse complement.
TCCTAAATATTTTTCATTTCTTTTGTATATAATTTTCATGTATTTGTTGATGTGTATATTGGGTCTAGGAAGTTAGGTTGTGCAGTGGTTAGTGTGTCTGGCTTGGAGTCAGTAAGCTGTGAGTTCATATCCAACTTCAGACATTTACAAGCTAGGTGATCCTAGACACTTATTCCCTATTTGCCTTAGTTCCTCATCCATAAAATGAGGACACATTGGTAAAGGAAATGACAAACTACTTCAATAGCTTTGCCAAGAAAACCCCATGGACTTGTTCATGGGGTCTTAAAGAATCAGACATACTCAACAACAACAACAATATATTGGATCTACCCAGTAAAATGTGGAGGATAGACTCTTTCATCTTATGTCTTTGTATCTCTGGTACCTATTACAATGTCTTGAAAATCAATGACAATTAATACTTACTGAAATGAACATAATTGGATTGGTACAAAACAGCAGCCATGATGAGAAAACTGAAAAAGCCCAGAAACAGCTTCCCTCAGCAGACATTTCATCTCCTTGCCAAGTAAGGAGAAATGGCACTCGAGGGCAAACTGATTTGGAATAGAAGCTCAGCTATAAAATATTATAGAGCAGGGTTAAATAAGACAACGAGGGATAATTTATCACAAAATAGTAAAAAGCACTTGATGAGAAAGCTTGGCAGGAGGTCCATCTAAGTTAGAGAATCCTAAAAGGATTTGTAAATAAAATTGGAAGGACCCCAATAAACAGACATGAAATGTAACAACTCCATTAGTTATACTAATATATAATTAAGTCTACTAACTTGCTTACATTGATACCTGTTTTTATAAGCAATGGTAGGATTACCATATTGGTTTCTAATCAAGACTATTTGAGAAGCAGGATCTAGACCTGCTAGTTTGAAAGCATGTTGGAGTAATGTTCACACAGAGGTATAAGATGTGAGATGCTATGGGGTATTGGGTATTGCAAAAGGAATAAGAAGGAAAGCCAGTAGATTCTAAGCATCATGGCAATCACTAGGAATGTGGAAACAGTTGGGCAAAGTAAGTGGGACAATGGCTGGGAGGGAAAGCACCATGGAAAATAAATTAGGGCAATCTGGTGATACCATGTTGTATATGGATGCTGTACAATCAGCATCTGAGAATGGCACAGAACAGGTATGTGGACCCCAGAGCAAGTGAAAGAGTGAGCCAAGACTCCAAGGGAAGCAGGCCATGAGATAAGGCATGAACCCTCTCCTGTGACCCTCTACTTCCTTCATGCTGTTGGCATTTCCACAATTAGTATGAATGTAATTTTTGTGAGAAAGGGAAATGATTTCCTGGAGAATAGAAGAGAAAATTGACAATATTCTTCCTGCTAAGTAGTTTAATTTCTATTCACATACTTTGTAAAAACCAAACAAACAAAGAAAAAAAAACAACAAAGGTCTGCTATCTGTTTAAATGTTTATTAGGAATTTACTCTCTTTAGGGATGGAAGGACTGAATACCACTAGGGGAGAGAATTAGAAACAAACTAATATAGATGTTTCCAGAGAAGCTTCTGAGTCAGAGCAAAATTAGTAAACTAATTGTATTTAGAAAAACATTGCCTAATATCGAACCTAATTTATCTGTCTTCAATCAATACACAGTTTACACAAGTAACCTTAATTTGTCTCATTAATTTTTTTTTTAGTTATCTCATTTAGCAAGTTTTCTTCCTTCTGTATGAGCTGTGAAATGGAAAAATCTAATTCCCTGAGTGATCTCAGTCTCAGTAAGAAATAATCTACTTTCTCTACTTTGGGTTGAGCCCAGTTTTTTCTTTCCAGTGCAAATCCTAAAATATTTTCTAATTCTGGCAATGTTCCATTTTTGTCTGCAATCCTCTTTCTAAAATAGTAATGGTTTAGATTTTTAATTAGATTTTTTAAATTGCCTGGTATTTGCTCTCCTTTGATTGAAAAAGTTTCTTGAGGAAAAAGATTTCAGAAATTGGGGATTTTATGACATGGAATAGAGTTTTTTTTTTTCCTTCATTGTAATAATGATAAAAAAATTAATAGGTAGAAAAGAAATCAATATTTTCTGGTGATAAAGAGGGTGTACCTCAAGAAGAGAAAACTAAGGGAGTGAGAGGTGAAGTAGGAGGGAAAAGGGAGGTAGTGGTATGTGGTTTATTGAGGAGAGTCCATAGCAGCTTTCATTTAGAATTCAAATTTACAATATTCATCCTCAGCTTCTAAAGTTTGCTAACATCCCTGTTCTTTCACCTCCCCTACATTTCAATATCTATGCTCCTCCATGCTTCAACCCATCCCTAATTTCTGGATGAAATTGACAAAATTATAGATCTGAGGTTTCATTCTTAGGAAGACTCATCTTCCTGAGTTCAAATCTGTCCACAGACACTTATTATCTGTGTGACCCTGAGCAAATCATTTAACCCTGGTTGCCTCAGTTTCTTCATATGTAAAGTGGGCTAGAAAAGGAAATGGCAAACTACTGCAGTATTTCTGCCAAGAAGATCTCAAATGGGGTCATGAAGAGTCCCACATGACTAGAAATGACTGAATAACAACTTCCTTCATAAGAGGATGATTCCTTCTACTCTCTATGCTACTTTGGACAAGATGAACAAAATAAAGATAATTAAACTTCAGGCAGTAAACACCTCTTGTTGATCACCTGCAAGAATGGGCTCCATCCATGGTGGAAAAACTAGGAAATATATGAAAAACAAATTAATTTGGTCCCTGCTGATTTGGAGTATTTTTTAGTTTGAACAGGGGTCCAACCAAAATTTACCTTTGCTTTATCTATTTTTAAAATGTGGAACAGAGCTAAGTGGATGGGGAGACAGAAAGGGTTGGTTTGTAAAAAACTGTAGCAGTTATTTAAATTAATCTAAGGAACAAAAATTTTAAGTGCTAAAGAAGCACATATATTTAAAACAATGTACTCAACGAAAACAATTTTCCTCTGTTCATTAAGGCAGATATCCAAAGTCCTATTTTAGATAATGGCTTTTGTTCTGTGATTTTGTTAGCTTGGGGAAACTCCCAGTATGGAAACTCCTTCCATCAACCAAATACCAATTTATCTATTGTCTTAGTTATTAAAGCTTCAGTAGATAAATTTTAGATAGTAGAAAAATTTCTATTGCCTGAGCATAGAGGTTTGGTGACTTAAGATCATAGGGTCCTAGATTAAAGCTGGAAGAGGTCATTGAGTGTAAATCCCTCCTTCTATAGATGAGTAAACTGAGGAATAGAGAGATTAAATGACTTGCTCAGGATCAGTAACTAAATAAATCTTAGAAGTTATAAACCCAGATCTTTTTAAGTCCAAGCCTAGTATCCTGACTATAACACTTTGCTGTTTCTACATTTCAAATATACATTTGAGAGTAATAATTTAGATAGAATATAGATTATTCAGATATTTTCTAATTTGGATTGCCTACCTATAAGAATGGTCATAATTAGTGGTTTCATCGAAAACAAAAACATCCCAACAGGAGCAAAAAAAATCCCAGCTTGGTTCCTGCACCTTAGAGAAAACAATGAGGGCACACTAATAGTAAAGTTGAATTTCAGGGTGAGATGAAAGCGAGAGGGTGGGGCCAAAATAAAGATCTCTTTATGCACATCCTGGCATTTTATTCAATGAATCTTCATATCTGGCACCTGCCCGTTGTGCTGCAGTTCCAGCTGCCATGTTAGCAGGTAGAAAATGTCTTCCTCCCTGACTTGAAGGCTCTGTATGGAGGTCCTTGGATCTGATGAAGTTTGACTGATTTGTTTTCTTTCTAATAGCTAATATATCTTTCTATCTTTCATTCTTTAGGACTAGATTATTTCCCTGGTATAGATTTTATACCAAATGCCATTCCTCTACCCAGGTCTTCTTGGGGACTTTCCAGATTGTAAGTCTGCCCCTCCTTTATAGGTCAAAGTCCATTCTTGCTTTCTCTTCATAGTGTAGGCAATGGGTCAAATGAAGAATTAACCATTTTTAACCATTTGTGTAGCTGCTTATTTGGGCCTAACAATTAACACAAAGAAAACAGAGGTTCTCTACTAGCCAGCATCATACCATCCAAACATGGAACCATTAGTTACAACAAATGGAGAGATTTTTAATGCTATGGATAAGTTCATTAGGCAGTAAGTACACTTTTCAGGGATGTACACACAGAAGATGAGATTGAAGCTTGCATTTCTAAGCTAGATCAGTGTTTGGAAGACACTGAAGGTCTGCAGAGCCATTGTGCTGACCTCATCGTTCTGTGCCTGTAAATGATGGATGATATACACCAGCGCCCTGCCATTTAATCGCTTCCTTCTAAATTGTCTTAGGAAGATTCTGAAGATCACCTGGTGGGATAAGATCTTTCTCTACTAAACTACCAAGCATTCAAACTTTATTCCAGTGAGGGCAACTCGAATGGGCTGGCCACAGGGTTCAAATGCCAAATGTTGTTGCCTAAAAGATCATTTTACACAGGACTTGCATGAAGGTAGATACTCACGCAGAGGTCAGAAGAAGCAGTACAAGGACACTTTCCTGGAACTGATTGTGAGACCATCTAGCAGGACCAGAGAAAGTGCTGCATTCTATGAGCAAAGCAGAATTGCACTAGTTCCAAAGATACATTTGGTGCAGAAATTTAGGGACATCTCCACTCCACAAGTTCATATGGACTATTTGTATTCAACCTGAGGGAGAGCCTTCCAAGCTCATATTGATCCCATCAGCCATGGTTGGGCACACTGTACCTCAATCCCAACACAGTGAGGTAATTTTGGTCTTCTTCCAGAATGAAGGGCAAAAGCCAACCATTTAACTGAGAAGATCTCAGTTTTTGTGGATGGCTCCCATTTCTGCTGTGGTCTTCCAATCCTTATCCAGAACCTTGTGCAGTGCTTTACACATAGCAAGTGCTAATTACTTGTTGATTGACTAACAGAGTGACTGAACTCATAACCTTCTCTGTCATTTTTAATCCTCTAACATGAGAAATATTCTTGGGTTTCCTAGGGCAAGATAGACATCACAGAGAACAGAATCATATCTCTCATAGAGAATCATAGATCTCATGCTATATAAGAAATCACTGAGTCTAGTGTCCTTCTACCTTAAGCAGGCAATTTTCCTAAAGCACAAGACTGACCAGATCACTATCCCATTTCAACACTGTTAGTGATTTCCTATTGCTTCTGGAATAAAAATCAAAGATCTGGATCCTACTCCCCTTTCTAATAATATTTCAGATTATTTGACTTCATGTATTTCAGTTGTAGGCAAACTGGACTACTAACTATTGTCCCAAAGTGACATGCTATCTTTCAGCCCTAAGCCTTGGTACAATTGCCTTTTATACCTTTATCTCAAGATCCTTATGTTTCTTCAAGATTCACCTCAGGAGTCCTCTCCTCCACAAAGCCTTTTCTTCACCATTATCTATCTTTTATTATACTTATCTATGTACATAATTTGTCTTCTAAATAGAATGTAAATTCCTTGAGCACCATAGTGTTTAACATTTTTATCTTTTTCTTTCTGGGTCCTAGAATAAGTAGGCAACTAGATGGCACAGTGGATAGTACCAGACCTGGAGTCAGGAGCACTCATGTTTAAATCTGGTCTCAGACACTTATTAGTTGTATGCTGCAATACACTTAATCTTGCTTGCCTCAGTTTCCTCATCTGTAAAATGAGCTGAAGAAGGAAAATGCAAGCCTTTCCAATATTTTTGCCAAGAAAGCCCAAAATGGAGTCACAAAGGGTCAGATATGACTGAACAACAACCTAGAATATGATCTTATATCTTTATTTCCAGCACCCAGAACAGGTCTTTAATTCATTTTTCTTAAAGTTATTTTCCACATTATTGTGAGAAATATAGTGCAATGGACAGCTAAATAGAATGGAAGTCAAGAGATCTGGTTTCCAGGTCTAGCTTTACTATGACCTTGGGAAAGTAATCTGATCACTGTGTCTTGTTTGTCTTAATCTGTTAAAATGGAAATAATGCTGCTTGCCCTCACTACTTTGCAAGGTTATTCTAATGATAAACAGAGACACAAGAATACATGAAAAATCTATGATTTCCTCAGTATGGAGAATTCCCAATGTGGAAGCCCTCTCCATAAGTACAGATTGCAATCTGTGTACAATTTAATAGAGAAATCCTTGGGAGTTTCTTGAAGCAGTAGAGGTTAAGTGTTTTGCTTTCTTCAAGTCATGACATCTGCATCTTCATTTTCCTGACTCCATACTCATAGACTCAGAGATTTGGAGCTGATAGGGGGCCACAGAAGCCCTGCAGTTTAGTACCTTTATTTAACTTACAGTAAATTGAAGCCTAGAAAAATCAAATAACTTGCTTAGTCACTCATCCCACAAAGTCAGGATTTGAACCCAAACTTCCCAATTCTAAATCTAGCAATCTTTCTATTACATTTTCCTGTCTCTCTCTCAAATACAAAGGGAGGGAGATATAGAAGACAGGAAAATAATTTACAGGTATCAATCATTACATAAATGCAAGTTTTTATAATTATTGTTGCTAATAACAATATCTCTATAAAAGTCTGACTATTTTATTATTTCACAAAGGCAAATCTTTGTCCTCTAAGCTGATGTGAACAGCACACAAGCATCAAAAGATACTCCTAACTGAGCTCTGGATCACAACAGGACTCTTTAATGATATCTATGGCTCCTTGAAATTTAGACCACAAAACAAGGAATATGTAGAAAATTATAATATGGAGTTAGATAGGAAGACCATTGAATTAGCCTGAAGGTGGAGGCAGTTAGGTAGCATGGTAAAAAGTGCTGCACCTGGAGTCAAGAAGCACCAAATTTAAATCTAGATATCAGTTGTGTGATGATGTGATTCAAGTAACTTAACCTGTATTTGGCTCAATTTCTTCATCTATAAAGTGGGAATAAAAGCATCTGCCTCCCAGGGCTACTGGAGGGTATAAATTAATACTAGTAAAGTGATTTTTAAACCTTAAAGTGCTACATAAATGCTAACGAGGTACATAGCTTGTCCAGGTGGTGTCACAGATGAACAAAGAACTGGGTCCAACTTTGAACAGAAGGAGGCCATCAGGATGGGTCACAATTGGAAGACTGTACAATATATTCAATAATGCCAAGTAATTCACTGCCATAAACACTCTAAACATTTTTTTAAAGCACAAATGTTCTCCCGCTAATGCTCTATTGCTGTGAATCCTGAAACAGAATGACCTTAGAAGAATTACACTTGCAGGCAGCCCCAGGGGGCAATGAAAAGACACATTTGATGTATAAGTAGACTGCAGCCTATTACTAATGATGACTTTTTGTGTCACGAGTGGCATGGGAACATTAAGGACATCACATAAGAATAATTGCTATGATTTTTATAGTGCTTTAAAATTTCCAGGATGCTTCATATAAACTTATCTCATATTGCCTTCATAATAATCCTTTTAGGTAGGTACTATTATTATTCTCATTTGGTAGACAGGGAAACTGTGGCTGGGCAACACTAATTGACTTACTCAGGGCCACACTGTAATGTGTCTGAGCAAATTGTTGAACTCTGGTCTTCTGGTAACCAAATCAAACTTCTATCCACTGTCCCACCCAGCTGCCTAATCTAAAAAGGAAATAGGATAACTGTGTGGCAACAGCCAAGGATGGCAAAGTGATGGCCCAAATGCTGGCCTGGTATCTGTGAAATATTAAGAATGAAAAGATACTCCTTGGAATGTAATCATTTGCTCAGGATCTCAACTCTGAGCACACAGGAACCGAGTTCAATCTCAGGAATTTCTCTCTCTTTATAATCTCTCTGGCTCAGCCTTTCCTCCAGAGTAAGCCCTTGGAAACTTATAATTTGACTTATGTCTCTCCAAGGGCCTTGCAGCGAACAAAACTTTACAAAAAAGAATGTGTTTACTAGAGATAATAAGAGTACAGAAAAGGCAATAGAAGCATGCTCTTCTGGGAAGCTCCTCATCCCCTGAGGTTCAGCTCCATCATCGGAGCAGAATAGCTCTTAGGGAATGTTTTCCAGGACCTTGGCCAGAGGCCTCCTTGATGTTTGCCTCTGGGGTCTACTTGTTCTCTTTACCTTGCTTCTGTTTCCATGCACGCCCAGACGGCTTCTTAGCCTTTTTCCAGGTTTTTTTTTTTTCCTCTCTGTAGCCTTTGATAGTGTTGGTCACTCTTTCCTTCTTGATGTTTCTTCCCTTTAGGTTTTTGGGACACCATGGCCTCCTGGTTCTCCCCTTACCTAAGTGACTGCTCCTTTTTAGATGGATCATCAAGACATACCCTCTACCCTTAGGTATTCCATAGAGTTCTGTCCTGGATCTTCTCCTCTTCTCCCTTTATACTATTCCTAAGGCCTGTCAAGTTTATTTTTCAGCATCTCTCAAATATGTCCCCTTCTCTCCTCGGATATTGCCACTATTCCAGTGTAGACCTTCTTCAGTTCATGCTTGGACTATTGCAATAGACTGCTGGTGGATTTATTTGCCTCAAGTCTCTCCTCATTCTAATCTATTCAGTTGCCAAAGTGATTTTCCTAAAGTGCAGGCCTCTATCTATTCAATAAACTCCAGTAACTCCTTTGCCTCTATATCAAATACAAAAATTCTCTGGCACTCAAAGCTCTTTGTAAACTAACCCAACTTATCTTTCCAGTATTTATACACCTTACTCCTCACTATATATACTTCAATGACACTTGGCTCCTTGCTCAATTCTACAAACAAAACACTCCATTTCTCAGCTCTGGTCATTTTCTTTGGTTATCTCTTTTTCCTGGAAGGTTCTCCCTCCTCATTTTTGCTTACCACTTCCCCTGATTTCCTATAATCCTCAACCAAAATTCCATCTTCTATAGGAAGACTTTTCCATTCTCTTTTGATTCTAGTGCCCTCCATCTTTAATTATGTAATATTTTCCCACTGAATTAAGCTTTTTTGTACAGATTTATTTGCTTGCTATAAGCCTCATTATACTGTGAGCTCCTGAAGGGTAGAGATTGACTTTTGCCCCTTTTTGTATTGTCAGCACTTAGCACAGTGCCTCACATATAGTAAGTGCTCACTAGATTTTTATTAACTGATTTACTTATTATAGCTCTTGTAGCTCTCAGCTCAGCTCTTTCTAGCCATGATTTCTCTCTTTAAAATATTGTAGCTTTCATGGACTGGTTCCTATAGTCCATGTAACTGACTAAAAGTGCAATCATTTGCCCTGGGCTAACTCCTGTGTCCCTGTGGCCAGTGGTCTTCTTAAAAGTGCCATCCTTTCTCTCAAACACATACCTTGAATCTTTCTTGAACTAGGATAAAAATAACATGAATAAAGTGGAAGTAATAAATGGAAGATATTAGTGGAGTTAGAATGAGCACAAATTATCAACCCTTTTAATAGGAGCAAAGAACTGGAAATGAAGGAGACATTCATGGATTAAATTGTGGTACCTGAATGGAAAGGAACATTATTTTGTTGTAGGAAAAGATGAATGAGATGAATACAGAGAAACACGGAAAAGCATATGACTGATATGAAATTTAGCAAGCAGAACCAGGAAGACAATATACACAATCACAACAAGGTAAATGGAAACAATAACAAAACAAAATTGAATTAATGAAATTAGAATGATAGAAAGTCTCAGAGAAGATAATATAAGAAGGCAAAATTCCTCCCTTATTTTTTGATGTGTTGACCAGTTTCAATGAATTATTGCAGGGTGTTTTTTTTTTAAACATTTCTTTTTTAAGTATGGTTTTCTGAGAGGGAGTGGTGAAAAGGATACATTGGGGATTGTAGAAGTTCTAGATATAAGATGTGAAAAAATTCATTGGGAGCATGACTCAATATAGGGAGCAAGACAGTGACTCAATTACTGGAACTAGGACTACAAAATTCTATGGGGATTTGATTGCAATAGACAGGCTAAGAGACCAATTGCTCAAACTAGATGACAAATATGGGATCAGCAAGATTGACTGATGAGCCATCATTATCGCTCTCTTGTCTGGGTTCTGGATAAGTTCCAAGTCTTGATGTGGGCCACACCTGTAGGTGTACTTTAAGAGATACGGTTAGAGACATGGAGAGATAGGATCTGGGTCGGTCTTTATAGCTAGTTGGACAAGTTTCTGCCCTGAATGATTCATCCTGGGTGGGGGTGGGGTGAGGAGGATAGTTGTTACTCAGAAATCATGGGTTATGGTAGGCAGAAAATATTGCTTGTTTTCAAGACTACTTCAAATGACTGGTGGCTGGAATTGCCATCTGGTTATATTAAATCACCATGTAGTTTTCACTCTTCCTAGAAAGGAAGCATACTTGCTGCTAGAGGAGCGACACCATTTCCACTGAATGTTCTATAATTCAATAACTCATAGGAATGAAAAAAGAAAAGTATAGGTTCTTTGTGCCACCAAACTGGAAATACTATTCTTGACAACAGACTGGGTCCTAGAACTCTTGAAATTAGGGATACTAGAAAGAAGTTTTAAGATTGATGCTGCTCAGAAACTCCCCTTCTCTCTGTTTCTCACAATTTGGCCATAGCAGCTGCTCTTTCCCAGAAACCCATGATTTGCCTTCTTCCTGGGTCCTTCATTAAGGCTGAAGATTTGGGCTACTGCCTCTTGATAACTGGGGACAGGAATTCCAAAGAAATTCCCTTCCTCTTGTATGTGCAATTTTCATTTGTCCCAGGCCCAGCCCACTAGCAGTGTTTCCTGGCTTTTAGCTCTAACGCTCTCTCAGGATCTTTCTGACAAAGACTGATCCTCTAATTATTTCTTTTTTTTTTCTAAGTCCAGGCAGGGGATATATTTGAGCCAACTCAATCAGGCTCTCAAAAAGCTAGCATTACATTTTCAGTGTGAAATTTATCCTTAGAAATCATCAAACACTATAAATCAGGGCTTGATTTATTATTTTGTTGATTGTCTAAAATTAAGAAAGTTATGGAGAAAATGTTAGTAAGATAAATTAAATTTAAAAGTATGTCCTGATGTATCTTAACAGAGCCAGGTTGTTAAAGTTTTATCAGCATAAAATAGTAGCTCCCCTTAGAATAGTTTTATTATTTATATTATTAAAATATTATTATTATATTTTATAATAATATAATATTATATTATTAAAAGCTAAATAATTTTCCCTACTTAGTCTATAATTAGAATGAATTCATTAGTCAAATTCACACCCTTTTTAGGAAGATTGAATAAAAATCCCTGACAATGTTCACTTCCCTATAAACTCAGAAAAGTGTCCTTTGATCCCTTATACTTAAAAGAATTAGACAAAGATCTCTAGTGTATTGGATAGATCCTCTGGGGAAGACCTATAGAAAAGTCAGGACAAGATATATGGTATCTTGGTATGGGTATATGGTATAGGATAATGAGTGACCTCCAGTGTGGAGGGAGGATATTCCTGTGGATTAACCCATTGAAATTTTTAAATACAGCAAAACTTCAAGAATGCAGGCTCTGATGACTTAGAATATATGACGATCCACACATCTCACTGAAGTCCAAGTATGATTCTTCGACATGGTGTAGAGATAACTTTGGGTTTCCAAAGACTATGCTGAGGAGCCCAGGTTCTGATGGATTTCAATCAGCTGGATTTGGAGATCACAGAGAAGGAAGTGGTCTTCACTATTAACCTAGCCAGTGCCTTATTGACAGAGGGCTAGATCTGAGGATGGGGAATACCATCTATTCTCCAGGGAAAGCAATATAAAGCAACAGAATATTTTGGAAAAGTCCCTCTCAGATGTTTGCTATAGCCTTGGCTTTCCAGCCTTCCTTTAAGCCTCTTTCTGGAAAATAGAGATGTTATCTTTATGTAAGGAAGGCAGTTGATACGGCAAAAAGTAATCTGAGTGGGAGCTGGAAGACCTAGATCTTAGTCTTGGTTCTGCTAATAAGTAGGTGTGGCCCCACCTTACTGCTTTTATCCTTAAACTCCTCAGTGATAAATGAGTCAGATTAGATCAGGAGTTCTCAGTGTGTCATAGAATGCTTCAGCAGTCTGGTAAAGACCATAAACCTCTTCTCAGAATAATGTTTTTAAATGTATAAAATAAAATGCATATGAATACAAAAGAAGACAATTATAATAAAATATAATTATCCAAAAATAATTTTAAAAATAAGTTCACAAATGAGCAGAAGCAAGAGATCACTATACATGGCAACAACAAGACTATACAATGGTCAGTTCTGATGGACATGGCTCTTTTCAACAATGAGATGATTCAAACCAATTCCACTTGTTCAGTGATGAAGAGAACCATCTACACTCAAAGAGAGAACCATGGGAACTGAGTGTGGAATACAACATAGCATTTTCATGCTCTCTGTTGTTATTTGCTTGCATTTTGTTTTCTTTCTCACTTTTTCTTTTTCTTCTTTCTTGATCTGATTTTTTCTTGTTCGACAAGATAACTGTATAAATATGTATACATATATTGGATTTAACATGTATTGGAATACCTGCCAGCTAGAGAAGAGGGCAGGGGGAAGGAAGGGAAAATTTGGAACAAAAGGTTTTGCAAGGGTCAATATTGGAAAAACTATCCATGCATATGTTTTGTAAATAAAAAGCTTTTTTTAAAAAAGAAATAAAACAAATAAAATAGAAAAAATAAGTTCATAGATCCCAGCTTAGGGAATTGATGGACTAAATGATCTCTATTTCCTTTTCCTTCTCTATGTCATTTCTTATAAGAATAAACTTAGGAAATAAAAGTTAAAATAGATAATTTCGATGACATGAAATTGAAATGAATAAAATGCACAAATAAATATATAAATAAAATAATGTATGTAAGTTGAAAGCAGATAGGTGGTGTAGGAAATGGAGTACCATGCCTGGAGTCAGGAAGACGTAATTTCCTGAGTTCAAATCTGGCCTCAAACACTTACTAGCTATGTGACCTTGGACAAGTTCCTTAACCCTGTTTTCTTCAGTTTCCTCATCTGTAAAATGGGCTGGAAAGTAAATGGCAGACTCCTCCAGTGTCCTTGCCAAGAAAATTCCAAATGGAGTCGTGAAGAGTTGGACATCACTGAAAACGTCTGAACTGAAATTTAGGTTTAAAGGATAAGTGATCAAATAGGAAAATAAAAAATTATATCAAATATTTCAGATAAAGTTTTAGTAACTATGATGTATATACATTCACATACAAATATATAACACAAACATCTTTATGTATATACAATTACACATATGTATATTTTTGTATATATATATATATATATATATATATACAATTGTCAGATATTTAAGATGAAAATTATTCATTTTCTAGTAGACAAAGGATATATATAAACAGTTCTTAAGAGAAAAAACTGTAAAATATTAATACTCACATGATAGAATGCTCCAAAGCATTTTGGTAGCTTTCCAAATGGTAATCTGGAAGTTTACCAAGTGATAATTAAAACAACTCTGAGTTTTCACATAATACACTTGTGGATTGAGAGAACACTAGTACATTGTTGGTAGAACTATGAATCAGTACAACCATTGTGAAAAACAACTTGGAATTACACAAATAAAGTGACTAAAATGTCCATAGCTGTTGAACCAAAGATTCCACTACTAGGAGCATATCCCAAGGAAGTCACTGATAAGAAAAGCCCCATATATATAAAAATATTTGTAGCATTTTTTAATAGTAGCAAAGAACTTGAAATAAAGTCAGTGTCCCTCAATTGAGGAATAGCTAAACAAATTGTGGCACATGTATGTAATGAATTATTAGTACGCTATAAAAAATGAATATAATGAATATATGAAAAATCTGATACAAAGAGAAGGAATCAGAGTCAAGAAAACAGAATGTATTATGACTTCAGTAATATAAATGGAGAAATAGCCACAAAACAATAAAAAGTGTATAGGATAAACATGACCCCAAAGAAGAGCTCTGAGAAAACCCTTCTCCTCAAATCTTTGTAGAGGTGGGCAGTTCATAAGCATGGAACACTGCACATGTTTTCAGACTTTTTAATATATTGTTCATATATTTTTCTTATTATTCTTCAAAAATATTATTTGTATATGGGACAGCTTTCTGGAATACGGACAAAAAAAGATAGTAGGAGAAATCTTGGCATTGTAAAAGCAAAAGATATCAATAAAAATTTTTCTACAAAAGGACCATGCAAAGAGTCATAAATATAATAGTAAAAAAATAGCATCTCTGTTAAATTAAGTGATTTTTAAATGGGCAGGGGTTTGACAAGGCATCTGTTTTATAGAATCTTTTATTTGAGAGAAATTCCTATCAGTAAAGCTGGACAGCTTTCAGCCAGAAAAATTTTACATAAAACTAGATTCCATAATATTATTTATTAAAATACTGAGATTCTATCCATATCTAGTTAATTGTAAGCCATAAAGAGTTATACCCAAATGAAAATATCCAATACTGGATTTGAACTACTTTGGAGAGCAATTGGGAGACAGTAATTTGTTGGGATACAAATGGCATCCATTTCCCCTTTTGCTCTGTCCTATTTCCATTTCCCTCTAAGCTCATGAAAGCTCTGCCATCTTTGGAGAAGTCATTAAAAATTGAAGGGAAAGGATAAATGAGTGTAATGGAGATCCCTTATCTGAGATCTATTTGAAAGATTTAGTACAGAATGCCTGGGCTAATGTTCCATTCTAGTACTTCATTGTGCTGGGGAGATGACCCAGACACTCTAAAGGTTATGCCATCTGTATACAAACTCAAGTAGTTCCCACTGGGCTGGCAAGACTTCAAGGATGTGTGGGCCTTAAGGTGAACTATCCATTTGCCATCCAAAGACCAGCCTGCCTAAATAAATTTATAGAGGGCTGGTCACCAGGCAGTTGTTTATCAGATGGTGATTTTGATAGTTTATGAAGTCATAGAATAAAGGACAGTAGTTTATGGCCATGAAGATAGCTCTTAGATATATGAAATCATGGATTTGTTAGAAGTATTAGAGCCCTGTCATTGTATATAGCAAGAAGAAGTGAATCAATTCAGTGAAAACCATTGTTTAAACTAGTTTGGTGTAATAATAGTTAATAATTAGCATTAAATAGTGGTTTAAAGTTTACAAAACACCTTATACATGTTATTTTATTTGATCCTCCTAATAACCCTAAGAGGTTGATGCTATTATTTCCATTTTATAGGTAAGGAAACAGGCACAGAATGGTAAATTACTTGCTCAGGATCATAGATTGGATTTTTCACTTTTCACATAAAAGGTTGTATTAGTACAGTGGCCCAGCAGTTAGCTGATGGTGGATTTTCTGCCTTCAGTGCTACTTCCTATAAGTGTGGAACTCTTTCTTTTGACTGTGGTCTGGAGTCCTATCTCACTTGGCTCCAGTCAACCTCCATCTTTCTTGAGAAGTTACAGTGACAGCCACAGATTGGTAGTCTTATCAAATGTATTCAAAATAAAGAGGGGCAAAATATAATCTTGTAAATTATCTATGCTCAGTTTAAGGGATGTAGAGTGGGACATTGTCCAGATGAAGGGAAAAATGTTACTAAATTTCCTTCACTGAGTGAATGAATGAATGAAAAAGCATTTAATAACTACTTACTATACCCAAAACAGGGTAGTTAGGTAGTTAGGAAGACTCATCTTCTGAAACAAATGAACAAGAATAACAAATGTGCGAGGTACTATGATGCAATTGAGAAGTAAGATTGTCCCTGATGTCAAGAAACTTACCCCCTCAGAGAGCAGCTCTGCACTCTGGGGCAGTGACTGCTTAGGAAAGAATGTGCTCTTTCTCCTCTCATCTCCTCATTTTTTGTAGGATAAAAATGAGTCTCACAGTAGGTGCAGGAATTGATAGGTGATGATGCTCTTGGCAGAAATTTGTAAGTTGGAGAGAAAAATAGATTTGGAGTACAAAAAAAAGTCTGGAGTGAGAGACAGGAGGTAGGACACTCTCCCTTGTATTTTGGCTGAGATTTGAAGCAAGCAAAGGAAGTCAGGGGAGTAGATGAAAAGATGAGAAGAATGGGCTGATTCTAGGTATGGGAGATAACCAATGAAAATGCCCAGACCAGGAGATGGGAATATTATATACAGGGAACAGCAAGGAAGCATTGTCAACATATTGCAGTGTGTGTGTATGTGTGTGTGTGTGTGTGTGTGTGTATAACAAGAGAGAAACTGAGAGAGAGAAAGAGAGAGGAGAGGGTGAGGGGAGGGAAGGAGGAGCCAGGGATGATACATAGGTTGTGAGCCTGGATTACTGGAAGGTTATAAGGGGGTAGCCTTGATGATAATAAGCAATTTAGCAAGTGGAGAGGGTTTAGGGGAAAATTTAAGGATTAAGTTTTGGGTATGTTGAGTTTAAGATGTTTACAAGATATTCTATTGAATTTGGCCAATAAACAGTTGGGAAATTGAGTCTGGAAGTCAGGAAAAAAGCTAGAGCTGGATAAGTATATTTGAAAGTCATCAGCACAGAGATGACAAATGAATCCAAAAATAGCTGATGAGATCATTAAGTAAAATAGAATAGAATGAGAAGTAAAGAGAAAAAAAGAGATGAGAGGAAACAAGAACCAGAAAGAGAAGAAAAGAGATGAGGAGAGGAGAGAGAAGAGAAGAGAAAGGAGAAGAAAAGGGAAGGGAAGGGAAAGAAAAGGAAAGGAAGAGAAGGGAAAAGAAAGGAAAGGAAAGGAAGGGAAAAGAAAGGAAGGGAAAGGAAAGGAAGGGAAGGGAAAGGAAAGGAGAGGAGAGGAGAGAGGAAGAGAGGAAAGGAGAAGAAAGGAGACGAAAAGAGAGGAGAGGAGAGGAGAGGAAAAGGAAAGGAAGAAGAGAGGACAGAAGAGAGAAGGGCCCAAACTAGAAATTTGAGTGATTTCCTTTAGTCATTAGATTTTACAATTAAGAGATTGCTAATAACTTTGGAGAAAGCAATTTTGATTGGGTGATGAATCAGAAAGCAGACTGTAGGGAATGAAGAAGAGAATGAGAGAAAAAGAAGTAGAGATACCTCTCACCGATAGAGAACTGGCCCTGAAGTCAGGAGGACCTGAGTTCAAATCTATCCTCAGACACTTAACACTTCCTGGCTGTGTGATCCTGGGCAAGTCAATTAAACCAAATTGCCTCAAGAAAAAAAAAAAAGAAAAAAAAGGAGATTTGGGATGATCTGCTGAATGAGAGAATATGGACTAATAGAAAAGACGACATGAGATTTTTAGTTTCTTCTAGCTCTGAATGGATGGTCTTGTGAAAGTCTTCATATATATATAACAGATATTCTTCTACCTCTGAAATAGTATTACAGATACTTGCCTATCTGATTTTTATTAAGTTAGAAATGCATTTCACAGAGACTTTGTGACATTCTTTTTCTTGACCACTTTCACGAATGTTGACAAGAAATGTCAGATGTCTCCTTGCAGTAAAGTGTGCAGATCTTTTTGAGTGTTATTTGTGTTGCTTCACTTCCTTTCAGTTTCCCTATGGGCCTTTTCACAGCTTGGGTAGTTAGTGGTAACTAAGTGATGCTGTAGGTAGAACACTGGAATTGAAGTCAGGAATGTATGAGTTCAAACATGACCTGAGATATTTAATAGTCGTATAACTCTGGGCAAATCACTTCAGTTTTCTCAATGTGAAAGGTACTATGTAGATAATGTACAATGTACACTGGAGATGTATAATGGAGATAATAATAGCACCTATCTCCTAGGATTGTTGTGAGGATCAAATAAGATATTTATAAAATGTTTGGCACATGGTGAGCATTTTATAATGTTTGTTTCTTTCCTTTTTCTTTAAGTCTCTACTACTGTTCAGTCATTTCAATCATGTCCAGTTCTTTGCGATCTCCTTTGAGGTTTTCTTGGCAAAGACACTGGAACAGTTTGCTATTCCCTTCTCCAGCTCATTTTACAGATGAGGAAACTGAAACAAACAAGTTGGGTGACTTGCCCAGAGTCACACAGCTAGTAAGTGTCAGAAGCCAGATTTGAACTCATGAAGAGGAACCTTCCTGACTCCAGTACCAGTACTCTATCTACCACCTTCAGTCTTTAGGCCTCTTCAAGTTGGTACTTGATGATCTTCAGTTTGGATTTTCAGTTTCTCTCAAAGGGATCTGTATCCTTCTTCCTGCAGAACTTTGGGATATGTTGAGATATTATTCCCCTTTTCCCTCACCTCCACCCAATTACAAGAAAGAAGACAGTTGGCATTCTCTACTTTTATTGATGCTTTCAGGCAAATTTGCCACATGAAATCCAGATCAATTCCTCACCTTTAAAAAAATAAAATAAAACAAAACTTGTAAGTTGTCTCCAGAAGAATCTTTTAAGAGTGTAAATCATGGGGCAGCTAGATAGGTGGTGAATTCAAATTTGGTCTCAGACACTTAACACGGACTAGCTGTGTGATCCTGGGCAAGTCACTCAATCCCAATTGCCTCAGAATTTAAAAACAATTGTTAATCATATATGGGTTCATCCATGGAGGGAGTTTCTACATCGGAATTCCCCATGATAAACTAGACTTTGAGCTTCTTGAGAGCAGGATTGTTTTTGCCTTTCTTTGTATTCCAAATACTTAGCACAGTGTCTGGCATATAGTAGGAATTTAATAAATGTTTCCTGATTTGACCAATGATATCGGAATTACAAGTTCAGACTAAACATCAACAACAAAAAAGACCCCAGCCCCATCCACTATTTTAAAGTAGTCAAAGACATATGTAAACACAAAGTCTAAATACTTTACAAAACAGCTTTCTCAAATGGTAGCTTAATTACAAATTTTTGCTTCCTTCAGTCCCTCGACAAATTGTCCCACTGAGAAATGATGCTTCAGATCACCTTACCTTGGTCTAGGCAACACTGTCCACCCCGTGGCCATTTCGATGAACTGCAGATACTAGACCTAGGTGGATATAAACAGATGTATTTGCACAAACTGCTTTGCAAAACCCCAACTCTGCCTGAACTGATAGCTAATGTCCCAGCTGGGATCTGCCAGTGATTTCACTGAGTAGCAGCATAGCTACCTCAGACTATTCTGGCTCTTTGGTTTTCTTTACTTTCTCCTTTACAGGAAGAGCCAGCCCCAGAGTTTCAAGGAAAACAGCCTAGAGCAGTGGTTGCTTTTGAAGCCGCCTCTCTTGTTCACCTCATTCACTTCAAACATCCACATCTCAAAGAGATGAAGGCCTGGTACAGAATCAACAATGCTTGCTTCCTTCTTTGGGCTTCCACTGTTTTGACAGAGGGTGACTTTTTGATTCCTCCTACAGAAGTCAGAAACTGATTGATTGTTTTCTTGAATGGAGAAAGCAATGGGAACAAAAGAGTAGACTCCTTGCTAAACAAGGTATTGTGAAGGAATGGGTTTGAAAGCCTTAAAACAAAAGGAAAACAAGAGGAACACACCAAAGTGAATACTTCTGAGACATTAGAAATAATAAAATTCATTTGGAAGAACAAAAGGTCTAGAATATCAAAGCAAGGAGGCCTAAAAATACTAGATCTTAAACTGTATTATAAGAAGTAATTATCAAAAACTGGTATAAAAAAATAGAATGGTGTATCAGTGGATAGTGTATACAATACACAATAGCAAATGATTATAGTAATCTCATGTTTGATAAGCTTTGGGGATAAGAACTCATTATTTGGCAAAAATTGCTGGGGAAAAAACCAGTATGGTAGAAAATAGGTATAGACCAATATTTTATACTGTTTATCAAAATAGATACATGACCCAGACAAAAAGGAATATATCATAAATAAATTAGAACAACAATAGAACATATCAGATTCATAGATAAAACAAGAAAAAACAGGAGATGAGAGCATTGTAGGATATAAAATAGATAATTGTAATTATTAAATTTAAAAAGTTTAATACAAATAAAAAGATTTCATATAAATAAAAAAATAGTTTCTTGGATAAAGGCCTTATATCTCAAATACATGGAGAACTTTGTCAAATTTACAAGACTATGCATCATCCCCCAGTTGACAAATGATCAAAGGATATGAACAGTCAGTTTTTGAAACAAAAAAACCAAAGTGATATATAAACAAATGCTCTAAATCATTACTAGTTAGAGAACTGCAAACTAAAACCATTTGGATGTACCATCTCATATCTATTAGAGTGACTAAAATGATAGAAGGGGAAAATGACAAATGTTGGAGGGGATGTGGAAAAACTGGGACATTAATACACTATTGGTGGAACAAACAAAAAGTATATTTGATATTACTAGGCTGACAAAGTGTAATTATTAAGTGTTTTTGCCTTTGTGAAAGAAGAAAAATCCACTGATCTTTAGAGACACTCTAACCTGGGGATACTACTTTTTGTTTTTGTTTTCTGTTTGTTTGAGTATTTTTTTTTTAAACTGGAGGTAAGGAGGAGGGATATTATGTTCAAATAGGTGTCAGAAATGAAAGGAAAAGAATTGGAATAAAGTACACAAATGATCTGAGTCTTCTTTGGAGTCATGAAACTACAAAGCTATATAGAGTGACAGAAATGATAATGAGGTAACATATAGGACAGCAGAGTTTGATTTCTAAATAAGAGATTATCATAAGGGATATGAAAGCTTATTATTTTCTTTTAAAAAAGCAAATTATTATTGATATCTAATTATCTTAGATATTATTGATATCTAATATTGATATTTGTCACCTATATATGCTAATATATTTCTCCTTCCCCTCCCCTTATAAGTAATATTAAAAAAGCAAAAAAAATTTTTTCAGTAAAGCTAACCAATATGAAAAAGTCCAATATTATGTTGTATCTTGTATCCATTGACTCCCACCTATTCAAAGAAGGGAAGGAGGTCTGGGAAGACTTAATGCAAACAGGCAGAGACAACATAGAAATAGGGATTCTGGTACTCCATGCAAAGTAAAAGAATTGCACCCCTCCCTGTACCCTGTCACCCTCCCCTCCTGCCCAAAATAACAGAGCAAGAAACATTATGGGAATAATAATTCTTTTATCACCAAAGACAAAGGTGAAAATGAAAAAACATTTCTAGCCAAATGCTTCATAGAATCATAGATTTAACACCAAAAAGAGCCTCAGAAGTAATATAGTTCAACTTCTTCATTTCAGAGGTAAGGAAACTGAGTCCCTAAGAGTCTTGGTGACTTGCCAAAATTACACAGGTGACAAAAAGGCAAGATTTTTACTGGGAGTTTTTGACCCCAAAGGCAAATCATCTTTCCACTGTATCACAGAGTATAAGCAGTAGGTTTGAAGGCCCTGAAGGCAGGGCAGTTGAACTGAGTGGCAGCAAGGCAACAGCTGCTATAGTAGGCTCCTTCCTATTTTGTAGCTAGAAGGCAGCTTATAAAGGCAGAAATAGCTCAAGCATCTGAACTGGTGTTAGACTGGCGTTCCCTTCCTGGCCCCCCTCCTCCTCATGATTATTTAATCTGTATAGACTTTGTATATATTTATATATGTGTATGTTTTTTTCCTCTTGACACATTGCAAGTTTCTTA
The DNA here is from genome assembly GCF_902635505.1 of Sarcophilus harrisii. Lineage (NCBI taxonomy): Eukaryota > Metazoa > Chordata > Mammalia > Dasyuromorphia > Dasyuridae > Sarcophilus > Sarcophilus harrisii. The sequence goes on along the minus strand of NC_045427.1, from coordinate 510,629,801 downwards.
AGGTAGAGACGTAATTATTATCTTTGTATTTCCATTGATTAGTACAGTACCTGGCATAGTACATAATAAGTGCTATTTGGTGGAAGGAAGGAAAAGTTGGGCAGTGATGACTCAGTATCACAAGGTCAGTTCATAGTCTCAGGGTATGGCTGTGCCTGGGGGTGCAAGAGCCTGACAAGGAACACCTGGCTTTCTTGATAGATAAGAATAATAAGTAGGTCTGGAGTTCAGTCTTCTCTTTCACCTATTACTATGCTCGAGTAACTTATTGTTTTGGGGCCTGTTTTTCTTCTAAAAATTCATTTCAGCAGATTTATTAAGCACCTACTCTATGCAATGGACTGGGGATAAAATACCAAAACAAAACCTTCGATTGTTCTCAAGGTACTTTCCTAGTTTAAACAGAAGTTCCTGGTCATTTGGAGGTATCCTCTTTCAAATGGGTTTTAGCGATTCCCCTGCTGAGACACTGAAGGGAAACATTCTTTAATTGTGTGAATAAGTGAATTTTGCCAATTGGGAGACAATTTTGGGTTGGCAAGAGGTGATGCTAATCGAATGATAAAAGGACACACAAGAGAACTTAAATGATCACTTAGCAGGACACCCTGTGCTCAGGGATTTGGTAGCCTTGATTAGTCAGATTGGATGACAGAAATAAAGAGCTGGAACCAGTGGATTGGCAGGAGAGTCTCAGTCCACATTGTTGAGACTATAGATTTAGAGTTGGTGGAAGGAAGAGAGCTTCAAAGGTCTCAGTTTCCTTCTATTCTCCCATTCATCATCAGAGAAAGGCTTTGTCCATTTTCTTATGGACTCTGTATATACATATGGAAGGGCATGTCACAGACTTTTATAGGAGGATGTTATGTACCAAATAGTATGCACCAATTGTGCCTCTTTTGTAAAACTAATTAAGTTTGGCTGATATCAATTAATAAATCCTTGAAGGGAGCACATTAATGGGGGCTTTTAAGTGACAGCATTAGAGACAATTCTCCCAACTTCTCTGAGCTCCTTCTATCACTTAGAAGGGAAATATAATTACTTTCTTATGGTTTCTCACACATAGCACACTATTCTCTTTTTCTGTATCTTTTTATACTGGCTGTTCCCAATGGCTGGAATGCATGCCCTCTTCATTTCTGCCTCTTGAAATCTCTGATTTCCTTCAAGACTCAGATCAAATGCTATCTCCTGCCTTTCCTGGCCTACCCACCTCATCATATCTTTTCTTCATAATGTTAGTTTGCAGGTTTTCTAATGCCCATATATGTGTTCGTATCTCTTATTTTAGAACACGGATTCTGTGAAGGCAAGAACTCTATTGATTAACACAGAGCTACCTTGAAATCTTAAATCATTATATAAAGACTAAAACACTTGAAATAGATCAGTGATTTCATCAACATGGATTTTCCCTTCAACCATGCATATTGCAATTAATTCACCTATAAGCATGCTGCCTGTGCTGTGTAATTCTGGTCCATAACTTTGCCACCTACTCTGCATGCTAAGCATCTCTCTTAATTTTTCTTTACACTTCAAATATTCCAGTAGTATACATGGCTTGTCCAATGATTATCCTTCACCCTCATGATATAGCCAGCCTTTATTTTTTATTGCACATACATTTTTTATTACATTCTTTACTCTCCTTCTCAATTGTAATGCTGATTGCATCAAGCTCCTGAACATTGCAGGACAACATAAACTTACTCCATAGTTAGTCTATAAAGAGGTTTGACTTAACTTTTCACACACAGACCATGACTTGAAGTTGAATTGGTAACCAATAGAGTTTGTCCCTTAGTATATGGACAGATACTCCAAATGGACCATGAATTGAGCACAGGAAAGAATGATAGAGAACAGGCTAGGGTGATTCTGGGAAATGGCAAAGTTATTTTAATGACTCCACATATTTTTTGAAACAAAGTGTCAACTTTCAATCTAACATTCTTCCAGCATTGTTATATGATTTCAAGTTATGGAATATTTCAGACTCAGAAGAATTGAAGGGCAACAGAGAAGTGTGTGAGCAGAAGGCAACCCATTATAAACATGGAATTATAGGAATATAAACTATTATTATTACCTTTGATTCACTTGGAGATACTGTCAATTGTTTCTTCCTTCTAGGCTTTTTCTATGAATTAGTGGTACCAGGCTGTGAAGAAATCTGGTATGTTTAACTTATAATTGCTGTGTGAAATGTTTTTTTTGTATTTAGCCTGTGGTGGTTGTACTAATAGTCACTCAGACAACTTATTAATATGAACCACTTGAGGCAGACACAGTGACATGATTAACTTTCCATGTAGATAGAAGAAGAGAACCAGGAAAAGGCTGAATGGATAAACTCAACCATGCTCCTGAGTAAGGAGGAAGCCAAGTGGACAAAGCCCACTGACAGAATTAAGACTATAACACAGGCTCCTGACTCCCTCCAGTGCTCTTTCCCATGTACCATTAAAAGAGTTGCTCCAAGGAAAACAGAGATATGAGGATTTCTGACCAAGATGGCTGCCAGAACAGAAGCAGACAACTGACATCTTGCTCTCCTACGCTAGCTAAAACCCTGAAATCTCTGTTAGATCAAATAATGATCAAGGAACATGATGATGATAAACTGTAATAAGGAACTGCTTCCCCAGAATAGCACAAATCCATGGGCAATTCAAAGGGGACCGCAGGCAAAGCACTACCGGCTCAGACAGACAAACTGGTAGCTTTCAAGTACGACCAGAAATGGATAGGAAACATGTTTGCTACAAGGATTTTTGTCCAGAAGCAGAAAGAGAAAACCCTACGATGGCCTCTTGGAAGGCACGAGAAAGCAGTTACTGCGCTGGTGTGGTTTGTAATGCTTAGCTGGGATAGTTCAGGTTCTGAGGACTTTGAGTTTCCTACCACTCTATCTTGAGAGACTGTAGAAGATCCTGCAGAACTAGGGCTATGAAACTCAGAGATTTAGGGGGCACAAACCTGGGGAGCATTGGTGACCACAAGAATCCAGGGGACTAAGAAGGGCTAATCTGGTCTCACTTGGGGCAGCAGTGGGGAAGACTGCCTTGGCAAAAAGCTGCAATTCTGGAACTAAAGCTGGGAAGATGAGAGAAGCAAAGAAGAAATGAATTAATATTAAAAATTATTGTAGATCTAGAGATAGCCCAAAATCCAGCCTAGAGAGAATAACTCTATAAAAAAATATAAGCAGAGAAAAAGACTCAAAATTTTAAAAATGAATTTTCTGGTGTACGGCGTTAAGTATGGATCAATGCCTAGTTTCTGCCATATTAGTTTCCAATTTTCCCAGCAATTTTTATCAAACAGTAAGTTCTTATCCCAAAAGCTGGGATCTTTGGGTTTGTCAAAGACTAGGTTGCTATATTTGTTGACTGTTTTATCCCTTGAACCTAATCTATTCCACTGATCAACTAATCTATTCCTTAGCCAATACCAAATAGTTTTGGTAACTGCTGCTCTATAATATAATTTTAGATCTGGTACAGCTAAGCCACCTTCATTTGATTTTTTTTCATTAATTCCCTTGAAATTCTTGACCTTTGTTTTTCCATATGAACTTTGTTGTTATTTTTCTAGGTCATTAAAATAGTTTTTGGGAGTCTGATTGGCATAGCGCTAAATAAATAGATTAGTTTAGGTAATATTGTCATCTTTATTATATTTGCTCGCCCTATCCAAGAGCATTTAATATTTTTCCAATTGGTTAGATCAGACTTAATTTGTGTGAAAAGTGGTCTGTAATTTTGCTCATAAAGTTTCTGATTTTCCCTTGGAAGATAGATTCCTAAATATATATATATATATATATGGTAAAAATGGGTTCATGACCTAGGCATAAAGAATGAAATTATTAATAAATTAGAGGAACACAGGATAGTTTACCTCTCAGACCTGTGGAAGGGGAAGGTCTTTATGACCAAAGAAGAACTAGAGATCATTACTGATCACAAAATAGAAAATTTCGATTATACCAAACTGAAAAGTTTTTGTACAAACAAAACTAATGCAGACAAGATTAGAAGGGAAGCAATAAACTGGGAAAATATTTTTACAGTCAAAGGTTCTGATAAAGGCCTCATTTCCAAAATATATAGAGAATTAACTCTAATTTATAAAAAATCAAGCCATTCTCCAATTGAAAAATGGTCAAAGGATATGAACAGACAATTCTCAGATGAAGAAATTGAAACTATTTCTAGTCATATGAAAAGATGCTCCAAGTCATTATTAATCAGAGAAATGCAAATTAAGACAACTCTAAGATACCACTACACACCTGTCAGATTGGCTAAGATGGCAGGAAAAATAATGATGATTGTTGGAGGGATGCGGAAAACTGGGACATTGATGCATTGTTGGTGGAGTTGTGAACGAATCCAACCATTTTGGAGAGTAGTTTGGAACTATGCTCAAAAAGTTATCAAACTGTGCATACCCTTTGATCCAGCAGTGTTACTACTGGGATTATATCCCAAAGAGATTATAAAGAAGGGAAAGGGACCTGTATGTACACGAATGTTTGTGGCAGCCCTTTTGTAGTGGCTAAAAACTGGAAACTGAATGGATGTCCATCAGTTGGAGAATGGCTGAATAAATTGTGGTATATGAATATTATGGAATAATTTTGTTCTGTAAGAAATGACCAACAGGATAATTTCAGAAAGGCCTGGAGAGACTTACACGAACTTATGCTGAGTGAAATGAGCAGGACCAGGAGATCATTATATACTTCAACAACAATACTATATGATGACCAGTTCTGATGGACCTGGCCATCCTCAGCAACGAGATCAACCAAATCATTTCCAATGGAGCAGTAATGAACTGAACCAGCTATGCCCAGAAAAAGAACTCTGGGAGATGACTAAAAACCATTACATTTAATTCCCAATCCCTATATTTATGCACACCTGCATTTTGGATTTCCTTCACAAGCTAATTGTACAATATTTCAGAGTGTGATTCTTTTTGTACAGCAAAATAACGTTTTGGTCATGTATACTTATTGTGTATCTAATTTATATTTTAATATATTTAACATCTACTGGTCATCCTGCCATCAGAGGTTAAGAGGTGAAGAATTGGAACAAGGGGTTTGGCAATTGTTGATGCTGTAAAGTTACCCATGCATATATCCTGTAAATAAAAGGCTATTAAATAAAAAAAAATGAATTTTCTGCAATAATTGTACCAACAGCTAGAAGAAATGAAATGAGTTTTTTTTTAACTATAATAAAAACTTTGAAGGACAGAATTAGTAAGATAATAATGTTTTAGAAAAGCAAATAATAAGCTTGCACAAGAATTGATGCCCTGAAAATTCGAATAGAACAAACTGAAATCACTGACTCCGTGAGTCAACAAGAAAAATTAAAACATAATCAAAAGATTGAAAAAATAGAAGAAAATATAAGATATCTGATTACAAAAGCAACTGACTTGCTTTGGACTCCTTGAAACCATGACAAAAAAAAAAAAAAAAAAAAAGCTTGGACACTATATTTCAAGAAATTATAAATGAAAACATTCAGATCTTTTAAACCAGAAGACAAAGTAAAAATAGCAATAATTACCCAATTACCTCCTTAAAGAAATGCCTAGAAGCAAAATACCAGAAATATTCAATATTTTCATTTCTCCTCTTCTTCTTTCTTTCTTTCTTTCTTTCTTTCTTTCTTTCTTTCCTTCCTTCCTTCCTTCCTTCCTTCCTTCCTTCCTTCCTTCCTTCCTTCCTTCCTTTCTTCCTTCCTTCTTCCTTCCTTCCTTCCTTCCTTCCTTCTTCTTCCTTCCTTCCTTCCTTCCTTCCTTCCTTCCTTCCTTCCTTCCTTCCTTCCTTCCTTCTAAATTATCTCCTCCTTCCCCCAATCCCCTCTCCTAGATGGCACGTAGTCCAATATATGTTAAATATGTTACAATATATGTTAAATCCAATATATGTACACATAATTATACAGTTATCTTGCTACACAATAAAAATCACATCTAGAAAGAAAAAAAACTGAGAAAGAAAAGAAAATGCAAGCAAACAGCAGAAAGAATGAAAATGCTATGTTGTGGTCCACACTCTGTTCCCACGGTCCTCTCTCTGGGTGTAGATGGCTTTCTTCATCAGTGAACAATTGGAACTGGTTTGAATCATTTCATTGTTGAAGAGAGCCACGTCCATCAGAATTGATCATTGTATAGTCTTGTTGAAGTGTATAATGATCTCCTGGTTCTGGTCATTTCACTCAGTATCAGTTCATGTAGATTTCTCTGAGCCTCTCTGAAATCATCCTGTTGGTCGTTTCTTACAGAACAATAATATTCCATAACATTCATATACCATAATTTATTCAGCCATTCTCCAACTGATGGGCATCCATTCAGTTTCCAGTTTCTTGCCACTACAAAAAGAGCTGCCACAAACATTTTTTTTTCAATTCCTCTACATTTATCATGCTGCAGAAGAAAAATCAGTATTTTAGCTCATTGTCCAGAGAAGAAAGCAAAAAGCTCATTTTAGGACATGTCCTAAGAACAGTGAATGGGATGATAACCTAGTTTCAAAGATGGAAAAACAACTGAAAATCATAGGCTGTCAAACTTGCAGCTTTAGAATGGAATGGATAAAAGGCATGGGATATTGAAATTCTCCAGTTTGTATTTATAGACCATTTTGGAAAATGGTAAAGAAACAAAAAATAGGAGGGCACAATAATTACTAGTGGATACATCTCATAGAATTTCAAAATTGGAAGGAATCCTAGTGATTATTTTGTATAACTTTCCTTACACAAATAGGAGCCCTTTATGAAATTCCAGATAAAGCCTTTGCCTGGATACTTCCACTGATAGGAAATTCATTCTCTCAAGAAGCAGATCATTCCATTGCTGGACAATTTTTTGTTTAGGTAATTTCTTCCTTTTATTGAAAAGAAATTTTCCATCTTAACTTCTGCCCATTGATTCTAGTAACATGTTCTCAGACTATCTGGAAGAAGTCTTATTCATCTTTTAATAATATTTCTCTCCAATTCTTTGAAGACTTGCCTCATGTTCTGCCTAAGTCTTCTCTGTACTAAACATTCCTTGTTCATTTAACAAGCTTTTATAAAAAAACAAAGACAAAAAAACCCTCATACTTTCCAAACCTCTAATCATCTTGGTTGTCCTCCTCTGGATACACTATAATTTATTAATGTCCCTTTTAAAGTCTAACACTCACAACTGGATATAATATTGAAGGATTGTAGCATCTAGGGAAATATAGTGGTGATTTTTTGGGGGGCTTCTGTTCTGGCAATCTGATTCCAAAATCCTCTGGCTTTGCCCCACCCCCGATCTAGGAATGCTATTGTTTTTATAATCTGTCTGATTCTGAATAGACCACTCCTCAGTTAGATAGCTTCTGGTCTGAGGATAGTCCCACAGATCAAATTCCTGAGACAATAGTGAACAGACCACTCCTTAATTCATTGCTGACTGATAATTTGGTCAGTAAGAATCAAATTCTAGAGACCACTCCTCTGGGCAATAGAATTAGCATGTCAGTGATAAAAAGCCAGATAAATGTGTCTCTTTGCTTCTGTTTCTCTGCTGAATTCTCTTGGAATTTAGTCCTCTTGTTATTGGTGTTACAATTACAGTAAACTTTGCCCCTTGATAAAGAAATGGGTTCAAGTCTGCAAAGACTTTTGAGACACGTTGTGACAATGGTCTGTAACTCCAAATTTTTGGGGTCCCCTTTCCCAAACACAACAATATTCCATATATGATCAGGTAAAACAGTGAAGTGAGACAGATCTCTCTATGTGAACACTATACTTTGGAAAATGTAACCTAAGATTGTTTGTCCTACCTTTTTTTTTTTTCCTCCTTTTTTTGAATTTATTTATTTATTTAATGTTTTCCCTTAGTTACATTTAAAACAATTTTTTTTTACATTTGTTTTAAAGATTTTTCAGTTCTAGGTTCTCTTGCTAATTACCACATGTGTAAACCACATGTAAAGTTATGCAAAACATTTCCATAAAAGTCAAGTTGTCAAAGAAAATATAGATCTCCGACCATAATGAAAATAAAAACTCTCAAGAAAAATTAAGCTAAAAATAAAAAGAGAGATAGAGAGAGAAAGAGAAAATGCCCTAGTCTGTATTCAGACACAATTCTTTCTTTGGGTATGGATAGGATTTTTCATCTTAAGTCCTTCAGAGTAGTTATTGTCCTACCTTTTCCAAAAATTATATCTCAGTGTTGTGTTATACTGGGCTTGTTTTTTAAGAGATTTCTTTCTCCCCACCTACCTTGTTCCATAAAATTCTGCTTTAAGCATGTGGGATGATTAAAATGTTCATATCCTTTTGCTTAGATATTTCATTTATTGGGCTTATTTACCAAGAATATCACAGATAAGAAGAAAATTCTTCTATACACTAAAATATTTGTAGGAGCCCTTTATGTGAAGGCAAGAATTGTAAATAAAGTAGAAGCCCATGAACTAGTAAATGACTTAACAAACTGTGGTATATGAATGCAGTAGACTTATTATGCTATAAGAAATGATAATAGTGATAAACATAGGGAAGCCTGGAAAGATCTACATGAACTGATAGAGAGTGAAGTAAGCATAGTCAAGAAATATAATATACACAGTAAATATAATAATGTAAATGGAAAAAACAATCACACATACAAATCAAAAATGAATATGTAAAACTATAATGAACATGTATGGCTCAAAAAAGAAAAAAAAAAAGATATGAATAGATACTCCTATCCTAACTCTTTGTAGAGGTGTTATGCATCCTTACACACATGTTAAATATGGGACATATTTTTGGAATTTTTTGGATGTATTGATCAGTTCTGGTGATCCCCCCTTTTCAGTCTTTTTTTTTGTCTTTAAAAATACTATTTGTTATTTTTGATTTTTCTTGGGAAAGGGGAAGAGAAGAGATGAGAATCTCTTTTATATCTATAGTGATGTAAAAACAAAGACATCAATAAAAATTTATTAAAATGTCATGTGAAAGTGAAGAGACAAAGACTGCAAGGTGGTTTAGTAAACAATTGTTCCTTTGCCATTCTGGTACACCCTGAAGGTGTTTTCTAAAGCCTTGAAACTCATCTTCTACAAGACATCTTCCAGGACTGAGTGAAGTAGCTTGCATATTGCATCACATTATAAGAGAATTGGGAGGGATCCCCCCCTCCCCCAAAAAAGAGCCTTCTGTAGTATCACTAAAAAGTGGTTATACACTGTTCATTTAAAATCTCCACTGAAGGGTAAACCAAATGGTACAATTGATAGAAAACTGGGCCTGAAGAAAAGAAGACTTATTTTCCTGAGTTCAAATCATGCCTCAGACATTTACTAGCTGAGTGACTCTGGCAAAATCACTTTGTTTACCTCAGTTTCCTCAATTACAAAATGGGGATAATAATAGCACCTTCCTTTCAGAGTTGTGAGGCTATAAATGAGATAAATAATAAAGCACTTAGCACAGTGCCTGGTACAGAGTAGGTCCTATATAAATGGTTATTCTCCTTCCCCTTCTAAGGCAGCCCATTCCTTAGATATTGAAAAGGTTAATTTTCATAAAACCAAAATAGGTTTCTTACAACTTCTACTCATTTTGCTCTTGGTTTATCTTCTATGGCCAAAGAGAAGTCTTTCTTCTACATGACTGTACTTGAAGACAGTTATTATGCCTTTATCTCTTCTCCATTCTATTGATCTCATTGTTTTTTGGTTCATCATTGAAAGATATGATCCTCAGTCCTCTCCCATTCTGGTTACTTTCCTTAGGGGAGGCTCCAGGTTTTCAGTATCCTTCCTAAAAGATGATGTTCAGAATTAAGCACAATATAACCAGATAAGGTCTGACTAGGGCAAACTAGAGTAGAATGAGTGAATTCCCATGTTCTGGCTCCTTTGTATCTCTAAATGTTGATCATGCAACATTATTGACTCATCTTGAGCTTGTAGATCTCTAAGACTCCTTGATCTTTTTCATACAACTATTTTCTAGGCATGACACTCATATTTTTAAAATTAATTATTTGAACTCAACTGTAATTTTTTAAAATTTCATTTTATTATTTTCTTCAATTATCAAGCCTTTTATTTTCTCTCCCTCACCCTACCTACCCTCAACATTTGACCTTTTCCTCTTCTGTCACCTTTATCAATCTGATGGAGTGTGAAGTAAAACTTCAGAGATGCTTTAGTTGGCATTTCCAATTGTAAAATTTTACATATATCCTCATGCATTATAATTTTATTAGATTTGTTAGAATGTTCTAGCTTACTGAAATCCTTAGCTACTGCTATCTTCTTTGTGCCATCTGTATAACACCTCTACTTTTCATGACACTAATTAAAATGGTGAGCATTACAGGGCCAAAAATAGATCTCTGAGGTGGTACTGAGAGAATTACTTCCAAATCATGAATGTAATTTAAGGAGAATTTAAGGGAGGGAATTTCTTTAAGGAAGGAGTGAGGTAGTGCAGTAGATAGAACTCTGGGCCTGGAGTCAGGAAGAACTGAGTTCAAATCCTTCAGAGACTTACTGGTGGCTTGACCTTGGGCTAATCACTTAATCTGTTTGCCTCAGTTTTCTCACCGGTAAAGTGGGGACAATGGTAGCACTAACCTTGCAGGATTGTGAGGATCAAATGAGGTAATATTTGGAAAGTGCTAAGCACAGTACCTCGCACATAGTAAGCTCTATATAAATGCTACCTGTCATTATCATTATTATAGTATCATTAATTTCAACCCTCTTTTTTTATAGATGAGGAAACTGAGTCACGAACAATGACTTTCTTAAGAATTCACAGGCAAGGAGTGGTAAAGCCAAGTTTTGAATTCAGTTCTTTTGATCCACCGATTTCCACTACATCCCAACATTTTACTCTTCTCACATAATGGATGTGAGATAAGTGAATAAAGCAGTAACATGTATAAAAGAAGCCACAGAGAATTCCCAGACCTTATTCTTGGACATTAGGTTGAATCTTCCTCACAAATTATATTCCTAAGTTTACTTTGAAGAAGCAAAATGACCTAATTTACTTTTCACCTGCTTCCCTTTTCCTTTCTCATCTCTAACTTAAGGGGTAGCAGCCAAATAGTGAGAAGGATGAGCTAGAACTGAAAAAAAGCAAAAATCGTGGGAGCAAATGTCAAGTAAAGGAAAGCTGATCTGTTCCTTCAGCAGCCCTAAGTTCTTATCTAATGAGTTCTACCCAGCAGACCCTGGGCTCTTATCCAGTAAGTTCAATGATGGTTCCCTTGTACAGTATCTGTGTTAGCATATTTGGGAACTATGGCTATGTGATGTGGTTGGACAAGGTTCTTTTTGTTCAGTTGTTTCAATCATGTCTGACTCTTTGTGACCTCATTTGGCAAAGATATTACAATGGTTTTTCATTTTCTTCTCCAGCTCATTTTACAAATGAAGAAATTGAGGCAAACAAGGTTAAGTGACTTGCCCAGGGTCACACAGTCAATACGTATCTTAGGCCAGAACTTTCTGATCCCTGGCCCAGTTCCCTATCTCTGAACCACACAACTGATCTAATTTAGTTAGGTTACCCTAAATCATGGGTTGTCTGAGTAAGAAGGTTCTAGTTCTCCTAATCAGGTCAAGATTGGAGGAATCATTAATCTGATCTCTGAATTCCTGTACATGAAATATGTTAGATTCTCAAATACCAGAAAACTGATCTTCTAGAAATCAATAGGAGAAGGTATTTACTGCCCCCCCCCAATACTGTTGTGTTTTGTTTTAATATTGCTTATGCTTAATGAGCAGGATGATTTCAGAAAAACCTGGGAACTGATGCAAAGTGAAGTGAGCAGAACCAGGAGAACACTCTATATGGTAACAGCAATATTGTAACAATGATTATTGTGAAAGACTTAGCTACTGTGATCAAGACAATGATTCAAGACAATTCTGAAAAAGACCCATGGTAGAAAAAAAAATGCTGTCAATCTTCAGAGAAAGAACTGATGTAGTCTAAGTACAGATTGAAATATAATTTTAACTTTATTTTTCTTGCTTTTTTTTTTCAACATGGCTAATTTGGAAATACATTTTATATGATTTCACATGTAAAAATGATATCACATTGATTATCTTCAATGGATGAGAGGAGAGAAATTTAAACTCAAATTTTAAAAAAATCATTTAAAATAAGCACTTATTTATTTTAAAAATTACTAACATTTCCCAATGTTTCCTCCTTCTTTCACTCCTGAATCTCTTATAACAAAGATTCTAAACCTGGGGCTCCATGAACTTGGTTGGGAAAAAAATATATTTTTACTTTCATTAACATTTAACTGAAATTTATCATCTTTTTCAGTTATTTAAAAACATTATTCTGATAAGGGGTCTGTAAGCTTCACCAGACTGCCAGTGTGTGTGTGTATGTGTGAGGGGGTGGAGGTGGGGGTGGGTGAAAGATGGTGGTGGAGGGGGGGCATGATGCAAAAAAGGCTGTTACTGTAATGAAAATGACAATTCTATTTACCTTAATTTACTTATTCAGTATTATGCCAATCAAAGTACAAAAAAAGGTTCTTTTATAGAGTCTGGAAGGGCAAAATGTCAAGAATATTAAGAGAATTAATCAAAAAAGGTTAACAAAGAAAAAAAGAAAGGGAGAAAATTTAGGATCCTCCAAATCTGACATTGCCTGTAGTATTCTGCTCACATAGTCCCTCATTTCAGAAAAGAAGAGAAGGAGGTATCATAGAAAGGATACTTCTACAAGGAAAAGGGATTGAGAGTAGAATCACTCAGACTTGCAGAATTATGTGCTTTGATAAATCAGCTCTCCCTGGATTCATCCCTTTAGGACTGATGGGATAATAAACTGGAGTGACTAAAGGTTAAGGGGATAGAGTATTTAGTAATATCTGACAATTGGTCTTGGGTAAACATATTGAAATCTTTCTATGATCAAAAATTGAGGTATCTCTAATAGGGGATGTTAGAAAATTAAAAATTCTAATTTTTAGAATTACCAAAAGTCCTGAATTACCCAAGTCCTGTAACCTGGCACAAGTAAAATTTAAGACAGACGACTAATTCAGAATCTTTGAGGTTGTCCATTTCCAATCCTCAGTGGTTTTCTTAGGCACAGATGCCCTCACTTCTGGGTAAGTAGCTAAAAGGACCAGACACACAGAGGGAGATCACCTCAGTGCCATGAATGCTCTGACCCTCTGGCACATCACGACTGTAGGACAGAGGTACAGCCCCACCCAGCTGGGACATCCCCAATTTTTCACTGCTGGACCTGGGCTTCCTGAACATGCTGCCAGCTTCCTCTGGCCTCTGCCTATGGTCTTCCTGTGGTCACTGTTCCCCATCAGGATTAAAGACTCAGCACTGGAGGTCATTTTATCTAACCCCTTCATTTTTACAAATGAGGAACCTGAGATTCAGATAGACTAATCAACTTGCTCCAAATCCTACAGGTTGTAAATTGTCGACGTGGGATTTGCACACAGGTCCTTCCGTTCCAAATCCAGTACTCTTTCCATTAGACCATTCCAAGTTGATGAATTCCATACTAGATTTGTTTTCTCTTTCTCCCTTAAGGCCTAGAAAGAAGTGCTAATGGAATCAGTTTCTATCTTTCATCAGCTGTTCTCTCAAGGCTGGGAAGGCATAAGTGTCTCAGGGAAGCCCCCAGGACACGTTCTGTTTATTGTCCAACTCTGCTGTACTTATCTGACTATATGGCTTTTGTGAAAATGTACTATTTTTAACCCTGATAATATTGTAGTCAACTCAATTTCTTATAGAAATTATGAATGTCATAAAAGAGATGAATGGCAGAATAATATTCCATTATATTTCCATGGATGTGAAGGAATGAGCGTCCAGACTCTAAGGATGGCACCCCCGTTCTGACAAGAACCAATCTGTCTTCCCTTTGGTCAATATCTCCTTTTTATCCTGCCTGTAGCATTTTTGTACATAGTTGTTTGCAAAGTGTTTCCCCTTTCACTTGAGAACTCTACGAGAGCAAGGTCTGTCTTTTTTTACAGTGCACAGTAGGGTCTTCATAAATTTTTGCTGATTCACTCATTGAATGCTTGCTAAATGTATAAGTCATTGAGCTCAATTACTTTACCACCTTATTACCTATGGACTGAGAGCTATAGAAAATAGAAGATAACTTGAGAATGGCACTAAATGAACCTGATATTCTCAGCTCTTTCCTGAACTGTTAATTTTCTTAGTGACAGACTGAATTTTGGAAACTTCCAATGAAGGAAGTGTGAAAAAGCTTCAAAACATCTGTATTTACATTGACATAAATGCTTTCTCTATTAGTACATATTGTCACCCCTTAGTGACAGTGAATAGAGTATTAGACTTGGAGATAGAAAGATCCTCAGTTATAACCTGTCCCAGACATTTCCTATGTGATCCTGGGAAAGGCACTTGATAATTGTCAAGTTTTTTTCTTCATCTGTAAAATGGGGATGATAATAGCACCTACCTAATAGTCATATTGAGAGGATCAAATGAGGTCAAATATATTAAACAATTTACAGACCTTAAACTACTTCATATATACTAGATATTATTAGGAGTGGCTAAAACAAATCATCACTTGGGGGGCCTATTGCCTTTCCAAATATAGGTAAGTTGGTCCTCAGATGACTCACTGCCCATTGCTACAATTGCTTTTACTTGAAACCCTTCCAGCTTTGAGGACCTTGCAGAACTCATACTCTATGCAATCAATAAATATTTATTAAGTGCTTACTATGTGTCAGGCAGTGTGTTAAGAGCTGGATACAGACATATTGGGGCTTGCTTGGAGCATATCTAGGTTGCCTAACATGGAGGGACCCTACATTCTGCATTCTACTATTATATAAGGGGGAGTAAACTTTTTTGACTGATTGTGTAGATGAAAAAGCTGCACCTTATGACTGGGACAGCTGCATTCTTTCTTGCCATGTGTAAAAAGCAAAGATTATACATAACTAGAAGGTGCAGTGGATAGAGCACCAGCCCCGAAGTCAGGAGGACCTGAGTTCAAATCTGGCCTCAGACACTTAACACTTCCTAGCTGTGGGACCTTGAGGAAATCACTTAACCCCAATTGCCTCAGCAAGAAAGAAAAGAAAGAGAGAAGGAAAGAAAGAAAGAAGGAAAAGAACCAGAAAGAAAGAAAGAGAGAAGGAAAGAAAGAAGGAAAGATAGAAAGAAAGAAAAGAACCAAGGCTTATGCCCACTCTTGCAATGAGGACTCAGAGTAACACATTTAATGGGAAAGTATGAAAAATAAATAAGCAACAAAATAAACAAGATTGGGTTTATAAGGTGACTTATTCCTGCATGATAACTCAAGGAATCTTTCTTATGAGTCTATGAGGGAATGAGCTAATTAGTAATGATTTTTGTGTTGGATCCCTGGAGCTGCCTATCAGTAAGAGGAAACAGCACTGAATTTTTCTGCTTGCCCTTAAAGATAAAAAATGTGCATTTGAATCTTGGCTTGGCTACTTACTGTCTAACTCTGGAAAAGTTACTTCATCTCTCTGATTCTAAGTTTCCTCTTTGAAATAGAAAGATTATTCTAGATAACCTTTGAGATCCTTTCCAACTCTAGCAGATGATCTTGTGATAATGGTGGGGACTGGTCAATGAGGTTGCAGTTGTTGAAATATGTGTAAACCATTAAACCTTCTGTCTAACACGTGAAACTCTAAAAGCCAGTGTTGACTGTGAGTAAAACTATGTGCTAATTAAAAGACTTTAAATTGACTTAAGAGCTGATGATTCAAGAGGCTTGGGGCCAAAATTAAGTTCACATACAAAAGGATCAATATACTTCTCCCTCAGTCCTTTTCCCCTTTTCCTTCCTAGTGGGAGGGAGGGAAAAAGTACAGTGATCTGCTAGGTAAGGAGAGAGGAAAGCATCTAATCTCCCACCTGGCTATCACATATCTGTGAATACATAGTGTTCTCTTGTGTTTACTCTTTCCTGATTTTAGGAGATTAAATATTTTGAAAGAGGACTCTCTAGGAGACTAATGAAGCTGGGACAACTATCAAAACCAGAAGTCTAACTGGCAAGTGGATCCAGTAACAGCAACAGTGGGGTCTGATGAGAACCAATGAAGTAACTGAGGGAATTTCTTGTCTCAGCCCGGGAGGGCATAATCCCATCAGCTGAAACATTTCACTTAACAATGAGCCAGTACAGTTTCCGTATTCATTGTGCTGTGTGGTATAAAAATTGAGTCTAAGCCTAATTTCTGCCAAATTGCTTTCCAATTTTCCTAGCAGTTCTTGTTGAATAGACAGCACCTCTTCTACTAGTTTATCTTCTTAGGGTTATCAAACATCTCCACTTTAATACATTTTAGAAAGATTTTCATTCAAAGAGGTTTTTTTTTTTTTTTTTAAATGGGTATGTGAAGAAAAGTTTGGTATAACTAAGGCTTTATTATAGCAACACTTATGAGCACATGCATTGCAATATAGTTGAAAAAATGTTACATTTATGTAGACAGAGTTTTATGGTTTATAAAGCATTTTGCATATGAATATTCTCTCATTTGATCCTCTCAACACCCTTGTGAGTAATGAAACAAAACTCCACTCATTAAAGAGTAGAGCTTATTAGTATACTCTTCAGACTTTCCCTAGCAAATGCCTGATGTAATCTCAGGTAATGAGTCACTTAACTGTCCTCTTTAAAGTTGCAAGGGAGTTCTAATCTTTCAGGTCCTCACAGTCTGACTAGTAATGAGCACTTAATATACTAATTAGGCAATTCATGTCTAATCTCAGAGATCAATGACAGAGTTTAGCATCTACTCACCAGTTCCAATTCTAAACAACTTTATTTGAAGTATTTCCTTTCAATCAGGAAGAAAGTAGAAGCTTTTACCTTTGCAGTTGTGATTCTAAAATCAGATATAGTTTTAAAAAAGCATTTATTAAGCACCTACTGTGTGCACAATGAGAAGCAATATGGCATTATGGAGAGAAAGCCGGCTTCAGGGTTAGGAAGGCAGATTCTTTCTCTGCCACATGTTGACTTTGTCACCAGGGACAAGCCAAGGAATAACTCAGGTGTGTGTGTGTGTGTGTGTGTGTGTGTGTCCACTACACCACCTCCTCCCTCCCTCACGCTCTTGAAGACAATAAATTGCAAAGTAGGTGTGGTCACCAATTTGCCTTGGTAGTGGCCATTTTTAATTTTTTACTAAGATCTCCCTAAATTGAGGAAATAAAAGGTCTATTGAAAAATTGCACACAGGTTTGAAACTGTCTCTAAAATCATAAAATATGTTTTGTTCTTGCCTTTTGTGACAAGTGATAGATAAAAAAAAATTTTAGCCTGGGACAAAATACGAGGGAGGGAGGATGGGCTTATGAGTACCATCATGATAGATAGAACCTTCATCCCCATAATGATTGGGGAATAAGGCAGATCTGGCAAATGGGTACCCTAGTGGGAGAGCAGAGGCTGGTGGAGTACTATTAGGCTAGCTATGGGGACAGGGACTGGCCGCTATGTTAGGATAGCATTTCTGTAGTTGGCTAAAGCGCACTCCTTTTCCCCATGTTGGTGTTTGGGGGCAAAGTCCCATTCAGCTTAGGCTAATTATATCTCTGCCTGTGACTTTTCTGTGCCCATTCAGAAAAATAGGAGACAGAGAAGTATCTCCCAGGTCCACTAACCTCCCTCCAGTTTTTTAACAGTTTTTAAGGATGGAATATAGGAGTTAGAGTCAGAAGAAATTTTAGAGACCCTTTATCTCAAACTTTTGTTTTACAGAAGAGAAAATTAAAGAAGGTAATTCACTTGCCCAAGGTCACATTGGTAATATTAGCTTATATTTATATGTACTTTCAAGTTTACAAAGCCCTCTGAATACTATCTCACAAGTCTCCCAATTACAGTGAGATGACAGTATTATTATTATTATCATTATTATTATTAACTTACTTTTATCTATGTAGGAAGCTCGGTGTAAGGAATTTCATTGACTGGTACACATCACCACCTTCTCTGAAATTTTGAAACTAGTCTTAGAGAATTATGTGGGAATTCTGAGAATTTAAATGACTTGCCTCTGGCCAAAATGCCAATAAGTGGCAAAGGGAAGATTTAATTGCAGGTTTTTCTGACTCTGAGGTCAGTGCTCTATAATAACAAAATTACTTCCCCAAGAAGACATTATGTATATTATTTTTGCTATTTTTCAGATTAGGGAACAGGCTGAGAGAGGTTAATGATAAGGATGATGATGATGATGATGATAACTAGCACTTATATAAAGGTTCTAAGATTTGTAAACTACTCCAGCATCTTTGCCAAGAAAACTCCTAATAGGATCTCAAAGAATCAAACATGCTCCAAAGGACTGAACAACAACAACAACAAGGTTTGCAAAGAGCTTTACATATATTATTTCTTCTTATTCTCACAACAATACTGTTAGGCACTATTATTATTTTATAAATGAGGGGATCTTGCCCATTGGGATCATGAAGCTACTAAGTATTGGAGGCAGGATTTGAACCAATAATGATAATAACAGCTAGGAATTGCATAGCACTTAAAGTTTGCAAAGTGCTTGACAAATATTATCTTTACCTTATGAGTAGGTAATATTATTATTTCTACTTTATAAATGAGGGAGCTGAGGAAGACAGTGGTTAAATGACATGCTCAGGGTCATACAATTATCTGAGAGCAGATTTAAATTCAGGTGTGTCTTAAAAAGTCCAGTACTCTGTCCTTGTTTGTCCTTCATTTTTGATGAGGACCAATGACATAATGGGCCGTCTTGGCTTTCGTGTGAATTGGATTTAAGTGAAACCTAATTTCACGAGAATTAGCAAAATCCAGTGGCAAGACAAAAGTCAAGACAATTGATGATGGTCAAAAGTGCAATCGATGACCTTGGTGTCTTTGATGTCTGACCAACCTCTTTGTGGCTGTTGTGACAAATTGTTCTCATCTCTCTCATTGGTCAGGAAGGGGTAAGTTTTCACATGCTTGGGGGTAGACCTTCTCTAACTCACTGAGAGATTTGAGACCCTTAACCCAGTCTGGTGTGTCTGCCAACATTTTCAGTGGGCTACGGCTCCTGTGCAAGCTACAGCTTTTTGGAAGTGTAAATGAGAATGGGGTAACAGGTGGGCACCAAAGCTGGATGGGCAGGGCTCAGCAAGCTCTCACACCAGAGGGCTTAGTCCTCCCCAGCATCCCACACACCTTTCACTGCACTTCTTCCTTCTCCAGCCTCCACCCCCAGAGCTCAAGATCTGTGCTCTGAATATAACAGTGCAGCTGATCATTCAGTAGTCATAGACATACTTGGAGCTGGAAGCCCATTAGGTTGGAACCACAGGGAGTTCTTTTTAAGAGATAATAGTTAAGTAGAGTTATCACAGAATACTGTGACATGTGGCCGGTGTGGGGAGGTTGTGGAAGGACTTAATGATAGAGGTCCAGTTTTGAAAACAGCTAGCTCAAAGATGGCATCAATCTAGCCAGGGATTCATTAGAAAGGGAGAACATCCCCTATCATCTCTTCCTTGGCAGTTTTAATTCTGCTTTTGGTTAAACGAGATTTTAGGTAAAAGGAGTCATCCTGGGGCCAATCGGCAGTTTTCTTTGGACTTGAGAACACTGTCTTCAGAATGGTTCAAATAGATGTTCTACTCTGTGTTTTCTAAAGCCTAGATGAAAGCTCTGGAGGCTTTGTTGACTCCTTTTTCAGTGTAGAACTACACCTGTGATCTTCCATCACACTATACCATAGTAAGCCATTTTCTTCACATCTCATTGATGTAAAAAATCTCTGGTTCTGAGGGAAGTGATGAGGGAAGGGGCGTGGCTTTAATACTTGAAAGATAACACAAACCTTCGAAATTATAGTTGTGGGTAACTGATAATCGATCTTGGCCCTGGGGAAGAGGTCTCTTTACAAAGGAGGAAGAATACATGTGTAGAATATTAATTATACTGTCAACTCAGATGATAGTTGTCTTAGAAAATGGCTTTTTCTTTCTTTTTTTGGCCTGTTAAAAGGGAAGGCTTGTTGGGCAAGGGAAGTGAGTGGTTTCAGAAATTCAGAAATTAGGGTAACAGAGAAAAAAGCCCTAAATCAACAAAATTTTAGTAAAAAAGGAAAATAACAAACAAAATTGTGGCTGAACTCCAGTGGAGGTACCAGGTATTTAGGGGAGGTACATATAATGAATATGAACTTCATGAGTATAGCTTGAAGATGTCTATATTATAGAGGAAAAGCAAAATATGATTGATAGAGGAAAGAATTTGGGACTCAAATCAATTCCTTGGATTTGGTATGCTTTCAAGTCTACCCAACCCATTGATTGTTGTAAGTCTGACCATGCCCACGTTTGATGACCGTGATTTGAGAAGCCTATAGATGGAGGTATATTATCACAGTGAACATTTCATAGGATAATCACCTGTGAATCTTAGATAATCTGACCGGGATCTTAATATAATGTTTTTATGGACCACAGATTAGGAACTCTTGATCTAATGGTATCATATCAGTCCCATTTATGGGACAGTGAAAAGAGTTTTCCATTCAGAGACAGAAGATCTGGAAAAGAAACCTAGATCTGAGAAGACTGAAGCTGTTCAACATGAGATTTCTTAGGTTCCTTCCTTTATCCTTCATAATTATTTTTCAGTGTTTTCATCTTCTTTCTCTTTTTTTTTGGTTACAGGAAAAATTTCCCTACTCATCAGAAAGATTAATCCCTCTTTCTGTGCCCTTGTTCCTGTCCTTTTTTATCTCCTTCAAGATCTCTCCTGCATCATTAATCAATGTCTCACCACTGGCTTCCTTCTATCCCCCAAAAAGTGTATGAATGCTATTCTTGTGTGAGAATCTGAGGCATGGGATTGAGGAATCCCGGTGATATGTACTCCACAAAAAAAGATAGTGAATTTTGCTGCAGAGAATGCAGAGGTGATCCTGTGTTTCTGAATAAGGGTAGAATTCTTTCAAGAGTTTCTAGGGAGATGTTTCACACACTCTTTAGGGGACATGTGGAACTTTTTGAGTGCAAGGACTTTTGCCTTTCTCTGCATCCCTAGCACTCAGCACAGTAGCTGGAACATAAGAGGTGCTTAATAAATGCTTGTTGACTTAACTTCAAAGCTATAGGCATAAGAAAAGCTGGCCTGTGTCTCTGATTTTCAATTTGTCTCTCTAGAGATTTTACCCTTGAGGGAGATGGGCCTTACTTATGCATTTAATTTTGTGTGTTTTTTTATATATTTTTGTCTTAGAACTTCTCCAAATTCTATTTGTTGTTTTATTTGGAAAAATGAATTTGCTTGCTGTTTGCTATTTGTGATGAAGATTTTGTGGTGTGTGTATGTGTGTGTAACCAGCATTTGGTGGGAGTTAGGCTGTCAAATGTATGCAAAGGTTTAGCAACTAGGGAAGTGACTTTTGTTCCGAACAAGATTCATATCCTTAGATCTACAGTGTTTGAGAGGATAGAGAGATATAAATCAAGTCTAATACCTATCTTGGAAATGGATAAGGAAAAAATAATTATTCCATTTGATCCTCACAATAATCCTAGGATTATATATCCTATTATTACCCTCATTTTACTGATGAGGAAACTGAGGCAAATAAGAGGTTACACAACTTATCCATGATCACTAACTAGTAAATATCTGAGGTTGAATTGAAACTTAGAATTTCCTGATTCTAGGTTTAGCACTCTAACCACTGTACTCCCTAGGCTCTCAAAAAATGTTGAATGAATGAAAATATGAAAAAAAGAGAATGAAGGAAAAAATTATTGAACTTTCAGCATGTTGTATAAAATAGAGATATGAAGTCAAAAGTATACTGGACTTTGGAGTTCAGACATTTGGGTTTGTATTCTAGCTCTGACACCATTTGTGTAACTCCTGAATAAGCCATACAATCTTTAGTCTTTGTCTACATGTGCAGGATTGGTATGAAGAAAACTACTAATAAGCTTTAAATAAAAAGTATCATATAAATATGATTTACTATTATTGATTTATAGAATAGAATATTGTACTTGCAGTCAGAAGAAGTGGATTTGAGTCTCATTTCTATCACATTGGGTTTCATTCTTTTCTTTAAAGTGAAAAAGTTGGACCAGATGATTCCTAATATCTTTTCTAGATAGCACTTTTCTGAGAATAGAAAAAGTGGACATTTCTTTGCTTGTTTGTAAGCAATGGTCAGTAATCTGTTTTCTTAAACAATTGGAACCTCCAAACCCAAAAATTTGATCTATTTTTTCACTGACATCCTGAAATACAGTATTTAATGATTTTCATTGATTGTACTAGGGAATGAATTTTTTTTTTTTTTTTTAACCAGGGAAACCCATAAAGGAAAGACAAACCCAAGATGGCTAATGATCTTTCTTCTGCAGTATAGTGGCAGAGGGGCAAAAAAAGGTGGCAAAGAGTGCTAAGAACTATCATTTTTTTACTTTCTACACATATCAACTTGACTACTGTGAGATCTTGTTCAGTTTTCTCTGAGAAAGAAATCAAAGAAATGTAACCATGTTTACAAATCTGCCTGTTACATATAAATGATGTTTAAAAGGCTCAGAGGGAGAAAAGGCGAAACTCTCAAAGCACTATTTTTAAAAAAAAATTAATTATGGACTTAGAGTCCAGTTAAAGTATAATCTTTAGTATAATAATAATAATGATGATAATGATAATAAAAATCACCCTGCTGGAAAATGCAGAGTTTCAGCAAAGAAGCCATCTTCAATGCAAAATAACTTTGACAAGGAGAGCTTCAAAGGCAGATGAATGAGTGACTGACTGCAGTGGTTACCGAGGTAACTGGATCTTGATTGGAAGGGGAAAAAAATCATAGGGAATTCAATCTTTGGAGCAAATAACATACTCTCATTAGACTGCTGGTTCTCTGAAGCCCAGGTCCCCTGTTTCTTTTGTCTTCTTAGTCCTTTTCTAAAAGAAACATTTTACAGTATAGGTTACTGAAAGACAGGTGGATGTAGTGATGAGTCCCAGATCTGGAAGCAAGGAGATCTGTATTCAAATCCTGATTTTGACTAGGTTTGTTACCAGAATCCCAGTTTTTCTATATGTAATATAGAGTGTAATAATAACACTTGCTTCATGCAATTATTGTGAGGATCAAATGAGAACTAGCAGATGCTTTTATTGTTACTCCCTGAGCTAAATGTTGTAAGTGGCTAATGAATGAAAAAGTGAAGACTGAATGTCTTACATTAGAAGTCTCCTAAGGATAGGAATCAGATCTTCTCTGTTACACTGCTATGTAACATAGTTGCTCTGGCCAAGCCTTTCTCAGGACTAGCCTTGTTATATTTTAACTCCTTAAGGATTCTCTTGTACTATGAGAAATTGTGATTTCTATTTTCTTGGTCATTGCCTTGAGTTTCATTCTCCCATTTATTGCCTATGCCTCTTACTTTTAGGTGTCAGGTGACTAGCAACCCAGACCCATTGAGCCATTTAATTAGCTTTTACAAAAGGAAATTTTCTTCAAATATTTAACAAGGAAAAAACATACAAACATTTCCCTCAACATTGGGAGGCATAATCTCCTTGTACCAATTTAGTCTTGGGTGAGATAAAATTAGGTTCACAGTTTACCTTAGTTTCTAAAAAGCATTAGTCTCATTGAGTTTAACTGCTGAGAGAAATGATTATTAATAACCAATGATTTGAAAAGATTCAGAGTTCTCCCTTTTTCTAAAGTCCTTATTTCAAAGTTTAGCCTTTTGAAAGATGTTACTGATCATAAGCTTTGATTAACTTTCTTATGAATTTTATTTAGATTCTAGCCAAGTGGGTAAGTCATTGTTTCTACTCAGCTTTGGGAGGTAGGGAGATCAGGGTGATATTCTTTGAATAGATTGTCCAAGGCTGGGGGTAACTTAGAAGTAACTGACATAATCAAAGTTTATTTAAAAATAGGTCCAGTCCCTCGTTGTAATAGTCATTCTTTCATTACTTGTTAACTAATCAGAGTTGATTGCCACCCTCTGTAACACTTTCCTTTCTAAGGGCTGTGAACCCACCATGATTGTCTTTGGCATTCAGGAGTGCCACTGACCTCTTTTTATTACAATGCTAGCATTATTAATAACATGACTAATTACCTACAAATTATGTCTCCAGCTTTTAAAATGTCATATTCCAAACCCTGATTTGACAAGTTCTAGCTTTTACCTGGCTGACATCCCCAACTCATGTTCCCAGAGATCTCTGCTGGGAGGTTTACCACATCTGGCCTAGATTCCTGGATCCTGCTAGTCCATGCTCTGGAGACAGATTAGTGTCCTTGACTTCTTGCACTCAGAATAGAAAAAAAAAAACAAAACCCAAACAAAATAAATCAAAGACTCAGGCCCTTTCCTTGAGAGGTCATAGATTCATTTGAGAAAAAAAATGACCTATGACTTCTCACCTTTAGCCAGTGATATGACTGAAGGAGCCACTTCCATCTTTAGACCTGAATATGGTTATTGCTAAGTCAGAACTTTTTAAGGGATACCTATAGTTTGGCTATGAAGTCAATGGAGAAAAAGTTGCTCCTAAACATGGGGTAAGCCAACAGAGAATGTATGGACATTTTTCCAGTTCTCTGTTTTCCCCAAAGCACTTCCCTCACATCTTCCACATGGATGGTGCCATTTTGCCTGGGCATTTGTCAAATATACCCCCATTACTCTAAAGGGCTTAATTAATATTCACTATGACTCTAGATGTCATGAAATACATACACACACACACACATATATGGAACTGAGAAAGTACTTATGGAATTGTTCCATATAATAAAAATAACACTAAGCTTTTTATTTCTGATTTTGTTTCCAGTTGTATGACCTTGGAGAAGACACGATTCTCTCTGAATCACAGAATCTCAGAGTTGGAAGGGACCTCATCAACATCTAGTTTAATCCACATCTGAACAAAAATTCCCTTCAAAATATATGTGACAATCATGTAGTTTATGCCCAAGGAATGTAAAAGGAGGCAATCCATTACCTCTAACACAATCTATTTGACCATTGGCTACTTTAATTATTTGGAAAAATTTTCCTCCTCATGTAGTATTTTTGTGGGGAGGAGAGTCCTTTTCTCTGCTGGCAGAGAGGAGCCTCTCAGACACTAGATGCACGAACTTCTGGGAAATATGGACTCCAAGAAACAGTGCTGTTTTCTTCACAACCAGAGAGAAAGTAAAAGATTCTCATGGGAGAAGACACAACATAGCGAGAGAGGTTGTTTTGTGTGAAAGACTTGAGTTAAGAGATAGATTTGAATTTGGAGCAAGAAAGTAGACTGGGAATGATTTATTGAAGGCAAAAGCTGGCATTGAGTTACTATTGGGATCTCTGAAGCAGCCAACTTTGCCTGTCATAAATAGCATGGCAGCCTTGTAATGTCTTAAGTAAAGGTGAATTTAGTCACTATTGAATTTGTCCTAGCAAGACAACTAAGACAGACTGTGTTGTTTTCTTGACCTTCCCCACTTTCTTCCCCTAGATAGTGAGTGTAAAATCTAAATCTTATCTGATCTTCTGGTTGTTTACTTGATAATTTAATTAGTAGTTTAAAGCCAGCATACTCTAGATAACAATAAGATCAATTTTAATAGTACTTGGTTTTGTGATTCTTATTGGTAAAGGGGAAATAGTGAATGAGGGATGACATGCAGAGATCAAAAGATAGAAAGGAAAAAGGTTGGAGCCAAAGTGCCACCTTATTCTAACTTGATTGAAATAATAAAGAATCTTATAATTTTGATGGGTTAATGTTTGTTATATTTCCTGAAGCAAGGCAAAATGGTCTTGGACCTCTTTCCCTCAATATTGTTGGCAAATAGAGTCTGAGTAATGAGTAAGTATATTAAAATGATGTATGGGAGGCTGGTTCAATAAAGATTCCCTCCAAATCAGGAAAATTCATTTCCTTCTTTTTTCTCTCTGTTTCTAGCCTGTTATTGAGTGAAAGTGGAATGCAAGTTGAAACTGGACCTGTGCTAGAACCAGCTCCAACTGGCTTAAGAGAATGTAGTTAGTGGCAGTGCAGGGAGTTGTGGGAACCCCCTCTGGTCAACGCAGGTCCAACATGAAAGAATTCACGAACCTGAAAAGTCTGACTGGCAAAAGGGAAGTTTATTCTGCTGGCTGAGAAGCAGTTTTGCTAGGAAGGCAGCCTTCTCAGTGACAAGGTCCTGGCAGAGAAATAACAAAGATTATCATTGAGAGGGTCTCTTTATAGTGGGCAGGAGTCCTGGCAGGCAGCTGTGCCAAGAAAAGAGGTCTCTTGGCAAAGCATAATCCTGCTTCGGACTTCTGCAAAAATTTGGAGTTCACAATGGTCATTTTATTGGCAGTCTGGGAGCAGGGCTTCCATTGAATGAAATTCCTTCAATGTTGTCACTGCCCCAGGCCTAGATCTCCAGATGAATGAGACCACTTAAGTTTGAGCTAAATAGGAGTAGTCCTGGGCCAATCTTAATGAAACCACTTAAATGCCCTGAAGGGGTGGGGGGTTCTCTGTCAAAGGAGAGCTTCAGAGCTCACCCCAAAAGTCAAGAAAGACAGTTTCAAGGTAATCCCCGTCAAATGGATTGTTAAATTTTCAGTGTTAACATTTATATCTTGGAAACTGACAAACCAGGGCTTGATTTATAGTTTTGCTTATTGTCTGGATTTTAAAAAGCAATGGGGAAAATTCAAATAATATAGATTAAAGTTTGAAGTGTGTCTTGCACAGAATTTTTTTTTGCTGAGAGCCAGTTGTTAAACATTTACCAGTACACCAGTGCTAACTTCAAAGGGAAGTCATACCCTTTGGAACTGATTAAGTTGGGAAAGAATGCTCTACCCACAGTCTGAAGATGGGGCTAGCTAAAGAGGGCATAGCTGATTACTGTAATATGACCTCTAACCCCAACAAACTCCTACATGTATTGATATTTAGCTCAAGTCTCTCTGTTTGCAATTTCTATTCACTGTTCTTATTTTTTTTTCTTATGGGACCAAAAAGAGCAAGTTACTCAACTATTCTGCTCCCAATTCTCTCTGCCATTTTTCTTACTTCTTAGATTTCCTCATATGAGAGGTCTTAATATAGTATGCTGTAAGTTATTGCTTATCCAAAGTTCACATTCTCCTATAACTATCTGATTTAGGATTAGGAAATACCTTATAATTCCTGTTAAAAGATGTCTATCTTCTCCAAATTGACAGAATCAATGAAGAAGACAAGTCAATCATATTCTTGGGTTAAAATAAAAATTGGACTAAGTTGAGAGTTTAAATGAAGATGGACAAGAACCAAAGCTAAATGATGAAAGCAACGCTATAACCTTTGATTTTCTGGTCTATATTTCTGGTTTTATTATATATATCTGCCAGCAATAAACCTTTCTGTGATTTCTGTTCTGTGATTTGCTAAATTCCAAAGCTATAGAAATCACATTCCATAATTTTTTATTTTTCTTGTTCTTTGTCTTCCTCTTTTTCCTTCTCTTCTTCCTCTTTCTCCTTTTCCTTTCTTCTACTTCTCCTTTATTTTTCCTCCTCTTCTCTCTTCCTCCTCTTTCTTCTTTCTTCTTCCTCCTCTTTCTTCTTTCTTCTTCCTTTCTTCCTTCCTTTCCCTTCCTTCCTTCCTTCCTTCCTTCCTTCCTTCCTTCCTTCCTTCCTTCCTTCCTTCCTTCTTCCTTCCTTCCTTTCTTCCTTCCTTCCTTCCTTCCTTTCTTTTTCTTTCTTTCTTTCTCTTTCTTTCCTTCCTTCCTTTTTCTTTCTTTCTTTCTTCCTTCTTTCTTCTCCTCCTCCTCTTCCTTCTTCTTCTTCTTTCTCTTCTTCCTCCTTTTTCTCCTCCTTCTCTTCCTCCTTTTCTTTCTCTACTTTCTCTTCCAGCAATTCATTTTGATCCAGAATAAAAGGTAAGAGAAGGAAACAAAGGCCATTAACAGCTAGGCTTGCTTTATTATCCATATATGTCAATAACTAAACCCCATGACTTTGATCTAAGAGTTTTGCCAGCAAAGAAACTTTGAAAAGTAAACCAAAAAAGAACTAAGAAACCCTGCTATCTCCATACATGTGCAAGGCTCTGTGGTAAGCAGGAAAGACATAAAGATAAAACTTAAAGACTCTCTGCCCTCAAGGAGCTTAAATTCTGCTGTGAATATCTAGAACATATACAAAGCAAATAAAGACAACATACAAAGAAAACAAAACAGTTTTCTACCATGAAAGAGAAAAGATTTATAGACAGAAAAATAAATCAAAGACCACTACTAGGTTCTGTAGTACAGAGTATCACCGTTGTTAAAGATCTGAGAGATCATCTAAGCCAACTCAGTACATGAACAAATAATCATTGATTGATTCTATAGGAAGAACCTTTTTCCTTTCTAACCCTCACTTAGGTAAGACAATAGAAAAGGGCATGGTGGGTATTTTGGTAGAAGGAATACTTACATTAGGAAGTCTGCTGTTTTTTGTTTTTTATTTCAAGACCCAAATGATAAAACTGATGGATGGTGGTATTAATAAAAACCTGTGTATTCATAAATCTACGCTGCCTTATATCGCTTTGGTGATCATATCCAAGGCATGACCAGAGTCTGTGAGGAAATCATAGCAGTGAGAAAGTGCTGTCAACAGCGAAGGGATTCCTCCTTGTTTGGATTGACAAACTGAACCCAGCATCATCAACATGTCTCCCTAAGCCTTGCAATCTTTCAGGTTGATACTAAGTCTTTTCAAGATCGGGAGACAAGCAAGAGGTGAGACACCTTGGATAAAACATTCTATTAAGGAGGGGGAAGGGTTGCTTCAGTTGTTCCAAAGCAAGATTTAATTCATGAAACACAAGGGTACAAGTGAAATAGCAACTGATAATGAGTACACAGCTAGTGATTTCCCTAATAAATTAACTGATGGATCCAGAAGGGTGTGCTAAGTATTTTTTTTTTTAAATGTTGACAAGAAGGAGCTATTTTGAGAGGAAAAAAATGTCCTTAAAGGGGATTGCCAAGGAAGAGAAATCAATTCCTGGATTTAAGACTGCTAAGGATGGACTAAACAGCTGTTAGGATCTAATGCTTCTGGTGATTTCAAATAGAAGCCTAAGTAAGTCTATCATTCTGAATATCCCAGGGCACTGAAGGGCTTTGGGAACAGCAATTTTCCAGTGGATCTGAATTCAGTCTTAAAACTTGGGTTACTATATCATATTTTGAAAACTGATATTACAAATTATCTTGTTCTACCTTGCATCCAAAGCAGTGTTGATTTTAAATGATGCCTCTGTTTATTTTAGGGCAGTTAGGTGGCACAGTGAATAGAATGCCTCAAGTCAGAAAGTTCTGGTTGAAATTTGATCTCATTCACTTCCTAGTTATGTGATCCTAGGCCAGTCACTTAATCTTATTTGCCTCAGTTTCCTCATCTGTAAAAATCAGTTGGAGAAGAAAATGGCAAGCTATTATATAGTATCTTTGTCAAGAAAACTCCAAATGGAGTCACAAAGAATCTAATATAATTGAAAAACAACTGTGTTTATTCTAAATCACTTGATGGCTCCTTTGACACTATCAAGGTCATTTTCTTGCCTCTCAGCATATCATTGTTCCCACTTTTGAGGGAGAGAGTAATGCAATCAAATCAACAGCCTATTTGTTTTTATCTATAATTCTATACTGTTCTTTGCTTTTCACCTGTAGCCACCACCTAGGAAGGAGTAGACACCCCAAAGAAACTTTGAAGGGTTTTTGATACTAGAGAATTGTTTGCCAAGATAAGAGAATTTATCACAAATTAACCTTGAAGGAGACTGTCTCCTCAATTTTTAGACTTCCTTGTAAGATTTTGGAGATCCTGTTAGAGATATTAATGCATCTCTAGGTGACAAAGTAACAAAGCATGTTTAAAGTATGAATAACTGAATCTCACAATGTCATATCCTCAGATCAGAAGAGAAAAGGAAATATGATAGATAAGACATTCCTCCTCAATTATAATTGAGATTGTTAATATAGGATTTAATTATTGGCACCAAAAGAATAGTATGAGTTTTGGAGTGTATTCTAAGCCAGCAATTTTCAAAGTATGGGACCCTTTGGGTCCTTGAAACCATTTCAAGGAATCTACAAGGTCAAAACTATTTTTACAATAATACTTAGATATTTTCACTTTTAATATGGCAAAATAAATAGCTATAACCTCTATAAATATCTATAATTCTATTTGTTGAGTCCTCAATAATTGAAAAGACTATATAGAGGTCCTAAAGTAAAATATTTGAGAGCCATTGCTTTAAATCATCAATAAAGATTTGTTAAGTGCTCATTTTGTGCCAGGCATTGTACTAGGTACCAGAGATACAAAGTGAAAAATGAAACAGTGCCTGCCCTCAAACAACTTCCATTTCATTTTGGGGAGTAGATAAGACATAAACCGATGCAAATTAATTTAAAATATGGCAAAGTAATTTTTGGAGTGGACATTAGCAACTGGGGAATTAGGATAGGCTTAGTATAAGAGTTAGTACTTAAGTTCATTCATGAAGAAAGTTAGGAATTCTATAAGTAATGAAAAATGGCATTCCAGGATTGGAAAACAATTTATGTAAAGACATGGAGAATAGAAATGGAATATCATGTATTTCAAATAGCACATAGGCCACTTTGGCTGGAATTGTTTGTTTTTCATTCTCAAAGAGCAGCATTGAAATCACAAAGGTGATGTCTTCACTTGCATGTGAATTAGATTTAAGTGAGGTAGAGCTGCACAAAGTTGTCAGGCTCATAGTCTCTTCCAGTCATTGAAGTCCAGGGCAAGACAAAAGTCAAAGAGACTAGAAATGGACTTGGATGCAATGGATGACCTTGGTCTTTCCAAATTAAGATTTTTTTCCCCAGTCTTCAATTTGTCTGAGGCAATATCTATTCAGTGACTAAGGGTTACATAAAGAATTGAGAAAAAAAAAAATAAAGTCCATGAAAGAGACTATTGTGCTATCTGCCTGGAAATATAAAATTGAAGGAACCAGATTGTGAAGAGATTTAAATGCTAAACAGAAATGTTTGTGTTTGCTCCTTGCTGCAGGTGGGATATTTTCAAGCTTCTCCAGCAGGAGGATGATGTGATCTATGCTTTAGGCACATCAGTTTGGCAGCCGTATGGAATAGGGATTAGAAAAGGGAAATACTGAAGTCAAGGAAACTAATTAGGAATCTAGTGAAATAATCCAGTAAGAGATGATCAGGACCTGAATAGGGTGGTGGTTGTGTGAATAGAGAGGAAGGGCATGGGTCCCAGAGATATTTTGGAATTAGAATTTGCAAGACTTGGAAAATGGTTGAATTTGGAAATTGAATGAGAAGAAAAAGTGGAAATTATGAATCTGAGTGATTGGATATATAGATGACTGGGTATATAGATCCAGACTATGGCTGAATATAAAAATTCAGTGAGTTGTCTGCTTAGAGGTGATAGTCGAACCCAAGGAACCTGATGATGATGATGATGATGGTGAGAGGGAGAAAAGAAAAAGAACACCCAGGATAGAGACCTGAGGTGTACCCACATATGTGGGGGCTGGGGGGGAGGAGGCAGAGGAATATGAATGATGATTCAAGAAAGGAGGCTTGGAAGGCTCAGCCAGACAGTGAGGATGAGAACCAGGAGAGAACAGTGCCATTACAATTCAAGAAGGAAAGACTATTTAGGAGAAAGATATGGTCAATAGTGTCAAACATTGCAGGCAGGTCAAGAAGAATGAGGCTATAATATCTGGCTGTTAAGATGCCACATGTATCCTTGAAAGGAGCAGTTTCATTTGAGTGATGACGTTTCATCTCAGTTGCATTTGTCAACGAATCTCATATAAAATGTATGAGAGACTTTTTTTTTTGGTGTTGAAATGTGTGGGAATTAGTGTAATTCAGTAGAATGAACTTTACTTTGGGACTCATGAGATCTGAGAACAGGATCCTAAACTTGTCGTGCCACTAAAAAACTCTGATTTGTACCAACTCATTTCAAAGAATCGTAAGATCATAGATTTGAAGTTGGAAGAGACTTAAAAGTCATCTCATCCATTTCCTTCATTTTACAGATGAGGCTGGGAATAATTAATTGACATGCTCAAGGCCCCACATTTAGTAAGCAGCAAAGATGGAATTCAAGTCCAGGTCTACTGTTTCCAGACCTAGCATTCTTTCTACTTCAGTTTGACAAGGGGAGCCCTGAAACTCTCTTTCTCTTTCTATCTCTCTGACTTTAGAGCTCTCCTCAGAGAGACCTGCCCCAGGGAATCAAGATAAAGTGGTTTCATTCTGTTATCTAGGTGGGGCTAGTTGAATACAGGACCACTCCTACTTAGTGGGAGCTGGAGATTCCAACTTGATTGAGTTGGAGATTAGTCCAGGGACACATTCAATTCCAAGATTTTCTATTCTGATTCCAACACAAACTGCTCCTAGCCCCCACCAAGAGCTACCCCCAGCTTCTAGCCAAGGTTTCAATTATAAAAAGAGGCAACTTGGGGCTCACTCCTTGTAGAAAGCCTAAAGTAGCTTGCTCAGCCACAACCCTCTGCCTGCTGAAATGATATTCTCTTTCAGCGTTACCCCTTCTTTATCTTTCTCTCCTATTTCCCTTATAAGATCTTATTCACCTCTCTTTGGGATTTCTCTGCTAGAAACATTATCTCTCTCTCTCTCTCTCTGCCAGGACTCCTCCACTAAAAGCTTTACTTCTCTGTCAGGATCTGCCACCAAGGAATTCAGTCTTTCTAGCAAAGGCTGACTTCCCAATGCCATTAACACACTTCTTTGTACCAGTCTAGCTTTTAGGGTTCATAAATTCCTTTACAAAGGACCTCTGCGCCGACCAAAGGGGTTCCCACAACTCTCTGCATTGCCACTGACCTCTTCAAGTTCTCTAGTTCAGTGAACACCTGTGAGACAGGAAGACCTGAGTTTAAAACTAACCTCAGACAATTACTAGGCAAGTCATTTGGCTACTATTGCTTCAGTTCCTCACCTATAAAAACAGGGATGAATAATAGCATCTACTTTCTATGACTTGGAGAATCAAATGAGATATTTGTAGAGCACATAGCACAGTGTCTTTCACATGGCAGACATTTACAAATGTTTGTTCTCTTCCCCCTC
This sequence comes from Sarcophilus harrisii, assembly GCF_902635505.1. Taxonomy (NCBI): domain Eukaryota; kingdom Metazoa; phylum Chordata; class Mammalia; order Dasyuromorphia; family Dasyuridae; genus Sarcophilus; species Sarcophilus harrisii. The sequence goes on along the minus strand of NC_045427.1, from coordinate 510,596,525 downwards.
CCTCTTCTCATGTATAAATGAAGCTTAATTCATTTAAAATCTCTTCCAATCCTAACAGTCTAAGGTTATAAATTTATTTATTCTGAGGGAAATCAGTATCTTTTTCTTTTTTAATCCAATGTTGACCATGGACAGGTCTCTGTACTTCCACAGACATAGGTGGATAGATCCTTTGGGCAACATTTCTTCATGCAAAACAAGAGATTCCCAATATATCACTACTTTAACTGCTTGGGTGACATTTGGACCTTCCAGAACAAGCATGCCAGTAGTGGCAAGGGTTGCTTCTTTAAGCTCTGATTCTAGTTTGCCTTTCATCATCTTTAGCTCAGAGACTGAATGAGCTCTAAAATACAAACCCTTACTTCTTGAACCTTTCATTATTCAACAGCAAGTTACTGAAGGCCTTTAAGGTTAGAGAGACTTTTTAAAGGTTCTGTAAATCATTATATTTGCATAAAATGCTCACTTCAACTAAACCCTCTAAGCTTGCAAAAGGTATTCACTATTGAATACTAATTACTCAGTCTACAGAATGACAGAAAATTAGTACTATGAGGAATTTAAAAATCACCTAGTGTAACATTTTCATTTTAATAATGGAGGAAGCAAAGGACCAGAAGGTAAATTCACTTGTCCAAGAATTTTGCAAGTTTAGAGAGATGATTTCACTGGAATTAGATTTTTCCAGTATGGAAAATCCTTCTGCAAGTGCAGACTGCCGACTCATCTGCAACTCATAACCTTTGAAAAAAGGCAGTGAAAGGTTAGGTGGCTTGTCCATGAAAACATTGCCAGCATGTTATCAGAAGCAAGTCTTAAATCCTCATCTTCCTGGATTCAAAGCCAGTCCTCTAGTCACCAAGCCATGTTGCCTTTATTACCTAAGTTTATCATTTCATGATATTTATTTGTATGTCTGTGGATTGCCTTTCCCTGGCCTGCCACATATAGCTTGAAACTAGAAGTAGGGGATTATTCTATAAAAGCACATAGATATAAGTGAGAAATATTGAAAAAGATCACTTAGGATTTTTAAAAGGACTAAAGGAGACTGGACCCAGCAAAATTATTCCATGTAAGCTTGTGTCTTTTGGTTTTTTGGTTTCACTTTGTTTTGTCTATTAGAATCTGGTAAATACTGCGAGGGAGTCCTTTCTCCTCTCCAGGCTACTGTTCAATCTGTAATAGATGCAGAATTCTAAGAATAATCTTTTCCCCAAACCACTAATCTTCTTATAGGAAAAGAAATAAAGTGGAGAGCCTATAATATAATATATTGTCAAGCGAATTAATGTAAAACTAACAACTAAAACCTAGAACTAGGGAGCCACAACTTTGGCTGGGTGGCCAGGGCTCTTCCCCAAGGCACTGAACACAAAGGGTGCTGACAACCCTTAGCAACAGCATCATTAGCACAGAAACAGCTAACTAGATACTTAATCAGAAGAATGCTACTGAATGGTTGGTTAGGATATTCTCCCTTTTTTGTAAGTTTATTTATTTTTAATACACATTGCTTTATGAATCATGTTGGGAGAGAAAAATCAAAGCAAATGGGAAAAACCATAGGAGAGATTAAAAAAAAAAAAAACAGAAAAAAGAAGTGAATGTAGCATGTGTTGGTTTACATTCAGTCTCCTTAGTTTTTTTTCTGGATGCAGATGGCATTTTCTATTCAAAGTCTGTTGGGATTGCTTTGTCTCTGAACTACTGAGAAGAACCAAGTCTTTCATAGCTAATCATTGCATATTCTTGCTATTGTTGTGTACAATGTATTCCTGGTTCTGCTTGTTTCATTCAGGATCAGTTTATATAAATCTTTCCAGGCCTTTCTACATTCAGTTTGTTGATAATTTTTTATAGAACAATAATATTCCATTATTTTCATGTATCAGGTATGCTTCCTTCTAGTGATTCTCATGGCAGCCTCCTCAGAGATGTTCTTATGCCAGTGTTTCTCCCTATTTCTTACATCATATTCTGGTACCTTCCTCCCTCCCTGCCTCTCCACAAAATTTATGCCACTTGTTTCATGCAAAAATCCCCACCTATAGCTCTGCCTGCGAGGGTCAGAGAGATGGAGATGTTTCACAAGGCAGGGAGAAGAATGAGGATGAGCAATACTTACCTATCCCTACCATGTGGAAGCCAGAAGAGCTAACTTGTTAACCATGTTACAGTTTTTAGAGAAGATATATAAGCCTCTGATCTTTTTTCTTCCTTTCTTTTACTTGAATGGAATATCTATCACTAAAGAAGATTACTGGAAATTTCTTTGTCTCTGAATTGAATGTTTATCACTCCTTATCCCAGTAGAGTTGAAAATGAAGGTACCGCAAACCTTTCAAGATGCTCAGACATAACTCTTTGTATGTTTTCTCTTCCCACTGGACTGTGAGCTCCTTGTGGGTAGGGTCCATGTTATTATCTTTGTTTATATTCTTAGCCCTTGCCATAGTGCCTCCACAAACTAAGTACTTAATAAATGCTTTTTCGGAAAACATCATTGATCTTAATAAATGCTTATTGATAGTCTCAATGAAAGCTTGCTGGAAGAAATAGCTATTATTAGTAGTGGAATGAGAGGAGGTTGAGATGCCAAAAAAAAAAAAAAAAAAAAAAGACATCTTTTAGAAGAGGTATCTAAGCGGTGTAGGAGATAGAGCACCAGCCCTGGTATCAGAACACCTGAATTCAAATCCTGCCTCAGACAATTGACACTTACCATTTGGGTACCATTTAACCCTGATTGCTGCCGCCCCTTCCCCCCCAAAAAAAGAAGAAAACAAAATGAAGTTCGGAAGTAGACACAAGTAAACAAGGCAATTTTATCATTGCTGTGATAAATATACAAAGCTGAAATTCAGAGTTTTATATACAGCCTACTATTTTTAAAAACAGTGAAATGTTCATGTATGTTTATGATTTTAAGTCATATATGCATATATACATAGATGATCATCTCTTATATAATTATAACTTCAAATAATGTGAATTAAATTACATGCAACAACTTTAGAGGGTTCATTATTTGCATTAATCAGGATCTTTCTGTATATGAAAATGCAAATATACACATATACATACATATGCAGGCATTAAGTAAGTGGGACTGCGTTAAGGTATTATAATGAGTGCAAAGAAATGTTACTCACCAAAAGGCCATTTTTGGTTTCTGGTTCTGTGAAAACCTGTCTCCTAGCAGAACATCTACCCTACATTTTGCTTATATATAGTGAGCTTATAATACCCTTACCTGGAGGGTCCTGGAGATAGGGGAAAGGTAGCTGGAAATCCTCTACCAAGACCTTTCCTACTCTATCCTACCCTGCACAAGAAGCCAAGGTAGTTGGTACCCCCATTTCCACTGCCTAGTGCTCTCAGCTTGACGACTAGTTAGACTGATTTCCCAAGAAAGATTAGTTGAATGGAGCTGAGGATTGAATGTGCTTCCTTCTTTGGCAGAAGAGGTCTGACTTTGGGATGGAATTTCCCATTCTACTTCCAAGATGGTATTTCCACCTTTTGGCTTGAGATGACCCTTCCCCCAACCCTGCTATGTAGGAAGAAGGTGCCTCCAGCTGCTTTGAAAATTTACAGCTTTTCCCTCTGCCAGAGGTAGTTTTATGTTTCACAGAGCAGACGTGCCTGGCAGGATTTTACAGAGTATGTACAGCTCCCCAGAAGATGCTGTTTGCTGCCTGCTGTCTGTGGTGCTGCTGCAGGTAAGAGCGGCTCCCAGCTCGCCAGCTAACTGAGGGCTCCACAGGAACTTCTGACAGCCACTCTCCTCCCTTCGTTACCATGAACTTTGGTCACAAGTGTCCCATAGCCAGAAGACTGGTTATGACCAGTCCTTGATCATAACGCTCCTCCCTTTCCTTGTCTTCAGAAACTAATATCTTTTCTTCCTTTCAAGGTTAAAATCCATGTTGACTCACAATAATTTCTTGAAAAGAGAGAAGCAAGAGGTTTTTGTGGGGGATTTTAATGAAATAATCACTCTGGAGGAAAGAATTGGCAAAATAATACATAGTTTAAAGTACAAAGTTGTACCTGGACATCAAATAGCCCATTAGTCTACCTGCCATTTTTCTGACTCAATATCAGAAATTCTTCAAAACATGAAAGTAAAATTCAACAGCTTCAATGGATAGTTTTCTAACCTTGATGAAAACTATATTTAGCACCTTTTTTCAGATTGAGCTGTATGGGTATGTGTTGTTTTTGATAGGATTCACTACTAAGAAAAGTCCTTATTTCCCAGCACTTCTCATGTTAAATGAACCTCACTATACTCTAGAGCCTTTAATAATTTGAATGTTCTTGTTGGAGGTGGAGAAGGAGAGGGGGGCATGAAGGAGTTTCTATCTATGCTAAAAAAAAAAAAAAAAAAAAAAAAAAAAAAAAAAAAAAAAAGGCAAGGTCAATACACAGGGAATACTCAGCTCAGCCCCACCGGACCCTTTTTTAATTGATTTAAAAAAATTCTTAAATACCACATGGAATGAGCATTTTCATACACATCCAAATAGATCCTAATTAACACGAATAATCAATTCTTAAAACTGGTTGCATGTATTTTAATTCATATTATTTGAAGTCATAATTATGTAAAATATGGTCATTGGTTCCAGCCCAGTGGAAATATGCAGGGCAAATTCAAATAATGGAACTACTTCAGGGGATTCATTATTCACAGTAATCATAATCTAGGTGTATATAGTAGAATGAGAAAAGAGGATTGTAAATGAAAGTGCAGAACTATGAATAGTATACCTTGCTTTTTAAGTATATAATAAGATCATCTTGTAGGTTTCAAAACCGTCCTGCTTGTCTCCCCATCTTTCTTTTGTCTCTATTTTTTTAAATAAGGTGCTTCAATAATCCTCTTTTTTTCTTTCTTTTTTCCCCCCTACCCCATTTCTATCTCTATCTGCCCTCTAACTCATCTATTTACCCATTGTGGGCAGAAAAAAGCCCTTTTTTATTGAAGCTTTTTATTTTCTAAACATATGCAAGGATAATTTTTTACCACTGACCCTTGCAAAACCTTGTGTTTCAATTTCCCTCTCTTCTCCCTACCCCCTCTCCTAGACGGCAAATAATCCAATATATATTAAACATGGTAAAAATATATGTAAATCCAATACAGGCATACATATTTATAAAAAAGCCATTTTTTAAATAAACAAACTCAAAACAAATTTCCACATCATATCCAAGGTAGTATGTGTCCCTGTACATTTAGAGTCCATCTCTTTTCTGTTGCAGAGTGAGTAGTTAGCAAGCTTCATCTGCAATTCTTTTGAAATGTGATTTAAGGTTGCATTGATCAGAGTTTTCAAGTCTCAAAGTAATTTTTCTTTTGAAATGTTGCTTTGATTGTATAAATAGCTTTTCTGGTTCTTCACCTCTGCTTTTTTTCCAGCTCTAGGAGCCCTAGCATTTATTGTTCTTGTTCAGTCCTGCCTGCGTCTTCATGACAATATCTGGGGATATCTTAGCAAAGATGTTGGAGTTTTCCTTCTCCAGCTCATTTTACAAATGAAGAAACTGAGGCAAGCAGAGCTAAGTGACTTGCCCAGGTCATACAGCTAGTAAGTATCTGAGAACAGATTTGAACTCAGGAAGATGAATCTTCCTCACTCAAGCTCAGACACTCTGCCCACTGGGCAACCTAGCTGCCCCAGCATTTAGTGGGTAGTACAGTTTGTTTCAGTTTGAGAAAATGAAGATAATAAGATCATAGATTGAAAATCAGAAGATAGCTTAGTAGCCATTTAGTCCAATCTAGTCATTTGACAGATGAAGAAAGTGGGACATGGGTAGTTAAGTGGGTTATCCAGATTTGCAGAGGGATCAAGTAAAGATTTAAATACAGGTCCTCTGAATATGAAGGAGAGAGGTCTTTATATCCCAGGTAATGCCTTGAAGTGCAGAAGCCCTCAAATGATGTTTTGGCCAATGTCACAGCTCCAGAGAATAATGAATAGAAAGAGCTGTGGCACTTATAGTACAAAAGAAAAATGCAAGCCAGCTAATATTCCCTTGGAAATACTTCTGGAGCCAGGTAGTCATAGTAGAGTCATAAAATTAGATCCAGAAACCCTTCAGAGGTCACCCACTTTAACTTCTTTATTCTGTAGATGAAGTTACTGAATTCCCCCTTCCCCCCCAAAGTTAAGTCATTTGCCCAGAAGCTTGATTCAGGTTCACTGATTCCAGAGGAAGTAATCTTTCCACTGTTTCCTTTTGGTTTGACCTCAATGCCAGGGCTTCCCCATTTGGTTCCTTATGTGAATTGGGATAATGTGAATTAGGCCTGATGGGAATGTTTTTATCCCATACCAACTCTGATTCCATGAGTCTGATGTGCTCTCTTGTGGGGATGGGTCAATCAATGATTTCCTGTGAGAATTGAGATGGAGAGAGGAGTGAGATTCAAAGGAACATCATGACCTGCACTTCCAATTATCCTTCTGCACAGTTCAATTAACTCTCTCCTCAAAAAATTTGACTAAATCCAATAAAAGTTGATAGTTACCAGGCAGTTTGTCAAAGGAGGTGCATCATCCCACTTTTTGTTGTTTTGATAAGGGTTACTGGGCCACGAGGTATACTATACCTGCCTGGCTGCCACCTGTTTTAAAAGTTGTCTGCCCCTCAACCCTGGATAGTCCCTGCTTCTATTCAGCTGCCCACACAGCTGCTGAACCTATAAAAAGGTGATGGATGCCCTTTGACCTATTGGGATAAGGATCAAACTTTGTAAAAAAAAAAAAAAGTCAGAAAGAATCTCTTCTATACTACAGACATGTTTATCTGCAAAACTCTGATCCTATAACCCTGATTCTAATTCCTTCTAGCACGTTTTCCCTAATTCAGGCAAAATCTGAGTTAGGGATTTTATTGGGATAAAAATATAGGGATTAACCCACATATATGTAATCAAAACAAAGGCTCAGGGTTGAACCAATTTTAGATCCAAGGGGTAAATATAGCTTTCATCATCTAAATTAATTAAATGCAGCCTAATAGCTAAATGCCTAGATTGGGGAGCGATGTGTATAAGCCATTTAGAAGCAGATTCTGGCAGCATAGCATTGTCTTTTCACAGAATAATCTCCTTCAGCTGGTAATCTTCCTTAGCACTAGAGGTCTTCAGGCAGAAACTGGTTAGCCCTTTGTTAGGAAAGTCAAAGAACGGGATTTCTGTTTGGGTCTGGCTTGTGACACATGACCCAGGAGATTCCTTCCAATTTTGAGATTTTGTGATACAGAGAAGAGGATGAGATCAGATTTCTTTCCACATCTCTCTGAGGTCCATTCATTTAACCTTGGACACCAGGGAAAGGAAGTGTTGTGTGATTGACAAATCTAATTTAATGGGAGTGGCAGGCCAAGGAAGGGCATCTTTAATTATATGGTTCCTAAGAATAGAAGAACCATACCACCTCATCCAATTTTATGGAATTGTTTTTGCAACGTGGCAATGGAACTCAGCCACCAACCATGTGGGTCAGTTCCTCCTCCTTGAACATCTAGGTTAAGGAGACAACAGTAGTCGGAACTGGACTATTGACTTCAGGAAAAGGATTCTTAGGACAAATGACTCTTGTATATATCCTTAAAATATCCACAACCAAAGGCCATTTCCTCATGGATAGTAACCAGAATGTGATCTAGAGTTCATATGTAAGTCTTGTACCAACAGAACTTTCAGAAAGGCCTCTCCCCAGCTCTATTTTAGCCCAAATGAAATGTTTATCCCTCTTCTTTCCCAGAAAAAAGTTCCCTTATGATTATCCTGATCTTTTATCTGAAGGGTTTTTTTTTTTATTTAATAGCCTTTTATTTACAGGATATATGCATGGGTAACTTTACAGCATTAACAATTGCCAAACTTCTTGTTCCAATTTTTCACCTCTTACCCCCCCACCCCCTCCCGCAGATGGCAGGATGACCAGTAGATGTTAAGTACATTAAAATATAAATTAGATACACAATAAGTATACATGACCAAAACGTTATTTTGCTGTAGAAAAAGAATCAGACTCTGAAATATTGTACAATTAGCTTGTGAAGGAAATCAAAAATGCAGGTGGGCATAAATATAGGGATTGGGAATTCAATGTAATGGTTTTTAGTCATCTCCCAGAGTTCTTTCTCTGGGCGTAGCTGGTTCAGTTCATTACTGCTCCATTGGAAATGATTTGGTTGATCTCGTTGCTGAGGATGGCCAGGTCCATCAGAACTGGTCATCATATAGTATTGTTGTTGAAGTATATAATGATCTCCTGGTCCTGCTCATTTCACTCAGCATCAGTTTGTAAGTCTCTCCAGGCCTTTCTGAAATCATCCTGTTGGTCATTTCTTACAGAACAGTAATATTCCATAATATTCATATACTACAATTTATTCAGCCATTCTCCAACTGATGGACATCCATTCTATCTGAAGGTTTTTATAGTCATTCTCATCAATGATTTCTAGTATAGCTTTCCCAGAGGATTAGAATTCACAGTGTGAAATACATAAAAGGACAAAGGTGGATTTAAATATATTTTACACATGTTGACCTATTGCCCATTTTTTCAGTCAATTTTCAAGTTACAATTTATTCATTCAGTATATATTTTAGCACCTTCTATGATACAGGGCCATAAAACTTTATGTTTAATGCATTCAAAAATTGGAGAATTCAAGAAAGGATATTCCTTTAAATATGTTTAGGTGAGTTTTAGTGATGCTTTTTGATTTTGTATATTTCTACATTGTTTCCAATCCCCTTTCCTTCCACACTATGTGCCCTGCCTTTTAACAAAGAAAACCAGTTAAGCAAAAATAACCAATAATGTTCACATGTGGCAGTGTATATAAAATTATTCATCCTTAGTCTCCCTTTCTACCAAAAGGAAGGAGAACTTTTCCCATCTCTCAGGCTAAGATTAATACATGCAATTACCAGCACTTGTCTCTGTTTTTGACACTTAAAAAAGAAAACAGAGAAGGGGGATCTACACAGAGCTAGAATACATGTGAGGGGAACAGAGAGAGCCAATGGATCCTTTCCAGGGACACATTTGATAGAATGCAGATTTAATAGCTGGGTTAAGGACTAGATGTTGAGGAACTTGCGTTCTAGTCACAGTTATGACACTCATTATCTTTGAGATGTTAGGCAATGAATTTAGATTCTCTATAGTTTTGTTTTCCCTATAGGAAATGAATTCATTCTTATAGCAATGGGGGTAGCAGATTAATAAAATTACAGAGCTACACCTCTGAGATTTTTGGAATCTAGGAGCATATAAATCTAAGGCATTGATCCTATCTTACTGTCTTCAGTCTACAACCAGTATCAGAAGGCAAAATCTCCTTAGCATTTCTTACCTCATTTAGTCTCAAGAAAGTGACTGGAAGAGACTCAATATCAAGTCTCTCAAATTGCTTATCAGCTCCTGTTTTAACCTCTTTAATCTTCTTGTCAGCAAGCTTCATCACTGTCCAGTTAGCCTGCTGTCTTACAGCAGGGCAGATCCAATGGGAACATGATTTAGTTCTCCATTGCCTATAAATCTCTACCCTCAATTGGTTCCACAGGGTTCTCTCACTCATTTCCCCACATTAAGCACTGGACTCTTCACTGAATCATACTGATAAGTAGCTGCAAGCTCTGGTATGCTTTGGGTAGATAGTCATTTCCTGACATATATCAGTCCCCTTGCTTACAGGGCTTGCATTTACCTGCTCACCCTTGACAGTATTTTCTTCATTGGGGTCTAGGCAGCTAACTTACTTGCTTCTCCACTCTGTCAACTTCTTTGACTGAGCCTGGTCAGATGTTAGCTTTTGATCTTCTGGGTCTTGTTTTCTGGTCTTTGACAAGAGAAAGTCCTTTTGTAATCTCTTTCTGCTGACTCCCATCAATCACAGTAGTCATGAAATCAATGGTTAGCCTGCTAGGGTTGGGTGAACTGGGACTTTGATCCAAAGAATTGAAATGATTTTTTTCTTCAATTAAAACTTTTATTAATGCCTTTTGTAACCATGTCACAATTATTTCTGGAAGGGGAAAACTGTTTCCTTTTATTTTAGATTGAATCTTCTTTGTAACAAAGAGAAACAAGCTATCCATTCAGTAAAGTCAGATTCCCAATCTCTGCAGTCCTTAGACAGGTTACAACTTTGAAGTAAGAGAATGATCTTCCTTAGCCTATATCACATGAAAAAAGTGGCTTTCCTCCTTGCAAGGCAAGCAAGCCCCTCTATGTGCACAAGTGATTCCATTGCATCTGATTTTCTCCAGCCAGAATGTCACCTCTTATCACTGAAACAAAAAATCAACAAAAATCATAAAATGTACAGACCAAAGCAAATTCCCTCATTGGCCATGCCCCCAAATATATATTTCTCTCTGCATTTTAAGGTCATCACCTCTCTGTTAAGAGAAGAGTGGTATATTTTATCTTTAATTTTCTGTACTCGTGGTTTCTTATTGCATTGATAAGAGTTCTACAGTCTTTCAAAGTTGTTTTTCTCTATAATGCTATTGTCATTGTATAAATTGCTTTCTCAGGCCTTCTGAATTCTCTCTCAATCAGTTCATAGAGGTCTTCCCAGTTTCTTTGGAAACTGCCCATTTTTGTAATTGTTTGTAAATTTTTTATTTTTAAAATTTATTTTATTTTTATTTTTTACTTTTTTGTAATATTTTGAAGTACAATAATATTCTATTACATTCATATGCCATAATTTGTTTAATAATTTCTCCCTTTTTTAAGCTACAATGAAAAGAACTACTACAAATATACCTGTATAGGTTCTTTGCCTTTTTCTTTGTTCTTTTCAGAGCTTAGACCTAATACTGATATAAGTGCTCCAGAGAATATACAGTTTAGTAACTTTGGGAAAATAATTCCAAAGTGTTTTCCAGGATGGTTGGACCAATTCACAGTTCCACCAAAATTCTTTTTTCCCAAAATCCCTTGAACATTTGACATTCTTCTCAATGTGAGCTAAAAACTCATTTCTTACTGCACATCAATATTTCATTATATTCATATTTGACTGTTTTTTTTTTTTTTTTTTTTTTGGTCAACTATTCTCCAATTGCTGGATGCTCATTTTATTAATCTAGTTCTTTGCTAGTAGGAGAGATGTTACAACTATTTTGGGATATATTGAACCTTTGTTTTTAGCTTTGACCTTCTTGCAACATATACTTCATACAGGAATCATTGAGTTAAAGAGCACGAACGGTTTAGTAACTTATCATTAGTAATTCCCATCTCTCCATCTCCGGTTTAAATCCCATCTTGTAGATGGGCTCAGTAGAAATCAGGTACTATGAGAGGCCCTTTATCTAAATTTCCTGCCAATACTCCTTCTTTCCCCTGCTTGGCTGGTTGCTGATACTCCCTTCTTTCTCCCATACAAATCTACTTTTGTAGGAGTAGATCCAGAGTCCCCCCTCCCCAACACACCTAAAGCTTCTTATATTTTTAAGAAACAGGTATGTTTGTAGGCAGTAGGAAAATAGTCAAAAGACGGAGAGAGATTATAAGATTAGTGAAAGAGTGGGGAAAAATAAATGGGCCAAAAGTGCTGGAAGAAACAGAATGGAATGGGATCCCTTATAAATGCAAAGGGACTTGCCTTGACAAGGAGAAGGGACACTTCATGGGAGACAAAAGTGAAGAAATAAGGCATTTGAATATTGAGATAAGGAGAGAAAAGATGGGACTTTCAGCAAATAGTCTTAATTTTTTCAATAAAACATAAGGCAAATTTCTCAATTGAGAGGATAAGAGTAGAGGGAGCCATGGAGGTTGAAGAAGGATGATCAAAGCTGTTGTGAGGGCAGCTAGGTGGTGCAGTGGATAGAGCATTAGCCCTGAAGTCAGGAGGGCCTGAGTTCAAATTTGACCTCAGACCCTTAACACTTCCTAGCTATGTGACCCTGGGCAAGTTACTTAACCCCAATTGCCTCAGGAAAAAAAAATTTTTTGTTGTGGATGAGATAGTGTAGGGAGGTATAAGAAGTTGCCTTTTCACGGTGGGGTTCAGTTGAAGTCATATAACATAAATTTGTAGTGGACACAGTTAGCATATTTTTATTAATTTTTTTTCCTAGAATGTGAATAGCAGCAGATGGTAGGAGTAATCCAAGGTTGTGGCTTTTTAGGGTAGAATCAACAATAAGATGAAGCAGATAATACAGAGTTGAGTTGATTTATGAAGGGTGCAACATGGAGAAGGATCAACCTACCATTAGGAGGTTGAGGAAAAAGGGAAGAGGAAGTCATGGAAAAGGAGTAAGTTGAGAAACTGGGAAGTTCGGGTGCTTGTGGGATATTATTGTATATTTTGAAGTCCCCTATTATGAGGGCAGGAAAGACAGAATGACCTAGGACTGAATTCACTGAGAAAGGAAGTATAGTGTCCTGGAGATCAGTTACCATATTCTTGATTGAGCGATATTTATGGATTGAATGATTCTCAAAGGAGGAAAGGTTACTGAGTGATGATGGGGGAAGGAGAGTGGGAAGTGGCAATCAGAAGGAAGCAATATTACCATTTCCTCACTATGACAGAAAAAGAAGGTGAAGAATGAGTGAAAACCAGTGCTGTTAAGGGGGGGTCAGGGGAGCTATATCATCAAGAGGAAACCACATTTTAGAGCATGTAGGAAGATGGAGAGAGCAAGAAAGGAAAAGGTTGTAGATGAAAGCATGTCTGTTGCCTATGTAGCAGGAATTCCAGAGAGTATAGTGGAAGCAGTGGGTAAATGCTGAGTGGAATATTGGAGAGGAATAACAAGGGAATAAGTCAGGGATGGGGAATGGGATTTGTACAATAACAGCTGGGGATTCAGTCTTACTGAGAGGGGAAGACATGATTGAGTAAGAATATGTTAATCATTGAGAAATGAGTATAGGTATGCTATCATGGAACCTGGGAGCCACATAAATGTTATAGAGGCTTGAGGAGATAGTGGATAGTCTGGGACCTTCTCAGAATATGGGAGATCTAGGTAGGGACTCACCAATCATTGATTCAGGCTCAGAATGGAGTCTTCCTGGGGCTCAGGCAGTTGTGTAGGTAGAACAAGGTGGAAAGAGGCTTAAGGTAATTGGAATTATAGCAAGCTCTGGGAAGGCTGGTAACATGGCTGATCTAGTTAAGGACACTGCTCCTAGTGTGGGACCAGCTCACCTTGCTTTTTGCTGTTGTTCATGGCCTTCTAGTGCCCCATGCTCATGAATACCACTGTTTTTATCCCAGAGTCTTTGCCTCCTCCTTAAGGGGTAATGTGCTGGGATGTTTCCCTATGAAGCTTTGTGTCCTAAGTTCTGAGATCTCTCTTATCCCCCAATTGCTTGCCTTGGGAGCATTTTATGAAGCTTTCCCAAGTCACCCTTATTGGTAGCTATTGCAGCTTCACTTTCAGAAGTATCTACCCTTTGTTCAAAAATAGCTCCCTCCATACAGTCACTGAGATCCCTATATCCTGATTCTTATGAATGGTGATAATGAAGATACAGGAAAGTCCCCAGATATTCTCAATTAAGTATATCGAGAAACTGTTTCATTCTCAGTTTTCTGTCATAGACAAGTAGAGGCTTGTCTCCTCAGTTTCTTCCAGGGGTCTTGCCCTCAGTTCTTTGTTGTTAGATAACTTTTATTGATGAGACAAGAAATGGTAAGGGATAGCCCAAGTGGAAATTAGAAAACTGTTAGGAAGAAAAAGTATCCAACACAAAAGAGACCTTTCTGTTAAAAAAAACCAACTTTCACTATCTTTTATTTTTATATTACTTTTATTTCCAAATGTATTTCTCCCTACTCTCCTGGTAATAAAATCATCTCTGATAATAAAGAATTTAAAAAGAAAATTTAAAAAGTAGCTCAGCAAAACCAATTAAGTTATCAACCAAGTCTGACAGTATATGCAATGAGCAGCCCTCCCTATTCAACTCTATAATAAAGGAAGGGAGGTAATTTTTCTTATCTCTTCTTTGGGGTCAAGCTTGGTCAATGTAATTATACAGCAAAAGAATAATGATTTGTTTCCATTTTCAAAGAATATATTGTTTTCCTGGTTCTGCTTATTTTACTGCGTATCAATTCATACAAGTCTTCCCATTTTATTTGAATTCTTTACACTCCATGTTTCTTTTGGCATAGTAAGTCTATTACATTCATGTACCACAATTTATTTAGCTACATTATTAAGCACTCTTAAAGAAGGGCTTTGATTTTACAATCAATTCATCTGGTTTGCCAAAAAACAAAAGATTATACATAATTAACCAAATTCTACTATCATTGAATAATAGAATATTTAGGGGGGAAATGATATATCCAGGGGTATGGTAAAGTCAACTCTAATTGGCTTTAGACAAGCTATTGTGAAATTTCTAGCATGAGCATTTATATCTCAGAAGCTGGAAATCACTACAAATCAGGGCTTGATTTATTATTTTGTTCATTATTTAGACTTAAGAAAGTGATAATTTTGTTGTCCAATTGTTTTAGTCATATCCAACTCTTCTTAACCCCAACTGGGGTTTTCTTGACAAAAATATTGCAGTGGTTTGCCATTTTTTTCCTGCAGCTCATTTTAGGAATGAGGAAACTAAGGTAAACAAGGTGAAGTGACTTGACCAGAGTCACACAGCTAATAAATATCTGGAGCAAGATTTGAACACACAAAAAAATAAGACTTCCTTAATTCAGGCTGGGCACTCTCCCACTGTGTCACCTAGCTGTTTCAAGAAAATATTAATAATTCAGATTAAATTTTAAGTGTATAGATACAATTTTCCCCAAAAAGTTCAGGTGCGAAACATTTCCTAGCACACCCTTGTATTGCTCTATGAATACTTTTTAAGTTTAGCAGAAATGCAATAAAAGGCTCTGGGAATGAAGCAATCATCAGTCTGGATGCCTAGTGACTGAAGGCTAGCTAATGATGATGATGATGTTGATGATGATGGTGGTGGTGGTAAAAATAACAGTGGCAATTATATAATGCTTTAGGGTTTGAAAAGTCCTTTACATGCTTTATTTCATTTGAGTTTCATAACAACACCCTTGGATCCATCTCTAGTCATAGTTCAATGCATCAAAAGCAACCATGTTTCATAAAGTGCATAAGCTCTGTGATGAGTGGAGCTACATTTAATTTCACTACTCAAGGATCCATGAAGGATCCCATTCTATTGAGGTCTCTGGAGGGAGCTCATTACTAAAGGAAGTTTGAAGTAGGTAAAAGAATCATGGAAGAATTTCACAAAGGAAAAGACATTTGAGTTAAGTTTTAAAGGATGGATAGCAATTCAACAGGCTGAGAGGGACTGAAGGAGTATCCTAGGAAAAGGAAATAATGTAAACAAAAGCATGATGATAGAGGAATGTGTTATTTGGTGAGGGGCAGAGAATTACCTAAAATTTGACTTAATGTGTGCAGAGTATGTACAATGGAATATGAGACAGTTTGAAAGGGAGGCTGGCAGCAGATGTGGAGGAGACAGAAGAAATTGAATTTTACTCATTAGACCATAGAAAGTCACTAAATATTTTTGAAAACAGTGACAGAGAATCATTTTACAGATGAGGAAACTGAGCCTAAGAGAAGTGATTTGCCCAGAATCACACAGTTAGTGTCTAGGGCAGGATCTGAACTCAGGTCTTTCTGATTCTGTCCATTCCTCTAACCGTTCCTCTATTTATCTATTGATTCCTATAAAAGAGTTTTTAAAATTCAGTTTTATGCAATTTTCAGCTCTAAATTCTCTCCTTTCCATAATTCTTTTTGTCCCCCTCCACTGAGGACTTATACAAAGCCTATTATAAACATATACTATAAAGCAAAACAAATCCCCTAAATTCCTGAATTAGGCATGTCAAAAAAATATTCTTTAATATGTACTTTGGGCCTATCATCCTGCTCTCTGGAGATGAGCAGTATGTGTCATCAGGAGTTCTTTGGAATTGTGGTTGGTTACTGTGTGGATCAGAGTCCTAAGTCTTTCAAAGTTGTTGTTTTTTTTCATACTATTGATATTATTGTAGAAATTATTTTCTTGGTTCTGTTCATTTCATTTTGTCTCTGTTATTATAAGTCTTCTCAGGTTTTTCCAAAATAATTTCCCTCATCATTTCTCACAGCGCAGTAGTATCCCAGCATATTCTTATACCATAACTTGTTTAGCCATTCTCCAATTCATGAGCACTCCCTCAGTTTCCAATATTGTCACCATGAAGAGCTGCAATAAATATTTTTGTGCACGAGTCCTAGAAATATCAATCTGATATTTCTTGGAAGAGATAGCAAGAGTCAAGATGATATGGTACAGTATGAAGGTTTCAATGAAGGAGAAAGTGAAAGTAGGAAAGATTAGGGAAAATGAGGACTGAAGAAAAGGTAATTGTATCTCACAATTTAAAAATCATTATTCACCTCTGAGAGTAGTTTCATTGGAATACTAGAAACAAACCTAATTACAAGGGATTCAAGACACAATAAGGAATAGAAGCATAGAAAGTTTTTCCAAGAAGTTTAATTGTAAAGGGAAGAAGAGAATTCCCACATGGTAGATAGATAGGATAAGACTGTTTTAGTGAGGACTTTTTTAAAGAATGGGGAGACCAAAGCTCGTTTCTAGGACTAGTAAGACTTTGAAGAGACGGGGAAGATCTAGTGGAAGAGAGGAAAAGGGGAGAGAGAGAGAGAGAGAGAGAGAGAGAGAGAGAGAGAGAGAGAGAGAGAAAGATACAGACAGAGAAAGGAAACACACACACACAAACACACACACACACACACACACACACACACACACACACACACGTATTCTTGTGCTTCTTCCTGACAGTCACAGGTAGAGGGGATTGTAATGACTTCTTTTGGGGGACAAAAGGAAGGAAGATGAGAATGAAAAGTATTAAGAAATGGGAGTTACAGAATTAGAGAGGACTCACATCAGATGGCCTTAACCTGGAAGGAGATTAGGTTATCTGTTGAGGATGGAGTGGAGAAGGGGAAAGATGGAGGAGATAGCAAGGGCCAAAAGGCTTGCAACATATTTAGGGAATGAGAGAGGAAGAATATGAAGGTAGAGTGGAAGGACTGTCAAACAGAAGACCCATATGAGGTTGTGTAACAAATTCATTGTGGGTGAATTTTTACGGAATGTACATTTTTACGGAATGGGTCTGGTGGTGTCAGGCTGATTAGAATAGGGATGTGGATTGAGGAGGATGTATTCTTTCACATGTGAAATCAGAAGTTTTGTACTGCAAAAATAAAGGTATTCTCTCCTCTCTTCTGATTTCTTCTCTCCTCTCACCTCCCATCCAAAAATGTCCACAATGTAACTTTCAGTCCCTTTTCTGAAGTTCTAGGTTTTAAAGCAAATTTATAATACTGCCGAATATCCATCCTCCTTTAATATTTGAAAGATTTTTATTAATTGTATTTGTACAATTGTATCTTCAATGTATCTTCAAAGCTCAGCACAATGCCTGACACACAGTAGGACGAGGGATAGGGATCACCAATAATCCTGTGTGATCTCATTGATATAAGGAACTCCCAGGTCAGGAAACTCCTACCAATGTAGGTTGGCAACTTCTCTGCGACTTAGTGCATTGAGAGTTTAAATGACTTCCCAGTCTCACAGCGAGTATTTGTCAGACAGGACTCGAACTAGGTTTTCCTGGCTCTATTCATGGCACCATGCTGCCTCTCAGTACTTAAATGCTAGTTGATTGGCTGATTTTTATGAATACACTGTCTCTAGTTTCTTCTCCAACCAGTAGAGGTATTTAAGATTTGTAATAGTTATAAATTGATCCCCCTTATATTAAGACTTGAAGAAGAGGTACTTAGGTCCTGCCTTAGATCCCTGCTAGTTGTGTGGCCCTGAACAAGTCACTTAACTTTTCTCTTCCTCAATTTTCTTATCTGTAAAATGGGTATAAGACCAGTACTTGTCTCACAGGATTATAAGAGTCCAATGAAATAAAATGTAAAATTCTTAAAAACACTCTATGAATCTAAATATTATTATTATTATTATCTATTAATTGAGTTTCAATGTTAGTAATAATAATGAAAATGAAAATGTATATATCTCTAACACTTTATATCCTAATAAAGTATTCTCTTCCTTAGAGCCCTAAAGTTAGTGGTATGAATGTTATCCCATTATACAGATGAGGAAACTGAGGCTCAAAAATAGTAAAGCCATATGCTCAGGGTCAGCAATTAGTTAAGCAGAAACAGAACTACCACCAAGGACAGGTTCCAAGTCTAGTGCTTCCTCTTCTCCACCAAAGTGTTTCTCTTTGACCACATAAACAAGCATAGCATATGGACTCAGTTCTCCTTTGGCCAGGAATGTATTGCTACTATACTGTCCTGGGCAAAAAGAGAATAAACATGGAGGACTCAAAGCTTCTGAAAGGCAGTGAATCAGGGGGCACGGGGTAAGAGGAAGGGCCAGCATCTCCAATCCAAGGAATGGCCAGCCACACTACTTCTGCTGGGATGCCAGCATGCAATGCCCATGCAATGCCACTCAATCCATTCATGGTTGGTGAAGAGCTTTTCTTCTTTTTTTCCCTTCCCAACACACTTCATAAAGCCACAGGAAGCCATTGAGGGTGTTCTTCAGTAAGTCTGAGAAAATCCTTCATCACTCTCTCTGAGGATGGAGATGCAGGCTTGATTAACCACTTGAGCAAGCCTGGAGAGTGTACACAGGAGTGTTCCCCCAGTACTCCACTGGGGTGAAGAGTGAAAACAATGTCTTTGGTGCATTTCCACATGTTCTGGAAATCAAGTTCTTCATGCTTTCTGCAACATCAGCAGGCTCCATCCCATGATGCTATTTAACCCATTTTAAGCCTTGGATGTGCAGATATATATTAAATGCCAACAAAGTGCCACAGGGACTTTCCTTTGAGATGAAATGCCCTTTCTCAAAGCAGTGGTCTGACAGAAAGACTGCTGTCTGGTGTCAGACAAGGTTGACAGTTATCCTTTCATCTAATATAATGAAGTAGAAAGAAGCTGTGTGAGCCTTAACATCTCTGGGACTTTCCACCTCGGGAAGTTGATACAAAGCCAGGGGTATTCTTTTTTCATGTTATTTTATGACATAAAAGTAAGTGATATGCATGCTGAAAACACACAGTCAGAGAACTAGAGGCTGAGAAATGAGAAAGTTCCCCCAGATTGCATTAACATCACTTTGATCTACAAGGGCAGCCAACACATGGGTGAACTTGACTGTAGCAATGACTTCCTTTCCAATTCATCACATTTCTTACATTTCTTTTTTGTAATGCTGAGTCTTACTCTGAAAGTCTCTGTGTACCAGGGCAGGGAGATTTTGGGCAAGAAACGCGTATATTCCTTTAGAGAGTTGAATCATCTCAGACCTAACTGCTAATATTAAAAAAAAAAATTATATTAGCTATAATTGGACAAGAAGTAAAAAAAAAAAAAAAAAAAAGATAAGGACAGGAAACCTCAATGGAGAAAAGTAATAAAGAAATCAATCTGATTTCAGAGCCGTAGTTTGGAGGACTTGAGCCTTTCAGAGTGAAGCTTTCCTAAATTTTATACATAGTTTTGGGAACTTACATTTACTTAGTACTTTGAGGCTTGCAAAACACTTTCCATACATGATATCTTTCACTTGACCCTCATGAAAGCCTTGTGAAACAGTTGCTATTATTATTAATCTTCATTTTACAGATTCATTTTGAGGAATGGAAGGTCTGGGAGATTATATCATTTGCCAAGGATTACACTCCTAATGAGGTAGGGACCATTTCTGGAATAAGAGTCCTGGGCTTTGAATTATGATTCTTTTACTTTCTACTTTTCTTAGTCTCACTTTTATCATCAGTAAAATGAGGGGGGTTGGATAGTAGATCTGTCTAATCTCTATCCTAATGTAATACTCACAAGTGTCCATAGTAAAAAGTCCACATTTTGAGATGTGTACTATGGAAAAAAACTAGTTGAATTTAATTAATCTTACTTATATATCTCTTTGTACTAGATTTGTTTCTTGTAAAGATCAAAATGATTGGGTTTCTTTGTTTATGGACCTTTTCTGTTGACCTTTTTATGTTTAATGAGGAAATTTAGATTGTTTATATAGAGCATATTTATTCTTATAAATCATAAATTTGATTTATCTTCTGGGATTTCTTCTTATTCTCTTTGTTTGGGTTTGATAGTATCTCCATCTAAACCCATTTCAATGATTAAAGCCAATAAAATATTGTTTCTTAACCAAATATCTGAAGAAGGATTTAAATCCAGATCTTTCCAACACCAAGCCTAGCAGTCTGTTCATTAGATCATGCTGCCTGTCACTCTGTCATCGTTGAGATGAATCATTTTGTCCCTGTGGGGAGCAGGGAAAAAGATTTCCTTCTCCTCCATGGCTTTGGAGAGGACACTGAAGCATCCTATCTAATCAGAAGGGGAAAAGAAGACTGATCCTAGGATGTGGTGTTTTTCTTCTTTAAAATATAATATAATAATTGTTTTCTCTGGGAGCAGGTTTCTTGGGGAGGTTTTCTGGAGGCAGCCTTAGTTTCAGTTATAAGTAATAATCACCGAAATGCAGCCAGGTGTTAAAAGTTCAGATGTTTTATTGCTTCCTCTAAAATAGCCCGGTTAGTTTTTCTTAGAGGCCTATCTTTCTGCTTGGTTCCAAGAGCTCTTGCAGTTGTCCTTTGCCTCTGCTTTCTTCAGCCTCCAGCCAGCTCAAAGGTAGAAGATGGAATGAATCTCTCTTGCCTCTGAGAGAGGGCTTCTGGCTCTCAATCCCCAGAGTGCTGAATCTGGTTGCTTCTCTGAGAGAGGGCTTCTCCTGAACTGACTTGACGCTCCCCTCTCAATCTTTTCAGCTGAACTCCTGATTGAGCCTCTGTCCGCTTCTTATATATGATCTCCCAAAGTTACAAAGTTAACTTTGTGAATCTCCCATACCTGTGAATTCCAATGAATAAAGGTGTGTACACAAGCATTGTTTCTCAGTTCCACTCAGTACCTTGTTTCTTCTGACCCATAACATCTCCTTGTGGATCAGATCAATCATACTGAACCATGCTAAATTGGGTAATTATTGTCTCTATCAACTCTAATGACTTAACAGTTTGTAAGGATTCCAACACTAGGATTTAGAGAAGGAAGGAAATTTAAAGTTATCTGGCTCAGCCTTTTTATCTTGAAGTAAGATATTGAGGTCATTGTTTCCAGACTAAAAGTAGCCATAAGAATATGGCTACAAACTTATTCTATGAAAGTCTTGTTCTCTCATTGGAGCTTTATGCTAGTAGATGGATTCTGACAGGACCAGAAAAAAGGAATGGCCTTTGGGAAAATTACACCTATAGACCAGGAATCCCATTTTTAATTCCACAACTTCCAATCTACTTTCCATCAAACAATGTGCTTTAAGCATTGTCGGTGGAGGCCTGGACATTGTAGGATATCTCCTTTATAGATGAAGAAGACCAATATGTTGGACCTGGACACAGCATAATGCAAAAGTTTTTGCCAGAGAATTCCTTCACCTCTTATTTCAGATTTACTTAAAGCCAGAATGAACAGAGATGACCATAGAAATAGCCCATTTACTTTTCCTAAAGCCAACTCAACTCACAAGTTGCTATTTCCTCACAAGCTGGTCCTTCTGCTTTTTCAATACTCTGTTGTTTTCTTGTTTTTTTCCTATTCCCCTGACTTAGTATGCATTTTCATTTCGGTTTCTGCTAGGTTTTGCTAGGTTTTCTAATTTTTGGTTATTCATTTACTAGCCTCTTGAAGCTTTTGATTTATCTAAACCATATTGAATAAAATTAGGACCTAGATTTGTTTTTCTTTTTGATATGAGCAGATTAGCTAGAACTTACTCTGGAAGGAAAAGATATTCTGTAACTCACATCTTGTCAGATATTATAACCATATCTATCTAGTGTGTTTGGTCTTGTAATCCTTTTTTAATCCTGAAAAGAATTCTGTTTATGTCATTTAAAAATCTATATTTAATTTTTTTTCATTTTCCATTTTGAATTTAAATATAAACTAACATGAATAGTTCAGTATATGAAGAACAGAAATGAGGAATGTCAATAAAACTGAATTTTTGTTATGTAGATTTTTTAAAAAACAAAGTAAATTAAACTTTTTTACAAAAGGATATCTACTATGATAATATAGCAAGAACAAAAGTTAAAAAATATTTACTTTCTCTTCTTCACTTGTCCATATTCCGTATCAGAACTCTTCCATTATATAATTATGATTTTCCGGTAGCAGAATTCCTAGATGCTTTTATATGGGATAGAAACAGGCAAAGTATTTTGGGAATATGGCTGGACCTCTTACACATGAATAAGGCAATAATAATGTCTCAGATTTTGCAGGACAGTCCTACTATCAAGAAAAAAAAGTGTTCTTTTTATAAGACTTTGCGAATGAAATATTCTTTGGCAGATTTTGTGCCCTGATTTTGTATAAAAAATTATGTTGACTTTACCTATGGACTTACTAAATGCAGGATGAGCTGGTACAAATCCTTTCTGAGCTGATAAATTTGCAAGCTAGGCTTATATGAAGTGGAAAATCAGGCTGAATTCATAGCAGACTCTCCTATGAACCACATATTAAATTTTAATTTGTTTTAGAATGATAGAACTTTGGAGTTGGAAAGATCCTTAGAAGTCATCTAATCCAATTTTCCCCCTAACTTGGGAATGTCTTCTATAGCATTACTGACAAGTAATCTTTCAACCTTCCTCGAATGAAAGGGAACTGACCAGCTCATGAGGAAATCTGTTGCATTATTGTAGAGGTAAAAAGTAGGCAGTAAAACTGAAATCTGCCTGCCCATTCAACTGGCTTGCTCCCTCTGTCACAAAACAAAACAAATTATCCTTCCCTCTTTATTCTTCTTTCCACACTTCTTTAAGGTAACTTTTAATCTTCCCCTTGGGCTTCTCTTCTACAGGCTAGGAACCCTCATTTTCTTTGACAATTTCTCATACGATGCCTTTTTAAAGGCAATGTGGCTGTTCTTCCTTGGTTAAATTCTTTATGTCTGGTTCTCAAACTCCTTATTTGTTAAAAGTGGGGTTTAAATAAGATGGTCTCTGTAAACTCCTGCCCCATTAAACCTGAGGGTCCTAAGATCCCAGCCATCATGGTTGATTTCATCTGAATGTACTCCAACTTCTTTTCCTTAACACATGATAGCTGTGATTGATTAATTCGTTAATTAACTTATTTAAATCAATATTTATTGAACATGCATTTCAAACATTTATGTGCCTGGTAAATGTACTGTATTAGGTAGTGGAGGATATGCAAAGATTAACTAATGTAGTCTTATTTATGCATCCATATAGCAAATACTGAAGAGTCATAAGATACTTGCCATAGGGGATGAAGAGTTAGCCTTGGTATCAGAAAAGCTTGGTTTCAAATCTTTCCTGAGAAACATACTAGCAATGGCAAGACACTTAACCCCAAAGCACTTAACCTAGTGCTCTAGGCAACTGTCTAAGACTAAAAATTGTAGACAATTTAGTCTCAGAGTTGCATTAGTAAGGGGAATTTCCTAGTTTGGCAATCCTCTAGAGGAATGAAATTATAAAGTCATTTCTTTGTTGTTATTCAGTCATTTTGGTTGCCTCTGACTACATGACCCATTTGAGGTTTTCTTGGCAGAGATACTAGAATGATTTGCCATTTCTTTCTTCAGCTCATCTTACAGATAAAGAAACCAAGGCAAAGAGGGTTAAGTGAATTTCCCAGAGTCACACAGCCTGTGCATGACTGGGGCTCAGTTTTTTCTAATTCCTGTCCTGGAACTCTGTCCACTACACCACCTAGCCATACCTAGAATCTCCTATACATATCCATATTCAAGATACAAAAGAAATGCTGTTGAGGGAAGGAGAGTGTTTTTAGTTTTATTAGTGGCAATAGGGGAAAAAAACATAAAAAAGGGCAGGGAGACGGGAATAAATTGTTGCCATTTGAGCCACAGTACAATACTCCGTATATAGTCTGACAATATTCATAGAAACTTAGTTTAGATGTTCTTGTATATCATACAATTTGACCCCTACCAATCACCAATCTTCAAAACAAACTCTAAGTAACATTCTTGGTATGAGAAACTGGGGTCAGAGCACTTCCACATGGAAATCTCCCCAAAAGATGTGGGAAAACTGGGACATTGATGCATTGTTGGTGGAGTTGTGAACGAATCCAACCATTTTGGAGAGTAGTTTAGAACTATGCTCAAAAAGTTATCAAACTGTGCATACCCTTTGATCCAGCAGTGTTACTACTGGGCTTATATCCCAAAGAGATCATAAAGAAGGGAAAGGGACCTGTATGTGCACGAATGTTTGTGGCAGCCCTTTTTGTAGTGGCCAGAAACTGGAAACTGAGTAGATGCCCATCAATTGGAGAATGGCTGAATAAATTGTGGTATATGAATATTATGGAATATTACTGTTCTGTAAGAAATGACCAACAGGATGATTTCAGAAAGGCCTGGAGAGACTTACACAAACTGATGCTGAGTGAAATGAGCAGGACCAGGAGATCATTATATACTTCAACAACAATACTATATGATGACCAGTTCTGATGGACCTGGCCATCCTCAGCAACAAGATCAACCAAATCATTTCCAATGGAGCAGTAATGAACTGAACCAACTATGCCCAGAGAAAGAACTTTGGGAGATGACTAAAAACCATTACATTGAATTCCCAATCCCTATATTTATGCCCACCTGCATTTTTTATTTCCTTCACAAGCTAATTGTACAATATTTCAGAGTCTGATTCTTTTTATACAGAAAAATAATGTTTTGGTCATGTATACTTATTGTGTATCTAATTTATATTTTAATGTATTTAACATCTACTGGTCATCCTGCCATCTAGGGGAGGGGGTGGGGGGTAAGAGGTGAAAAATTGGAACAAGGTTTGGCAATTGTTAACGCTGTAAAGTTATCCATGCATATAACCTGTAAATAAAAGGCTATTAAATTAAAAAAAAAAAAAAAAAAAAAAAGGAAATCTCCCCAAAAGACCCAGAACCCGTGTTCCCACCAAGGATTGGGGATTTTCTCTCTTCATCCCTGGAACTAAAGTCTCTTCCTTTGCTTGTCTCTGGTGCCCCCAAAATATATTCTCTCTGCCTACTCCATGACATGCTCAATCAGCTATTTAGAATGTATTTTATCCTGTAGGGTAAGATCATGCCAGTGAGATCTAACTCTAACATGCCAGTCTAACAAAGCATCTTCCCAATGCACTTTCCCTCAAAGAGTTCTATTATTAATAAAACATGAAATCCTTTTTTTTTTTTTTTTTTTCTGTTTGCTCAGTCTGTTTTTCCCCCTTGCTCTGGATGACTCAGCACAGATATTTTCAGAGTTGGCTTGATTCACTGTAACATAATATCTCCTGACATATTTATGTGGAACTTGGCAGTTAGAATCCCCTCCATTCATTCTTATTGGACCTTCCTAACAATGTTGTCACACACAGAATAAACCTTGTCGGTCCTATTTTATAGAAGAAGAAACTGGCTGAGGGAGGTCAAATACCTTGAAGAAGATGGCAAGGTTAAGTTGAGACAGGACAGTAACTCAGGTGTTTAGATTCCAAGTCTGGGGATCCATTTAGTGTATTGTGATGTTTATCAGCATAGAACAGTTGGTGTTTCTTGATGTTTGTCATTAATGACTCATTTATCAACTTCTGTAGTAGCGAGGGAGCATGGTGGATAAAATGTGGTACCTGGAGTCAGGAAGAATTGAGTTCAAACCTGCTCTCAGGTGTGACCCTGAGTTCTTTTCATTGTACCCCACAATATTATAGACTCTCCATAGCTCTTTTCTATGGTTTTCTAAGGACCCTTAACTATCACTGTTGTCACCATCTTGGTGAGAAGTCCCTGGAAAGGGATGTGGCTTTCCTGGAGGGGATGGACAAAATGGATTTGGGACAAAACACAAGGTTTCTCTTAATTTTCATGCCCTGAAGGGCAAGAGGATGTTTGTGGGGATGAGATTGGGATTGTGAGTCCCCCCTGTTCCAAACAAGGGAAATTAGAAGAGATCACCTAGCAGGGAGAGAAAAAGACTTTGATAGTAGAAGGAAGGAGTTCTCAAGATTATGAGGGAAGGATATTTGAAATTTGTAGTATCTGGAAAAAAAGAGAAAAGAAGTTTTTAAGATTTGGAGGAAGAAGTATGAAAGGAAGAAGGAAAGGCTCCCTAGAATGAAGGTAGTTGTGGGATAGAGAAGAAAAGGTTCTTGAGGAGGATCTTCAGATTCAGTGATGAAAAACGAAGGAAGGGAACACTCTAGATTTGGAGGAAGTGAAGACTTGGAAGGGAGGGGGATTTTGGAGAGACCCTCATATTTTAGGAGAGCATGTTGTATAAAAAGGGGAACCCTTGGAATTTCAGACAAAATTCAACCTAACAGATATTTGTGAAGCACTTAATTATATGAGAGGGAAAAGAATATGTAGAATATGTGGATTATGTAAAGAGAGAGGGAAGAGAAGAGAGAAGGAATAATTATATGAGAGGGAAAAGAATATGTAGAATATGTGGATTATGTAAAGAGAGGGAAGAGAAGAGAGGGGGAAAGAGGAATTAAGTAGAAACAAAGAAGTTCTAAGAGAATAAGGACGACATTCAATTTGAGGGGAATACAGGGAGGAATTTGGTGGTATGACAGAAATATATAGACATTTCAAGAACAGGAAGACACAGGATACTCAAAATGAAAGGAAGAGCTTGGCTACTTCCTGGGATTGGGAATAGAAAAGAAAAGGAGAATTAAGAAAGAAGTTGAAAACAGGACTCTCAGGTTAGGGATAAAGAGTGAGAATAAAGGATCAGGAAATTTTAGAATAAGGAATTCCTCTTTGAATGATTGGGGAGGGGGGGAGGTGTTAAAGGTGACCTTTGAGATAAGGAGTTATAGGAACTAGAGAAGAAACACTCCCAAAATAGGAATAGGGGAAAAATTTAGGTATGAAAAGAAGAGTAACAGATTGAAGGGAAGTTGGGGAGAGATGAAAATTGTGTATAGAAAGATGACTTGGGATCTACAGAAGAAAAAGAAAAATGTTCCTAAGAATCATTTATTCAGCAATAGAATAGACCACTGTATGAGGGAGCAGTATTCCTCTTCTTGGACCTGGTATGGATTCTACTGCAAGCCCTCTACAATTTCCATTTTCTCTGGGAATCTATGATTTTGTGCCATCTGAGATACCCATAATATAGAGCACCATATCCAGCAAAAGCACAGGTGGCTCTCTGGCCAAACTGAGCCCTTTTATTCAAGTTTCCTTTTCTAATCTTTAGCCAACCCCTTCTTTTAAAGGTAATAGTTAAGGAAATTTTCTCAACTTCCCTCTATAACCATTGCTAAAGTGTTTATTGGTTGATTGAACTACTCTAAAAAGTCTTTTCTCCCCATACACCCAATTTTCCATTGTAGTAAAAAGTCTATCACCTATCAAATGAGAAAACATTTTTTTTCTATTGAAAATGGTTATCTGTTATAGTTTAAGTTGGGGAAATGTTCACCAATTTGTCCCCACGGAACTATAACATCTTACCATTAAATGAATATTATCACAATATCACTCATTTCTAGCATCTGAAATTAAATGGTGTTTTTAGTAGGAAGGACTTCTCATGGCTGATAGTCTCATTTTGTAATGTTCCTATTGGTTTTCCTGAAGTCTCTGGAGCAGCCTTCTTTTCAGTAATCACCACAAGAATAGCCAAATGTTAAAGTCCAATTTCCTTCACAGTCTAATTTTCTTACCTGGGGGCCTGGCCTAGCTTTCTTAGAGGCCTTGTGGAGTCTTGGTTTCAGTGGAGAAGTGCCAGAGGACAAGCCAGCCACCACAATGGATCTCTCTCTCCTTGGCTCTGAGAGCTTATTAAGCTCCTGCCTTCAGACTGCTTGTCTTCTCTGGCTCTGACCGAATTTGGCTCTTAGTCCCCACTTATATGCTCTACACTGAGTATAAACCAATCATTATATCACTAGGAAATGATTATTTGTTGTAATATTAAATCCATCATACTGAATTAGAGAACTATTAACCACCATGCTAAACTAGATAACTATTGTCTCATCAATTCCACTGACTTAACATCTTGTAAGAATCCTTGCTTCAAATACAAGATTTTGGCCCATAACATCATCTGACTTAGTCCTGAGTAAGAGCAGCTTCATTTATCCCCTTGTGAGTTAACAGTTCCTCATAACAGGAATGAACACAGAACCTGGGCACCTGGGAAGGTCAAGATGCTTCTATGAAAATCTAAATGGAAAAAGGCTTGTCAAAAAATGACAGTAGGCATGTTTGGATTAGGCAGTGGGTTAGCCTTATAATTGTCCTCTTTGAACCGCTATATTCCCTCCCGGTCTCTCATCTGTCACTTTACTTTTGTTTCATGCTCTCAACTGTCAAATGACATATGTACAACTTTGACAAAATTTTAAGAGCTACTGAATTATCTTACCCATTGCCTCCTTCCTGCTCCTCCCTATTATGATCCATATCAGTAATAAGATTAATTGTCCTAATACACATAATAAAGCACACAAATACATCTCAAAACTATGCCCAATTCAAAAACATTTCATGATTCTCTATTGCCTAAAAAGATAAATTTACTGGGACATTCCAAAGTCCTTCAAAATCAGTACCCAGAGTCTATTCTATTACCTTGTTCAGAGTAGATAATCAACTATTTCTTTGTTTGTTGATCTAATTTACATTTCAAGTTTTATTTTCTACCCCACTCCATATCCTTCTTTTTATAAGACTGATCTATTAATTATCCAGCAAACATGCTAGACAGTTAGGTCTAGCACAGAATGGAGTCGGGAAGATCTGAATTCAAATTCAACTTCAGAGGTTTATTAGCAGTGTAAACTGGGCAACAAAGTCACTTAATCTCAGTTTTCTTAACTGCAAAATGGTAATAATATCTTTCTCTTTCCCAAGGGTGTTATCAGAATCAAGTGAGGCAATATTCGTAAATAGCTTAGCAATTTACCTGGCACAGTAGACACTTAATAAACGCTCGTTTTATTCATTTTTACTTCTGTGCTACTGTATAATCAGTTTTGTATGCTTGGAATACTTTCTTAATCTTCCCTTTACTTACCCAAATCCTATTTGTTCTTTAATCACATGACTATCTTATAATAATATATATATGCATGTACATATATATATATATATATATATATGTATATATAATCATAGAATTTTGCCAGTGGCAAAAGTCTTGAATCTGGGATAAGAGAAAGTTCCAGCTCATATTGCCATGGACAAAATATTTCACTTTGTTGAGCCTCAGTAACACCATCTGTAAAATAAGAGGGTTGGATTATGTCTGAAATCTCTTCCAACTCGAAATCCCAGAATTTCTAAGTCCTTTCTATTTCTTGAAGCTCAAAGAAAGCTATTCCACCTTTCAATTATAAAGGGCACTTACTGTACCCACTTCCTAATCAAATACTGCCTTGCATGGTTAAATATTTTTACATTGCCTAATGTTTCATTGCTTCCAGGGCCCTTATTTCCAGGTAAGGAGTAGGACTCAGCAAATATTTACTAATTGGTGTAAGCACTTGATTATCAAAACTATGCATTAAACAAAAGCCCTTTGGTACAATTTGGAAGAATCCCATTCCTTTGTTAAAATACAACTGCTAAAGAAATAATAATAAAATGCAACTGTTTTAACTGAGTTGACCTGGTAAATTTTATCCCCGCAAGTTTTAATGGCAAGAAGGAGATGGAACTTGAAGAGACTCAATTCAGAATTGTGGAGGGAGAGTAACTTCTTGTTACTATACTTTTGCCTAAGCTGTGTCCCCTGCTTGGAATGCTTTCCTTCTCATCACCACCTCTTGGAATGCTTTGCTAACTTCAAGGCTCAGGGCAGGTGACGTGTCCTCCTGGAAGCCTTTCCTCATCCCTCTAGTTATTTGTGTTTTCTTCCTCTTCAAATTACCTTGAAATTATTGTATTAGAGCTTAAAAAAGAGGTGGGTACCCTCTATTTCTACTGGCTACTTATCTACCCCAAATCTGTTGTGGTGACGGGATTTCTGGGATCTTTGAGCCTTTGTCTAAGCACACCTTCAAAGCTGAACTCCCTTTAAAGAATGACACAGTTTTATGCTAGAGAGAGGGAAGTATTTAATGAGGTTCATCGTCATATGAATTATAAGGAATTCTTAATTCAGGAATGAGCATACAAAACCGTCAAAAAAGGACTTTAATAAAAATAGAATTCCTAACACTTCTTCTCAGATTGTAAAGTACACAATTATTCCTGTAAAGAGAACTTTACAACGCTTTTTAATTGATACCTTTCCAAAACCCAAGGTACTGCTTGTATATAAGTGAGTGCATGAACTTCTTGTCAGGAAAAGAAATGAGAGAAAAGGCTTCAAGTTCAGGTCCCTCTCTGCCATTCAACCCAGCTCTGGATCAAAATAAATCCAGGACAGCTAGCAAAGCCAGGAAGAACAGAAGCCCAGATCTCCTCTGGTTCCATCAGAAGGGAAGGAAAAGCAAGAGAAGGCCCAGTATTGCCAATATCTTCCATAGCCAGGAATAAAAACAAGTCGGAGCTAATCTACTAACATCCTACTCTCAGATGAGCCAGCAGGCAAGAGAGAGAGTAGGAGAGGTAAGCCAAACCAACCTACTCCCTCCTAGCTGCCCAGAATGGAAAAGGCCGGATGCTGCTCTTGTCAGCCAATCACCAGGGAAGAGAGAAAGGAGCCAGATAGAAAGTCTGTCAAAGTGAAGAGCCCAAATCCAGAATGTCTGACTATTACTTTCTGTCAAAATAGGCCACATGTTCAGCCAAGTTCAGGGCTATGTTAACTCTACTTCCAAGCATGACAATGAATGGCCTATTACATTGGAAGATCTTTAAGGACAAAGTTATTTTGCAATATTATATGAATAGAGAACCATCTTCCCCAATCTACATGACTCTTTGGGGGCCCTATTTCTGGACTGAAAAAGTTCCAACCCATTTGACAATGGAAAGATGCCATCAGGATCCTAAGACCCATTTGGATGTTTGCACTCTCTGAAATTGGGTAGAGGCAGTTAAGATTATTCTATTATCATTCTTCAAACTCCTGTTGGGAAGCAGTCATTAACTAAGATTTTGTGAAGGACAATGGAGTTGGAGACACAGCTATAAGGTATCAGCTCTTCACTATAATGTTCCCCCCAAAACTGGAAAGTTAGATAATTTATTTATTATAAATTATGGGAGATAATTAATTCCCCAAATTAGAGCAGATATATTTAATCATTTTTGTGCTATGGACTCCTTTGGTCATCTGCTGTAGATAGTGGACCTTTTGCTAGAATAATCTTTATAAATGAATAAAGTAAATAATAATAATCAGCATTTATAGAGTGCTTTAATGTTTACAATATCTTATTTTGTCCTTCCAACCATCCTAGGAAATAGAGGCTATTATTATCCTCATAATGAGGAAGAAACTGAGATAGTGGTTAAGTGACTTGCTCAAGATCACAATATCTGAGGCAGAATTTGGACTCAAATCTATTTGACTTCAGTTCCAGCTCCCTACATGTGTCACTTAGTTGCCTAAAATAAAGTACATGGGGTTGCTAAGTAAACCAACATATTAAATAGTTATATACATACATATATGCATATATTATTAGTGGTGGTGTTCTTTGCTTGGAAGAAGACCAATGACTTCATGAGGTGATGATTTGTGCATGAATTAGATTTAAGTGAGTCAGAACTGTGCAAAATCAACACTCTCTCTTCCAGAGTCATAGAAGTCCAGATCCAAGACAAAAGTCAGGATCACAGACAATGGCTTGGCATGCAGTGAGTGACCTCAACCTTTCTAAATTAAGGTCTTTCCCAGGCCTCAGTTTGTCTGAGACAATACCCATTCAATGATTAAGGGCTAGGTAAGAATTGGGGCAAAAGATGGCCTAATTCACCATACCATAAATATCAACCTAGAAGGGGAATATTCTCAAAGTTTCCAGCCAGAAGAGAAAACAATTGCTATTTATTCTCATCCTAAGCCACCAAAACCTAAATAATGAGCCAAGGAGGGGTGGACTGGGACTATTATTGACCATCCTATAAACACCAGAGCGATTTGGGTTTAAAGGTAGTCAAGTAGCTCCATTTGAAACACAAAGGGCTTTTTAAAAGCTTGTTTTTTGAGAGCCTGTATTTCAAGAAAACATAAAGAAAAACTGCACAAAACAAAAAATAAACATATATATACACATTAATACACACATATGTGGGCAATGGAAACTGAATACATATACAAACATATACACACAGCTTCAGGTATCAAAGCCAGGAATTGAACATAAAATTCTTAAAATTGAATTCAAGTCTGACATTTTATCTGCTTTGCTTCTTGGTGCCTTCTACATAATAGGAACCTACCATGGCGATCATAGAAAGGAAGGGACCATGAATGATTTAGCCAAGGTTACTGAACCAGTCAGTTAGAGTCAGGTCTAGAACTGAGCAGCCATGGCCCAGAAAAAAGACTGTGCATCTATAGTATCTATCAATTTATTTTTTGAACATAGGAAGAAATGCTTTCTACTGGCTTCCATAAAAGTAAATAGGATGGAAGCTTGTAAGGCTCATACAAGCAACATGGCTTTCATACAAGCCTGCTTTTTTCTGAGTGTTAGATAAGTCAGCGTGCAAAAGCATTTTTACATTTCCCAGGGGTTGTTCCTTTCTTTCTCAATGCCCTTTGCAAGATCACGAGGGACTTCCAGCTTTAATCCTGGCTATAAGCTTATCCAAGCTGTTATTCACTTTTCTTGTGGATGAAAAGCAGTCATATGCTCAGAATTTCAGAGCTGCTCCTTGCTACTGATCTCATTTGAGTAATTCTACTATAATCTGCTCCAGAATGTCTCCTTCAAAATAAAAAGTTTCAAAACACACTAACATCATACAATAACAGTTTTGTCAGCTGAGAAAAAGAGCATTCCTCTCAAAAAGATAAAAATACAGTTCGAGGTAGACCATACCCACAACTCTTAAGACAATAGCAATGAATTTACAAAGGCTGTCTTGAGCATATATTCTTTCAGCCAGTCAGTCAATAAGCATTTATTAAGTGTTTATTATGTATCAGGTACTACCCTAAGCACCAGGGATGCAGTCATAAGTGAAATAATCTCTGCCCTCAACAAGTTTACATTCTAAAAGGGAATACAACTAAAGAAAAGGATGGAGATTCAATAGTCAGAATTCAATTCAGTTCAGTTCAAGCCAAAAAGCATTTCTATTAAGTGCTTACTCTGGGCAAGAAGGGCAACCAGGTGGCACAGTATATAGAATGCAGGTCCTAGAATCAAGAATCCCTGAGTTAAAACCCAGCCTTAGTCACTTTCTAGCTGTTTGATCCTGGGTAAGTCATTTAACCTTGTTTGTCTCAGTTTCCTCATCTGTAAAATGAGCTGGAGAAGGAAATGGCAAACCACTCCACCATCCTTGCCAAGAAAACCCCAAAGAGGGTCATGAAAAGTTGTATGTGAATTAAATGACTGTACAACAAAATAGGCAAGGTACTATTCCAGGGTCTAAAGTAACAAAAACTCTCCCTTTTTACTTCCCTTCCTTTACACAGTTAGTTCTTCATGCTTGGAATGCACTCCCTTCTAACCTCCACCATTTAGGATCTCTAGCTCCAACCAAGGTTCAGCTCCCTTGCCACCTAAAAGAAAGAGCCATTTCCAGATTTTCTCAACATTAGTGTTCTCCACAAGTTATAGGATCACAGGAGCCTAGGACCATAGATCTAGAGGTGGAGGTCATTTTAGGGATCATCTGAGCCAGCCCCTCATGGGACAGATGAGGACACTGAGACCCAAAGTAATATAACATCTTGCCCAACGTGGTCACAGGTAGTAATGGTATGACTAGGATCTGGTCATCTGTCCCAAATCCAATTTTCATGCCATTGTTCCATACTGTGACCCTGTGGACTGACCTCTTTTCCTGGCAGACTCTTTATTTCCTATACCTAAAAAATTCTATGTCTTATTCCAATTTTGTCTTTTGCTTAGTCTCATAATTTCATGTCACCTCCCTCCTTGTGAAAGCTAACTTTTGAACTTGTTCCTGGGATCCTATTCCCCTTTCAACTTCTTCCGTGGTTTTGCTATCAAGCTAATTAACAGCCAATCTACAAACATTTTAAAGTTCTATGTCTCAGGGACTCTGCTATTCAAATATAAAAATGAAATAATCCCCACGCCCAAAGAGTTTATATTCTAATGGAACATACAAATCCATTCTCTTCATAAGTATATGCAGAACATATATAAAGAGAATAAATTGTTGGTTATTCTTTATTTTGAAGAGTGCCAAAGACGTCACTGGGATTTCTTGACTTGTGAATTAGATTTAAGAGGCAGATTTGCCCCAAGTTTTCAGTCTTCATCTTTCTTTCAGGGTCATCAAAGTGGAATGGTAGGACAAAAGTCAAGATGGCTGGTGTGTCAGTGAATAAAAAGTAGAAAGGCAAAGGAGCTTAATGGATAGAAAACTGGCTTGGGAGCCCCAGAGATCTGAGTTCAAGTTTTTCCTTTAGACACTTAATAGCTGTGTGATCTTTGGTCAGTCACTTAACTTCTTTGCATTCTAGGCAAATCTAATGCTATAAGTTGCAGAGAAACTGCTCACTTATATTAATGGTAAGACCACTCTCACCTAGGAGTTTCCTAGACCACTGAGATCTTGGGTCCAGCACCTATCCTTAAATACAAGGTAGTTGGGGAGGAAAATATTAGTTAGTTTTCCCCTGAATCAAAAATGACAGCAAATAACAACAAAACCTTTTCTCTACTATTTTTTAAGCTGTTGAAAGTTACCTTTTCTGCTTTTCTGCCAAACTTTTGGAAGAATAATATGTACTCCTTCCCTTCCTCCATTAAGCACTATACCTACTTACTCCTCACTATAATATAATCTAAT
Organism: Sarcophilus harrisii; assembly: GCF_902635505.1. Classification (NCBI taxonomy): domain Eukaryota; kingdom Metazoa; phylum Chordata; class Mammalia; order Dasyuromorphia; family Dasyuridae; genus Sarcophilus; species Sarcophilus harrisii. The sequence continues at coordinate 510,561,370 of NC_045427.1, read as the reverse complement.
TTCTGTGCCCACAAGACTACAAATTCTCTCCAGGGTCACATTGACTTCCTAGTTCCCAGTTCCACTGATGTTTGGAAGGCCTTGGCATTGTTCTCTGGAAGACTTTGGTACATTGTCTGTCCCCATTTTCTTGTAACTCTCTTGTTTTTTGATTTCTATGACATTGCTATCTCTTGATTCTTCTGCTGACCTCTTCAACTGTCCTTTGTTGGATCTTCTTTTTCCTCTGGACACTCATAGATGGATATGCCTGGAGGATGTGTCCATATTCTTTCTCTCTACATTTTCTTTAATGGACAACTCATCTACCTCAATGCTGATGTGTCCTGACACTTATGTTTGACTCTGATCACTTTTTTGGATTCCAGTTTCACATTTGAAGTTATATGTTGGACCTCTCTACAAAGATGTGTAACTGGAACATCAAATTCAATGTATCAATTAAGTATTTATTAAGAGATTACCAAATACAGTAAATACAATCATATTCACTTAAACATCCTTTTTCTAATACTTCCCTTTTTGTTTATGTCAACACCATCCATCATTCTAATTATTCAAAGTTTAAAACTTTAGTCATTTCTGACTTTTCCTCTTCTTTCACTCCATTAATTAATTGTTGAGAACTGCTAGTTTTACCTTCATAAAAGCTTTTTTATCTATCTACTCCCTTTCATATACACTATTTCTGCCTATGTTTTGTCTCATGTGGACTATTATTATGACCTCCTAATTGGCTTTTAACCCTCTAGAAAGAGTTCTTTCTAGGTTGACAGTCTAAAAAAGAGTTTCTAGGAGAAAATGCTTTCTAGGTTGACAGTTTAAAGAAAGAGTGTCTTGAAAAGAGTGCTTTCTAGACTGAAAAGTTTAGAAAAAGAATTTTTAATTTAGAAAAGAATGCAATCTACACTGAACACACAAAAAAAGAGTGCTTTCTAGACTATCTAGAAAAAAGTGTTTTCCAGACTAAGGCTAGAAAAGAGTGCTTTTCAGGGGAGGATTCTAGGAAGATTGCTCCCACAAACAAAACAAAATTGCACTTTAGGATCAACATAGACCAGGGCAAAACAAATAAGATTTGGGGCAGAACAGGGGTCCTCCTGGGATAACTGGAGAAGAATGGAAGAAAGACTACAGGATCCTGATGTGCAGTATAAACACCTCCAGGGTAGCTCCTCAAAAACAGCAAGTGAAGAGTCCTAAAGTTAGCTGGAGAATGGGGGTGGGTGGGTCTGAGTTTGGGGAAGATTGAGGAAACCTTGGCTGATAAGAAACAATAAGCCCAACTGTGCTATACAGACTCTGGCTGGATCGAGAAGGAACCAGCACAGCTGGTGAGAGCAGAAGCAGAAGGGCAGAGAAGCTGCTGGCTGCCAGCACTTGCAAGAAGATGAAGCTTTTGATTTGGGGTTCTAGGTCAGAGGGGAGAGCTGAAGTGAAGCTAGAGGAACCATCCCTCTCCCTCCCTACCCCCCAGGATTAGAGGTGCTTACACTAATAGTTCTAAAAAAATTAACAGGCAAAGAAGAAAGAACCCGATCATAGCAATTTACCATGGGAATAGGGAAGATCAGAGTTCATCAGAAGAGGACAGTGAAGTAAAAAAAAAGCCTCTTCTACTTCTAAAATAACATTCAATTTAAAGTTTTAAAGTAACATTCAATGTCTACCTGCCCAGATAGAATTTATACAGGAACTCAAAAAATATTTCAAAAATCAAATGAGATTGATAGAGGAAAAAACTAATAAAATAAAATAAAGTAAAATAACCATTCAAGAAAAATAAGAAGATTCTTTTTAAAAAGTTAAACAACTAGGAAAGGAGAGACAGAGACTTAAAGAAGAAAACTATTCTTTGAATTGGGCAAGAGGTAACCAGTGAAACTATCAGAGAATAAAAAAATTACAAAATAAAATATGAAGAATGAAAAAATAGAAAAGAATGTGAAACATAAGAAAAACAGCAGATCTGGAGAACAGATCAAGAAGAAAAAATACAAGAACAATTAGACTACCTGAAAACTATAACCAAAAAAAAAAGTACCTTGACACAATAATGCAAAAAAAAAAAAAAAAAATTCAAAGAAAATTGTCCTGATGTGACAGAAAAAGAAGGGAATGTAGAAATAGAAATAATAATAATAATATATATTGACAATCAAAATAACTAGGTCTAGGACCAAAAATATCATATCCAGCAAAACTAACCATAATATTGAATATTTTTAAAAATGCACATTCATTGAACTTGCAGATGTTCAGGATTTTGTTTCAACCAAACCTGATCTTGATAGAAAATTTAAAGCCAATATCAAAGTTTAATTTCAAAGGACTTAAACAAGAATAATTTTTTTTTTCATGGAAATGTATAGCAGGTATTTAAGATTGACATCAGTAACTGGGTAGCGCAAAAGAAAGATTGGCACAGAGTTGATTATGATCTGACTCTTAAAAGCAAAATCGCCTGGGAAAAGATTTTAAAAAGGTAATTATGCTATATAAATGAAATGCAGAGGAAGAACTGACACAAAGGCATTAGAGTGGGGAGGAGGACTAGTAATTCTGAAAACCTACTTACATCAGGAATGGGTTAAATAGGGAACTATAAATATTGACCATGAAGAATAAAGAAATAAGGTGGGGCCCAAAGGGGTATTTTAATTAATGAAAGTGAGATAAGCTCTGTAGATTAATGGAAATAAGATAAAGGGAGAGGAAAAAAGTGGGGGGGAAATAAGGGAGGGAATCTGTGAGTAAGAGGGCAAGGTAAGTAATAGGTAAGTTAAGGAGTAGAATAAAGTAAAAATCAGCAAGGGTAGGAAATAAAAGATATACACAAAAAATACAACAAGGATTAGTAGTAGAATTTATTAATTAAAAAATTAGGGCTGGTAATCATAAATCTCAGACAGAACCAACTTAAAGATTCAAATAAGAAAAAAATCTAGGTTATAGTATTATATTAATATTGTTTTAGATGCATGTCTACATATGTGTAAATGCAAATGTATATATGTAGATATATGTATGTGTGTGTGTATATATATATATATATATATATAAGTCTTTTTGACTTCTCCTATGCATTTAACACATTCTAGCAAATTATTTTTAATATTTTTGTATATATCACTCCTTTTCCTTCCTGTTCCATAAGCTTTTCATCATCTCATGAAATTGCAATAGTCTGCCTACCTACCTCAAATCTTTCCCTGTTCCAATCCATCCTCTATTCAGATATTAAAGTGAGTTTCCTAAAATATAGGTCTGATCATGTCACCCTCTTTCCCCCTGAACTCCATCTCTCAGCTTTGAGCATTTTCACTGGCTGATCTTCATGCCTGGAATGCTCTTCTTTCTTGCTCCAGCTAATGCCTTCCTTGGCTTCCTTTAAGTCCAACTAAAGTCCTAGCTTCTACAGGGAGCCTTTCCCAATCCCTCCTAATTTCAATGCTTTCTCTCTGTTAATTATTTTCTATTTATACTATATTTGGTTTGCATATATTTGTATATTGTTTTCCCATTAGAGCATAAGCTTCTTGAGGGCAGGGACTATATTTTGCCTTTTTTTTGATCCTCAGTGCTTAGCCCCGTGTCTGACACATAGTAGATGCTCAATAAATGTTTATTGATTAATGACAGGGCTTTATCTAATTTCATCTTTATGTTTCCAGTTTCTATTATTATACTTCACATATAGACATATGATCATTGTGGGTTGAATTAAATTCATTCTCTGCCATCATGCAGCTTGGTGCTGAGAGTTCTCTGAAATAAAGCTTTTCTGATAAATAATGGATAGCTGACATACCCATCTCCTGTGATGCATTTCCCCTAGAAATGCCCAGTTTCAGGAAGATCACATCTTAGCTAGTTAATTAGTCCATATTTTATTGTTGGTTTTTTCTGAACTTGTAGGGTGACTAAGAAGAAGCCCACAGGATAAAATTATCTCCATTCATTTGATGTCATTCAGATTTAAGAAAAATTTAAAAGGGCATCATGGCACTTATATTAAAGGGCTTTGTTATTCTTGCCTTTGAACTATGTTTTCTCCAGTTTCACTGTCACCTGATAAAGCATTGATAGTCATTAAGAAAGGTTGCCCACACAATTTAGTTTCAAACCTCAGGATGGGAAAATTAAGAAACCCTAAGAAACCAATACTCTGATGTTATATAAAAATGATTTATGCTTTGATATTTTGGTAGCTCCATAATCTCAATATCAATACCGTCTCCACTAGTGTAGATTATAATCCATCCATATCTTCTTATTAGGAGATAGCATGGTGCAGTAGACAGTGTCCTAGCCCTGGAGTAAGAGGACCTGGGTTCAAAGCTTGTCTTTAATGTTTATTGCCTATGTGACCTTGGCAAGTCACATATTCTTCCTGGACCTCAGTTTTCTTATTCATAAAATCAGGGCTAAATTTGGTGGTTTCTGAGTTTCCTTCTAGATCTATATTCTATGATTTCTGCCATGTCCTCCATAAAATATCTACCCAATGTGCTGGAGACCATTTTCTTGGTCTTTTAAAAAATTTATTTATTTTGTTCTATACTTGAGAAATAAAATAAGAATCTTTGTAACACAATAGAGCAGGGAAAAAAATATTATTGTATATGAAACTGCAAAGTCATTATGTGTAGCTTGCTATACCTTTAAAATATATAATAAAGTTTTCATGTAACTTTCTTTTTTTCCTTGCTTTCTTTCCCCATCACTCACCCTTGCCCTAGAGATGGCATTTCGTGCATATCAATGTGGCACATAGGCTATCTAATTCATCTCTTTCTCTGTATTTGTCAACTATAAATATGCCAAAACAAAAAGCAGAAAAAAAATGAAAGCCAAGTAAAAAAGAATAAAGCCTCACAATCACTTCACTTATAGTTTACAAAAATTGCTAAGAACAAGCCATTGATAATTCCAAGTTAATATTGTAAATAGTTCTGCAAACAAGGGTTCCTTGATCAGTTTTTGGAGTTTTAGACTATCCAGTCTTTTCTTCCTGAAAAACTATTAAAAAAAGTCTTCTCTTGAGCCAATACTTCTCTTTGGTGGCCTTCCTTTGCTTTCTTCCATTGGGAAAATGGGACTGGGCTAAAAATTTTATTTGACTCCACAGAAAATGTAGAAGAACCAAATGACTCATGGGAATCTAAAAGCAGGTGATAAACATATCTAAAACATGCACAGTAACTCTCTTGGAAGAAGATAAAATTGAAGTTGCTATTGGCATACTGCATTGGGATTTCCATGAGTTGCTAGATCTCCCAAAGTCTTATGCAGGAATTCTTGGACTTATCAAGACCCCTGAAATTTTGATTTCTTGCTCTCTGGAAGGAAAAACACTTGTGGGCTGGTGGATAGGCAGTCCTCTTGTTATATGGATAGATTGTTGGTTGGTCATTTTAATCATATCTAAGGAAAATGTAGTCAATCCCTTTATTATATGGATGAAGGAAACTGAGGATCAGAGACTTATTTAAAACATGTAAGAAGGGGCAGCGAGGTGGCACAGTAGATAGAGCACCAGCCCTGAAGTAAGGAGAACCTAAGTTCAAATTTGGTCTCAGATACTTAACACTTCCTAGTTGTGTGACTTTGGGCGAGTCACTTAACCCCAACCCCAATTGGCTTAGGAAAAAATAAACAAAAACAAAAAAATATATAAGAAGTAAGTATGTAATACATTGTTGGTGGAACTGTGAATGGATCCAGCCATTCTGGAGAACAATTTGGAACTATGCTCAAAAAGTTATCAACTGTGCAAATCCTTTGATCCAGCAGTGTTTTTACTGGGCTTATATCCCAAAGAGATCTTAAAGAAGGGAAAGGGACCCACATGTATAAAAATGTTTGTGGCAGCCCTCTTTGTAGTGGCAAGAAACCAGAAATTGAATGGACGCCCATCAATTGGAGAATGGCTGAATAAATTATGGTATATGAATGTTATGGAATATTATTGTTCTGTAAGAAACAACCAGCAGGATGGTCTCAGAAAGGCCTGGAGAGACTTACATGAACTGATGCTAAGTGAAATGAGCAGAACCAGGAGATCATTATACACGGCAACAACAATATTATATGAGGATCAATTCTGATGAACTTGGCTCTTTCTAACAGTGAGGTGATGAAGGCCAGTTTCAATGATCTTGTGATGAGGAGAGTGATCCCCCAGAGAGAGGACTGTGGGGATTGAATGTGGATCACAACATAGCATTTTTACTCTTTTTGTTGTTTGCTTACATTTTGTTTTCTTACTCATTTTCTTTCCTTTTTGATCTGATTTTTCTTGTGCAGCAAGAGAATTGTATAAATATGTTTACACATATTGGATTTAACATATTTTAACATGTATAATATATATTGAATTGCTTGCTATCTAGTAAAGAGGGTAAAGGGAAGGAGGGGAAAATCTGAAACACAAGGCTCTGTAGGGGTCACTGTTGAAAAATTATCCGCGCATAGGTTTTGAAAATAAAAAGCTTTAAAAATTAAAATTAAAAAAAGAAGTAAGTATGAGAAGCAGAATTTGAACTCAGTTTTCCAAACTCTAGAGTCAGACTTCTTTCCTTTGTACCATAATGCTTGCCAAGTTATGCAACTGGGACTTGAGCCCTGCTCTTCTGACTATGTGTCCATTACTCTTTCCATTATAAAAGATTTTGTGAGATACTCAAAAGAAATATGGGACCCAATATGGACTTTTTGTGCAGTTTTTTAGTGACAAAATATTTAAAACAACAAGAATAAACTTGAAAATTCATTAAATGGTCATTATTCATAGCTAAAAGTTTATTTTCCTTCTTTTTGGAAAATGGAAACTTTAGTTTAATCTTCTTAGATTCATTCAAAAAGGAGGATATGCTTATGAGAATCATATGGTATATTGACCAGAAAACATTGTTGTCTTCAACTCTGCCTGTTCTAGATAAGTGGAAATCCTTAAAAAGTTATTACATTTCAAGTGTGGAAGGATTTGTTAATGAAGGGATGTGGGAGGAAATACATAGAATCTCTTAGCTCAATACTGGCTACGTTTAGCTACTGGATAATAAATCCCCTGGCAAATACATCTTTCAAATACCACTTGAGCCCTGATATTTTTGAAGAATTAAATGATTGTTCTGAAATGAATAACCTTCTTCTGCTAGAAACACTTAATAGCAGGATTTGGGGGATATTCGATTAAAAGCAGTCATCCTTCAGTTTTTTCCCATAATGTTTTTGTTACGGACATAAGAAATGAATGCACTCCTAGCTGCTGTGATTGATTATCAGTAGTTTATATTCATGGCAGAAAGTGTTTCAACATTTTTCTCTCAAACTAGAGAATTGCTCAATGCCAGTTGCTTGATGAAAATTTTGTTTAATTCACCAAGAAATTCCCTAGTCCCCACCTCCATACCCTCTTTTCTCTCTCTCTCTCTCTCTCTTTCCCTCCCTCCCTCCCTCCCTCCCTCTCTCTCTCTCTCCCTCCCTCCCCTCCCTCCCTCCCTCTCTCTCTCTCTCCCTCCCTCCCTCCCTCCCTCTCTCTCTCTCTCTCTCCCTCCCTCCCTCCCTCCCTCTCTCTCTTTTCCTCCCTCCCTCCTTCTCTTCCTCTCTCCTTTCCTTTTCCCCTCTTTCTCTGTCTCTCTCTCACACACACATACACACATCCTAAGACTCTGGTGATTTGACCAGCAGCAAAGTACACTGGCTTTAGCCTGCTGGGAAGGCACAGTGAACTGAAAGCTAAATTGGGTTTGAATGTGATCATCAATAGCAACTCAATATTCACTGAATTTAGTAAGATTGCATATTTGTGCAAAAAACATGGCAAGAAAGAAACAAAGCTAAATTAGGGAGTGCAGAAATAGAAGGTTTTCTATGTTGAAAAAGTACTGCCAAATGCAGTTGGGTTTGATCTCTGGAAGTTACCAAGCTCAGCTGAATTAACATAGGAGAATTTCATATTTTGCTTTAATCCCACTGCTGCTGTCCTTTGCTTTTTGATTTGGCTTCAGCAGCTGCACTGAATCAAATTAAAGGTGTTGATTTTAGATGATGTCTTTAGTTATCTACTCTCTTGCTATTCAAGGATTCATGGCACCCTGCCATCCTACGCTCTTTCTCTCCATGCAATCCAAAGATGCCTTATTACATGAGACTTATGAATTCAGTAGGCTGCAGTACAACTGGACTAGTTCTTGATCATTAAGAAAAATTAAAGATAGTACAACAAATGGATAAAAGGCTAAGGAAAAGAAGAATCTGTTATCAGTCTAGTATTCACAGAATTCCCTACTCAGGGAGATCAATGGAATGCTGATGAAAGATGAGACAATAACATAAAATGCATTTGCTGAAAGATGTTTGGTCCAATTCACTAAGGTTCATTAAGATAGTCCAAGAGATCAGACACTTTGTTTCTGGTTTCTCATGAGGTGTTCACATTCAATAGGTTGAAGATTAACACACACACTTAATCATTAAATAAATAATAATGTAATAGATTGGTGGGAAACTAAGAATAAGAAAAGCCTTTATCAATTCAATGATAAATGTTTCCTATTATTCCTAGTGGAATCATGATTGTAGAAGAAGTCAGCACCATGGTTAGGGGTAATGTCTCTTGCTAATAGTATGAAAGCCTGGCAGAAGCAATAAAGCTACAGAGGGGTGAGCTGCCTTTTGATGACATTGTAGGCTGACTGCTGCTTTAACAGAGATTTTAAGGAGGAAAAATAACACGTTATCACCCTATGCTATCCAGCTTCTGTACCTTGCTGCAGTGTAGATTATTCACAAAATAATTTTAAGATGCAGGTGAGCCTTGAAAGCTTGCCAGTTTGGTGTCTGGGTTTCCCTAGGAGAAATATCCCATACATATTTCTATGTCTATCTCAAGGCACTGAGAAGTAGCCAAATGCTTGGTATCTTATGGCAGAGTTTGATACTATTCCCACATGGCAAGACATCAGTGTTCCAGCATGGACTGAAATTGTGATGAACAGGCCTTTCAGACAACTTCATTTACATTTCGGAGAGTCTACTCCCATCATAAAAGAGCATGTTTTAAGAGACCAGTCATAATAATTATTATTGTGAAAAAAAACATATAGTGATAGAGTGGAATGATTGAGTTTTTTACTTTGTTTTCCACTCTCTGGGCCCATGACACTACTTTTAAAAAACTTCCTGTCCTGACACTACAGTTTCTATAAAGATTTTGCTACATCTAGGTTCTTTTTAAAAAATTCTCTTTTGGGATTCATGTCTAGTAGTGATATTGTTAGGTCAAAGGATATGCTTGATTTTATAATCCTTTGGACATGGATCATATAGAAGATAAGCTCTTTGAGGGCAGGGATAGTATCCTTTTTGAATTTGTATCCATGGCACTTAGTACAATGTAGGCATACAGCAAATTCTTAATAAGTACTTTTCATTTATTCATGTGGAGTACAGTTTGGTTGGTTGTTTCCTTCCTTCTTGCAGATTCCAACCATTATGTTGGAATCAAGATTACCCTATATCCATCTCTGGCCAATCAGACCAATATGAGCTTGGAGGGCTCTACCACAGGTCAGATCCAAATAATCCACATAAACATTTGAAGTGAAGATGTCTCTAAATTTGCACATTTCTTATTTTTTTAAAATAATTGTATTTATTTGTAATACACATTGCTTTATGAATCATGTTGGGAGAGAAAAATCAGAGTAAAAGGGAAAAAACCATGGGAGAGAAAAAAAAACCCAGAAAAAAGAAGTGAACATAGTATGTGTTGATTTTCATTCAATCTCCCATATTTCTTTTTCTGGATGCAGATGGTATTTTCCATCCAAAGTCTATTAGGTTGCCTTGGATCACTGAACCACTTATAAGAACCAAGTTATAGTTGATCACACACATTTTTGCTATTATTATGTACAATGTATTCCTGATTCTGCTTATTTTGCTCAGCAGCAGTTCATGTAAATCTTTCCAGGCCTTTTTAAAATCACCTTGTTCATCATTCTTTATAGAACAATAATATTCCATTACCTTCATATACTACAAATATTTCTCTCTCTCTCTCTCTCTCTCTCTCTCTCTCTCTCTCTCTCTCTCTTTTAATGAGAAGACAAAGAAGAAAAAACTATAACCTGGCCACAGAAAGTTACTATGGGAATAAGTAAGACTGGGGTTCATTTTCAGAGGAAGATATTGAAGTTAAAAAAAAAAAAAAAAAAAAAGCTTCTCCTACTCCAAAGAATATACGGTTTCCTGCCCAAAAAGAATTTATAGAAGAACTGAAAAAAAATTTTTTAAATCAAATGAGAGAGATTAAGGGGAAAGAAGAGCAATACAAGAAAAATAAGAAGACTATGAAAAGAAAGTCAACTAACTAGAAAAAGAGATCTGGAATCTTAAAGAAGAAAATGACTTTTTGAAAATTAAAATTGGACAAGAGGAAGCCAGTGAACAAATAAGAGACCCAGAAATAATAAAATACAATATAAAGAATGAAAAAATAAAAGAGAATGTGAAACATCTTATAAGAAAAACAACAGATCTAGAGAACAGATTAAGAAGAAAAAACAATAGAATAATTGAACTACCTGAAAGCTATGACAAAGAAAGAAATTTGACACAATAATATAAGAAATAATTAAAGAAAATAATCCTGAGGTGTTGGAATCCTGAGGTGTTAAAGGAGAAAAGTAGAGATAGAAAAAATCCACCAGTCACCACATCAAAGAAATCCTACAAAGAAAACATAAAAAAAATCATTGCCAAATTTTGAAACACTCAGATCAAAGAGAAAATTTTATAAGCAACAACAACAATCAATCAATCAATTCAAATATATAGTAGATACAACAAGAATAGAATAGGATATAAATCAAAAGACCACAGCTTCTGGAATACTATATATGGATGATGAAAAGAACTAAGATAGTGGCCAAAAATGTCATATTTAGCAAAATAAAGTATAATACTGAGTGAAAATAAATGGACATTAAATGAACTCTCAATTTTCAGGATTATTTTTCAAACAAATCTGTACTCAATAGAAAATTTAATATATAAGAGCCAACATCAAAGACTAATTTCAAGGGACTCAATAAAGACAAATTGTTTTATATATGGAAATATAAACCATATGTTTAAGATTGACATTAGTAATTGGGTAGTCCAAAACAAGTTTGGGGTAGAACTATGACATGACTTTAAAAAGCAAAACTGTCTAGGAAAAGATAAAATTATGCTATATGAATGAGATGTGATAGCAAGAATCAACACAGAGGAATCAGATGTGAGAGAAAGCTGGTAGTTCTGAAAATCTCTTCACCCCCTCTCCCCCATATCCACACACTGACCTACCCATCCACACAAACATATCTACACACACCCCCACCTCCTCCACACTATATTCCAAGAAGGATATAGCACCCTCCAAAAATCTATAAAGAAATAAGGAGGAGAGGGAATAGGATAAGGGTGTGTAAATCACTGGAAGTAGGATAAACTGTATAGATTAATGGGAAAGAAATAAAGAGGAAGGGAAAAGGGGGATAGGATAAAGTGGGTTACAGAAGGATGTTTGGATTAATGGAAGTGGCATAAAATGTGTGGATTAATAGAAGTGGGATAAAGAAGGAAGGAAAGGATAGGGGAAGAAGAAAAGGAGGATCCATGGCAGGGGATGGTGCAGTGGGAAGGTTAAGTAGTAAGTAGCAAGGCAAGGCAACAGGTAGAAATGAAGTAGAAGAGTTAGCAAAGATAGGAAATAAGAGATATACACAAACAAATAATGATCAGGAGTAGAATTTATTGGAAAAAAAAGTAGGATAGATCAGATCACTTGCTGTTTTGGGGAGGAGGAAGTAAGGGAGGGAAGGAGAAAAATTTAGAACACAAAGTATGATAAAAATAAATATTGAAATCTACCTTTACATGTATTTGAAAAAATAAAATATTGTTGATTATAAGATTAAAAAAGTAGAGGCACTGACCTTGGACAAAGTCAAAGTTAAAAAGATTCAACCAAGAGAGAAATGTATATTATATGTCATCCATATTAATATTGTTTTAGATATATATGTGTATGTATACATATGTGTGTATGTGTGTATGTATATGTATACATAAATATATCCATGCTTAATTACAGCTTGCTTGGAGGAGGCAGGGGTGAGGAAAGGGAAAAAAAGAATAAAGTAAAAAGGGCACAGCAGAGAAGAAAAAACACCTACAAGGAAGAAAATATGGATAGTTATGAACACAATATCTTTATTATTATATATGCTTTTTTTGAAATGGAAATTTATTGTTACATATTTTGAATCTTCTCTAACGTTCTGCTGGCCACATGACAATGTTTTTGTTCATTTTTCGTCTCCTTAATTTCCTACTTTATTTTTTCTAATTTTGCATTTACATTTTAAATAATTATTTTAAAAAATAGTTTTTTAGCCAAATATATATTTGTCATTAAAAAATGGCTAGTCCATCAGAGCTGTGCTCTCTGCAGTGGTGTTTAAATGCAGGTAATTTTCAGAATCTTGCTAAGACAATTCAAATGGAAGTGATTCAGTTTCCTGACATGGAGCTGGTGTACTGTCCTGGTTTCACAGGCATACAACAAGTTCTGAAGACTTTCAATGTGGTAGACAGCTTAATGAGCCTTCTCTCCCACAATTTGCTTCACACCATCCCAAATACTGAGTTGACTCTAGCAATGTAAGATTCATCACCTTTGTACTTCTCCAGAAAGTACACTTCCAAAATAAGTGAACTTATCCTCAGCATTCAATATTTCTCCATTAATTGAAACTGATGGTTCACTATATGGATGCTCTGATGTGACTAGTGGAGAACCTCTGGTTGTTTTGGTGTTAATTGTTAGGTTAAAATGAGCACAAACACCAGAGAATCCATACTTTATTGCACCTCAGTCTCAGAAGCTGCATTGAGTGCATAATAATCTGCAAACAAACAAAAACCACGCACCAACTTTCCTTTTAGTTTTGTCTTAGCTTGTAGCCTTTTCTAGTGGATGAATTTATTTATCATCAGTATGGAAGCTTACCTTGAAGCTGCTTTGTTCTTCACTGAAGGCATATATAACAAAAACCCTGCATCTTTAACTTTTCCTTGGATTTTACTTCTGAACATACTTCAGTTCAAATTTGGCCTGAGATACTTGACATTTACTAGTTGTATGACCCTGGGCAAGTCACTTCACCCCCAAATGCCTTCCCCCCCCAAAAATAAGTAAAATGATAACTGAGTCAGAAGGGTCTCCTCAAGAACAGGTCATGCCAGATGAAATTTTATTTCTTTTTTTTTTTTCTAAGATTGTAGATTATAAGAATGCAGTAGGCATATGCATTTCAGATTTTAGCAATGCATTGAATAAAGTTTTGTAATATTTTGTGGAAAAGATTGAGAAATGTAGGCTAGATGAAAGTATAATTTAATGGAATGAGAATTGGTTGAATGACAAGATTCAAAGAGCTAAGGTTCAACATCATCTTGGAAGGGAGTCTCCAATGGAGTATCCCAGGGATTTGTTTTTTGCTTCATGTTGCTTAATTTTTTCATCAACTTGAGTAAATGCATTGATAGAAAGTTCATTAAATTTGTAGATACCACAGAGGCTGAGAAAAAAGATCTACTACATTATGTGGTTGTCAAGATTAAAAAAAAATCCAAAAACTTTGAACATTTGATTCATTGTGCTTAATATAATGAAATGAAATATAATAAGTATAAATGTAATGCCTTGTACATAGGTTAAAATAATTACTTTCATATCAGGGAAGATATCGTTAAATGACAATTTATCTAACCTAGAGCTTTAAGTGGACTATAAACCCAATATAAGTCAACAGTGTGATATGGCAGCCTCAGAATGGAATGTTGTTTGAGGCTTCATTAATAGACACATGGTTTCCAGGAATAAGGAGATGATAGTTCCATTGTGTTCAGCCACAGATAGACCACAATTACAGTATTGTATTTTGTTCCTTGCATTACATTTTAGGAAGAATAGAGATTTGTTGGAGAGACCAAGTAAGAGAAAAAGAATGATGAAGGACTTCATTCATGCCAGATAAGCATTGGATGAAAGAATTAGGGTTATTTGCAAGTGAAAGCTAAGGGATGACAGGATGATGATCTGGAAGTTTTTGAAGGATGGTCACGTAAAAGAAGAATTAGGCTTTTGCTTTTTGGTTTATGACAGCAGAATTAATATCAAAGGATGAAAATGGCAAAGAGGCAAATTTGGGCTTGATGTATTAAAAAACCCTCAATTTCTTAACAATGGAAATTGTCAAAAAATGAAATAGGTTAGCTCAGGAGATCTTCAAGCGAAGGCTAGAGGATGATTTGTCAGGAATGTTGTAGACATTATTCTTTCTTTTATTGCAATAGCTTTTATTTAGCCCTACCTTAAGTGTTTTTCTTATTCTTTTCTTATTCCATTCCATCCTCCCTTCAACTATCAAAGAAATCTTCCTCAAATCAATGTCTGACCATTATTGTACTTGTTTGTCTTTTATTCTCGAAGAAGGCCATGACATCATGGAGGTGATGCTATGACACATAAGTAAATTGGATTTAATAAGGGAGGGCTATACAAAGTTACCAGCTTCACTTTCTCTGACAGAGCCACTTAGGTCTAGTGGAAAGTTACAGATCAGGATTTTTTAATGTGTGGAAGAAATAAAGAGGTTCAATGTAGCCAAGTCTAATCAGAAGCAGTAGAAAACATGCCTTCTTTATCCCCTCTCCTCCACAGAGATGATTATGTTGCTGATTTTTTAAATTAAAGCTTTTTATTTCAAAACATATGCATGGATAATTTTTCAACATTGATCCTTGCAAAACCTTGTATTCAATTTTTTTTTCCCTTCACCTCTCCTTTACATGGCAAGTAATCCAATATGTTAAACATGTATAATTCTTCCATACATATTTTCACAATTATCATGCTGCAAAGAAAAATCAGATCAAAAAGGGGGAAAAATGAAAAAGAAAACAAAATATGAGCAAACAACAAAAAAGTGGAAATGCTGTATTGTGAACCACACTCAGTTCCCACAATCCTCTCTCTGAGTGCAGATGGCTCTCTCTGTCTCAAGACCATTGGAATTGGCCTGAATCACTTCATTGTTGAAGAGAGCCACATCCATCAGAATTGATCATCATATAATTTTGTTGTTGTTATGTACGATGAACTCCTGATTCTGCTCACTTCACTTAGCATCAGTTCTTGTAAGTCTCTTAAGGCCTCTCTGAAATCAAGCTGCTGTAGATTAGTATTACTAGATATCTGATCATGTAATTTCTTATTCAATAAAGTCCAAGATCAAGTATAAAATCCTTTTTGGCTATTCAAAGTCCTTCATAACCTGTTTCTTTCTGACTTTTCCAGTCTTCTTATACCTACTCCTCTCCTCATACTCTAGGTTCAGCATCAGTGACTTCTGTGATGTTCCTGGTGAAAGACTTTCCATTTCCAGATTGTAAATTTCTACTGGCTATATCCCCTATATCTGGAATTCTTTCTCTCTTCATTTCCTTCTCCTGACTTCCTTCAAGTCTCCACTAAATCCCTACCTTCTGCAAGAAGTCTTTTCCAGTCCTCCTTAATTTTAGTTCCTTCTCTCTGAAATCATCTCCAATTTAATTCTGTATGCATAAGTCTATGTTTGTCCATATTTCTATCTTATTTATATATCTACATATCTATCCATCCATTTATTGTGTTTGTGTATACTTGTTTGCATGTTATCTCCCCCATTAGAATATGAGTTCATTGAGATTAGGATATGGTTTTGCCTTTCATATATTCCACAGTACTTAGCAAGGTGCCTGATGAGTAATAAGTAATAAATAAATGTTTAATCATAATAACTGAAATTTTCAGGTATAGATTGTCTTATGCTGAAGTTGCTTTTAACTGTGAAATTGTGATCCAATGAGCTTTTAGTCTAACCTGCTCCTTTGACTAATAAAGAACTACAACCCAGAGAGAAAAAAGCCTGTTCAAGTCTGTGTAACCAATGAATGACAGAGGTAAGACTCGGATGTAGGTCTTCTGAATAGGTCTGTGTTCTTTCTACCCCACCATGTATCCATTTCCTTGCTAGCTAAGTAGTCAGCTAGTGTTTTTAAGGAATTCAGTATTTCTTGATTTTTCTTTTCACTCATTTAAGTCTTGATGCTACTGTGCATGACACCCTGAAGAAAAAGAACTGTAGGCAAATGGCAACTTTTATTTGAAATATGTAGAACAATTAAGGTTTAAGAATGGGCAATCCACTGTTGGTGGAGTTGTGAACGAATCCAACCATTTTGGAGAGTAGTTTGGAACTATGCTCAAAAAGTTATCAAACTGTGCATACCCTTTGATCCAGCAGTGTTACTACTGGGCTTATATCCCAAAGAGATCTTAAAGAAGGGAAAGGGACCTGTATGTGCACAAATGTTTGTGGCAGCCCTGTTTGTAGTGGCTAGAAACTGGAAACTGAATGGATGTCCATCAGTTGGAGAATGGCTGAATAAATTGTGGTATATGAATATTATGGAATATTACTGTTCTGTAAGAAATGACCAACAGGATGATTTCAGAAAGACCTGGAGAGACTTACACGAACTGATGCTGAGTGAAATGCGCAGGACCAGATCATTATATACTTCAACAACAATACTATATGATGACCAGTTCTGATGGACTTGGCCATCCTCAGCAACGAGATCAACCAAATCATTTCCAATGGAGCAGTAATGAACTGAACCAGCTACGCCCAGAGAAAGAACTCTGGGAGATGACTAAAACCATTACATTGAATTCTAATCCCTATATTTATGCACACCTGCATTTTTGATTTCTTCACAAGCTAATTGTACAATATTTCAGAGTCTGATTCTTTTTGTACAGCAAAATAACGTTTTGGTCATGTATACTTATTGTGTATCTAATTTATATTTTAATGTATTAACATCTACTGGTCATCCTGCCATCTGGGGAGGGGTCGGGGGGTAAGAGGTGAAAACTGGAACAAGAGGTTTGGCAATTGTTAATGCTGTAAAGTTACCCATGCATATAAACTGTAAATAAAAGGCTATTAAAAAAAAAAAGGGCAATCATCAGACATTGGCAATTCAGCCCATAAAAAACCAGAAAGACATAGATCTTAAGGTTAACATCATGTTTACCACTTAACATTTTATTAGCATGCAGGTTTTATACAAACTCCATTGCATGTGACCTAATTAAATAGTCTGAGAAATGCCAGTTTATTACTAATTCTTCTCGTGGTGTTAAAGACACAGCAGATAAAGGGGAAATGGGGCATGCTGTGAGGGATTACTTCCCATGATAGCGAAGGGGGCTGAATAACAGATATGAAAGCAGTAGGGAATGTGGCTAATTTGCTGTCCCGAGAACAAATCATCATCTTGACAATCCTGACAGTTACCCTGTGTGGCACTCTTTAAACTGACCTCCCTGATTTTGTAACCAACCTCTGTTGGAAATCCATCTTTCTCCCTCTGAATTTCACTCTTTTTAATACTTCTAGTTGGGCTTGGCATAGAACTTAAGTTTCAAGACTTGGATCCTGCCATCTGTTTCCTTGTAGAATATTGCTTCACTATGTTGATAGACTTTAATTACTAGCATCCATCCATTTGATTCCAACTTCAGTGTTAGACTGTTTTCAATAGCCTGCACCATATTGTGTAGTCTTTGTTAGGACAAAAAGATAATGAGATTAGAAATTCTTGTGAGGAAAGACAAGAATTTAGACAGTAGTACAAATGGATGAGTGATATAAATTTAAAACATGAGCAATTTATCATATGTAATGGAGACAAACTGCAACCATTCCCAATAAGATCTGGAGTGAAACAAGGTTGCCCACTATCACCGTTACTATTTAATATTGTATTAGAAATGCTAGCTATAGCAATAAGAGCTGAGAAAGAGATTAAAGGAATAAGAATAGGCAATGAGGAAGCCAAATTATCACTCTTTGCCGATGACATGATGGTATACTTAGAGAACCCTAGAGATTCTGCTAAAAAGTTATTAGAAATAATCCACAACTTTAGCAAAGTTGCTGGTTATAAAATAAACCCACATAAGTCATCAGCATTCTTATATATCACTAACAAAATCCAACAGTCAGAGTTACAAAGAGAAATTCCATTTAAAGTAACTACTGATAATATAAAATATTTAGGAATCTATCTGCCAAGGGAAAATCAGAAACTTTATGAGCAAAATTACAGACCACTTTTCACACAAATTAAGTCTGATCTAACCAATTGAAAATATTAAATGCTCTTGGATAGGGCGAGCAAATATAATAAAGATGACAATATTACCTAAACTAATCTATTTATTTAGCGCTTATACCAATCAGACTCCCAAAAACTATTTTAATGACCTAGAAAAATAACAACAAAGTTCATATGGAAAACAAAAGGTCAAGAATTTCAAGGGAATTAATGAAAAAATCAAATGATGGTGGCTTAGCTGTACCAGATCTAAAATTATATTATAGAGCAGCAGTTACCAAAACTATTTGGTATTGGCTAAGGAATAGATTAGTTGATCAGTGGAATAGAGTAGGTTCAAGGGATAAACAGTCAACAAATATAGCAACCTAGTCTTTGACAAACCCAAAGATCCCAGCTTTTGGGATAAGAACTTACTGTTTGATAAAAATTGCTGGGAAAATTGGAAACTAATATGGCAGAAACTAGGCATTGATCCATACTTAACGCCTGACACCAAGATAAGGTCAAAATGGGTTCATGACCTAGGCATAAAGAATGAAATCATTAATAAATTAGAGGAACATAGGATAGTTTACATCTCAGACCTGTGGAAGGGAAGGTCTTTATGACCAAAGCAGAACTAGAGATCATTACTGATCACAAAATAGAAAATTTCTGATTATACTAAACTGAAAAGTTTTTGTACAAACAAAACTAATGCAGACAAGATTAGAAGGGAAGCAATAAACTGGGAAAATATTTTTACAGTCAAAGGTTCTGATAAAGGCCTCATTTCCAAAATATATAGAGAATTAACTCTAATTTATAAAAAATCAAGCCATTCTCCAATTGAAAAATGGTCAAAGGATATGAACAGACAATTCTCAGATGAAGAAATTGAAACTATTTCTAGTCATATGAAAAGATGCTCCAAGTCATTATTAATCAGAGAAATGCAAATTAAGACAACTCTAAGATACCACTACACACCTGTCAGATTGGCTAAGATGACAGGAAAAATAATGATGATTGTTGGAGAGGATGTGGGAAAACTGGGACATTGATTCATTGTTGGTGGAGTTGTGAACGAATCCAACCATTTTGGAGAGTAGTTTGAACTATGCTCAAAAGTTATCAAACTGTGCATACCCTTTGATCCAGCAGTGTTACTACTGGGATTATATCCCAAAGAGATTATAAAGAAGGGAAAGGGACCTGTATGTGCACGAATGTTTGTGGCAGCCCTTTTTGTAGTGGCTAGAAACTGGAAACTGAATGGATGTCCATCAGTTGGAGAATGGCTGAATAAATTGTGGTATATGAAAATTATGGAATATTACTGTTCTGTAAGAAATGACCAACAGGATGATTTCAGAAAGGCCTGAGAGACTTACACGAACTGATGCTGAGTGAAATGAGCAGGACCAGGAGATCATTATATACTTCAACAACAATACTAGATGATGACCAGTTCTGATGGATCAGGCCATCCTCAGCAACAAGATCAACCAAATCATTTCTAATGGAGCAGTAATGAACTGAACCAGCTATACCAGAAAAAGAACTCTGGGAGATGACTAAAACCATTACATTGAATTCTAATCCCTATATTTATGCACACCTGCATTTTTGATTTCCTTCACAAGCTAATTGTACAATAATTCAGAGTCTGATTCTTTTGTACAGCAAAATAATGTTTTGGTCATGTATACTTATTATGTATCTAAGTTATATTTTAATATATTTAACATCTACTGGTCATCCTGCCATTTAGGGGGGGTGGGGGTAAGAGGTGAAAAATTGGAACAAGAGGTCTGGCAATTGTTAATGCTGTAAAGTTACCATGTATATATCCTGTAAATAAAAGGCTATTAAATTAAAAAAAAAAAATGAGCAATTTGAGTTATGCGGATGACTCTGCACATATTGTTGAATTCAATTTTCAAACTTACTACATAGATTACAAGAGAGTTCTAAGGAAAGATTTTGCTCTTTGGGCAGATCATTTCACTTTTTCTGGGTCTCAGTTTCCCCATCTATTAAAAGAAAATGTTAGAATAGGTAATCTCCCATAGGCCTTGGAAAGTAGGGAGTTAACATTTCCCCCCATAAATCCTTGCCTTGAAGGATTATATCTCTTTTTGACTGATGACTTGCCTTGCTGGTATTTTCTATAATCATGATTTTTTCCCTTTGTCTCAGAAAAAAAAAATTTCTTTCTTCACATATGAAAAATTATAGAAAACAGGGATGTCTCCAGAAATGCAGAGGTAGATGTAACCTCTTCTAAATTGATATCAACCAATTGATGACTACTTTGGGGTCCAAGTATTCAATATATTATAAATCTTAACCGGGCTATTGTCTAGCTTCTATCTATCTTATCCACAATAATAGCAAGAAATTCTTTGTCAAATGCCTTGATAAAATCCAGACAAATGACATCTACAGTATTCCTTTAATACATCAGTCTAGTAAATCCTGAAAGAAAATGAAGCTGGTTTTGAATGAATACTATCTTCCCACAGAGCCTTAAGGCTCTATATAAGAGCCTATCCAGTGAATATGAATGTCACATTGAATAGCCATTTCCCCAAACTCATATTATGTTTGTTTTAAGTTGAATCAGTTTATATTCATTTTTATTTCTCTCCATAAAACTTGTTAATCTGATTGGATTTTTGATAGAGCTATGTTAGCTTTTTATGATCACTGCTTCCTTCTCTAGATGTTCATTAACTATACTTTTAATCACATATTGTAGAATTTTACCAGGAATCAAAGTCAAGTTCATAGATCTGTAGTTTGTTAATTCCATTCTTTTTCCTTTTAGAATATTGGAAAAACAATTCTCTGCCTTCATTCCTGCTATACTTTTCTTGTTGCCCATAGTTTTTCAAAGATTATTGACAAATGATTCAGTATCAAATCCATCGTTACTTTCAGTAGTTCCTTAGGCCCTAGCAACTTAACCATATTATTCCTATTCTTTTTTTTTTTCCTTCTGAGGCAATGGGGGTAAAGTAGCCTGCCCAGAGTCACACAGCTAGGAAAAGTTATGTCTGAGACCAGATTTGAACTCAAGTCCTCCTGACTTCAGGGCTGGTGCTTTATCCACTGCTCCATCTAGCTGTCCCTACTCCTTTTCTTTTTAAAGTAAGGATTTTTATTATTGGCTAAGAAAACATTAGAATAATAGAATTGTAGTTTTTTTTTTTTTTAATATGACTATAGAGGGCTTTCATCTGAAAATTGTCTATTCTTGTCCTTTGACCATTTATCAACTGGGGAATGACTTGTATTCTTATAAATTTGATACAGTTCTATATGTATTTTAGAAATGACACCTTTATCTTTGTAAAGGTTTGTACTTCCCTTTTAATCTGTTTCTGTTGGTTTTGTTTGTGCAAAAACTTTTTAGTTTAATGTAATCGAAGTTGTCCATTTTACCTCTCATAATGATCTCTAGTTCTTCTTTGATCATAAATTCCTCCCTTTTAGTATAGTAGAGTTTTGATCAATGTTCTCCATCCCAGACTATTAAAATTAACTGTAAATTTGTTGCCAAATCCTGTGATTTTTCATAAATTATGAATATTTCTTTGATTGAGTAAGAAGAGAACACTATGATTAGACCACAGAGAGGATTTGACAAAAAGAAAGAACTTCTAAGGTCCTTCATTTATTAGAATAGTGGATGGCCTTGGTCACATGCATTTCTCACATGAATGCTGAATTAGCATTGTACTTTAAGTTTGTGCCTGCACTTTCCACAGAAGGTTTTTGAATGCATTTGTGAGAGAGTATGCCCTCAAATTACAAGAAGCATATTTTCAGCAACTATTTTTTACTACAGCATCCTAGTAAATGTCTTTGGTAAGAGTTACTTGTGTCAGTTCAAACAGACTTAGGATGGAAGATGCCTTCTGCTTCTGGGGAGAGAACTATGGAGTTTGAATGTGCATCAAAGCACAGTATTTTCACCTTTTGTTTAGTTGCTTTTTCTTTCTCATGATTTTTTCCCTTTTGGTCTAATTTTTCTTACATAATATGACAAATATGAAAATATATTTAAAAGTAATATACATTTATGACCTATATCAGATTATTTGCTGTTTTAGGAAGAGGGGAAAAAAATCTGGAACATAAAACCTTACAAAAATGAATACTGAAAACTATCTATATCTGTTATGGGCTAGAACTCTGAACTTGAAACAAAGGATTCTTACAAGGTACTAATTCAGTGGAATTGATAGAGACTATAATAGTTATCCAATTTAACATGGTTCAGTATGATTGATTTAATACTATAAAGAGATGTTATGGGCCAGAACTTGAAACAAGGTACTGAATAGAATTGAGAAGACAATGGTTAAATCTAGTTTAGCATTGATTTAATCCTACAAGAAATAATGGTTTCCTAGTGATATAATGATTGGTGTATACTCAATGTATATAAGCTAGAAGCCTCAGCCAGGGAGATTCAGAGAAATTAAGAGAAGCTGGCAAAGGCAAAGGACTGGCTGCAGGGGCTCAAGCTCTTGGAACCAAGGAGAGAGATAGGCCTCTAAGAAAGCTAACCAGGCCCCAGGAAAGGAGACAGGACTTTGAAAGAGACAGTAAAAGATTTGGACTTTAATCCCTGGTTGCACTTGTGGGGATTACTGAACTGAAAGGAAGGCTGCTCCCAGAGACTCTAAGAAAACTTAACAGAGAACATTACATTTTATAAAGAATATTACATATATATATATATATGTATATATATATATATATATATAATTCAGAAAATAAAATAGTTTTGAGGGAAAAAAAGAGTTAATTGTGTATAATGGCATGACTTGTTAATGGGAAACATACAATGGGGACTCATTATATGTTTAGGACTTTGAACCTTGAACTATCAGTCACTTTCTGGGAGCCCAATCTTCATTTATGGGTACAAGTGCAAGTAGTATCAAAGCTAATTCTCTGTCATGGATTATGATCCCATTTACACTAATCAATGGTCCATTTTTGTTCTGATCCCCCTTTTTGCTACAATACTACTTAAAAATTAATTTTTGTGTCCTTAGTTTTCTTTGCCAGCTTCTTATCCAGAGCTTTTGTGCCCCTGAAAATATTCTTATAGAAAGGTGCCACACTTTTATTCTACGTTACCTCCCTTGCTACCATCTTTTAAAAATATAGTGTACCCTGTGTATCTAAATTAATTTCTTTAGGCAACTTATCCCCTTTCCTCATCAGAATTGTTTCTCTTTGGGATTTCTTTCTTTCTTTCTTTCTTTTTTTAAAGAGCTCTTCACTCCTATTTGTGTCTGTTGTAGAAGTTTAACACAGGATCCTATTTTTTTTTTCTAAATCTTTTAAATTTTACTTACTCACAAAATCCTTTGGAAAAAATAACCAAAAATTGATTAAATATTCAGGATTATCGGACTCTTAAAGAAAATTTAACTCCCTCTCTCCATTTTATTGAAACAAAGGCCTGGAAAATGAAATGACTTGTCCAAGATTACACAGGAAGTAAGTGCCTAGGTATGTCAATGTTTGAACTCAGGTCCTCACCAACCAGATGTTTTGAAAGCAGTATCTGAGAGGGCGTGTAATGATAATGATCGTGGTAGTGATAGTGGTGGTGGTGGTGATGAGAGCATTTACTCAGCACCTAAAGATTTGTGATATGCTTTACATCTATCTATCTATATCTACATATTATTTGATTCGTATAGCAACTTTCTGAAGTAGGTGAGAAAAATGAAGCTCAAAGGGCTTAAATGTTTTACTCAGCATGTTTATTAATCACCTACTATGTTTATTAGGTACTATGTACACTTAAGAGCTGAGGATGCAAATGGAGGCAAAGGATAGTCTCTGCCCTCAAGGAGCTTACAATCTAAAGCAAGTATCCGAGGTAGTATTTGAGCTCTAGTCTTCTTCTTGACTCCAAATCCAGTGTGCTATGGATGATACGACCTAGATATCTTCTCAAACGGCTGCCCTATAAATGAAATGACCATTCTTGGGGGTTTTTTAGTACCATTCCCTAACCGTTCCGTTCACGTTGTAGCTTTCCCTATTAGAATATAAGCTTCTTTAAAAAAGAGACCTCCCCATTTTTGCATTTGTGTTTCCTACACAACACAATGTTCGGCATGTAGAAAATGCCAAATAAAATGGTTTTTATTCATTCATTTTTTCACACACTCAATCACTCGGCCATCAGCAATCTATATCAGTTGTTCCGTTTTGATAGGCTTGGGTTTCTCCGTAGCCGAAGTTGCGAGAGACGCCTGCCAAGCTCGCATGGGCTTATTTTAAAGAGCTGAATCCCACGCGGAAGGATTTCCCGTCAGTAAGTCCGTGGGATCCTGGCACGGTCCTCCCGGCACGGTCCTCTCGGCACGGTCCTCCCGGCTTCACTCGATGCGCTCGTGACAGCTCTCCCCATCCCCGGACAGACGAAGGCCTCCGGGGGCTCCGCCGCGCTCCGGGCGCTTGAAGGCTGTGTTGTGACTCAGCGCAGCTTGTTTCTCACTGGCCCGCTTCCCTGTCTCTGGAACCCCTAATTTTCCGCTGACCGCTCCTGCCTGGTTTAATCGCAGACTATGTTTCGTTCCAAATTTAATTAAAGGCAAATGCACGAGAAAGCCAAGCCAAAGTGCCATATACATTTCTTTCTTATTGGCTCTTTGCCTGGCGCGGGGCATGGCAACGGGCTGCAGAACGTGAGGGCCGGGAGGGAGCTCCCGAGAAGGCGTCTCTCCGCCTTCCCGGTTACGGGCCAGGAAACGGGCCCGGCTGACCCAGCCCGCTGGGGGCCGAGCCAGGGCTGCGCCCAGACCTACCGACTCCGACCCGGTACCTCCTCTGCGCTACAAAAGCGACTCGTCTGGTCAGGGGAAATGGAACACTTATCAGATGGTAACAAGCACCAAATGAGCATCCCTGAAATGTCAAAGGGAGGTCAGCCTTCTCATCTCTATCGGAAGATGCACATCAGCTTTAGTTGCATCTCTCCTGGCTGGGTGACCTTCCATTTTTGCTCTCCCCACACGATTCTCAGCAGATGTACAGTTTGGTCCGGACCATGACAAAAAGCTCCTAATTGGTCCTTGTCTTCAGGCCCTCCCTTCACCATCCAACCACCCCACTCAGCTTCAGAGTGATATTCCTAAAGTACATTTCGACCCTAACTTTCACCCACTGCTCAAGTAACTTCTGTGGGTTCCTGAGATCAAGGAACTTAGCTGGAATAGCAGAAATAAACACCATCAAGTAATCTTCCCCAAAGCATCCGTATTTTAGCTTTTTTTTTTTTTGGACAAGAAACAAGGAAAAATTAGCAATATTTTTGGAAACACTGATGTGGTGCATTGAGAACAGGGTTAGGGGTTTGAAAAATCACTTTTTTGTGGGGGAGAAATAGGGGAAGAAAATATAGGAAGCGTTCTGGAGAGTCATATGAATTTAAGATAATTGTTTTTAGAAAGAGATGGAAGAGTAGGAGAAAGAGGAGGAGGACAGGAAAAGGAGAAAAAGAAATATTCACTGCAGTAGCTTCAGTGACTTCCTCTGCAGTCTCTATGATAAAATACAAACTCTTCTGTTAGGCTTTTAAAGGTCTTCCCATCTGGATTCATCTTATCTTTCAGCACTTATTTCCTATTACTTCCCTTCACACACTCAACATTCTAACCAAGCAGCCTACATGCCGCATCTCTCACTGTCCCCCTCTACTTACTTTGCATATATCTTGTATTTATTTCTCTGTACAAATTACCCTGTCCCTCCTTTGATAATTTAAGTTCACTGAGGGCAGTTTTCTTTCATTTTGTTTTTATATCCCCCTGTCTAGTATAGTGACCATTTAACAAATGTGTGTTGAATGAAACTGAATTGTTTAGTTTAAATGGAAGCAATAGAGAGAACAGTTCTTTTTCTTTAGGCTCATTCACAAGAGAAGCACAGGACAATCACTGCTTTCCCTTCCCCAGAAGAAGGATTTTGGCTAAGCAGTACTTTTGGATGACCATCTTTAGGATAGCAACACATTCTCAGGCCACTTGTCTTAGTGTGGTAAAGTAGGGGAAAAAATTGAGGCAGGAAGTCAGGAGATCTTGTTTCTAAAGGCAGTTAGCTGATAGATGCAGTGGTCAGAGTGCTAAGAACGGAGCCAGGAAAACCTAAGTTCAAATCTCACCTCAGACACTTACTAGCTGTATGATTATGGGCAAAAATAAAGAGGAAAAAGGAGTTAGTAGTTTTAGGATAATGAGCATTGTATTTGGAATAAGAGAATCTTGGTTTAAACTTTGGCTCTGTGATTTAATATTTGGGTGACCTTACTGTTCTAAGATCTCTCTAGGCCTTAGCTGCTTCATCTGTAAAATAGGAAAGTTGGGTGCTAAATGACTTTTAAAATCCTTTCCTATTGCAAAAAATATTACATGACATATATTGAAAATATAACATTTGAATGTCCATGGGGATCTGATAGCCAACCTGCAAGTTCAAGGAATGTCCATAACACCTGAATTCCTAAGTACCTCTTCCAAAAAAGGGAAGAGATGGCCTTCAACTCTGAGTCAGAGTTGGAGGATTTATTGAAGGGGGTTGTTATCAGAGACATCCTGCCTATGGAGGGCACGGTCCATGGAAGGCCTGCATGAGATCTCAGAGGGATTGTGCAAAAAGCCTTGTCATTGACGTTGACCTTAACATTTGGCTCCGTGATTCAAAGAAACAGGCCCCTACTTATAAAGAACTATTACATATATAGATTTCGCAAATAGAAGAATATACAAACAGGGCGGGAATGCTGAGAAAATGGCCATGCAGGGTTCTGAGCTATCTTTCTAGGTATGGATTCCTGAAGTCAAGTAAGATACTACTATTGATTGTTCAGACTCTGCTTTAGGAAAATCAAGGAAGAAATCAAGGTGAGTAGAGACATCCTTCTTAGAAGAGGAAAAAAGGGACATAGACTAGAGGCAATGGCAATCTGAAAAGCATAACTTTAGAGACAGCTAACTTTTGTTATTAATATAGATTAAATGGTCACAACTGTATTGAGTGCCCCTAAGGGGAGAACCAGTTGTGGCTCCATCAGAAACTGATTTCCATTGAATTAATCAGGGGTTGGGGATTACCTATGGACTTAAAAAGCCTATGTAGTACCCCTTGCACTGTCCTCCGGGCCTTTCTGTCTGGACTTATAGGACCTTGTTCAATAGTAGCTGTGAGGACTGAAGATTTAGAGCAATGGTTCCCAACTTGGGGTACTTGTCCCCTGAGGAGTAATGAAAAGTTTGGCAATAGGGTACAGAGAATATTTAACAAGTTACTATATTTTCTTATTGAAATATTCCAAAAAGTAGTATTTAGTGAAAAAAATTGTGACTTTAATAAATATTTAATAACCTTATGATACTATAAATGTTATGAATTGAATAAAATTTCTTCATGAAAAATTAATCTATTTTATTTCATTTCATATATACAAATGTATGTGTATATATATTCATATGCAATACTATTATATATATTTATATATATACATATATTTTAAAATACTGTAGAATTTATTTTCTTTCACACTGAATGGGGAATAGAGGAAAGTTTTACTGAAAGTCAAAGAGTTTGAACACTGGAAAAGGTTGGAAGTCCTTCATGTAAAGTATCCTGATCTGTTGGATAATGAAACCCAAATGATAATTATATTCCAGTTGTTATGAGAGACATTTGTCAAAGATATATCTTTTCAGCTACTCATATCAGGGCTATCTGTGTTTCTGAAGGAATGTAAAGGTGTTGTTGAGAAGGCAAATGCCATATCTCTGATATGTCCAAGTACGGGGAACAACTCTGGTGGATTAACACTGAGACCAAGTCTACTCTGTTTGTAGCAGAATACTGCAGGCAGCAATCTGAGACCCAAATAGTTAGATGTGCTGACAATGTATACCTCCCAGGAGGAAGCTGACTTTTCTCCTACTGCTTTGGCTGCTCCAGGTTCCAGCTTCCCAAGACTATACCTGGAAGAACTGTAGCTCTGAAATTTATAGGATGCTCCTTGAATTCAGCCATTTTCTACCCTGCCACTGAGACTGTTCCACCTACTCCACCTCCTGTACTAAGACTTATAATCAAATAAAAACTTTCATTGGTTCTGGAAAGAGTTTGTCAGTTGACTGCCCTATTATTCTACCCATAATCACTGAAGTTAGCCACACTTCTTCATAAAGCACTCCCTTATAGGGATTGTCTCCCACCATTATAATGCAAGCTCCTTGAGGGCAAAGAGAGTCTTTCCAAAATTTAATATAATATACAGCATATAGTGATTAATGGAATTTTCCTTTCTTTCCTCCCCTTCCATTCTTTCCCTTCCTCCATTTTTCCTTTTTTTTCTCTTCCCTTCCTCTACCCTTACCTTTCCCTCCCTAATGAAATAGAAGAAGTTCACTGTTTCAGCTGGTGTGGAATATTTCATGAATGGATTATGGCCAAGACTTGATGGCTTAGTGTACCTGGATGATTTGCTGATTTTAGAAACACCTTGGAGGAACATGAGGAAAGACTGGTGAAAGCTTGAGTTATCTAGAAGGTTGTTTGAAACTGTCCATTGACAGGTGTCATTTTTGCAGAGTCCTGGTCAAGTATGTTAGTCACATAGCATTTCAGCAGTGTTAGTGGGCACTGACTCTGAGAAGATTTTATCACTCCTTAGCTGGCCATATCCAAATAATGTTCAAGGTACAAGAATTTTTATAGGTTTACTGGTTAACATTTTTAAAAATTTTGTGAACAATTATGCTGTTATCATTAAGTATTCTACTGGTTTCCATCTGTGGGCATATGGCTGAGAAGAAATGAAAATAAAAGATCAAGAAGGTCAATCTGAATTGACCAAATATACACCATTTGAAAGACCATTGAAATAAGAAACAAAAATAAGATTTTAAAGACCTTTTTTAAACTGCATTATGCATGCATCAATATAGGCAAGTTTTTAATGCTGCATACTGATATGAATTTGGAAAGACTAGGAATAAGTTTTTCATACTAGGTGAAAAAAATATATCACCAGTAGGGTATATTATGTTTTCTTCCCTCCTTTCAGACATAAACTTCCCTGATGTCATAGTCCCCTTTGAGAACAAAGGACAAACAATAACAACAAAGCAACCTAAATTCTCCTAGGCATGGTCTTAGGAGGCTCAGTTATGGAGTAGCAACAGCAGCATGAGAGGAGTCAGCTTCTTCATAGAAGGTGAAGAAACTCTTTATTTCATACATAAACAGCCTTTATTATCTTTGAAATAGATGGTCACTGAAAAGTCCTTAGGTTGTGTATTGAGTTGCCTTTCACTTTTTTAGTGTTGAGTAGAATGCTACCTGATAGTTTTGGGTAATGACACCATATAACTAAGTTCAACCTATAAAATATCTCAAGGAAGACAAATATTGATGTCAATTTCCTATCCTTTGGGCCTTGAGAATCCAAAGGTATTGTGGTATTTGTAGAAGGGGTAAAAATTATCTGTAATTATCAGGAAGCTCATTCTCTGCACATCAAGGTCCCCTTTAGATTATGATTTCTCATTAGATTGTGAACTCCTCAAGGGAAGGAACTGTTTTTTCTCTCTTTTTCTATTCCCAATATTTAACATAGTGCCTAACACATAGTAGGTACTTAATAAATATTGAAGACAGTTCAGCAGAGAGTCTGGGACTTCCACCAGAGAATGTACCATCAACAAATATGAATCTTGTTGCATGGAACCACTCTTTCTTGTCTTATTTGTTCTTAGGAGACTGATGGCAGGAAAAATTAGGTGATGGTAGTTATGACAATTGTCACAATCCTTGGGGAGTTAAACTTTATTCATCAAAAGGCATTTTTCTGATGAGGGATGGTAAAATTTGGAATTATGAGGTAGAATGTAGTACTTTTCTTTAATACCAGATATGGTAGCAGGAAGCAGTTGGTATTTTGTTTGATCACCATGAAAATTACAAGATAATGTTGGAAAGATAATGTTTCAAGAAAAAACTCTACAATAAACATAAAATAGATTCTATTTTCCCATGATGGCAGGAAATATTTATCAGAGGTATGAGATGTGCACAGCAGGCTCAAAGGAAAGTGCTATCAACTTATGCTGG
Source organism: Sarcophilus harrisii (assembly GCF_902635505.1). Classification (NCBI taxonomy): domain Eukaryota; kingdom Metazoa; phylum Chordata; class Mammalia; order Dasyuromorphia; family Dasyuridae; genus Sarcophilus; species Sarcophilus harrisii. The sequence continues at coordinate 510,530,923 of NC_045427.1, read as the reverse complement.
AAGTGCACATTAGTAAGTCACTGGCATTTGTGCATATTGGTTTATGTCTTGTTATTATTGCTTATCTTTTGTTCTCAAAGAGGACTGTGACATCAGGGAAGTTTATGTCTGGAAGGAGTTAGGAAAACGTAATATATCCTAGTGGTGATATATATATATATATATATATGTGTGTGTGTGTGTATATTTTCATCCAGTACAATCAGGTATGAAAAAGTTTATAATTGCTAAAAGGACATGGAATTATATGGCTTTTTTTTTTTTTTCCTACCGGGACTTACTCTGACCAAAATAGATACTTTGAAAGCTAACCATTTAAGGCTTTGGTAGGAATCAATAAGTGTAAGATTTTATTTTACCACCTTGTGGAAACCCACAGCTTAAGTGTGTCCATTGCAATGATACTGCAACCAGATTAGCAGAAATTTCTCTGGCATCAACATGTGGTCTTTCAAGTGCATGTAACCAATATTGCTGAGAATATCGCCAAGGTTTAGACTATGTCTATTGAAACACCACATCGATCCTGGATGGGGGTCACATTTACCTCCTGATTATATTTTAGAGTTTCAGAAGATGGCGAAGATGTAGACATTCACAATCAGTATGTTTCTTGGATGAGCGGTTGGCTGAAGGAAGCATACCATATGGTGTCAACTCAGAAAAGCTCTGATAAAAAACATGAGATGGTATGAGATTTGAGTTTGATGTCAGGATCTTCACTTAAAGCACTGAGTTACAGAATCATGATGTGTGAGGACATACAAAGTAACTGACCAATGGAAAGTCATCCATACTAAATAGCTGGCAGATTAGGCAATATGTAAATCTACAAAAAAGACTCAGAGAATGATTGGGAATCTGACCAAAAAAAGTATCATAATCTATTGTCCACTGAGAATTAGGCTGAATTTCCTCATATGTAGGAAGAAAGAGAGACAAAGAGTTCCAACTGGATTGTAGGAAGAGTCAAATCATTCATTGCAGGGAGACTTTCTGAGCTAGATATTTATTAGCTTAAAAGATGATAAATTAGATGAAGAAGAAATTATTCTGGCTCCTTCATTCAGACAAGACAAGGGATTCTCAACTCAGAAGTTTCTTTATTGCCTTATGCCTCGGCCTGCGAGACCCTGGAAGAAAAGAGATATAAGGGCAAGAGAGAGGGGACATGCAGAAGAATGGAGACAAGACAAAACCATCTTATCAAGCCTCGTTTAATTAGTAGTACAGGTATATATAGCAATAGGAAAGGAAGCAGGGTTGTGCAAACTCAGTACAGGGTGGGGGTCCTAGACAAAGGGTTGGTTTCCCGCCGAAGGATGAGCTGTTCAGGTGTCTCTGGTTGTAGGAAGTTCCATGATGTGATTAGGGGATGCCTAGATATCTGCCTGTTCAAGGTTGGGGCAGTCTTTGGAATGTGACCTTAGTGCCGGCTCCCCACAGCCTTATATCCAAGGTGTAGAAATTCTTAGGAAAAAGAAAGCTTCCATAGAGCCTAGAGAGAGTGATAACTTGAGACATCCCCAAGCTTAGATATAGTGGAACCACCAGGGGCATTTGACTAACTTTACTTATAAGTATGTAGGAGAAGTTAGAGAAATAGTTACCCATGAAACCAATGATAGACATCATCAGAGTCCATTTGTGCCTCGTCTGTAATTGGAACATATGCTGTTTTGCACTGGAGATGACATGCTTGTTATTCCTTAGTATTTTATTACTCTGTTATACTATATATGTGTGTACAATGAGTTTTGACATGTGATCTATGTATTTGGTTATTATGGAACTGTGGTATGTGATGTAATATATGTTATTTTAACACCTTGTGTAAACCCACAACCTAAGCATGTCCATTGCAATGATATTGTAACCATATTAGCAGTAATTTGTCAGTTGGATATATGCCATTCCATATATTCTATTAACTATGAGTTATGTATTATATTTGTTACATGCACTATAATTTTCTGAATGCAGCTTAAAAGTGAATGTCATAAAGGGGTTTGCCAGTAATTGTTTAACAACTGGCTCTCGGGAGGCAAGAATAAGTAAAGCACAATCTGGGGTTATTAGGATGGCAGGAAATACAGATTTAGTAATTCTAACCGTAAATGTGAATGGGAGAACCCCCCATAAAGAGGGAGGCAGATAGCAGACTGGATCAAAGTCAGAACCTACAATATGTTGTTTACAAGAAACACATTTAAAGCAGGGGGATACATAAAGAGAAAGGAAAAGGCTACAAAATCTATTATGTTTCAGGGTGAATAAAAATAGGGTGATCCATTTTGATAAGCAAAAAGTAAAAAATTGATCTAATTAAAAAGAATGGAAGGAAACTACATCCTGCAAAGGGGCATCAATAAGCAATATCAATTTAAACATATATGCACCAATGGTATGGCCAGCTTCCTAAAGGAGAAGTTAAGAGGTTGCAAGAAGAAATAGACAACAAAACAATAGTAGGAGATCTCAACCTTGCATTTAAATTAGACAGATCAAACCACAAAACAAATAAGAAAGAAATTAAAGAAGTAAATAGAATATTAGAAAAATTAGGTAGTTGGGACTTTGGAGAAAAATTGAATGGAGATGAAGGGGAATATACTTTCTTTCCCTCAAGTTCATGGAACCTATTCAAAATTGACCATATTTAGGACATAAAAACCCTCAATTAAATGAAGAAAGCAGAAAAGTAAAGTTTTCAGATCATGATGCAATAAAACTACATTCAACAAAAAAAGGGGAAATAGACCAAAAGTAATTGAAACTAAAAATCTCATCAAAGAATGATTGGGGAAGCAGCAAAATTAAGATACAAAAAATTTCACCAAGATAATGACAATGATGAATATACAAAATTTTGGGATGCAAAACCGGGTAATAAGAGGGAATTTTAATCCAGAGGCTTACTTGAATAAAACAGAGAAAGAAAATTAATAATTGGGCTTGCAACAAAAAATAAAAAAGAAAAATTAAAACCCCCAATCAAATACTAAATTGAAATTCTAAAATTAAAAGGAGAAATTAAAAATATTGAAAGAAAAAATTATTGAACAATTAATAAAACTAAGAGTTGGTTTATGAAAAGCCAATAAAATGATAAGTTTTTGGGCAAACTGATTAGAAAAAGGAGGAGGGAAAAGAAATTAGTAGTCTTAAAAATGAAAAGGGAGAATTCCCCAATGAAGAGGGGAAATTAGAGAAATAATAAGGAGTTATTTTTCAACTTTATGCCAATAAATTTGATAACCTAAGAAATGGATGACTACCTAAAAATATAGATTCCCAGATAACAGAGGAGGAAGAAATTGTTTGAATAGTCCCATTTCAGAAAAAGAAATAGAACAGGAATTAAACAACTCCCCAAGAAAAATCCCCAGGACCAGATGGATTTAATGTGAATTTTACCAAACAAAAGAAAAATTAGCCCCAATGCTATATAAATTATTTGATAAAATAGGAATGAAGGAGTCCTACAAATTCCTTTCTATGACAAAGACATTATGATATAAACCAGGTAGGGAAAAATAGAGAAAGAAAATTAAGACCAATTCCCTAATGATATTGATGCTAAAATCTTAAAAAGATATTAGCAAAAGACTAAGAAAATCATTCCAAGATAATACACTATGACAAGTAGGATTTATACCAGGAATGGGTGGTTCAATATTAGAAAAACAATATAATTGGCCATGTTAAAACCAAATTAAAAAACCATATGATCATCTCAATAGATGAGAAAAAAGCATTTGATAAAATCCAACATCCATTCCTATTAAAAACACTTGAGAGTATAGGAAAAATGGACTTTTCCCAAAATAATCAGCAGCATCATTTAAAAACCATCAGTAACATCATATGTAAGGGAGACAAACTGCAACCATTCCCAAAAAGTTTGGAGGAAACAAGGTTCCCACTATCACCGTATATTTAATATTGTATTAGAAACCAGTATAGAATAAGAGCTGAGAAAGAGATTAAAGGAAAAGAATAAATGAGGAAGCCAATTATATTTTGCCATGACATGATGGTATACTTAGAGAACCCCAGAGATTCCAAAAAGTTATTAGAAATAATCCACAACTTTAGCAAAGTTTGGTTATAAAAAAACCCACATAAGTCATCAGATTTTAATATCACTAAAAAATCCAACAGTCAGAGTTACAAAGAGAAATTCCATTTAAAGAACACTGATAATATAAAATATTTAGAATCATCTGCCAAGGGAAAATCAGAAACTTTTTATGAGCAAAATTAAAACCCACTTTTCACACAAATTAAGTCGATCTAACAATTGAAAATATTAAATGCTCTTGGATAGGGCGAGCAAAATAATAAAGATGGACAATATTACCTAAACTAATCTATTTATTTAGGCCATACCAATCAGATCCCAAAACTATTTTAATGACCTAGAAAAATAAAACAAAGTTCAAAGGAAAAAAAAAGGTCAAGAATTTCAAGGAATTAATGAAAAAATCAAATGATGGTGGCTTAGCTTAAGATCTAAAATTATATTATAGAGCAGCAACAAAACTATTTGGATTCTAAGGAATGATTAAAATCAGTGGAAGATTAGGTTAAGGATAAAATAACAAATATAGCAACCTAGTCTTGAAACCCCAAAGATCCCAGCTTTGGGATAAGAACTTACGTTTATAAAATTGTGGGAAAATTGGAAACTAAATGGCAGAAATAGGATTATCCATTAACCCAGAACCAAGATAATCAAAATGGGTTCATGACCAGGATAAAGAATGAAATCATTAATAAATTAGAGGAAAAGGATGTTTACCTCCGACCGGGAAAGGGAAGGTCTTATGACCAAAAGAATAGAGATCATTACGATCACAAAATAGAAAATTTCGATTATACAAATGAAAAGTTTTTTCAAAAAACTAATGCAGACAAGATTAGAAGTAAAAACTAAAATATTTTTTACAGTCAAAGGTTCTTGAAAAGCCCATTTCCAAAATCATGAGAATTAACTCTAATTTATAAAAAATCGCCATTTCCAATTGAAAATGGTCGGATATGGAAAGACAATTTCAGATGAAGAAATTGAAACATTTCATATATGAAAAGATGCTCCAAGTCATTATTAACGAGAAATGCAAAAAGACAACCAAGATACCACTACCCACCCGTTTCAAGATGACAGGAAAAAATAATGATGATTGTTGGAGGGGATGTGGGAAAACGGGACATTATTCTTGTTTGGGGAGTTGTGAACGAACCAACCATTTTGGAGAGTAGTTTAACTGCCTCGTTATCAAACGTATACCCTTTGATCCAGAGGTTATACTGGATTATATCCCAAAGAGATTATAAAGAAGGGAAAGGGACCTGTAGTCAGAATGTTTTGGGATTTTTGGGTGGCTAGAAACTGAAATTGAATGGATGTCCATAGTTGGAGAATGGCTAAAAATTGTATATGAAAAATTATGGAATATTATTTCTTGTAAGAAATGACCAACAGGATGATTTCGGGGCCTGAGAGACTTAACGAACATGCTGAGGAAATGAGCAGGACCAGGAGATCATTATATTTCAACAATAATATAGATGATGACCAGTTCTGATGGATCAGGCCATCCTCAGCAAAAAAGATCAACCAAATATTTTAATGGACAGAATGAATGAACTAGCTAACCCAGAAAAGAACTCTGGGAGATGACTAAAACCATTACATTGAATTCCAACCCTATATTTATGCACACCTGCATTTTTATTTCCTTCATGTTAATTGTACAATAATTGATCGATTCTTTTGTACAGCAAAATAATGTTTTGCATGTATACTTTTGACAAGTTATATTTTTAAATATTTAAATTCTCTTCATCCTGCCATCTAGGGAGGGGGGGGGTAAGAAGTGAAAAATTGGAACAAGAGGTTTGACAATTGTTAATGCTGTAAAGTTACCCATGTATATATCCTGTAAATAAAAGGCTATTAAATTAAAAAAAAAAAAATAAACCTCTGACATTTAGGAAAAAAAAAAAAAAAAAACAACTGGCTCTCCCTGAACTATAAATAATATAGTTTAATGTTTAATATGCATTATTAGCATTTTCCCATCATTTTATTAAGTTTAGAAATCAAGAAAATAATAAATCACGGTTTGATTTATAGTGTTAGCTAATTTTCAAAGTGAAAATTCTCACACTCAAAATTTAACAATTGACTCTCCTGAGTTAACAAGAGCAAGTTTTTAGCATACTCAACCAGGTATCAGGTATTTCTCTATTCATTATGTTGCATATTTGGGATGATTGTGTAATATGCCAGTTTACATGATTTATTTTGCATATTCATAGATATAAACACAATTGGACATAAATGCAAATTATTATTAATTATCTCATTATGGAGAAATATTAAGAGACTATGTTTTCATATTGTCAAAATTCAGCACCAAAGTTAAGATCTTTTTGAAATGGTGGTGTTATAAAAGAACAGTGACTTTGCCTTCTTCAGTTAGCATTTGTTATGGTTCAACATTTATTTGTTAAACCAGGGAAGACTTCTGACATTTCTAAACCTAAGTCAAACAGGTGTCTGGAACAAAAGACTGCCATTCAGACCTAGTCACAAGAAAGTAAATCATCTCATCTCAGTTGGAGGGACTGTCTGGCTTTTGTTTAGCCATTCCTTAGATGGGTATGATGGTTCAAAGGTTCTAGCTCTCACTAAAAGAGCTGTTTGCAGGTCTTTGTCAGGGAAGAGATTTCTAATCATTGCACCCTCTCAGAGGGGAACTGAAGTGGTTAAAATGGATGACAGATAGACCTTAAGGGATGAAGTCCAGAAACTGGCAGCAGAAAGAATCACAAGAAACAACAAGACTAGCAGTGATTTCCACAGTAGAATAACTTGTATCAGAGATAACCAAATAGTGCATAGAGACATGGCACCTCTCAGAAACCAGATAAAAATCAGCTGAAAGCAGTAGGAAATCATTTGATTGTATCACTAGAGGACATCTGCAGCCCTGGAGGGAGAAGCTGACCTAATTATACCTATGCTCTGATTATTTATGTTTTTTCTGGGAGTGCCCTTTATGCATATCCCCTCTATGTATGTGTCTGACATTTAAAGCCCTTCATTACATAGCCCCCTCCTATCTTTTTACTCTACATTGACCTCCTGGTTTTTCATAAACAAGACACTTCATATTTTGGCTTTGGGAATTTTAACTGGCTGTCCCCATACCTGCAATGCTCTCTTTCCTTAACTTCACCTATTGACTTCCCTGGCTTTCTTTAAGTCCCAGCTAAAATCATGTCTTTTATAGCAAGTCTTTTCCATTTCTTAATTCTAGTGCCTTCTCTCTGTTAATGATTTCCTACTTATTCTATTCATAGCTTGCTTCGCATATATTTATTTACATGTTATCTCCCCCATTAGAGTGTAAGTTCCTTGAGTATAAGAACTGTCTTTTGCCTATTTTTTATATCCCCAGCACTAAGCACAGTGCCCAGAATATAGTGGGCTATCCCCAGCACGATATTTTTTTAAAATCGCTTTTTATTTACAAGTTATATGCATGGGTAATTTTACAGCATTGACAACTGCCAAACCTTTTGTTCCAATTTTTCCCCTCCTCCCCCCCACTCCCTTCTCTAGATGGCAGAATGACCAATACATATTAAATATATTAAAGTATAAATTAAATACAAAATAAGTATATATGACCAAACCGTTATTTTGCTGTACAAAAAGAATCGGACTCTGAAATATTGTACAATTAGCCTGCCCAGCACTATATTTTAATAGATATCAAACACTAGTGCAGTATTGGTGGAGCTGTGAACTAATCTAACTATTCTAGAGAACAATTTGGAACTACGCCCAAAAGACTACAAAAGTTGTTTTTACCCTTTGATCCAACAATACCACTATTAGATCTATAGCTCAGAGTTCAAAAATAGGGAAAAGAACCTATTTGTACAGAGATATTTATAGCAGCTCTTTTTTGTGGTAGCTAAGAATTGAAAATTCAGGGGATACCCATCAATTGGGGAATAACTGAGTAAGTTGTGGGATATGATTGTTTTGGAATATTATTGTCCTATAAGAAATGAGACAGGCTGATTTCAGAAAAACCTGGAAAGACTTGTATGAAATGATGCAGAGTATAGAGTGACAACAATATTGTACAATGAATAAATTCGAATGACCTAGCTATTTGCAGCCATACAGTGATCTAAGATAACCCAAAAGACTCAGGATAAAAAATGGTATCCACCCTCAGAGAAAGAATTGATATCATCTGAATACAGACTGAAGCATACTATTTTTTCCTTCTCTCCCTTCCTTCCTCCTTTACTTCCTTTCTCCCTCCTTCCATTTCTTCTTTCCTTACTTCCTCCCTCCTTCCCTTCCTTCTTTCCTTTCTTCCTCCTTCCCTCCCTTCCTTCTTTCCTTGTTTCCTCCCTTCCTCATTCCTTTTCTTCTTCCCTTCCTCCCTTGCTTTCCTCACTCTTTTCCTTCCTTCTTTCCTTGCTTTCTCCCTCTCTTTCTTTTTCTTTCTTCTTTCTTGCCTTTTTGTTTTCTTGCACAAAATGATTAATATGGAAATGTTTTACATGATTGCACTTGTATAAAACCTATATCAGATTATCATCTCAGGGAAGGAGGAGAAGGAGAGATAGAATTTGAAACCAAAAAAAAAAAAAAAAAAAACACCTGAATGTTAAAAAAAAAAATTTATATGTAATTGGGGAAAGAATAAAATACTATTTAAAAAATAAACCCTGATTGACTGCTTTGCCATGACCATAAGGATTGCAGACAGTTGACTCCTCCAGCATGTTCCCTGACCATAAAGGATTCCTAAGGGTATATCTTCTATGCATGGCTTGTATGTTCTTTGGTGATGAGGCAATCTGTGTGAAAGTACACTCTATATGCACATAGAGGGATTTTTCTTTTGTCATTTTATTTGTTGCACCGTTTGAATAAATATTTTTTGTTTGAACTACTACATTCTTTGACTAGTAAAAGTAAATACATTGCTCTGGTGCTCATGATCTATGGTTTTGAATAGATATGAACCTACCATATCTTTTCTGGGAGTCCAAAGTACAAGTGGTAGGTTTCTCAGGTCTGTATGTAATAGGTGTTTAATAAATGTTTGTTGAATTTAATTTAATTGAATAGCTCCATATCAAAATAAGGTAAGATATTAAATGAACATGTGTGTGTAAATGTGCATATTTCTGAGTGTGAAAGATCAATGAAATAGATAAATAATGCTTCAAAGTGAATTACAGTGGTAAAGGTAGTATTCTCTTTGAGTGTTTTCTAAACTGATGAAATCACAGATCCAAGAAAGAAAAAAGAGATAGAGAGAAACAGAGATGGAGGCAGATGGAAAGAAAGGAAGAAAACAAGGGAAAAAGAGAAACAAAAAAACAAGAAAGAAAAAAGAAAGAGAAAGGAAGAAAAAGATAAAGAATGGAGGGAAAGAATCATTTAATTCTTTTCTGTCTTTTCAGCTCCTGATGAATTATACCCCTTCCCTTTTCCTCCATTATTTCTTTCCAAATTAGGTCAGAAGGAGAAAGAAATAAATATATAGATAAGGGATTCTCTGAGTAAAAGGACAATGAGAAATCTTCTAGAAGAGGAATTCTCTTAGCATGTCCCCTTTACTTTGGGATATATGAGTAAGAGAAGATATGAACTGCTTAATTTGATTAGTTAGCCCTTCCCCATCTAGACTTTCCCCATTGCAGTTTTGATATATCAAGAGTTGGCATAAGAAATTAAATGGGAATTTTGGGGGAATTTTATGGAAGTCACAGATGATATATGAAGGCCAGCATATAACACTTAAAAGTTTAGAAACTCAGAAATATGTAAATATGTGTATAGTAATATATAATATTGATCTAAGTTTTATAATAAGTTACTGTAAACATTACATATAAGAAAAAAAAAAAAAAGATTTCTTTTCTGATATGTACGGAGGGCCAAAAACTTTTAAGCAGATTTTCCAGATTGTGGGGGCACTGTGCCCCTAATCTCTGTGATGGGGATGGAATGTTTATGAGAAAAAGCGCCTTGATCTCATATCTCAGCAGGTACGTTTTTTATTTATTCGTTTGAAAGTTAGTTTTAGGCCTGGGAGGGGAGATAGGTCAAAATACCTTTTTTATCTGTTTCTGCTGAAAGGTCATGTCAACTCTGTATACAGGTTTGAATTTGAGCTTTGCTTTCATCCACAATAGGATATTTGCTGATTACATGTTACTATTCTCTTTGATTCTGCAAAGTTTTGGCTGATGTTCTACATGGATAGTTCTTGGAAGCAATGTGAACAGCAAGGAGGGGAAATTGCTTAATGGAAAGAAAACAACTCAAAAACAAGAAATGTTAAATGGCTCCATTATCCAGTGGAGAATGCTGGGGATAAAGATGGTATTCAAATTGTTTTTTTTAATCACATCGATTCAACAAATATTTATTTAGCAAATTAATAAACTCTGAGGTACTACTATACACCTCTTAGATTGGCTAATATGCAGGAAAAGATAATGATGAATGATGCAGGGGATGTGAGAAAACTAGGAAACTGTTACATTGTTGATGGAGTTATTAACTGATCCAGTCATTTTGTAGAGCAATCTGAAACTATGTCCCCAAAGCTATCAAACTCTGCATACCCTTTGATCCAGCAATGTCTCTACTGGATCTGTATCCCAAAGAGATCTTAAAGGAGGGAAGAGGACCCACACATGCAAAAATGTTTGTGGCAGCCCTTTTTGTAGAGGCTAGAAACTGGAAACTGAGTATATGCCCATCAGTGGAGAATAGTTGAGCAAGTTATGGTATATGAATGGACTATTGTTATTCTATAAAAAATGAGCAGCAGGATGATTTCAGAGAGACCTGGAGAGACTTACATGAACTGATGCTAAGTGAAATGAGCAGAACCAGGAGATCATTGTACATGGCAATATCAATATTATAAGATGATCAATTCTGATAGACGTGGCTCTTTTCAACAATGAGGTGATTCAGATCAGTTGCAATGATCGTATGATGGAGAGAACCCTCTGTACCCAGAGAGAGGACTATGGGAACTGAGTCTGGTAACTTTGTTGTTATTTGTTTGCATTTTGTTTTCTTTCTGATTTTTTTTTCTTTTTGATTTGACTTTTCTTGTGCAGCATTATAATTGTGGAAATATATATATATAGAAGAATTGCCCATATTTAACTTATATTGGATTACTTGCTATCTAGTGGGGTGAATGGAAAGAAGGGAAAAAAATCAGAACACAAGGTTTTTACAAGGGTGAATGTTTAAAATTATCTATGCATATGTTTTGAAAATAAAAAGCTTTAATAAAAATATTTATTTAGAGTTTACTATGCATACAAATATTCTACTAGTGATACCATAAAGATGCATGAGTGAACAAATAAATGAAAAAAAAAAACATTTATTAAATGGGTACCGTATGCCAGACACTGTGCTAAGTGCTAGAATTACAAATACAAGCAATTAAGACAATTCTCGATGAGTTAATATTTTAATAGGGAAGAAAACACAGTTATATGGCTGTAACTTATGGATCAACACAGCTGGGTGAGACAAAAGACAGAACACTATTTAGATAGACTGGAACTCAAATCTGGTTTCAGATATTTACCAGCCATGTGACCTTTGAGACAGTCATTTAACCAGTATCTGCCTCACTCCCTTCATCTATAAGATGGGGCTAATAATAGGGTTGTTGTGAGATACTTGTAAAATGTTCCCTAAACCTTAAGACACTATATCTAAATGTTAGTGATTGTTATCCCTTGCCACCATTGTTTTTTATCTACAAAGAAGTAAAAATGTGGCTGATTCAAAGGGAAGAAAAGATGTATGATGGATAGATGTGGACTATAACAGTAATGACTTTCAAATAATAGTTACAAAAACACATATATGAATGGAAAAGGATGGGCCTCAGTTGTAAAGTGAGGGGCCACACATGAACAGCATAAGTATTGCCCAAGTGTGCAGATCATTTTACAAAAGTGATAGGAAGGCTTTCTTAGCACTGAGTAGATTTTCTAAGTATTTATGGAAGAACATAGATAAAAATTGTCCAGATAGAGAAAGCGAGCATATGTGATGGTCTGCATTGATAGGACTATTGTCACTAATGAGATAACACATCCTTTAAAGAGCAAAACAGCCAGTCAGAAAAAGATATTGATGAATCTTATCTAGTAAATGACTGCTGTAGTTTCATTTCTTAAATCATTACGGATCCAGATGTTTTCTATCCATTTTAGGCTATTATTATTCAGTTGAATCAGTTATTTCCGACTGTTCCTGTCCCCACTTTAGAGGGTGTTTTTGGGCAAAGATACTGAAGTGGTTTTCCATTTCCTTTTCCAGTTCATTTTACAGATGAAGAGACTGAGGCAAATGGGGCTAAGTGACTTACCTGGAATTACATAGCTAGAAAGTGTCTGAAGATTCATCTTCCTGACTCTAGGTTTTGGCATTCTCTCCATACTTCTCTCTAATTTCATTGATTCAGGGAAAAGTAATAATAATACCCCCTCACTTCCAGGACTAATGTAAAAGGCTATGTACAAATAAGGACTATCTGTGATTTCATTAATATAGGAAACTCTCAAGTGAGGAGGCTTCTTTGGCCAACGAAAGCTGCTACCTTTTCTATAACTTAAGAATCTTAGATAGTTCACTGGGATATCAAGAGATACATGACTAACCCAGAGTCACATAGCTAGTATATGTCAGAAACAGGACTTGAAGATGTTATAACTAGTTTTTGTCAGAAACACAACTTGAACCCATGTCTTTCTAGCTATGAAGTCAACCCTCTAGCCATTCTTGTCTTAAAGGACACACTATGTCTTAAAGGATATATTTAGGGACAATAATAGTCTATTAGAAAAACTGACATTTCATGAACAAATGAATGGGGACCACAAAAAAAGGAAGAAAGGGAAAAAACACAAAGAACAATTTAAAGAGGGAAGTTACCTTTGATTTGAATAGAATGAATCTATTTTTCAAAGCACATTTATCTACATTTTCTCACTCATTTGATGCTTATAACAATTCTAGAAAGCAGATTAAGGCAGGGATGATTACCCCTATTTTATAGCAAGGCAGAACAAGGATCAGAAAGGGTATTGCTATTGGAGTTCACATAGCTAGGATTTTCCTATTTTTACTGTGGTCAGTTTATGTAAGGGGTAATATGTATTGAGTTAATTTATGCATTGAGATTTCTATCTCACCTGAAGTCAGTTCATATATTAAGTCATCTTTACCTATTGACTTTCATTATAACTTAGGAAATGTGTTCCTATCTTTTCACAAGTCCTTCATCCAGAGCAGAGTAGGATTAAATGTAAATTTAAGTACAGTACTCAAGAGTAGCCATTAGTATGGGTGCTATTTTTAAAAATTTGAACTTGAATTCCAAACAAAATGAGTATTTCCATATACAGAATAGCAGAGGAAAAGAGACTTGTATATGAAATAGCTACTGTCTGGTATTTATAGCTTGTTTTTCTTTTAAAATATATAGTAAATTCAATAGTTACCTTTCAAAGTTCTCCTGCTTGTCTATCATTTACCCCCCTGACCTTCTTTCTGTTCTCTGCAGTGCATTTTTAAAAAAATGATCTCTTTTTTCCTTTTCTTTTCTTTTTTTTTTTGAGCAGGAAGTACCTTTGACTCAACTCCTTTCTCCCTCCCAAGTGTCCTCTACTGGGGGAAAAAAAAAAGAGAGACAAGCTGTGTCACACACTCACACAAACACAAACACATACACACACACACACACACACACACATACACACAAGCTATGTCTGAAAATTTAAGTCTTATTTTGCATTGAAAGTCCCTCAGCTATGTTAAGAAGTTGGGTCACATAATATAAGTGTTTTAAGACCTTTCCATTATATTTGTTCATAGATTTTTTTTTTCCCTTTCCCTATCAGGGACACTATCATTATTTGCAAAGAGCAGAAGCTGAAAAAAACATATTCAAAATGATTTCTAGTAATTGGAATGAAATAAATATTTTAAATAAGTGGTCCTTCCCTACCCCAGAAAAGCCTTTTTATCCTACAGGGCACTGGGTTTGGGAATACATAGTTGAAGTTAAGACATTGACTTGCCATCAAGGAGTTTGTAATCTATAATTAAATCTAATTCCAGTTGATTTGACAAATAGCAACTATAACAATTATAGAACTCTATTGTCCCAGAGAGAGACACCGCTTTTCAAGGTTCATATTTTGTTGACTTTCTATCCTGATGACTTTCTAAATGGAAAAAAACCAAACATGTTGTATTGAGCTGCTCCAAGTAAGATGGCATTGCCTGGTGTACAAGAGAGGTTTATTATGGAGACTGCTAGTCTGGAAGTTCCTCTGCATTCTAAATTGATTCTGCCTGAACCTAGACAGATCCATTCCAACTGATTATTCCTACTTAGGGTCTGGAATCTTATTGCAGAGAATTAGAGAATCAATGATGAAACATACTCCTTTGTTTGATAGAAAAGTAAGGTACTGTGGAGACAGAATTTTGCATACACCTTCAAATGCTACTATGCTGATTATTAAAAAGGAGAGTTTAATGGGGAGGGGGACATATCATAAAGTAAATGGTGTTAAAAAAAAAAAGGTAGCAATAAAACTTTAAAAGATGTAGGAAGTAACCATAATGTTATGTGAATATATATAATATGGAGACATTTCTGGGTGGTAGCAGATATATTTCTAAGAGGGGTATGATAACAGTGATGGGAAGAAGAGAAGTAAAGGATGAAAAATGATCCTTCAGGTATTTTTATGGACTTGGAGATTTCCTTTTTCCTGCTGATGAAATTGGAGCAAGTATTGTGACAGACCAGCAGTGATACAGCTTCACATTTCATCTCTCTTGCTAAGTCCTTGTTTGAGAATCAATAAAATGATGCTCTTTTAGTCAGATCAAAAAGGAAAAAAATGAGAAACAACACAAAATGCAAGCAAACAACAACAAAAAAAGTAAAAATATTATGTTGTGATCCACATTCAGTCCCCCAGTCCTCTCTCTGGGTGCAGATGACTCTCTTCATCACAGATCATTGAAACTGGCCTGAATCATCTCATTATTGAAAAGAGCCACGTCCATCAGAATAGATCATTGTATAGTCTTGCTATATAGCGTGTACAATGTTCTCTTGGTTCTAGTCACTTCACTTAGCATCAGTTTATGTAAGATTCTCCAAGCCTCTCTGAAATCATCCTGCTGATCATTTCTTATAGAACAATAATAATCCATAATTTATTCAGCCATTCTCCAGCTGATGAGCATCCACTCATTTCCCAGTTTCTTGCCACTACAAAAGTGCTATGGCAGCTTTTCTAAGGAATTTGGCTGAGAAAGGGAAGAAAAATAAAGAATATCGTTGAGAGAATGGTGGGAGGATTTTTAAAGGAAGGTAACTAGGGCTTGTTTATCCAGAGCAAAGATTTTTAAAGGAAGAGTGATTTATCCAGGAGAAGACAGGAACAAGTAGAGAGGGAGAAATTGAAGATTAAAGACAGAGGGAGAAGAAAAAGAATTATCTTGATGCAATGAGTGTTCAGTTGAGATTAGTTAACCTTTTGAATCAGTGTACAATTCTGAATATTATTATTCCTGTTCCTATTGAATAGCGGGAATCATTCAGGATCAGGGTTTGGTAAGTCATAAATAATAATAGAAGGGAATTAGAGATTTAAGAGTAAAAGACAAGATTTAGATTTGATTTGATTTACTAATGGGTTGAGATTGGAATGGAAAGAAGCCATAACCATTGTAAGGATAACAATCTGATAAAGAACTGAGAGGTGAAGAGATCGCAGATTGTGGTAAGCATGAAAAATGGGTTTAGGAGAGATGAAACACAGGAAGATAGAGAGTGGTAGAAGATTATGATCATATAATGAAAGTTCAGAATTCTTGATCATTGAAGTAGAATCCTTGTGTTTGGTGACAAGATTATAGGAATGACCATTTTTTCAGTGTAGCCACTAAGGATAAGAAGAGGAATTCATCATGGGAGTTGAGTGTATTAAGTAATTGGTTATTTGAAGGAACATTCACAAATATATTGACATTCCTTTATCAGAGAGGAAAGTTGGAATGGTGTGAGCTATACACTAAACTCACTGGAAAAGTAAGATTGACCCTGGGATTAGGAGATACCAGAATCTGAATTGGGCGACATGTTTAGATAGAGGAAAAGATACTGGGTGATGGTAGTAGAGGGGAAACATAGTAATGCCAAATAGAATAAGGGATATTCTGACTCAGTCTCCAGGATCAGTGGCGTGTGTATATGTGTGTGGTGGGGGTGCAACATGAGAAAATACAATCTGGAAAAGGAGGTTAGAGATACAGCACCATCCAGGAGGCTTGGTCTTGGGGAAAGCCACTTGATGAAAGGAACATGAGAGGAAGAGATCTGAAATGAAGAGAATTTTGATTAATTATAGAATGGGATTGCCAGAGAGTGTAGCAGGAGGGTAATGGCTGATAAAAATGGGACACTGAGGAATTAGGATTGTGGTGAATGAGGGTGAAAGAGAAGATTAGGAAGGAAAGTTGTCTCTGTGGAAATCTAAGATTAATTATCATAGACAGGAGATTAAAAGTGGATGGGAGAGGGCTAACCATTGAAGACTCCTGACATAGTATAAATGGATAGAAGGCTTTTTACTTATGAAAGCAGTGAGTGAAATATTATTAGTGTAGTGTGGTTACTGTCCTAACTTGATATCTTGTGTCCCCGGAGAGGAGAAGTATAGGGAGGTGGGCCAGCACACCTGGCATTCTAGGGCCTGTGCCCCAGAAGCAGCAAAAGCACAAGCAACAACCATAATAGCAATCACAACATACATTTGACTCAGTTTCTGGGAGTGTGCATGAATTATAATATTTAATACCTCTTCATGAATAATCATAGAATCACACAATTTCAAGAGTTGGGAGAGACCCTCAGAGGTCTCTAATCCAAGCTGTACAGGAATCACCTCTAAATATGCTCAAAAGTGGCAGACCAGCCTTCCTCGAAAGGCCAGTAAGTTTTTACAAGAGGAACCCAATATTTTTAAGGCAGCCTATTCCACTACCAGGCAACTCTAATAGTTAGGAAAGATCCTCCTCCCCACCTGAATGGGAAAAATAAACTCCCCCCTCCCTGTCATTAGCCATTCTGTATGCATACTGGAAATAGAGACGTTAGGGCAAATAGAACCTTTCTCTACCATACCCCTCCCCAGACTCCATTCTCTCCCTAGAAGGCATCACATTAATATTTTATTAGTGTTAATCTACTCTATTTTCCAACAGCTACTCTGCTTGGCTTGAACACTGTGCCCCACCCCAGGCTAAACTGATTACCTGAAATCTCATCAGCAAGCAGAATGACTCAGGTTTTGTTATTCAACACCTTTTCTCAGCTCACTCCCAGTTGTCTCTTCTCTGTGATTAGATGCTAGAAAACCAAGGACTAAACTCCTAAACTCTTCCCCTTAGAGAGGACTTATAACCTTCCAAGTAACTCAATCTGCTATTCCACAATTCTCTAGTTTTCTCCCAATAATACTGTACCTCTACTGGGTATCCCTCTCCATCCTTCCAGCTTCCTTTTGTCTTTCCAAATTGTGGGTTGTCTTTCACCAAATGATGGCAAATTCCGGAGGGTAGGGAATTATTATTCCTATTTGTGTCCAGAAGGCTTAGCGTGCAGAGGACAGAGGAGGAGCTTAATAATGTCGGAATTGATCTGTGTTACGCATCTAGGAACTTGTAGATAAACATGTTGTTTCCATATGAATTTTTACATTCAGAAAAAAAATAGAAAAGTGTGTGGGATGGGTGCTAGACCCCTTCCCCAAATTAACTAGTCAGAGACATCTTCAGGTACAAAGCGAAAGCGGTTGTTCAGTCCCTGCATGGAGAGGCCCAAGTACACCTGGGAGCCATCCCAGCTGCCAACCTGTGCTCCTCCACCTGACAAGCTGGGAGCAATAAAGCTGGTTAAATAGCAAAAGACCCAAGACTTTTCATTGGATAGACTAAAAAACCACCACTGACCAATGGTCAGTGTTGTATGTTTCCTGCGGGTCTCGTCACTTCCCATCACTGACCTAGGCCTTTGGAGACCTCTAGGCCTAGAGATGACGTGACTTCCTACAATCTGGGCCCAAGACCTGATCTTCCAGTTCTGGGAATGAGGATCAAGTGATTTAGGCCTAGTCTCATAGACGTCTTGAGAAAGCATCACCTGCCCGTCTCACTCAAAAGCTTGTTTTTGAATGGACTTAGCCTATAGAAGCACCTGGACAACTTCCACATTTAAAAAGAGTTTTAGGTAATGATTTTGTGGCCATCAGACTATTCTGTACTTGGCCACCAAATGTTGAGGGCTTGGCCACTAAATGATGGGCTATAGAGAATGCCCCCAAAGTACACTAGGGTTATGGTCGGTAGGATTTTAATGGTTTACACATCCTCCAAATCAAGGGGCAAAGATTCTATTACACTGCTAAGAGTGGGCCAAATCGACAAGAATTTGTAAAAAGGATAAGGGTTTTGACAATTCACAAGAGGGAAGACAAGGTCCCTAACAGTGACCAGGAGGATGACACAATCAAAGGAAAGACACTTTGAGGTGTGAGGTGGGATTACACCATTGACTGGCAAGCTAACCCTAAAAAAGAGTTTAGCTATAACAAGTCAATCAATGGTAGACCAAATTCATAGAGAAATTTAGCAAGGATCTACATTATGAGAAGAACTTTTATAGGGGAAATATAACCTCAGGGGTTTGACATCATAGCTTGGCTTTCGGATTGGATGCAGTAAAAGTAGGTTACCAAAGATCTCAAATCAAAAAGGACTACTTAAGAACAAAAGATCCACTGAAGGCTGAGATGATCCCATTAGTGCCCTGCCTGGTTGTCTCATGGAGTATTATAATCCTATCAATGTTTCAGGCTTTCTCTATTAATAGCCATCTGGATACCTAGGATTTGAGAACTTGGTGAGCTCCTGGCTGTATTAGTTCCCTCTATCTACTCTCCCATCTCTCCAGTTTTCATCCTAATCTTGCTAATCTTCAAGTCCAAGAATGTATAGAACAGCTCCCAGGAACAAGAAGAAAAAAGAAAAATAAATAAAAATCCTCTGCAGCCATTTAGGCATCTTTTAAAATGCTAATTCCTTGCTTCACATGGCTAGAAGCATGGAATTCACACTATTCAATTAAAGATCCAGGTGATAAAGCAACCTTGATTTGACCTGTCAGAACAAAAACAGAAATAGTAAACTAGGAAGGAAATGGGACCCAGAAACAGACAAGTACTTCCTTAAAGCCCATTTACTTTTGTTAAAATGGCCAACTGAGGAGACAGTATTACATATATCTATATATAAATATATACACACAAACACACATACACACATATAGTTGGGAAAATGCAACTTTTTATGCTAAATTTTGAAGAGACAGCTCTGCTACTTATAGCTTATGTAATCTTGTGCAAAACTTCTCTGGACCTCAGTTTTCTCAAATATAAAATGAGAAGTTTGGACTAACCATCCCAAAGGTCCCTTCTTGTTCCTTTGACTTAATAATTTAAGAAGGACTACAGTGAGGAAGTGACATAGAGAAAGGACTGGGAGGAGGAAACCAAGGTGGTACAGGTTCAGCAAGGCCTGAGAGTAGTTTGAAGTTCAGTAAAAAGGAAGAGGAACCATTTTCCTTTTGTACCACACATGTTTAAAGAGCCTGAGAGGCACATGGTTCCCCATAAGCCACCCATAGTCACAGCTCTGGAGTTGGGGAGAAGAGGGAGATCCCAATGATGAGGTTCGTGGCAGTGCAGAGAGCAATCAGAATCCCCTTTTTGGTTGGAGGCGCAGGTCCAATGTAAAAGAATTCACAAACCTGAAATATTAGTGGAAAAAATGAAGTTTTATTGGCACTAAAAGTTAGCTTTGCTAGGAAGACTAACTTCCTCATTGGCAAGGTTCTGGCAGAGAAATAACAAGAGGTTATCACTGAGAGGAAGGTCTCTTCACAGCAGGTAGGAGTCCTGGCAGTTAGCTGTGCCAAGAGGTCCCTTGGGAAAGCATAATTTCTTCTTCGGGCTTCTGCAAAGATATGGAGTTTAGACTAAAACTTCCAGTTGAAAAGAAAGCCAATGCCCCCAGACCTAGATACTGATCTTAGAGTTTCATCCACTCAAAATGAGGCCCAGATCTCCAATTGAATGAAAATCACTTTGAAGGCTTCCTGAATGGGGTTCTGGCACAAAAGAGAAGTTATTAAAAAATGATCAGGGAAATAGATATATTAGAAACAAACATTCCTATAGAAGTGATAAATAAAACCAAAAGTTCGATCCTTGCAAAGACCAATAAAATTGTGTAACCCTTAGTTAATGTTAAGAGAAATGAACAGAAAATCAAATCATCACAAAGCAAATGAACAAGGTAAAATCACGGTAAAATCAGAATAAGAAGACAAATCAGAACATATGATGTACAATTATAGCTAAGAAAACTAGGAATACAAAAGAAATAGAGGAATACCCTTAAAAATATAAAATATCAAAAGTATCGAAAGAATTGAGATCTTAAATAATCCAGAAAAGGCAATTGATACAGTTGTAAAGGTAACACCAATGGAAAAAACAATCCTAATCTTCATGGATTCACAAGAAAATTTCATCAAACTTTTAGACAACAGTTGATTTTCATACATCACAAATTATTTTCAAAACTTAATAAAAGTATCCTAACAGAATATTTTTATGAGATAAATATAGTTCTAAAGTCCAAGTCAGGAAAAAAGATAAAATATAGAAAGAAAAACTTCAGGTTAAATAAATAATGAATATTGACTCAAAAAACTTAAACAAAATTCTATCAGATTATAATGATTTAATCAAGAAAACATTTCTTATGACCAAATAGGACTTATACCAGGGATCACTCAATATTAGATAACATAATCATAGTAAAAATCAAGGCATCCAAAATCTCACTACATGCAGAAAAAGTCTTTGACAAAGTACAATTCTCATACTAAAAATCTTACAAAATATAAGTGACCTTTAAAAAAAAAATCACAAAAAGCATCTAAAACCAAAGACGTATTGATGGTATATTTGAACTTTCCCCAATAAACATGGGGTGAATCAAGGAATCCCATTTTCCTACTATTATTTGATATAGTTCAGGGAATGCTAGCAATAGCATGTAATGGGCTGAAACTGAGTTGATGCACTGAGGTCCGAGCACTTAAGGCTAACTACCAATTGGACAATACTCTATTAGCATATGCTTGGAGAAAAAATGGCCCTGCCCACTATTCTGTGCAGGTTTGATCTGTTGGCATATAGAGAGATTGAAGCAGGATTTAGAGGGTGGAGTAGAACAAGTGAGGTGGGTTGGGACTGGGAGAAGAAAGAGGAGATTCCTGTGTCCATGAGCTCTCCTCTCCCTTCGATAAAGAATAAAAATCAAGGACTTTTGCTTATCCTGACTCCTGCTGATTTTAAAGTATCCAGGGTGCTAACAAGATCATCACAATAGCAATAACATAAGAGAAATAGATTAAAGTTACAAAGATAGGTAAGAGGAGATAGAACTGTCCTTTTTGTTGATAGGAAACTATACTTATTTGGTGACGGTATGATGTTATACTTGAAAAATTTCAGGGAAATAGCAAATTTACTAATTTATATAATAGCTTCAGCAAAGTTTAAGGCTACAAAAATCCTTAATGATCAACAGCATTTCTATATAACAATAACAGAAGAAGCAATAATAAAAAGGGAAATTCCATTCTAAATAACTACAAATTACAAAACCCATCTAAACTAAAGATCAATCTACCAAAATATATGAAAAACTTGTATAGATTCAATTAAACAGTGCTCCTTAAAGAAATAAAACAATTTAAATAGGTGAAAGAATATTCAGTGTTCATAGTTAGGTCATGCCAATATTATAAAAATGACAATACTTCCAAAATTAATTTACACTTTTAATACTCCATCAATCAAATTATCAAAGCAATACTTTTCATAGCACTTGATAACTTAATAGCAAAATTCAATAGGAAAAAATGAAAGATCTGATATATATATCAAGGAGAATGATGAGAAGTAGGAGAATAACACAAATACTTCAAATATTTCAAACTGGGACTCAGTGAATAAAGAGCTAGACCTAGAGTCAGTAAAACTTATCTTCCTGAATTCTAATCTGGCTTTAGACACTTACTGGCAGTGTTACCTTAGGCAAATCATTTAACCCTGTTTGCCTCAGTTTTCACATCTGTAAAATGGGATGGAGAAGGAAATAACAAATCACTCCAGTATTTCTTGCCAAGAAAACTCCAAATTAGATCATGAAGAGTCAGCCACAATTAAAATAACAGAATAAAACCTCAAACCTTCTAAGTGAACAGTTATCAAAATTATTTGGTATTTTGAGGAAATTATAATTATGCTATATTATTTAATAATTTATTCTACTCTATAATCAACCCTATTCCCCATTTTGTCATTCAGTTAAAGTTTAAAAATACAGTCTCTCCCACTCTGAAACAGCTAAAAGATGTGGCTCAAAGGAAATGATGTTATCCTATACCCTTTCAACTAGTCCCTGGAACATTTGCTTGCTAACTAGTTTAACCTAAGACCATTCTTCTTGTTGTTATTGTTATTTGTGAATAAAAACCATCTTCTGGAAGTGACTTTCTTCAACAATGAGATGATTCAGACCAGTTCCAATGATCTTGTGATGAAGAGAGCCATCTGCTCTCTCTGTGGGAACTGAGTGTGGATCATAATATAGTGCTTTCACTCTTTTTGTTATCGTTTGCTTGTTTTTTGTTTTCTTTCTCATTATTTCCCTTTTTGATCTGATTTTTCTTGGGCAGCATGATCTTTGTCAAAATATGTATAGAAGAATTGCACATGTTTAACATATATTGAGTTACTTGTAGTCTGGGGGAGGGAGTGGGGAGAACGGAGGGAAAAAATTTGGAACACAAGGTTTTGCAAAAGTGAATATTGAAAATCATCCATATGTTTTGAAAATAAAAAGCTTTAATTAAAAAAATAATAATAAAAACCATCTTTGTCTGAGCCCTAATTCAAAACAATTCTATTGCTCTTGTCTCTCTTTGTGAAATCAGGGGTGAGTTGATTTCCCTCAAGGGGACAAATAACCAGTTAGTTCTGATTGAGGTGGTTCTGAGTTTCTGGCCAAGATTACTACAGGCTTTTGAAGCTCAAAAAGTAATTAACATATTAATAGTCAAAAGAGCACTATTATCATCTCTTGAAGGCCAACCCATTTTTCCTAGTTGTAATCAGTTGTAACGTTTTCCCAACCACCCAGAACTCTGCCTTCCCAGCTTCTTGATCTGAGGAAGCCATTCTGACCTAAAAATAACAGCTATATTTATCCCTGTTGATAAACTGTTATCTTGCTTGGAGAAATGTACCTCAGTTTGTCTTTGTTACGTTTTACTTGCCACAGTTTGTTGAAAAATAGAGATTGCTCAGTGAAACAAACTGGGCAAAGAAGAATCAGAAACAGTGAACTAAATAATTCATTGATTTGATAAAATTATTTAAAGCATAAAACAAATTCCATACACATTTACCAGCTGTGTGACCCTGAGAGTCACTCAATCCTGTTTACCTCAGTTTCCTCATCTATAAAACAATCTGAAGAAGGAAATAGCAAATCACTCCAATATCATTGCCAAGAAAACTCCAGATAGAGTCACAAAGAGTAGAACACAACTTAAAAATTACTGACCAACAAAATAAATTCTTTAAGAAAAACTCCTTATTTAATTAAAAAAAAAAAGCTTTCAAAATTGGGCTTATACCAACACTTTATACCATATTCTATAATATATTCTAAATGGATATACCCCATTAATATGAAAGATCATAAAAAATAAGAAGAGAAACAGATTATATAACTCTCATAACTATGCGTAGGAGATATATTCTTAACCAAACAAGAGAAAATAGCAATTTTAAAAGATAAATTAGATAAGTATGATTACTTGAAATTGAAAAGCTTCTGCACATACAACATTAATGCATCTAGGATAAGAAGGTAAGTGCTTGAATGAGAAAATAATCTTTATATCAGATTTTTCTGATAAGAGTTTGAAATCCAAGATACATAAATATTTAATATGTATAAGATTAATAGCCCTTCCCCAACAGACAAGTGGTAAAAGGATATGAATGAACTCTTCTCAAAAGAAAAATTGCAAAGTATTAACACTGATATGAAAGAATGCTCCAAATCACTAATAATAAAAGAAATAAAAATCAAAACAACTCTGAGATTTCCTTTCACACCCTGCAAATTGTCAAAAAATGAAAAAAAAAGGCAATTGTCAATATTGGAGAATTTGTGGAATGACAGATATACTAATTCATTGTTGGTGGAGCTATGAAATGGTAAAATCATTTAGGAAAGCAATTTGGAATTATGCAATTAATTATGCAAATAAGGTGACTAAAATGCCTATGTCTCTGAACCAGTGACCCTATTAGTAATCCTATACCTTAAGGAAACTATTGAGAAGAAAGTCCCCATACACACCCAAATATTTATAGGAGCACTTTTTCTGATAACTAAGAATTGGGGAGGAGAGGGGAAGCAGAAGAAGTATGGCTAAAAAAATTGTGATACATGAATGTGATGGAATAGTACTGTGTTACAAGAAATGATCTATGTCAATGATCCAAGACCATTCCAAAGGATTCATAATGAAAAATGCTATCCATATCCAGGGAAAGAACTGATGGAGTCTGAAAGTAGATTGAAGTATATTATTTTTCATTTTCTATATTTTTGTGGGGAGTTTTTGGCCTTGTTTTATTATACAACATGACTGACATGGAAATATGTTTTGCATGATTGCACATGTATAACCTATATAAAATTGCTTATCATCTCAGAGAGGGGAAAAGGAAAGGATGGAGGGAGACAATTTGGAACTCAAAATTTTAAAAATATGAATATTAAAATTGTTTTTTACATGTCTTTAGGAAAAATGAATTTATTTGGGGAAAATGATGTAGTATATACTGAGAAGCATGGAAAGATTGATATGCACTAACGTATAAAATAAGCAGCATTAAAGAAACAATATATACTGTAACTAAAATGATGTAAATTGGGGAGAATGACACAACAAAAACAATTTTAAAAATTAATGTATTAAAGTTACAAAGATCAAGAAGGACTTGACTATAGAGATAAGAGAAGAAACCTGCAACCTACTCCATTGTGAAGGTAGTATGTTTTACAGTTTTTACACATTATACATTTTCAAAGCTTTTCAGCATATTGATCAGTTATACTGATTCCCTTCACCTCAAAAAAAAAAAAAAATACTATTTGTTAAATGGGATGGTTCTCTGAGACGGAAAGGGAAACCTGGGATGACTATATGATATAGAAGACACAAGATATCAATAAAAATTTATTTTAAAAAAGAAACAGTCGCTAAAAACAGCCTCAACAAAAAAGAAAAGAAAGAAAATGGGTTCTTCTTTTCTTTAGGTTTTCAAACAGGTAACAATTGATTGAATGATCACTTGTTAGGTATGGAGAACATTCTTTTTTTCCCTTCTTTCTTTTTTATTATTCTTTTTTTTTTTTTTATTAAAGCTTTTTATTTACAAAATATATGTATGGGTAATTTTTCAACATTGACCCTTGCAAAACTTTATCTTCAAAATTTTTCCATCCTTCCCCCCCACTCCCTCCCCTAGATGGCAGGTAGTCTAATATATGTTAAATATGTTAAAAATATGTGTTAAATCCAATATATGTATACATATTTATATAGTTATCTTGCTGCACAAGAAAAAATGGATCAAGAAAGAAAAAAAAAATCTGAGAAAGAAAACAAAATGCAAGCAAACATCAACAGAAAGCATGAAAATACTATGTTGTGGTCCACACTCCGTTCCCACAGGCCTCTCTCTCTAGGTGTATATGGCTTTCCTCATCACTGAATAATTAAAACTGGTTTGAGTCATCTCATTGTTGAAGAGAGTCACGTCTATCAGAATTGATTGTTGTAGTGTCTTCTTATTGCCGCGTATAATGATCTCCTGGTTCTGCTTATTTCACTTAGCATCAGTTCATGTAAGTCTCTCTAGGACTCTCTGAAATCATCCTGCTGGTCATTTCTTACACAACAATAATATTCCATAACATCCATATACCATGATTTATTCTCCATTCTCCAATTGATGGACATTCATTTGTTTCTAGCCACTACTAAAAGGGCTGCCACAAACATTTTTGCACATACAGGTCCCTTTCCCTCCTTTAAGATCTTTTAGGATATAATCCCAGTAGAAACACTGCTGGATCAAAGGATATGCACAGTTTGATAACTTTTTGAGCATAGTTCCAAATTGTTCTCCAGAATGGTTGGATCCATTCAAAATTGCACTCTGCTCTCCAGAATGGTTGGATCCATTAACAGTTCCACTAACAATGTATCAGTTTCCCAGTTTTCCCACATCTCCTCCCACATTCATCATTATCTTTTCCTGTCATCTTAGGCAATCTGACAGGTGTGTAGTGGTATCTCAGAGTTGTCTTAATTTGCATTTCTCTGATCAATAGTGATTTGGAGCACCTTTTCATATGACTTGAAATAGTTTCAATTTCTTCATCTGAAAATTGTCTGTTCATATCCTTTGACCATTTATCAATTGCAGAATGGCTTGAATTTTTAAAAAATTCAGTCAATTCTCTATATACTTTAGAAATGAAGCCTTTATCAGAACCTTTAATTGTAAAAATGTTTTCCCAGTTTATTGCTTCACTTCTAATCTTATCTGAATTAGTTTTCTTTGCCCAAAACCTTTTTAACTTAATATAATGAAAATTTTCTATTTTGTGATCAATAATGATCTCTAGTTCTTCTTTGGTCATAAATTCCTTCCTCTTCTACAGGTCTGAGAGGTAAACTATTCTATGTTCTTCTAATTTGTTTATAATATTCTTTATGTCTAGATCATGAACCCATTTCAACTTTATCTTGGTATATGGTGTTAGGTGTGGGTCAATGCCTAGTTTCTGTCATACTAGTTTCCAATTTCCCCAGCAGTTTTTGTCAAAGAGTGAGTTCTTGTCCCAAAAGCTGGGGTCTTTGGGTTTGTCAAACACTAGATTGCTATAGCCATTGACTATTTTGTCTTGTGAACCTGACCTGCTCTACTGGATCGACGACTCTGTTTGCTTTATAATATAGTTTTCGATCTGGTACAGCTAGGCCACCTTCATTTGCTTTTTTTTATTTTTTTTAATTAATTCTGTTGAAATTCTTGACTTTTTGTTCTTTCAGATGAATTTTGTTGTTATTTTTTTCTAGATCAGTAAAATAGTTTCTTGGGAGTTTGATTGGTATAACACTAAATAAATAGATTAGTTTAGGGAGTATTATCATCTTTATTATATTTGCTCAACCAATCTAAGAGCACTTGATATTTTTCCAATTGTTTACATCTGACTTTATTTGTGTGGAAAGTGTTTTGTAGTTTTGCTCATATAGTTTCTGACTTTCCCTTGGCAGATAGATTCTCAAATATTTTATGTTATCAACAGTTATTTTAAATGGAATTTCTCTTTGTATTTCTTGATGTTGGATTTTGTTACTGGTGTATAAAAATGCTGATGATTTATGTGAATTTATTTTGTATTCTGCAACTTTGCTAAAGTTGTGGATTATTGCTAATAGTTGTTTTAGTTGATTCTTTAGGGTTCTCTAAGTGTATCATCATATCATCTGCAAAGAGTGATAATTTATTTTCCTCATTATCTAAGTCTAATTCCTTTAATCTCTTTTCCATCTTGTATTGCTAAAGTTGCATTTCTAATTCAATATGTAACAGTAATGGTGATAGTGGGCAACCTTGTTTCACTCCTGATCTTATTGGGAATGGTTCCAGTTTATCACCATTACATATGATGCTTGCTGATGCTTTTAAATAGGTGCTACTGATTATTTTAAGGAAAAGTCCATTTATTCCTATACTCTCTAGTGTTTTTAATAGGAATGGATGTTGAATTTTATTAAACACTTTTTCTGCATCTATTGAGATAATCATATGGTTTTTATTAATTTGGTTATTGATATACTCAATTATGCTAATAGTTCTCCTAATATTGAACTGGCCTGGCATTCCTGGTATAAATCCTACTTGGTCATGGTGTATTATCCTAGGGATGATTTTCTGTAATCTCTTTGCTTATATTTTATTTAAGATTTTTGCATCAAATAAGACAACTCTGAGATATCACTACACACCTGTCAGATTGGCTAAGATGACAGGAAAAAATAATGACGAATGTTGGAGGGGATGTGGGAAAACTGGGACACTGATGCATTGTTGGTGGAGTTGTGAATGAATCCAACCATTCTGGAGAGCAATCTGGAATTATGCCCAAAAATTTATCAAACTGTGCATACCCTTTGACCCAGTAGTGCTACTACTGGGCTTATACCCCAAGGAGATACTAAAGAAGGGAAAGGGACCTGTATGTACCAAAATGTGGCAGCCCTGTTTGTAGTGGCTAGAAATTGGAAAATGAATGGATGCCCTTCAATTGGAGAATGGTTGGGTAAACTGTGGTATATGAATGTTATGGAATGTTCTGTAAGAAATGACCAGCAGGATGAATACAGAGAGGCTTGGAGAGACTTACATGAACTGATGCTAAGTGAAATGAGCAGAACCAGGAGATCATTAGCAACGATACTGTATTTCAGCAACGATACTGTATGAAGATGTATTCTGATGGAAGTGGATTTCTTTGACAAAGAGACCTAATTCAGTTTCAATTGATCAATGATGGACAGAAGCAGCTACACCCAAAGAAAGAACACTGGGAAATAAATGTAAACTGTTTGCATTTTTGTTTTTCTTCCCAGGTTATTTTTACCTTCTAAATCTAATTCTCCCTGTGCAACACGGGAACTGTTTGGTTCTGCACACATATATTGTATCTAGGATGTACTGCAACATATTCAACATATATAGGACTGCTTGCCATCTAGGGGAGGGGGTGGAGGGAGAGAAGGGAAAAATCGGAACAGAAGTGAGTGCAAGTGTTAATGTTGTAAAAATGTATCCTGGCATGGGTTCCGTCAATAAAAAGTTATTATAATAAAAATAATAAATAAATAAATAAGATTTTTGCATCAATATTCATTAGGGAGATTGTTCTATAATTTTCTTTCTCTGTTTTTCTCTTACCTGGGTTAGGTATCAGTACCATGTCTGTCATAAAAGGAATTTAGTAGGAGTCCTTTGTTCCCTATTTTTTCAAATAGTTAATATAGTATTGGAATTAATTGTTCCTTAAATGTTTGGTAGAATTCACATATAAATCCATGTAGTCCTGGGGATTTTTTCTTAGGGAGTTGATTAATAGCTTGTTCTATTTCTTTTTCTAAAATGAGACTATTTAAGTAATTTATTTCCTCTTCTGTTAATCTGAGCAATTTATATTTTTGTAAGTATTCCTCCATTTTGCTTATCAAATTTATTGGAATAAAACTGGGCAAAATAATTCCTAATTATTGCTCTAATTTCTTCTTCATTGATGGAAAATTCTCCCTTTTCATTTTTGAGACTAACAATTTGATTTTTCTTTTTCCTTTTTAAAATCAGATTTACTAAGAGTTCATCTATTTTGTTGGTTTTTTCATAGAACCAACTCTTAGTTTTATTAATTAATTCAATTTTTTTTAACTTTCAATTTTATTAATCTCTCCTTTTATTTTTAGAATTTCAAGTTTGGTATTTGATTGGGGGTTTTAAATTTGTTCTTTTTATAGCTTTTTTAGTTGCAAGCACAATTCATTGATATTCTTGTTGTCTATTTTATGCAAGTAAGCATCTAGAGACATAAAATTTCCCCTCGTTACCACTTTGGCTGAATCTTACAAATTTTGGTATGTTGTCTCGTTATTGTCATTCTCTTGGATGAAATTATTAATTCTGTCTATGATTTGCTGTTTCATCCATTCATTCTTTAGGACAAGATTATTTAGTTTCCTGTTACTTTTTGGTTTATTTTCTCCTGGCCTTATATTGCATGTGATTTTTATTGCATTATATTTTATTCATTATAGTCTGAAAAAATGCATTTACTATTTTTGCCTTTCTGCTGTTGATTTTGAGGTTTTTATGCCCTAACAGATGGTCAATTTTTATATAAGTTCCATGAACCACTGAGAAAAAAGTAAATTTCTTTTGTCTTCATTTAATTTTCTCCAAAGATCTATCATATCTAACTTTTCTAACATTTTATTTACCTCCTTAACTTTTTTCTTTTTTATTTTGTGGTTTGATTTATCTAGTTCTGGGAGAGCAAGGTTGAGATCCCCCAGTAGAATAGTTTTGCTGTCTATTTCTTCTTGATTCTCTCTTAACTTCTCCTCTAGGAATATCCATGCTATGCCACTTGGTGCATATATGTTTAGTATTGATATTGCTTCATTATCTATGGTACCCTTTAGTAAGAGATAATTTCTTTCCTTATCTTACTTAATTAGATCTATTTTTGATTTTACTTGATCTGAGATCAGAATGGCTACCCATGCTTTTTTTTCTTCACCTGAAGCATAATATATTCTGCTCCAGCCCTTTACCTTTACTTTGTATATATTACTATGCTTTAAATGTGTTTCTTGTAAACAATATATTGTAGAATTCTAGCTTTTAATCCAGTTTGCTGCTTCCATTTTATGGGAGAGTTCATCCCATTCACATTCACTATTTAAATAACTAATTCTGTATTTCCTGCCATCTTATTTACCCCAGGTTATGCTTTTCTCTTTCCTATCCCCCTTCCTTCCTCCTCAGTATTTTGCTTTTGATGACCACCTCCTTCAAACAGTCCTCCCGCTTTAGAGCCCCTCTCTTTTTTAACATCTTTCCCCTAATTCTTCTGTTTTTTCATGTATTAGTCTTTCCCTTTCTTTTGCCCCTTTCCCTCATACTTCCCTATAAAGTGAGACAAGTTTCTTTGTGATACCAACTATGTCTGATATTCTCTCTTAGAGCCAAATCCAATGAGAATAAGATTCACACAATGCTCATCCCCCTATCTTCTTTCCCTCAATTATAATAGGGTTTTTTTTTTTTTTTTTTTTTTGCCTCTTTGTGAGATGTAATTTCCTTTATTTTTACCTCTTTTTTCCTCTTCTTCCAGGATGATCCCCTTTCCACCTTTAGTTTCTTTTTCATATTATTATAATAAAATCAAATCATACCTACATTCTCTAAGTATACTCATAATAGAAATATAGATCTCAAGATTATTTTTTTCTTTTATCTTTTTATGCTTCTCTTGAGTTCTGTGTTTGAAGATCAAATTTTTTGTTCAATTCTGGTCTTTTCATTAGAAATAGATGAAATTCACAATGTGTCTTCTTCTGGGAATGTGTTGCATTTCAAATATTTATGAATTCTTTGATTCCAAGATCAGAGTAGAGGCTTAATGTACTGTTGGTTTGAGAGAAGATCAAAGGAGGTCACAGAAAGCCATGTCTGCTCTCCACCATCTTGGCTCTGCCCCCAGAAGCACCATGGAGAATATTTTGGTTCAGGTAAGTTACTAGATGGAATGACCTCTGAAATCCTAACTCATAAATTCTATGATTCTGTGAAGGTTTCAGAGCTAGAATACTAGGGCACAGTTGGTTGAACACCTCAGATCAATTAGTTGCCCTCACAAATTCACTAAGATTATGAAAACTGTAACAATTTAATGGAAATTAATCATCAGGGATAGTGTTTAGCAGATAGAAAAATAGTCTAGGAAAAGCAGTCTTAGAAGACCATCAGAGATGTGACCAGAAAACAATGGCCTCCTTGAGGCAGGTACCCAACTTTTCTGATTCTAAGCCCAGTAATTTTTATACTTTGTTATGCTTTCTCTTCTCTTTCTTTTTCCTTCTCCTTATGGTAGGAGAGATTTATGGGCTCAGGATTTTCGATCTAGCAGATTCTTGAGCCCAACAAGCTGAAGACCATACTGCAAGTTATTCATAGGAATCTATGTCCCTGAAATTGTACTTTTAACTGCCTCAGTTTGCCTCTGTTTACTCCTCTTGGTTTTTTATTGTTGAGTCTTTTTTATAGTCTTGTCTGACCATTTGGGTTTCTGCTGTTGTTGTTGCTTTGGCAAAGATACTGGAGTGATTTGCCATTTCTTTCTCCAGATCATTTTACAGATGAGAAAACTGAGTTAAACAGGGTTAAAACTTGCTCAGGGTCATATAATCTGAAACCAACTTATATTCACATCCTTCTGACTCCAGGGCTGGTATTCTATCTACCGCTCCACTTAGTTGCTCTTCCTGTGTTGGTTTATATTTTAATAACACCTGGCTGACCACACAGACACAAGGCTCTGGGACCTTCACTTGTTCAGAGAATATGTAGTAACTTATGAGAATGTCAGCTTTTTGGGCCAGCTGTACTAGTTCTACCCAGACCTTTTTGTATTCAGATAGGACTGTGCACATCTGGCACTTGATTTCATCACTGTTATTTCAGAAATTTTTTTTTCTTCCTGTTTTCTATTTTAGATTATTTCCATTCTCTAGTGGCAAACTGAGATCATTATGAATCAATGTGAAAACACTTATTAAACATTTATACTATGTACCAGGCATTGTGCTAAGTCCAGGGGATATAAATTTGAGAAAGACAATCCCTGTTCTCAAGGAGCTTATGTTGTAATGGAAAAAGATAATACATATAAAAGAGCCAGGAAGAGGGAGGGATATATGTGAGACTCTACTTGTCATGGAAATGACTGGGAAATAACATGGCTCTGTGCAAGATGAGATGACATCTTGCTTATTAGAGCAGCATCCCAGGATCAGGGTGTGTAGAAGGGGGATGAGAAGGATGGGGAAGATGCCCAGAATGGAGGCAACATGATGTGGAAATGGCTGGGCAGTAGCAGAAGCCTACATTTTGGCATTTCTAAGATACAGTCATTAGAGACACATTTATATACATTATAGTTTCCCCCAGGATTTCCAATATGAACTGCAGGATTACCCATTCAAGCAGAGGTGGCTACCTTAGGGAATTACCAAAATTCTTAGCTTTAAAGTAGTGTTCAGTTACATTCCTAAAAATAACAAAATAATACACAAAAACCTGCCAGACATAAATTCTCACTGGAAAACAATAGATGTCTGGAGTAAAGCTATAATTCAAAGTCTAGAGGGATGTGTTTCAGTGGTGAAAGGACAACCCACATACCTAGCTAGCTTGGATCCTGCAAGACCCTGAGATCTGAGTTTCAATATCACTTCTGAGAGGGTGTTTTAGTGTTGTTTTTTAAAGGAAAGAAAAAGTGATTCAAAGCTTAGGAAACCCCTTCATCCCTCCCATCCTCCAGCAATATCCTCAGAATTCTCTGCCTCCCCAATATGAACGGAATTAATTTTTTATAAGATTATAAATTCCTTGAGGGCAGGGTTTATGTCTGTCACAAAAGCAAAGGATCATGGATGTGGACCTAGAAGAAATTTTAATGGTAATTTTGCCCAGTCTCCTAATTTTACAGATGAAGAACCAAGATCCAGATATGTTAAGTGATTTGTCTGAGGTTACACAGATGATAGTCCTTGCATTCAAAACTAGGTTCATATTCTTTCTTTTCAATAATTCTCTAACATAAGTTGTGCAAACACACACACACATGTGTATATACACATATAGTACATGCATGCATGTGTTTATATACATTTCTATAATATATAAAGAGACACAATGCATTTATACAAAACAGATATGTATATACACATGCATTAACCCACTTAGACACATGCATTATACATATATGTATGTATACATGTAGAGTTTTGGATTTGTGATTTCATTATTATAGGAACTGCTAGTGAGAAAGCTTTTTCCATCAATGCAGATGGCAATTTGCAGTCCTAGAAAGTTGCTTGGAGCATTCAGCGGTCCTTCCTTGCCCAGGGTCTCATAGTAAGTATGTAGCACAGTATTAGTTTTATTATCCCGTTTTAGAGATAAAAAACCCAAGGGTCTAAGACATACTGATCCATCCAATTTTACAAAGCTGGAAAGTATAGAGTGGAGACTCAATATAGGTCTTCAGTATTCTTTTTGCAGTCATTCTGTATGTAACACAGAGTCTTTCATATAGTAGTTGTTATTGTTCAGTTGCTACCACTTTTTGTGACCTGATTTGGGGTTTTCTTGGCAAAGATACTGGAATATATATATATTTTTTCCTATTTTCATCTCCAACTCCTTTGACAGATGAGGAAACTGAGGTAAACAGGGTAAAATGACCTTTCCAGGATCACACAGCTAGTCTGAGGCTTGGATTTAGGAAGTTGAAAGACTTCCTGATTCTAGGTTTGACACTTGAATCACTGTACTACCTAGGCACTTAGGACCTATGGACTTAGTATACCTTTACTATGACATAAGGAGATAAGCCAAGGCAACACCATAAACAACAGCAAAAGCTATAAAATTCTAGCTAGAGAACATGAATTGGCCTATGTGGCTTTTATCTATGGTCCAAAATATCTGTTACTTCACCCTCTATTTCCCTTTTCTCACCCCCTGTCAACCAATACCTTCCCCCCCAACCCCCGCCCAAACCAAACCAAAACAAAATCCAACTAATATTTATCAAGAAAGTCTTTCATTTACAGAGACAACATAGTATAGTGGATATAGCAGCATAGGGTGAGTCAGAAGGACCAGAGTTTAAATTCTATCCATTACTTACTAGTTTTTGACCCCAGGTCACATACTTAGCTCAGATGGCTCAGTGGATAGAATGCTAGAAGTGAAGTCAGGAAAATCTGACTTTGAATTTGACCTAAGACACTTATTAGCAAGTCACTTAACCTCTGTTTACCTTAATCCACTACAGAATTAAATGGAAAACTGCTTTAATATTTTTGCCAAAAAAAGCCCCCATGGATAGATGGTCCAAGGAGTGCCAAAGAGTCAAACATGACTGAACAGCAGCTATATATTTAACCTTTCTGTGCCTCAGTTTCCTCATCTGCAAAACGGAAGAGGGGAGAAATGAGGTTGTATCCTTCATCTACAATGCTAAGGTCTAAGCGTTTTAGAAACTATTTAGTAAATCCAAGGGAATGAAATCTTACTATGTTCTTGTGAATGAAGTGGCACAGAATCAGGATGCACTGGGGCAGATTTGGAATCCTGAAGCTGTTACTGCTTCCTGGGTGATTTAGAGCAAGTTTGCTAAACACTTCTAAAACTCAGTTTCCTTATCCGATAAATGAAAGGGGTAGACTTGGTAGACTTGATTAACTCTAAGGCTCTTTCCAGTTGTCAGTTATATGATGATAGGGACCATAACAAATATTGAATAAAGTAAGGCATTACTCTCCACTAGCTTAGTACTAGAAGGGAAAATGCTCTGTCCAGGTGCTCCTGCATCGATCCAGCAGAGGCCATTAACTGAGGAGTACAGAAAACATGTTGATTTGATGTGCTTCATCTTCACACAAGGTAAAGAATCAGCCAAGGTACAAATCACATCACTGGACCACCGTTTGAACAGTATCATTGAAAACTCCAGTTTTTAAACAAATGTCATCATTTGAATATATATTATCCAAGATTTATTAAAAATAAAATTAAACTTTTTTCAATAAATAGAAACATATTTTTTATCTTTCCCTCACTTGGGGGGAAAAGATTAAAAAACAAAAATTTTGTATCAAATAAGCATAATCAAACTAAATAAATCCTCTCATTGATTGTGTCCCCAAAGCACTTGTTTCAAACTGTACTCTGATTCCATCACCATTTTCCTGGAGGTCACATGTTTCATAATGGGTGCTCTGGAATCATCATTGGTTATTATATTGATTAGAGTTCTAATTTTTTTAGACAAGTAGAATTAAGTGATTTTCTGAGTCACCCAGCTAGTAAGTATGTGAGTGTGGATTTGAACTCAAGTCCTCCTGACTCTAACGCAGATACTCTATTCACTGCACCACTTAGCTACTCCCTAAAATTTTTTAAGTCTAGGATTCCAATTCAGAACAATGACAAATAAACAATGAGGTAACTCTGGAAAGAGTGCTGGGCTTGGAGTCAGGAAAATCTACATTCATATTTGGCTGTAGACACTTACTAACTAGCTAAGTGTTTGTCTCAGTTTCCTCTTCTTTAAAATGGGAATAAAAATACTTACCTCCCAGGGTTGTTGTGAGGGTCAAATGAGAATTATAAAGCATTTAGTACAGTACCTGGTATAGTTAGTAAGCACTATATTAAAAAGTTATTATTATTATTGTTGTTGTTAGCTCACTGGGAAGAAAGGAAAATGTCTATTGGCTTTAGACTGATTTACCTTTTGAGTGAACTCATGTCATCTGGGATTGTAGAAATATGATAAATGTGTTCAGATCCCAAATGGGATGGAGAGAGTATTTGTAATGACTCAGAATAAATATCCACATAAGCCAAATCTCCTGGAAAATTCCATTTTTCAACTTTACTTGTTTTGGTATAGACTGGGTCAGAAAGAACTCTTTAACTTGAAAGCCTCCGTAGACCTGTCCCACAAATGTCAGAAAGAGTCTCATTTCTATTAAATAATAAGAGCTAATGGTTCTCCATTTCCATGGAAGTTTGAACACAAGGAAATGGCCTTAAATTTTAACATGTGAAATTTATGAAGTTTGATGTTTTAGCTGGCAGATGGGGATCAGTGTCAAAAAAAGATTGAGGAGTCTGTCCCTGGAGATATTAAAGAAATAAGTAACTTTGTATATAATTTTTAAATCATTTAGGGATGAGAATTCTCTTTAGACTACATGATGCGGCTGGATTTACTATTTCCTAATGTCCTGTTTCACCTGTTTGTGCTCACATACTCCTCCTCCCCCTTCTATTTCCCACCTCTGGAAGGAGAGAAAATGACCTACCTACAAAAGGCTCACCAAATCTCTTATGGGAACAAATTCCTATTAACAAAACCAAAAGGGATTAGAAAGGAAAGACAGTAAATATCGAATTTTTTAAAGGTTTGCCTTAATTTAATTTCTTCTAGTCTCTGGCACAGAAGTGGTATTTATCATGACTGTGGGAAAGAAAGTCATGGGTTTTGGATAATTTTAAGCAGTGTTCTGCCAAGAACTAGACCTAACATTAATGTTTGA
The DNA here is from genome assembly GCF_902635505.1 of Sarcophilus harrisii. NCBI lineage: Eukaryota > Metazoa > Chordata > Mammalia > Dasyuromorphia > Dasyuridae > Sarcophilus > Sarcophilus harrisii. The sequence goes on along the minus strand of NC_045427.1, from coordinate 510,493,586 downwards.
ATTTAGCTTGGGTTTTCTGGGCTTCTGTAAGGTCTGTCAGGAAAGGAAACTGTGTAAACATATTAAAAGTGAGCTTACCCAAGGAAGTTAGTTTTTACAAATAAAAAAAGAACATGGAAAACTGAAAAAGTGTCAAAAGCCAGTCATCTCTTATTAGTCCAATTTTTGTTTGGTTTGCTGTTTCTCAACAGTACTATGTTTTCTGGCCACTCACAGCCCATTCAGGATATCCCCATTGATATGGCCTTTGACTCTCTTGAAGAACTTAGAGCAATTGCTGTCAGCAGACATGGAGATTTCATTTCTTCCTCCTCCTCCTTGTCTTCCTCCTCCTGTCTCTTCCTCCTCCTCCTTTTAATTAAGTGACTTGCCTAGGGTTACATAGCTAGTTAGTGTCTGAGTCTATATTTGAATTCAGGTTTATCTGCCTCCAGGGCTGGTGTTCTATCCACTCTGCATCCTAGCTATCCTGTGGAAATTTCATTGTGCAATCCCATTTCTAGATAATTATTCAAATGCTAAAGCAGAATACCACTTAGCATTGAGTCTAAGACTAACACTTAATCCTGTGAGACATCACTCTTCTGGATTATAGGAGTTTCTGTTTCTGCTTAGCTTTTATTTGCTGTATTCTGTATTTATGATAATATGATAATCCTATTCCACAGTGATTCAATTTTGTAAAAAAAACATTTGGAACATCATGAGGCTTTTTGAAAATTTATCTGGATTTCCATCTATTGGTTTCCCCTTTGTCCACAAACAACTATGTATACAGAAGAGCAGCTAGGTGATACAGTGGATAACATGGACAGAATCATGAGTCGGGAAAATCTGAGTTAAAATTCAGACTCAGACACTTCCTGACTTTATGAACCTGGGAAAGTCACATAACTGCTGTTTCCTCAACTATAAAATAGGGATACTATGAGAGAGAAAAATCAAATATGATACTATTTGTAAAATGTTTGGCTCATAGTAAGTGCTATAAAAATGTTCATTATTTTAAGCTATTATTAGAAAGAAATCCCAAATGGCTAAAGAATGTCTTTTTTTTTTTTTTTTTTGGTTAAAGGAAAAGGATATAGGGACTCTTTTCCTTCCCTCAAACCATATCATCTCAGACTTAGCTGAAACTATTTTCTCCTCTGTACTTTGTAGACTCTTGAAAGCCATGCTCTGAATTGATTGTTATTTCATGCAAAAGCCAGAAGACATGATTGAGTCTCTGCAACGAATTCCAATACACTTTTTTTATGAAGTGTCACTCCAATTCATCCAAATGAAGCCAAGAATTCTATTCCTCTCCGACTTGATTAATCAGGTTGCTAGAACCTAGTTTAATTCTTTTGACGGTTAATTGATTCATTAAAGGATGTCCCGACCTTATTCATATTTAGTTCATACTTTTGATTCATCCAATTGGAAAATCCTGGCTCTCTGTAATTATTGAGGGCAGGATATATGCCATCTCCCAAGACAGCTAAATGGCACAGTGTATAGAGCACTGGGCTTAGAAGAAGGAAGACTTATTTTCATATGTTCAAATCCAGTTTCAGACACTTATTAGCAGTGTGACTGGGTAAGTCACTTTTAACTCTGTTTGCTTGTCTTAACTCCTCATCTATAAAATGGATCGAAAAAAAAAAAAAAGTCAAACCATACCAAGATCTTTACCAAGAAAACCCCAAATGGGGTTATTAAGAATTGACATGACTGAAAAAACTGAACATAGACCTTCTATTTCACATATTTATGTGTACCCACATTTTCAATATTCTGATAATTTCAGTTAAACCTATATGCATTAGGGTAACTGATATATTATCTGTAATGAAAACAGGATGTTAGAGAGCTTCAAGTGGTCAGTATTATCTTCTATGAACTTTTCAGGGTAAAAAAATAGACTAATATATTATATGTATATTTCTATATCTCCTTTATCTTGCTCATTTTCCAGGTTAATAATTTATGCTGTGTTTTTGCCTCAAATTTGTTTCTTCTTCTAATTCTTAATAAGAATGAAGTGGAAAACACCAAAGCTAAGTATACAAAAACAGCCATGTACTTCTTAATGGCAATGGGAATGAAGTCATTGTTTTAATCTGTATCTTACTCTTTATGACTTCATCTGTTTTTGTTGTTGTTTTTTGGCAAAGATTCTCCAGCAGTTTTCCATTTCCTTCTCCAGCTCATTTTACAGATGAGGGGCAAAGTTAAATGACTTGCTCAGAGTCCCATAGCTGGTGTCTGATACCAGATTTGAATTCAGGATGATAAGTCTTCCTGATTCTAAGCCTGGCACTTTATCCACTATGGTGCCCCAATGGAGGGTGCCTGCATAGCAAACCAGTGGGTCCGATGTGCATTTCTGAATTAGATAAATTTCTTTAAAATCATGTATAAAATGAAATACATATTTCTTTATAGAGGCAAGAGACTAGAATATGGAATATTGAACATGTTGTCAGACATGGTTAATCATATGATCATAGATTCCAAGCTGGAAAGTCCCTTTGAGTCCAAAGAATCTTTTGAGTTCAATGTTCCATTTTCTTGATGAGAGAACTGAGACCCAGGAAGGAGAGTGCCTTACACAGGCAGTAAACATTAGAGGTGGGATTTGAAAATAATGGCATCTTAAGATCATTGATCTAGAGCTTAAAGGAATTTAGAAAGCTTAGTCCAACGTTCTCATTTTATAGATGAGGAAATTGAGGCACTGGGAAGTCAAATACCTTGCCAGGGTCACATAAGACACAGGTGTGTGTGTGTGTGTGTGTGTGTGTGTGTGTGTGTGTATGTGTGTGTATGTGTTTTGCTGAAGTGCTTTCATCTCTTCCTGTTTTTAAATTCTTTGTTATAAAAATGGCTTATTTGGGTGTGAGGTAGGGAAGGACATCCAGAAAATGAAAGTGATATAAAAACAAAAGTAATCAAAGAATTTAAAAATACAAATAGGATAACAATTTGTCGACAGCTTCCATTATAATTTTGGAAATGTGTTTTTACAGAAAAATCTGGAACCATAACACATCCTATAATTTGCATTTTTTAACCTTTAATATTATTATCATTGCTTTCACTTAATGATAGAGACAATCAATTCTTTTAATTTTGTGACTTTTATTTAAAAACATACACACCTAATTTCAAATAAATCAGTAGCCTGGTTCATCTATCAGGTCTGGGCTGTTGTAATTCAGCTTGGACTAGACTTGTAAAGTCCCTTCAAACTCTAAGCCGCTTGCAGGGGTCCTCAAACTTTTTAAATAGGGGGCCAGGTTCAGTGTCCCTCAGACTATTGGAGGGCCGGACTATAGTAAAAAACAAAAACTTTGTTTTGTGGGCCTTTAAATAAAGAAACTTCATAGCCCTGGGTGAGGGGAATAATTGCCTCAGTTGCTGCATCTGACTTGCGGGCCGTAGTTTGAGGACCCCTAAACTACTGTGATTCTGAAAACCAACCAAAGTTACTTTCCTTGTCTTGGTTCCAGTTCTAATGGTCTCCAAGGCAGTTTCTTTGCTTGGCTATCTCTTATGCCCAAAATGGAGACTTCCCTCTCTCCCATTTTACTCCACCTCTCTTCTCTGTCTGTTGCCAATCTTGTCTCAGATTCTACCTCCTCTAAAAATCTTTCTCTAATCTTCTCAGCTGAAAGTAATTTCTTTCTTCCTCAATTTTCTCACAACTCTTTGTCTGGACTTCTTTGTATATATTGCATTTCTTGTTATATCTTATGAATGAATAAATGAATACATATTTCTACTTTTAAATTCTTTGTTACAAAGGATGGCTTTTTGGGAAGGTGTGAGAAAGGATATAAAGAAATGAAGGTTATCAAGTTATCAAGGATATTGTGCTAAGCACTGTGTTAGGCAATGGGGGTACAAATACAAAAAAGTGATAGTTCCTGCCTTCAAGTCCCTCTATTTTAGTCGGTGGAGACAGTATGTAGAAGGGAGTGCTCTTGGGGAAGAGCATTTAGGTTTGGAAGTCACAGGGATGGTGAGTAAAGCCGTAAGTTTGTCAATTGTCATACCTTTCACATAAGCAGTGGTAATGTTGAATTGATTTATTGTTCCCCAAAGTAAGAGGTGTGTGTGTGTGTGTGTGTGTGTGTGTGCGCCTCCAAGTCAACCGAGTTGATGAATAGATGTCCAGAATTGATGACTGGATGTGATATTGGGTCCTGAGAAGAGTTTCCAGAACAGCTGCCCTGGAGGACCCCTTCCCAGGCAGAGGGAAGCACAGCTTGAGGTGACTCAGTCAGGAATCTAACTGAAGGGAATGATTTGTAGGGCTCTGGTGACACAGATTGAGAAGGTTAAAAAAGTCATCTCCTTCTTCTGACTTTAAGTCAGATGTTGCTGTCATTCCCCAGATGTCTCTCAAAATGAATGATGGCTACCAATCAATAAGCACTCTCTGGGTACCTAATATAAGCAATGTATGATGCCAGAGGTTGTCATCCTGGGCAATCAGCCCATTGGTATATCTGAAGTGGGGCTGATGTCCTTTGAGAATAATTTAATTAAAATAATCACAGATGACTTTGGTAGCACACAAGGCTGTCAGTAAGTTAAGATGGCTGGGGGTCAAGCCATGTTATCTTTATTTCAGTGCTTTTTCCCTTTTACCACCCAATTATCTGTTTCAGAGTCAGAGTCTTTGGGAGAATTTGGCTTTTTTAAGGTCACCAGTAACAAAACAAAAAAAGCATAATTAGAAAAAAAGGAATCAATGAATGGAGTAGATAAGCTTATTGTTGATAGTCAAGGTTAAGTATAAGTGATCTCAGCCAAAGTCAGCTTTGCCCTAAGCATCAATTATTGCCTTTATATATGATAAATTTGAACAAACAATGACCTATAGGGTCATATCCTGCCATCTGCCCTGGAATGTCAGGTTAGGTTGAACAGCAGGATGGGATCCTATTTTAGCCCCTTAGATGGGGGTGACTTAGAGTTCCCTTAGGTCAACATCTGCAGAAGTTTCTGGATTCTGGCCGTCAGCAGTAACTTTGCAAAAAAAATACTTCCACTGTGCAAAGCACATGTTTTCTCCAACATATTCAGGGAAAATAATTTTTTGTCTGCTTTGCACAAAGGATGATAACAATTGTACCTATATAAGGTCGTTCATCATCTTTCCCCCTACCCTCCTTGACAACAGCTTCCCGCTATTCTGTGGTCATTAGGTGAAGAGTTGGGATACCTAGATTCTGGACTTTGCTCCTCTTCTTTGGGGGATGGGGCATTGTTTGTAGATCTAGTACAAACTAAAGCATGCAATACCTGCTGTTCTTTCTGTTCACCCCATCACAGGGATGAACAAAAATTTTTTACTGTGGCTAGCTCATTTCTTATGGAATAGTAGGCTAGGTAAGGACAGATCAGAGAGGAGAGATTTCTTCTGGTTCACTTGCCATATCCCTTCCTTCACAGCTTTTTTTCCCCCTCCTCCTCCAACTCTTACTTTGAGTTTTTCAGTTTAGGTCTCCAAATCTGAGTCTTTCAGTTCAAGGGGCCAACTATCATATCTAATCCCTTCCTAATGCCTAAGTCTTGAATCTTATTGCAGGTATTTTTTTTTTACCTTCTCCTCACTTTGATTTGACAATACTTCTGCATCCAGTTGTACTATAACAATGCTTCCTAATGTCTTCCTATTTCCAGGAATTTCCCCTCCTTTACTCCAACTCAACTTTCTTATAGATCTTAATTGGTCTATAACCTAAGAGAGTTCATGGAGGCTCAGAGATCTTTTTTTTTTTTTTCCTTAGCTTATTTCTCTTTTTATTTATTTTTAATACACATTGCTTTTTGAATCATATTGGGAGAGAAAAATTAGAACAAAAGGGAAAAATCATGGGAGAAAAAAAAGCAGAAAAAATAAATGAACATAACATATGTAGATTTATATTCAATCTCCCATATTTTTTTTTTCTGGATGCAGATGGTATTTTCTATCCAAAGTCTATTGGGATTACCTTGGATCACTGAACCACTGAGAAGAACCAAGCCTTTCAGAGTTGATCATCACACATTCTTGCTGTTACTGTGTGCAACGTATTCCTGGATCAGCATCAGTTCATGTAAATCTTTCCAGGCCTTCTAAAATCAGCTTGTCCATAATTTTTATAGAATAATAATATTCTATTACCTTCATATATCACAACTTGTTTAGCTATGCCCCAATTGATGGGCATCTATTCATTTTCCAATTCTTTACTAGCACAAAAAAGAGCTGCTACTAACATTTTTGCACATGTAAGTCCTTTCCCCTCCTTTATGATTTCCTTGGGATACAGACCCAGTAGTGGTACTGCATGCACAGTTTTATGGCCCTTTGGACATAGTTCCAGATTGCTCTCCACAATGGTTGGATCAGTTCACAATTCCACCAACAATGAATTAATGTCACAGTTTTCCCACATCATTGAATTTCCTGTCATCTTACCCAAGTTGAGAGGTGTGAGGTGGTACTTCAGAATTTGTTTTAATCTGCATTTTTGTATAGCGATTTAGAGCATTTTTTCATATGATTGTAGATGGCTTTATTTTTGTCATTTGAAAATTGTTTGTTCATATCCTTTGACCATTTATCATTTGGGGAATGATTTGTATTCTTATAAATTTGACACAGTTTTTTATATATTTTAGAAATGAGACCTTTATCAGAAACATTGGCTATAAACATATTTTTCCAAGTTTTGTGCTTCCTTTTAATCTTGTTTCTGTTGGTTTTGTTTGTGCAAGAACTTTTCAGTTTAATGTAATCAAAGTTATCCATTTTGCCTTTCACAACATTCTCTAGTTCTTCGGTCATAAATTCCTCCCTTCTCCAAAGATCTGATAAGTAAATTATCCCTTGCTCTCCTAATTGCTTATGGTATTATCCTTTGTATTCAAATTATGTACCCATTTTTACCTTATTTTGGTATGGGGTGTGAGATGTAGGTCTATGACAAGTTTTTGGCATATTATTTTCCAGTTTTATCAGCAATTTTTATCAAATAGTAATTTTTTTTTTATCCTAAAAGCTGAAGTATACTAGATTACCACAGGACTTGATTATTGTGCCATATGTATCTAATCTCTTCCACTGATCTACCACTCTATTTCTTGGCCAGTACCAAATAGTTTTGATGACTGCTACTTTATAAAATAATTTTAGGTTTGGTACTGCTAAGCCACTATTCTTTTTAATTTTTTTTCATTAATTCCCCTCATATTCTTGACCTTTTGGTCTTCCAGGTGAGTTTTGTTATTATTTTTTTTTTTTTTTAGTTCTCCTATTTAAATTTTTTGCATCAATATTTATTAAGGAGATTGGTCTGTAATTTTCTTTCTCTGTTTTGGCTTTTCCTGGTTTAGGTATCAGTATCATACTTATGTCAAAAAAGGAATTTGGCAGGACTTCTTTACCTATTTTTCCAAATAGTTTCCATACTATTGAAATTAATTATCTTTAAATGTTTGGTAGAATTTACTTGGAGATTTTTTCTTAGGGAGTTCATTAATGATTTGTTCAATTTTTTTCTAAAATGGGACTGTTTAAGTAATTTATTTCCTCTTCTGTTAATCTGAGAAATTTATATTTTTGTAAACATTCATCCATTTTGATTAGGTTGTCAGATTTGCTGATATACAATTGGGCAACGTAGTTCCTAATTATTGCTTTAATTTTTTTTTTCATCAGTGGTACATTCACCCGTTTAATTTTTGATGCTAGTGATTTAGCTTTTTTCTTTCCTTTTTCTAATCAAATTAACCAAAGGTTTATCTATTTTGTGGGTTTTTTCATACCAATTTTCAAACCAGATTTGGTTTTATTAATTAGTTCAATAGTTTTCTTAGTTTCAATTTTATTAATCCCTCCTTTGAGTTTCAGAATTTCTAATTTGGTATTTAATTGGGGATTTTTAATTTATTTTCCTACCTTTTTTGGTTGCATGCCCAATTCGTTGATGACCTCTCTCTATTTTATTCATGTAGCTATCTAGAGATATGAAATTTGCTCTAAGAACTGCTTTTGTTGCATCCTATAGGTTTTGGTATGTTGTCTCATTATTGCCATTTTCTTGGAAGAAATTATGGATTGTTTCTGTGATTTGTTGTTTGGCCCACTCATTCTTTAGAATTAGAATTTTTAATTTCAGATGGTTTTTAGCCTATCTTTCCCTGGCTTTTTATTGAATATAATTTTTATTGCATCATGGTCTGAAAAGAAAGCATTTACTATATTTCTGCCTTCCTGCATTTGATTGTGAGATTTTTATGTCCTAATACAGCCTATTTTTGTGTGGGTGTCATGTACTGCTGAGAAAAAGATGTATTCCTTTCTGTCTCTATTCAATTTTCTCCAGACGTCTATCATATCTAGGATCCTATTAACCTCCCTCGTTTCTTTCTTCTTTATTTTGTGATTAGATTTGTCTGCTTCTGAGAAACGAAGGTTAAAGTCCTCCACTAAAATGCTTTTGATGTCTATTTCTTCCCATAATTGGCTTAATATCTTCTCGAGGAATGTGTATGTGCTATTACTTGGTGCATATAAATTTAGTATCATTACTACTTCATTGTTTATGGTATCTTTTATTAAGGTGTACTTTCTTTGCTTATCTCTTTTAATTAGACCTATTTTTACTTTTGTTTTATCTGAGATCAGAATTGCTACTTTTGCATTTTTTTTCTTTACTTCAGCTGAAGCATAATAAATTCTGTTCTAGCCTTTTATTTTTACTCTGTATATGTTTCTTGATGTCAGATGTGTTTCTTGTAAACAACATATTGTAGGATTGTATTTTTTTTTTATTTAATAGCCTTTTATTTACAGGATATATACATGGGTAACTTTACAGCATTAACAATTGCCAAACCTCTTGTTCCAATTTTTCACCTCTTACCCCCCCACCCCCTCCCCTAGATGGCAGGATTACCAGTAGATGTTAAATATATTAAAATATAAATTAGATACACAATAAGTATACATGACCAAAACGTTATTTTGCTGTACAAAAAGAATCACACTCTGAAATATTGTACAATTAGCTTGTGAAGGAAATCAAAAATGCGGGTGTGCATAAATATAGGGATTGGGAATTCAATGTAATGGTTTTTAGTCATCTCCCAGAGTTCTTTTTCTGGGCATAGCTAGTTCAGTTCATTACTGCTCCATTAGAAATGATTTGGTTGATCTCGTTGCTGAGGATGGCCTGGTCCATCAGAACTGGTCATCATATAGTATTGTTGTTGAAGTATATAATGATCTCCTGGTCCTGCTCATTTCACTCAGCATCAGTTTGTGTAAGTCTCTCCAGGCCTTTCTGAAATCAAGTAGGATTGTATTTTTAATCTACTCTGCTATTTAGTTCCATTTTATGGGAGAGTTCATCCCATTCACATTCACAGTTGTCTATTTTCTTCCTGATATATACTTTTGTTCTCTTTTTACACCTTGTCCTTAGTATTATTTGGGGTTTTTTGACCCATCCCATTCACTACCTTATCTTCTATCACCTCTCCCCCTTCTCTTAGTAGTATTTTTTTTAACCCACTTCAACCACTAACTTATCCTCTATCACTTCCCCCCGTTCTTACCTCTCTTCCCTAGTGTTTCTGTCCTCACTTCTATTCAGCCCCTCCTTTTTCTTTCTTTTTTCCTGTCCTTCTTTATAGAATTAAATAAATTTATGTACCCAACTGAATGATTAAGTTATTCTCACTTTGAACCAAAACTGATGAGATCAAGCCTCATCAAGGCTCATTCCCCCTCCCTTCTTTCTCTGGATTGTAATAGGTCTTTTATGCCTCTTCATATGATCTAATTTGTCATATTATACCTTTTCCTTCCTCTTCTCCCTGTGTAGTTCTTTTTGCACCCCTTAATCTCTTTTTCTTTGATATCATCACATCAGAGTCAATTTATATACTCTCCATCCATGTGATTCCCCCTCTGTATGCCTCAATAACAGATATCAGAATTAACTAAAAGGAAAAAGAGATACAAAAGCTAACTGAAGAAAATTACACATTAAAAACTAGGGCAAATGGGAACTAATGTTAGTCAAACAAGCTAAAAATAATGAAAAAAATGGAGGAAAATCTAAAATACCTTACTAGAAAACAGCTGAGGGGCAGCTAGGTGGCACAGTGGGTAGAGGCTGGTGCTCTACCCAATAGAGCAAGAAGAGATTTTAAAAGTTACGGATATCATTTTCCCATTTAGGGATGTAAACAGTTTAACCTTTAAATAATATATATATATTTTCTCCTGTTTACCTTTCTATGCTTTTCTTTAGTCTTGTGTTTGAATATTATTTTCATGTTTTTTCAATCACTCCCCTGAACTATAATGCTCAATCTTGATGGATAGTTAATTCTTGGTTGTAACCCCAGGTCCTTTGCCTTATGTAATATGGCATTCCAGCTCTTCCAATCTTATTGTAGGAGCTGCCAGATCCTGAGTAATCCTGACTGTTGATTTTTAATATTTGAATTGTTTTTGTCAGGCAACTTGCAGTGTCTTTTCCTTGAGATTGTAATTCTGGAGTTTTACAACAATATTCCTGGGATTATACTTGTGGGATTTCTTTCCAAAGGTGATTTCAATAATTATTTCTCCCTCTGTTTGTAGAATATTGGAGTTTTCCTTGATAGTCTCTTGAAAAATGCTAGCTAGAATCTTTTTTTGGTAGGAGGGACAGTTATGACCTTGAGGTAGATCCATATTCCAAGTCAGTTATTTTTCCAATGAGGTATTTTATATTTTCTTCCATTTTTTCATTCTTTTTGGCTTGTTTGATTGCATCTTGATGTCTCATAGTCATTAGTTTCCATTTACCCTAATTTTTAATGTATGATTTTCTTCAGTTAGCTTTTGTATCTCTTTTTCTATTTGGTTAATTCTGCTTTTGAAGGTGATGTTTTTTCAGTGGAATTTTTATTTTTTTTATTTTTTTTGCATTTGGCCAATTGTATTTTTTTTTAAGTAATTGCCTTCCTTTTCCAAACTGTTGATTTTCTCATGCATACTTCTCATTTCTTTTCTCATTTTTTCTTCTACTTCTCTAATTTGCCTTTTGAAGTCTTTTATGAGCATTTCCAAGAAACCTCTTTGAGCTTGAGACCAATTTATATCACTCTTTGAGATTTCTTCTGTGGACATTTTGTCTGCGTCTGAAGTGGTATTTTGGTCTTCATTGTCACCATAGTAGCTTTCTACAGTCAATGTTCTTTTCTGTTTCTTGCTTTTCTTTTGGTATTTCCTCTTTTTTTTTTTTTTTTTTTACTTTTATGGTTGAACTCTGCTCCTGGGATAAAGAGGGTACTGCCCCAAGTTTCCTGGGCAGTTCTGACCCTTGGCTTTGAGCACAGGAGCTCCTTGTGTTTGCAGGTAGTAGGTTTGTCTGCTCTTTCCAGGAAACAGCCTGGTTTTCTAGAGTTTGCCTTTTCAGCTGAGATGGGGACTATGCTATTAATTTTCTTTGCTACTGAGCCAGGACTGAGGACCTTAATTGCTGATTTGCTATGCTTAAGACCCTCTCACTGGCTTTCCCAGTCTCTGTCTGAGCTGGGCTGAACACCCCTTTCACCCTAGTGAGAATAACTTTTCTTGAAGTTTTTCTAATTTATCTTGAGCTGGAGATTGATTTAATTCCTTCAGACTCTGTTCAGAGGTTTGGTTTCATGTGGTTTTCAAGGGAAACTGGGAGAGCTTGACCAGCTTCCTGGCTTTACTCGGCCATTTTGCTCCATGCCGAATTCAAATATTACAATTTTTTAAGGTCACACTTGTTTCTCTTTTCCTTTCAGCATGTTATCTCTTTATTTGAGTATAGTTCCTTTCAACTATTCAAATAAATTTAATTTTCTTGCTTTTTCTTGATTTTTATATTTGCATTAGTTTTGCTAAGGTGACATCTCTTCAAGAATATTTTAGTCTGCCATTCTATTAACAATCCATTTTCTCCCTGAGAACATCTCTCCCCTCACCAGTTATATTCAGTTTTACTGGGTAAATTGTTCTTTTGACTGTTGGAATATTGTATCTCAAGAAATACTTGTATTTATAATAGAAAATGTCCTTTTATGATACTGACTGTAGTTCTTTGGTACTTGAAATCTTTCTTTCGGGCTACTCAAAGTATTTTTTCTTTGATTTCAAAGATTTTTCCTTTTGGATTTTCATGCAGGAGGTGAATCAGTGGATTCTATTCTCATTCTACATTTGGTTCTGATAGATTTGGGAAGTTTTAAGTTATGAATTCTTCAATTACCATGTCTGGACTGTGGATATGTGTGTGTTCCTACACACATACTTTTCAGATGATTATTAAATTGCTTTCTTAATCTGTTTTTCCCTATTTATTTTTTATAATAGCTTTTTATTTTCAAAAAACATGCAAAAATAATTCTCAACATTCATTCCTGCAAAAACTTGTGTTCCAAATTTTTCTCCCTCCCTTCTCCAATCTTCCTCCCTCAGACAGCAAGTAATCCAATATATTCTTAATGTGTTTTTAAAAGTAGACATGACCTAAAGAACTGTGCATACCCTTTGATTTAGCCGTGTCCCTACTGGGTTTATATCCCAAAGAAATCATGGAAGAGGAAAAAGGATCCACATGTGCAAAAATGTTTGTAGCAGCCCTTTTTTGTAGTGGCAAGGAACTGAAAATTGAGTGGATGCCCATCAGTTAAGGAGTGGCTAAATAAGTTACAGAATATGAATGTAATGGAATATTATTGTTTTATTAAAAATGATGAGCAGACTGATTTCAAAAAAGCCTGGAAAGACTTACATGAACTGATGCTAAGTGAGGTGTACCGAATCAAAAGAATATTGTGCAGTCACAAGAAGATTACGTGATGATCAACTGTATGGACTTGGCTCTTTTCAATAATGAGGTGATTCAAAGCAATTCCAATAGACTTGGAGAGAGCCATCTGCATCCAGAGGGTGAACTATGGAGACTAAATGTGGATCAAGGCATAGTATTTTCACCTTGTTTGCTTGATTTTTTTTCTCATTTTTTTCTTTTTGATTTGATTTTTTTTGTGTGTGTGTGTATCATGATGATTATGGAAATACATTTAGAAGAATCACACATGTTTAACCTATATTGGATTGTTTGCTATCCTGGGGATGAGGGAAGAAAGGAGAGGGAGAGAAAAATTTGGAACACAAATATTTTATAAAGGTGAATGATGAGGTTCGGCTCCCTTCAATTCTCAGTCAGGGAGCCAAATGATGAGGTTTGGCGCAGGACAGGGAGTTGTGGGAACTCCTTTCTGGTGGTTCAAGTCCTTTGTAAATGAATTTATGAACCCAAAAAGTTAAACTGGCAAAAAGAGTTTATTATTGGCATTTGGAAGTCAGCCTTTACTAGAAAGACTGAATTCCTTGGTGGCAGGGTCCTGACAGAAGGATATAAAGTTGTTAGCAGAAAAATCCTGTCCTAGCAGAGACATTCTGGCAGGAAGGTAAAGAGGACATAGTCTTGTTAGGGAAATAGGTGAGAGAGATAAAGAGGCAGTAATGCTGAAAGAAAATATTATTTCAGCAGGCAGAGGGTTGCTTCTATGCCAAGGAGAGAGAGAGGTTCCTTGGCATAATTCCTGCTTTAGGTCCTTTGCAAGCAGATGGGTTGAAGAAAACTTGTTTTATGAACAGTTCTTGGTGGGGGCTGGGAGCAGTTTGAGCTAGAATCAGAATAGAGAATTTTAGGATTGAATGAGTGTCTCTGGGCTAATCTCCAGCTCAGGCTAAGTAAAAGTGGTCCTGGACTCAACTAGTTCCACCTAGATAACAGAATGAAACCACTTTATATTGATTCCCTGGGGTGGGTCTCTCAGGGGAGAGTTTAGTGTTCCCCCTAAAGTCAGAGAGAAAGAAAGAGAGAAAGTTTCGGGGTTCCCCTCGTCAGTGAATGCTGAAAACTATTTTGACATGAATTTGAAAAAAAATATTATTAAACTAAAAAAAAAAAAAAAGAGAAATATATAACACATTTTGTGCTGTTTTTCAATCTTTTGACTTTGATCTGATCTTTCTTGTGGAATCATTAATTTCTATTTTTTGCCTATTCTAATTCTCGAATGAGTCGGTTATTTAAGGTAAGGTTTACAACTTTGTACTTTAAACTATGTATTATTTTGCCAATTCTTTCCTCCAGAGTGATTATTTCATTAAAACCCCCCACAAAAACCTCTTGCTTTTCTCTTTTCAAGAAATTATTGTGAGTCAACATGGATTTTAATCTTGAAAGGAAGAAAAGATATTAGTTTCTATGCATGCCCAAGACTTTTTGTGTGTGAGACTTTGGACTTCAGGAAACAGTATAAGACACAGATATCTTTCCAAATAAAAGTGACTCCATCTAGAACTGTGAATTATAATCCCGAAGGAGTGCTGGTTCCCTGGGAAAAGGAATGACTGACATCTGCTGGGAGCAGAGGAAATTGTAGGAATGTGCACTAGAGGAACTGGAAAGAATAAAAAGGACCACAAAATCACTTTTGGGTGGATGAAAAAGGAGTTTTGAACTATAAAATGAGCATAGTAGGGACAACATCTAGACTCCACCTGTTTGAATTCTACCTAGACCAATACTATAATGTAGGTGATTGAAACTATGGGTCTCTGGGGTAGGGTTGCTTATTGGTAGATGTTATTTTCTGCGGGTTCCAGCATGAATTCTACTTGTTTTCCTTAGCTTGAAAATACATCTTATTATATTTAGAGCCTTATGAGTCTGTGTGCTTGTTGAGGAAAGAGGTTGGTGACTATATCCCAGGGAACTGTTATAGATACAAAAATTTCCAGATTATTAGAATGGGGAAAATGAATTAAGAGAAATTTTTCATACTGTATTCAGATCCTCTGAAATAAAGGTTATATGTTGAACCATAAGTTGTTAGAATATAATCTAAAAGTTAGTGTTTATACATAACAACAAAAACTGGGGGAAGGGGCAGATATATTATGCTTTTTTATGGAGATTAATTGAATGTGGGTTTGAGTAAATGTAGTTCAAAGGGAGGCAAGAATATTTATCTCTAGAGTGTCCTTCTCTAACCCTTCTTCAAGGGATACTGATTCCTGACAGGAAGGGAAGCAGGAGGTTGGAGTCAGAGACTGGCCACTACTCTCCAAGTGGTATTTACTTTCTTAAATAGTATTAGTTAATGGGAAATACATTTTAGGTTCAAATCTAACTTGATCACTATTTTTTAATGGCAAAGAATGTCCCAAGCTATAAATCAATGGCTTCCCTTCCTTTCCCATCAGGGAAAAGAACCAATGACATCACAGTTATGATGTCTTGACTTGTGTAAGAATTAGATTTAAGTCAGGTATTCTCACTTTCTCCTTACAGAGATGTCTCAGCCCCATATTATTCCTAAGTCACTTTTGGTTTTAAATCTATGTTCCTATGCTCTTACTCTTTATGTATTTTATATGTATATACCTATTTATTTTGGGGCACAGAGTGCCAGTCCCGAAGTCAAGAAGACCCATCTTCCTGAGTTCAAATCTGTATTCAAACACTGTGGGATCCTAAGCAAGTCACTTAATCCTGATAACTTAAAAAACAAACAAACAAAAAAAAAAAAAACAAAAAAAAAAGGAAAATAAAAGATTCCTTCTTATTCCTGTGCTTGCCTTTCTAGCAGTCAGTATGACCAAGATCATTTTTATCAAAGAAGAGTATGGAATCCTAAATAATCACTTTCTAGAATCTAGATCAGGTGTTTTTACTTTTTTTTTTTTTTTTTTTTTTTGAGTCACAGACCTCTTGTTTGAATAGTCTGGAAAACCTACTCCTTCTCTGAATAATGTTTTGAAATGCATAAAAAATGATCATAAAGAAAACCAATTTTATTGAAATACAGTGATCAAAACAATAAGAAAACAAGTTCATAAAAGGCAGGTTAAGAACTTCTGAATTGTATGTAAAGAAGAAAACTGCTGGACACTTAGCATCAGAAATATTTTTTTCTTTCCTTTCTCCCCTAAATTTCTAGTAGATTTTATGTTGAAACAATCTTCCTTCCCCTTTTCTACCCCCCAGTTTATGGTTTTATGTGTCTTGGATAGGCAATCTCCACATAGAGAAGCACGCCTGTGACTTCATTTAAACCCCAATGCAGCTGTCCCTTTATTCAAAAGCCTCAGAACAGGGAAAACAGGTGTTTCCTGCCTTTTTTTGTTGTTGTTAAGTAACCACCAAAAACTAGCTCTTATATAAAACCAGAGGGGAGAGGAAAAAAAGAGAGGAAATTGGATCAGAATCTTTAATTGTGAGAAATCTAGTCCAGACTTCCTTACCGGAAAGACTCAAAGCACATATCAATAAAAAATGTGGCATTTGATAGTTAGAATAGCTATAATCTCTAACACAAAATACAGGAAACCAGAGGTTTCAGCATAGTATATAGCTCTCATGGAAAAGATCCACCATATGGGATTCAAAGATGTAATGATGTAACAAACTCGTCTGTCCATGGAGTTGCCAACTATTTCAAGTGGATGCCTTTTTAGTGAAATAGCGAAGTATTTAACAGACCTACTCTTTTTGGGAACCTTAAGTGTTGGCTATGGGCTTCTGATGCTCTGTCCTTTGGGAAGATTTTTTAGAGAACTGGCCTATTCTGGGCCATCTCTCTCTTTAGATATGATGTTGGTAAGGGACTGAGTGATGATGCTCTTTTCTTTTTGCTCTCATTTCCATGCCTTTTGCTATTTACAAATGTAGTTTTAGAATCTCACAGAGTGAGTTGTCTCTTCTAGGCCAAATCTCTTTCATTTTACCTCTTCCTCTTCACTTCTTTTACCTTCAGCTCAACTGGATTACTGTCTCCTGTTCTCATCTTGCCTTCTCATATCTCTAAACTTGTTTTTGGCATTCCTCATGTCTTTTTTTTTTTTTTTTTAATTGTGGCTATCTGTTTAAACCTCTCCCTTCTTTCAAGACCCATTTCAGATCATATTTCTTCTAAAAAACCTTTCCTAACATAGGAAGTCTAAAGCAATCTCTTTCTCTTTCAGATTTTGTATAATAACTTTCTGTGCACCTATTTTACCCTCTTATAATCTATATCTATCTGTTGCCATATTTACACATATGCTTGTCATATTCTCTTAGATCATTGCATCATAACTGTGGGGTAGCCTAAAGGCTGGGTCTGGAATGAGTTCATCTTCCTAAGTTCAAATCTGGCCTCAGACATTATGTGTTTCAGCTATGTGACTCAGGCCAGTAACTTAACCCTGTTTGCCTCAGTTTCCACATCTGGAGAGAAGGACATCTGAGTTAGAGAAGGACAATGGCAAATTTACTACAGAATCTTTGCCAAGAAAACCCCAAATGAGGCCATGAAGAGTCAGACATGACTGAAAAACAATTGAATATGTATGTGTACTTAGCTTTCCTGTTTGCCATTACATTGTAAAGTCCTTGAAATATGGACCTAAATAATATCTTTTTATATCTCTAGCCCCCCAATATATATAGTACTTATACATAGCTGATGCTTGATCAATGAAGCCTTGGAAAGTGAAGTGAATAAATATGGCTCACATTTATTTTAGTTTTGTAAAGCACTTTGAGCCCAGATTTATTGAGTCCATACCTTATTCAATCCTTACAACTCTTTGTGATGGTTACTATTATTTGATCATTTTAAAGAAGTGAGTTGCCCATCCCAATACAGTTCTAATGAAATTATTTTCTGTGTTCCTGTGTTATTTTTCCTGTCAGAAACTCCTTTAGATGAAGAGTCTAAGTACACTTGGGGAGATTTTCTCATTTTTCTTGGTTCCTATACTCTCAGTCAGGGAATCTGGGGAAATCCTGGTATGGTTTCCATGGAATACTGGGATTGTCTCCTCTACTTGCGAACAGAATTCACATTGCTATATAACAAATTTTTTAAAGTAGAAAATAAAACAGAAACCAATGAATGAGTAGCCATTAGTCCTACAAATCATGTACAATTCTGAATATGAATCATAGAGTCACAAACTTGAGAGCTGTTATGGCTCTCTGGAGTCATTTGATCTATTTAATCATTTAAATCATATTTAATATATGAAAGGGCTTTCCACTGACTCTCAACAAGTGGTTGAATCTTTGAAGACTCAAGGAAGAAGAACCTTCCAATTCTCCTATGCTATAGTTTCCAGTATATAGTTTTGGATATTGCTTGTTGTTCCTTCTGGAATCTTTCTGCTCTATTTCCCCTTTCCCTACACTAACTCCAGTTGTACCCTGTAGGATTCCACAAGTGTGGTACTTCCTTATTCAATCACAACTTTCTTTTGTCTAGTCAAAAGCAAAATCTCTTCTCTGAGATCAAAGTTAAAATATTCTATTTTTCCAAGGGGAAAATTTTTTAGAATTTATTTCTGACAGAAGAAATAGGAAAAACTTCCAAACAATTAGAGCTATCCAAGATTAGAGTGGGCTTGAGCTGCAGAGACTTATCTTCCCTCTTCACCCAAAGAGATTTCGAGACTAAAAGGAGCTTCAAGGACAGCTGGTTTAATTCCTTGTTTTCCCAATAAGAAAATTGACTCCCTTCTCTCCTTGTATCCCCAAAGCCTAGTGTGTGTAAGAAAGACAGGTGTAAGAGAAGTTACTGTAAGAAATTTGGAATTCTTTTAAAAATTAAAAATAAATTGGGGAGGAGAGAGAGATCTCTTTGATCTGGTATGTACAGAAAAGCTTCTTAGGGGAAGATAGGATCTGAGATGGGTCTTGAAAGAAGAGATGGGTTTAAGCAAATAACAAAGGAGAGGGCTTCGGGAATTCCCTAACAAAAAGGTTAGAGATATGAGAATACCCTCCAAGATGAGAACAAGAGATAGAATAATCCAGTTAAGTTTGAAAGTAGAATTATATGAAGGCCAATAGTATATGGGCAAGTGATTTAGAGATAAATTATATAGAGCCTTGAAGAACAATCAGTGACAACAAACATTTATTAAATATTTACTCTTCATCAGACATTGTGCTAGGAGCTAAGGATACAAAGACAAAAGTACAAAGCTCAATGAGCTTACATTCTGTGAGGGAGGACAATATGTATATATATAGGTATATGTAAATAGATATGAAATATATTTAACATGATTTGGGGAAAAGGGACTATCAGATTGAGAATGGGGGAAGGCAGGAAAAGTTTCATACAGGGGTCCTCAAACTTTTTAAATAGGGGGCCAGTTCACTGTCCCTCAGACTGTTGGAGGGCCGGACTATAGTAAAAACAAAAACTTTGTTTTGTGGGCCTTTAAATAAAGAAACTTCATAGCCCTGGGTGAGGAGGATAAACGTCCTCGGCTGCCAAATCTGGCCCGCGGGCTGTAGTTTGAGGACCCCTGTGGACATTTGAGCTGAATTTTAAAGAAAACTGGAGAGTCTAAAAAGTAATAGTAAGGAGGGAGTATGTTTCAGATATGGTGACCAGCCAATGCAAAGTCAGGAAATGGGAAATAGACTAGCAAGTATGGGAAAAAAGAGAAAGGTCAATTTGACTAGATCACAGAATAAATGAAGGGAAATAATGTGTAATAAGCCTGGTAAGATGGATTAGGGCCAGGATATAAATATTAATATTTATTAATTTATTATTAATATTAGCTTGTTTGCTTTTTAATAATAGTAGAGAACCATGCAATTGTTTTCTGTTTTGGCCAGAAACTTTGACTTCCCCTCCCAGATTGATATTTTTTTGACAGTAAATTAGGCCATCTTTTTGTCTTAATTCTTATCTAGTCCTCTGTCACTGAATGGGTGTTGCCACGGACAAACTGAGACCTGAGAAAAACCTTAATTTGGAAAGGCCAAGGTCATCTACTGCATCCTGGGCCACCATGAGATTTTTGTCTTGTCCCTGGACTGATGACTTTGGAGAATAGAGGGAGGCTGATTCCTCTGTGCAACTGCTTCACTTAGATCCAATTAACATACAGATCAAGACAAGTCAAGATGCTCATGATGCCATTGGTCCTTTTCAAGAACAAACACTGCACAACAACAATAGGGAGCCCCTGAAGTTTGTTGACTAGGGTAATAGCATGATATGGTCCAACATTTAGGAAAATCACTTTAACAGCTGTGTGTGATAAGGCAGTGGTTGGGGGTAAGGGGACGCACTGAATAGAGTGCAAGGCTTGGAATAAGGAAGAATAATTTTCCAGAATTCAAATCTGACCTTTGGCACACACTAGCCGTGTGACCCTGAGCAAGTCAATTAACTCTGGCTCAGTTTCCTCATCTGTAAAATGAGCTAGAGAAGGAAATGGCAAACCACTTCAGTAACTTTATCAAGAAAACTCAAGTGGTCACAAAGAATTAGACAGGACTGAAATGACTGAATCGTAACAATAAGCAGTGTAGGGAATGGACTAGAAAACAAGGATAC
The DNA here is from genome assembly GCF_902635505.1 of Sarcophilus harrisii. NCBI lineage: Eukaryota > Metazoa > Chordata > Mammalia > Dasyuromorphia > Dasyuridae > Sarcophilus > Sarcophilus harrisii. The sequence goes on along the minus strand of NC_045427.1, from coordinate 510,473,150 downwards.
TTGAGGAAGGGAGATCAATTAAGAGGGTGTTGCAAGAGTCCAGATGAAAAGTGATGAGGTCCTGAACCTGGGTAGTGGCTGTGGGGTGGAGGGAAGGGGATGGAGCTATATTTCAGGAGTTTATGCTTTACATATTTCATGGGAAATGGAGAAGCACCAAGGATTTTTGGGTGGGTTGACATGATCACAGCCGTATGGTAAGATTATTTGGACTGGACAATGGAAAGTGGATTAGAGAGGGGATGGACCAGAGGTTATGACCTTTCTTGTGTCATGAACCCCTCTAGCAGTCAAGGGAAGTCCATGGACCCTTTCTTGGAGTAATATATTTAAATACATAAAATAGAAAACCTAATATTATAAAGGAAGGAAATTATACAGTTACAAATCTATTAAAACAAAACAGAATAAATTCTTGGACCTCAGATTAGGAGGAGAGGAGAGGAAATAGGAGGCTACGACAATTTACTCAGTGAGAAGAAATATAAATCTGAACTACAGTTGTTGAATCCCTCAGAAATAGACAGAAAGGAACATATATGGAGATAGAGATGACAGGTCTGGCAAATGATTAGATGTGTAAGATGTAGAGAAGAACCAAAGATGATTTCAAGAGTATGCACATGGGATTTTGGTTGCTGATACTTTTAACAAAATTGAAGAGTTAGGAGGAGAAACAGGTATAGGGAGAATATTATGATTTTAATTTTAGACATGTTGATTTTGAGGAATCAGGGCTGTCACTTAATCTTGGCATTTCTGCTGCTCATCCTTCATTTTCAAAGAGAACCAGTAACATCATGGGGTGATATCTTGACTTGCACATGAATTAGATTTAAGTGAGGCAGCGTTAAATAAAGCACCAAAGCTCACTCTCTCTTCCATACTCATTGAAGTACAGTACCAAGACAAAAGTCAGGATGACAGGCAATGGTCGGGATGCAGTAGATGACCTTGGTGGCTTTGATGTCTGCCTGAGCTTTTTAAGTGCGCCACAGTCCCTGCTTCAGCTGTCTTCATGGTTATTAGAAAAAACTGCTTTCATCTGCTCATTCCCCTGGAGGAAGTTTTTACATGCTTGGAGTAGACATCAGCCAACCTCACTGTTACCCTCAACCTGATTTATCCCATTTGCCAAGAAGGTTTCCTGAAAGGTGGTTTTTGATTACTAGTGCTGAAAATTGTGCATTGTACATAGGAGATGCTCAATACTTACTGAAACAAATATAATATCCAGCAGGGAGTTGCAAGAGCAAAACTAGAGCTCTTGGGGGAAACTGGGGGGGGGGGGGAAGTTAAAGATCTGAGAGTCACAGGTATAAGGGTGATAACTAAGGTTGGGGTTAGTAGAAGAGATCACTAAGGTAGAAAATGCAGAAACAAAGAGATCAAGGTCAAAGATAGAACCTTGAGAAATGGCTATGACTCCAAGATACAACTAGTGACTCTGGTGTTGGAGCTGGGGAGAAGAGCACTACCAAAAATATTTGGGACAAACAGCTAGAAAGGTTTCCTCAAATCAATTTTTGCGGAACATCATTGGAAAGAAATCTTAGACTTTGAGATAGCAAAGACTGCTGAGAGGGGAAATTTTGGGATTTTGCTCCACAGAGGGGAGGCTGGGAGTAGAGGACATGGTAAGACCATGAGGGAAAAGCATAAAGTGAAACAATTCTGAGGAGATGCACACCTGGAGTAGTGCCGTGACCATCTGGATGCTTCCTTTTTTAACTAATAATTTTTTTGCTAAATCTACAAAGTCCTATTTTTAATGCTTCATTGGGGTATGGAAGCAATCCTATATTCTCAAAGATTATGCCAGCAAAGTATAGTTCTGTGAAAATTTATCATGCTGAAAAAGATTTGAATACAGTCTTTGCAACAGCCAACTTTTCCTTTCCAATGACCATTCAAACTAAATACAGAGAGATTCAGTAGCAGTAGGCTGACCACTTGGTGATGAATTCTTTGACTGTGAAAACACATGAAACAAATAAAAATGCAGGATGGTCCTAAGTCCTCTGCAGTGGCCTTTCCCTCATACAATGACAGTAGTAGAATGATAGGAAAGAACATAGGTTGCTAAGCATAACACAAGTTATAGATCATTTATACACATTAATTTAGTGGTTGTTGTAAATGTGAGAAACTTGCCCTAATGAAAGGACATAATTTAGAAGGGAATGAATTACATCAATCTTGACATTCTTGCTCTAAACAGAATCCAAACACAAAAGGAATTAGAAACTAAATGGAGAGTTGACTCACAGTTTCTCCTAGGAATGACGCATAAAAGAGCTGGTGGAATTTGTTTTATCATTTATCCAAAAGCAACAAGAAACACCATTATGTATGATAATGGGAATAGGGAATGGACCTGTGATTTTTTTATTAGAGAGAAATCTTAAGTCAATAAACTTCTGCCAATGCAAGGAAGCACTTTCTCTTCAATTTATATGATTAGAGGTGTGCCCAGAGCATTAAGAGGTTATTTGATTTGCCCAGCTTTCTATAGTCAGTATGTTTAAGTGGAACCTGAACCCAAATCTTTCTGTCTTTGGGAACAGTTCTCTACTTAGAATACTGGAGGCATCAAATACATGACCTGCATATCACATGTGGCTCAAAATAATCCCAAGTGGGTCCTGAACCAGATTAAAATGTAGCTGAGAAATATTTAATAAAATGAAAATACAATACAACATAGCTACAATTACTTTTTAAAGCTAAGTCAAAATGTGGTTTACTGGGATCCTTATGTATAAATTAGTGACTTCCATTTTTGACATTGATGGCTTGGATCATGACAAATACCTGCAAAAAGAGCACCATGAAAATAATTATAGGCAATATGCCAACATCTATGGCAGAAACCAAAAACTTGATAGGCAGTACAAATTAAATGAGTATATATTTTTATACTTTAATGTCAAGTTGGATAAAGGTGGGGGGGGGGGAGAAAAAAAATGTATGAAAATATGGTTCAGAAGTTTTAGGCTTCAACCAAACCTCCTACCTATATATTGGGGAATATCTTTTTCAAGAAAAAAAAAAAAATCTGGAAGGCACAGGACATGGTGAGCCTAAGATAACATTACAAAATTACAAAAAATGAAACATTATATTTTATCAGAAAGGAAGCAACATGGAAGTCATTCCTGAGTCAGTTCTCTATGTAGAAGCAAAATACTGACTAGAGCTGTGTGGGGAAAAAGTGAAGAATTTACAGATTAAGCACATATTGATCAGAGACTATTAGCTAAAGTAGATCAAGCTTATAGACCTCATTTTTGGCTTCTCAGGAGTCATGTTATTTTAGATAAGGCCTGGACTACATTCCATTGTCCAACGAAGGGAGTGGCCGAAGAAGATGTCCATGACCTTGTCTACTACATTCCACTGACCAACTAGGGGAACAGTAGACTTATGTGACCAATCACAGCATATAGAGAGTGGGATTTTAGAGGTTCTTTGTCTGAAATGTATAAAAGCTCTGGCCCTCTCCTGCTGTGAAATTCGGATCACAGACCAGGATGGGGTCCCCTTTTCGAGATTCTAATAAATAATTCTGCTTTCAATGGGTGATCTCTGAGTAGTCAAATTGGGTAAGTCTTTTTGTCCCAAACAGAACAAAGATAAAAATTCACACAAAGTTGAAGAAGAAAAACAAGAAAAAAGACTGTCCAATTCAAAGGCCTTTGACCTGATCTGGTTTAGAAAAGTTGTTGCCGCTAAAGAAAAAATAAAAAGGAAATGGATAAAGGAGAGGATATAGAAACTAAATCTTATAATTTCATACAAATATGTAATTGATGTAACTTAACTGCCATGTTAGTAAAACTAAAAATTGAAAACTTATCTTAGTCTGCAAACATTTGACTTTCTTACTATTCAAAGGAGGGCAATATTAGTTTAGAACCTAAAAGCTATTTGTTGGTTGATGAGGAATAAGGATGGTAGAAAACTCTGAGCACTATCATCTCATACTACACTGAGAAACAGTGGATGATAAAACAAAACATGTTTAAAATAAATACCCACTGCCTCTCCTAAAAGAATTTAAAGAAAGGTTATTATGGCAAACAAATAGAGGAATCACCATTGTTTCTGCCAGTTGCAGTCATGAAAACCAAGGGAAATATGGGTGTCAAAAGGGAGGAGTATCATAGTGTTTGTTGTTTTAAAGAAATCAAAAAGAGATGGATATATAACAAAAGCTAATACATTTGGCAATGAGGAGATTATTAGTGATTTTTGGAACAGCCCTTTCAGTGAAATTGTAAGCTTTGGAATGAGTTGGTTGTAAGGAGGTGGAGGCAATGAATATAAACTATTCTTTCCATGATTTGTTTAGCAAAAAAAGAGAGAGATAGAATGATAATTTAAAGAAGTTGCATGGTTCAGGTTTTTTTTATTTTATTTTATTTTTTTTAAAGAAGAGAATAGAGACCTAAGCATGTTTATAATATAAGAACAAATTTGAATGCCTTCTTTGTGAACAATTACCTACGATTAGTGAATTGAGAAAATAGGAATTTTGATTAGGGGTGGGAGCTGGAAAGAGAACTTGTTGCAGTTCTGTATGCTGATAGGGTAGTGCTGTAGTGGAAGCTTTGAACACTTAAGTGTTACAAGAAGGTATCCAGAAAGTATAAGAGAAGCTGAGAAAAAAGAAGATGGATATAACAAAGAAAAGGAAAGAAAACTACTCTCTTAAATGTCAACCCTCAGTCTTCCCTTTTTGCTTCCTTTTCCTTTCTAGTGACTCTCCCCGTTTATGTGCTCAGTTCTTTTCTATTTTTTTTTCTTTTTCTCTTCTTTATTCCCCCTCCTAAAAAACAAAAAACAAAAAACTGTTTTCAGGAAAAGATCTGATAAACTCATTCACAATGAGCTATCAGTGCCAGATAAGGGAATAATGGAATCTCTGTCCCAGAACAATTTACATTTTTGCTGGATAAATTTTAAGTTGGATGAATGAATCTATAATTGGACATTCAGGAATAGTTATAATAAAGGTACTTAATTTTGGAGGGCAAGGGAAAAGGAGCCTTTCTGTTATCAGATATAGGTTGTTTTTTCCCCCCATTGCCTGCTCTCCTTGAAAGTCTGGTCCTGCCCAAGGCTAGTCATACCATATCTTTCTACCCTGTGAAAAGGACATCTACTTAGAAATTCTTCCATAGGGTTACTGTAAATGAAATTGGCTTTCACCCAAAAGGCTGCATGTCTGGCTTTCTCTCTGTGTTTAGTCACCCAATGGGTATGGGGATGTGCTCAGAAACAGCCCTACTGTTTCAGATTGCCTGACATTTCTGTCATGTTGTGATTTTGCTTTGACCACTGGGTCAAGCTACTTCTTCCTTTTTTTCTCTTTGGTTCACTGTCCATTTATCTTCCTCTCCAGAAAGTGACAATAAGCCTGTCCTTTGGTGCATTCTTGTCCAGCAATGAGACAGGCTCTGGCAAGCAAAATTCTGGATTTTTTTTTTTTTTTTGTTGTTCTTTTTTTGGTGTTATTTTTCAAAAACCCTTTCTTTTAATTAGTTTGGAGTCTGAAATCCAGAGCACACTTTCCACCTCTCAAATCAAGAGGAACGTGACAGATATAAGCAAACAACGGAGAGGAAAAATAAAAAAGCGTAGTTATTCTGAAGACATCTTCTGTCTTCCCATGTCCTCTCTCCCTTCATCACCATTCCCTTCCCCCCATCTCTGTGGCAAAGAGAACCTGCTGAGGAAATGATCTGTGTCCTACATCTGTTTCCCTTTTCTCACTTTCTCTCTAATTAATTTCTAGGTTCAGAAATGATCTGTTATCTGAAGTTATAGCAGTCAAATCAAATCTTAGCAGTAAAAAATGAGCAATTGGAGGTACTATTTAGGAGAAAAACAGATAGGAATTATAAAAGGCCAGGAAATGCAGCTAATCCTCAAATATTTCCTCCCTTGTTGACAACTGGACTTATTCAATGAGGGTTTTTTTTTTTTTTTTAATGGCAAAAACAAAGCCTTAACAGTTATATCTCAAACCAATTAAAGGCTTCACCCTTTAACAAAGCATCCTCTTGACCTCTCTCTTTCATGTGCTCTGCAAAGCAAATAGGCAGTATAAACACAATGGACCTTTGACTTTCCAAACAGAGCCAGGCCTTGTTTGTAGGGTGACCTCATTCTGGTCCCTTGGGCAGAAATGGATGGTGAACAGCCCTCTTCACAGGGTTGCTATCTCACTCTTGGTTCACCCCTACTCTCCTCATCTCAGGATCATTTAAGGGATGGTCAGCCTGATAGAGAAAGCAGAAGTCTGCTTTTTAAGGCTTTTTACTAAGTCAGACTGGGTATTAGTAGATATCCCATTTGCCACTACTGCTATTATGATGGATCAAAAATACGAGGAAAAGTCTTGGCTTCTTACAGAAGAACACAGCTCCAGGATAGGAAGGCCTGCCTTTTCCCAAAAGAATTCAAGGAGAGAGGAAATCTAGAAGAGCCAGTGGAATAAATCACCCATTAGTCAACATTTATGGAAGCAGATAGATAGGGCTAATTTGTGCCTCTGGTATAATAATGGGTGACTGTTCTCCAATCATTGGTCCTTGTTGCTGAGTGATGTCTGGATGTCAACATTAAATTTGCAACAACTTAGGGCAATATTTAAAACCAGTTGGGTCAATAAAATAGAGAATAATATCTTGTATACAGCAGGTATTTAATAAATGTTGGAAGAATGTGAAAATCAATATATATGATTCACTATTCTTTTCCACAAAATGGTAGTTTATTAAAAAAAACAAACTTTTTTTGCACTACTGGAAAAAGGATTTCACATATAGAGGTCATTTGTGACAATGCAATGTTGAATTCTTGTTTAAAGAAACAAGAGTCACTCTACTTTGTTTCTTCAAGGCTGGAACAATGGAATCTCTGAATTTTCGAGCTAAAAGAGTTCATGGAAACCAGTGAAATTTTCTTATTTTGTAAATGTGGAAGCACAGGCCCAGAAAGATGTTGTGACTTGCCCAAATCATAAAGTCAGTTAGTGGCAGAGCAGGATAAGATCTAGGTGTTCTGACTTTCAGGTTAATCTTCTTGATGGGGGTGAACCCTGAAACTGTCCAAATGATGGGGGTGATCTCTGAAATTCTCCTCTGACTGAGACCCACCCTTCAGGGCAGTTAAGTGGTTTCATTAAGATTAGCCCAGAATTAATGAAAAAAAATCAAATGAAGGTGTTTGTTGTACCTGTTGTACCAGATCTAAAATTATATTATAAAGCAGAGGTTACCAAAACCATTTGGTATTGGCTAAAAAATAGACTAGTTGATCAATGCAATAGGTTAGGTTCAAAGGACAAAACAGCCAATAACTTTAATAATCTTGTGTTTGACAAACCCAAAGAACCCAGCTTTTGGGATAAGAACTCACTATTTGACAAAAACTGCTGGGAAAATTGGAAATTAGTATGGCAGAAACTAGGCATTGACTCATACTTAACACCGTACACCAAAATAAGGTCAAAATGGGTTCATGACTTAGGCATAAAGAATGAGATTATAAATAAATTGGAAGAGCATAGGATAGTTTACCTCTCAAACCTGTGGAAGAGGAAGGAATTTATGACCAAAGAAGATCATTATTGATCACAAAATAGAAAATTTTGATTATATCAACTTGAAAAGTTTTTGTACAAACAAAACTAATGCAAACAAGATTAGAAGGAAAGCAACAAACTAGGAAAACATTTTTACAGTCAAAGGTTCTGATAAAGGCCTCATTTCCAAAATATATAGAGAATTGACTCTAATTTATAAGAAATCAAGCCATTCTGCAATTGATAAATGGTGAAAGGATATGAACAGACAATTCTCAGACGAAGAAATTGAAACTATTTCTAGCCACATGAAAAGATTCTCCAAGTCATTATTAATCAGAGAAATGCAAATTAAGACAACTCTGAAATACCACTATACACCTGTCAGATTGGCTAGAATGATGGGGAAAGATAAGGTGGAATGTTGGAGGGGATGTGGGAAAACAGGGACACTAATACATTGTTGGTGGAATTGTGAATACATCCAGCCATTCTGGAGAGTGATTTGGAACTATACTCAAAAAGCTATCAAACTGTGCATACCCTTTGATCCAGCAGTGTTACTACTGGGCTGATATCCCAAAGAGATCTTAAAAAAGGGAAAGGGACCTGTATGTACACGAATGTTTGTGGCAGCCCTCTTTGTAGTGGCCAAAAACTGGAAACTGAGTGGATGCCCATCAATTGAAGAATGGCTGAATAAATTGTGGTATATGAATATTATGGAATATTATTGTTCTGTAAGAAATGACCAACAGGATGATTTCAGAAAGGCCTGGAGAGACTTACACGAACTGATGCTGAGTGAAATGAGCAGGACCAGGAGATTATTATATACTTCAACAACAATACTATATAATGATCAATTCTGATGGACATGGCCATACTCAGCAATGAGATGAACCAAATCAGTTCCAATAGAGCAGTAATGAATTGAACCAGCTACACCCAGTGAAAGAACTCTGGGAGATAACTAAGAACCATCACATAGAATTCCCAATCCCTATATTTTTGTCTGCCTGCATTGTTTTGATTTCCTTTACAAGCTAATTATATAATATTTCCAAGTCCAATTCTTTTTGTACAGCAAAATAACTTAGCACATGTATGCTTATATTGTATTTAATTTATACTTTAACATATTTAACATGTATTGATCAACCTGCCATCTGGGGGAAGGGTGGGGGGAAGGAGGGAAAAAGTTGGAACAAAAGTTTTGGCAATTGTCAATGCTGTAAAATTAACCATGCATATAACTTGTAAATTAAAAAGCTATAATAATAAAAAAAAAAAAAAAAAAAAAAAGGATTAGCCCAGGACCACTCCCAGTAGCTCAAACTCCTAGTTATTGAGTGGTTTGAAACTCCCAAGATAAGTACTTTCTTTTCAACTGGAAATCTAAGCCTGGGGGCAATGACAATAGAAGCCTCAATCTCATACTTCTTATAAAACGACCATTTTGAACTCCAAATCTTTGCAGAAGTCTGAAGTAGGAATTATGCTTTGCCAAGGGACCTCTCCTCTTGACACAGCTGCCTGCCAGGACTGCTTCCCGTTATGAAGAGACCCTCTTCTCAGTGATAACCTCTTGTTATTTCTTAGCCAGGACCTCTTGCCAGAAAAGTCTGTCTTCCTAGCAAATCTGGCTTCTCAGTGCCAATAAACTTCCCTTTTGCCAGTCATACTTTTTAGGTTTGTGAATTATTTCACGTTGGACCTGCCCGTTTCCATCCAGAGGAGATTCCCACAACTTTCTGTACTGCCACTAACCGCATCATTTTCACTACTGCTCCTTATCGCCTTTCATCAGTATGGCTGTGATGTTTATAGGTCCCAAGTTAACCATCAGATTCTTATTTCTTTTTTTTGCAGAAAGGAAAATAACTTCCCAGTATCTTTCTGTGACTTTGCCATTAGTTGGGCTCACCTTCAAACACTATCAAAAAATCATTTGAATTTGATATATATTATCATAGTATTTCCTAGTTTTTAAGCTTTTCCTTTTTTACATTTGAAAAAAAAAATTTGAGCAATCTTGTTTTTAAATTTTAATCTCAAATTTCTTTCCTTCATTCCTCACTCCAATTTTCCCCATGCACTAAGAAGGTTAAGTAAAATGATATCAATAATACTTGTGAAATCATGCAAAACATATTTCCATATTAGCCATACATAAAAAGCAAAAAGAACTCTAAATATTAAAAAAAATGAGAAAATTAAATTTTCAATATGCATTCAGAGTTGATCAGTGCTCTCTCTAGAGGTGGATAGTATGCTTCATCATGACTTCTTTGTAATTGTCTTGGATTATTGTGTAGATCAGAGTCTTTCACATTTGATCATCATTACAGCATTGCTGTCATTATGCATGACAATCTCTTGGTTCTGTTCACTTCATTTTGCATTAGTTTATATAAACATTGTCCTATTTTTTTCTGAAATAATTTCTTATAGTACAATGATGCTCCATCATATTCATATGTCAAAACAAATCAACTTATTCTCAAATTGATGAGCATTCTCCCAATTTCCAATTCTTTGCTAGCACAAAAAGAGCTTCTATAAATATATTTTTTAATAGATATAGGTCTTTGTCTTTGATTTCTTTGTGGTCAAAGAGTATGCACAGTTTTAAAATCCTTTGGACATAGTTTCAAATACAGAATGGTCAGAATTTCACCAGCAATTTATCAATCTAGCTATTTTCCTTCCTCTCTTCCAATGTCTGTCATTTTTGATAGCTGTAAGGGGGTACTTAAGAGTTCTTTCAATTTGAATTTCTCTAAGCAACAGCAATTTGGAGCATTTTTTCACATTGACTATATAGCTTTGATTTCTTCTTCTGAAAACTGAATGTTCATATCTTTTGACCATTTATGAATTTGGGAATGGCTCTTATTTTTATAAATTTGATGAAATGAGCCTTTGACTTAAATTTTTTTGGGGGAGGGGAAATTATTTTTGATATCATGATATCTGCTAAAAAATCTATGATCCTTTAAACTAAAATGTAGTTTCTCTGCTTCTCTTTTTTAATTAAATCTATTTTTCCTTTTGCTTTGTCTGAGATTATGATCACCATCCTTGAGTTTTTTTGCTTCAACTGAAGCATGATAAATTTTAGATGATAGAAACACAATAGAACTTTATTCTAACTCTTTGTGTAACTTTCTGTTTCAAGTATGTCTCTTGTCAACAACATATTGCTGAATTTTGTTTTCTAATTCATTTTGCTATGCACTTTCATTTTATGGGTAAGCTCATCCTATTCACAGTTCTAATTCCTGCATATCCCCCTTTATGGTATTTTCTTTTGTTTATTTTTCTCCCTCTTTTTATCATGTCCCTCCTCAAAAGTCTGTTTTGCTTCTGATCATTGCCTCCCTTAATCTGTCTTTCCTTTTGTCTTTTGCCCCTTTTTTATCCTTCTCCTTTCCTCCTTTTAAAAAGTTTTAATTTTCCCCCATTTTAATGTTATTTATTTTTCCATATATATGTTTAAGCTAATTTTAATATGGATTTTTGTAAGATTTTGAGTTCCAATTTTTTCACTTCCTCCCCTCTTCCCAATACAGCAAGCAATCTGAAATAGATTATACATGTGCAATCATTTTTCTTTTTTTTTCCTTAAACTTTTTATTTCAAAACATATGCATAGATAATTTTTCAACATTGACCTTGTAAAACCTTGTGTTCCAAATTTTCCCCTCCTTTCCCTCATCCCCTCCTCTAGATGGCAGCTAATCCAATATATGTTAACATATTAAATACATATATATTAAACTCAATATATGTATACATATTTATATAATTATTTTGCTGCACAAGAAAAATCATATCAAAAAGAAAAAAAATGAGAAAGAAAACAAAATGCAAGCAAATAACAATAAAAAGAATGAAAAAGCTATGTTGTGATCCACACTCAGTCTCCACAGTCCTCTGGCTCTCTTTGCCACAAGACCATTGGAACTGGCCTTGGGTCATCTCATTGTTTTCAATCATTTTTCAACATATTTTGATATTATTCATGGTGGGAAAAAAAATCAGAACAAAAAAGGGAAAACATGAGGAAGAAAAAACAAAACAAAACAAAAGGTGAAAATAGAATGCTTTAATTTACATTTTTTTTCTTTCTCTGGATAGAGATGGCATTTTCCAACTTAAAGCAGTTGGAATTGTTTTGGAAAATTTATTGGAATCACTATATTGCTAAAAAGAGCTAAGCTTATCATAGTTGATCATCACACAATCTTGCAGTGTCTGTGTACAATGTTACTTCTGATTCTACTCACGTTAGTATCAATTCATAAAAGTCTTTCCATACTTTTCTGAATGTTTCTCTTAAGTCGTATTTGAAGATCATATTTTCTGTTTAATTCTGTTCTTCAGAAATGATTGGAAGGTCCATCTCTTTCCTTAAAGCATTATACTCAATTTTGCTGGGTTGTTGATTCTGGATTGTAATCCAAGTTCCTTTATCCTCTGGAACATCATATTCCAGGTCCTCTGATCCTTTAATGTAGAAGCTGATAAATCTTGGGTAATACTGGCTGTGATTCCTTGATATTCGAATTGTTTCTTTATGGTGTCTTATAGTATTTTTTCCTTGTCTTATAATTCTGGAATTTAGTCACAATATTTCTTGAAGTTTTTCTTGTGGGATTTCTTTCAGGAGGTGATTGATGGATTCTTTCAATGATTATTTTACCTTCTGGTTCTAGGATTGGAGGGCAGTTTTCTTTGATGATGATTTCTTGAAAGATGCTATCCAGGTTCTTTTCTTAATCATAGCTTTTCAGGTAGCCCAATAATTCTTTTTTTTTTTTTTTTTTAATAGCCTTTTATTTACAGGTTATATGTATGGGTAACTTTACAGCATTAACAATTGCCAAACTCTTGTTCCAATTTTTCCCCTCCTTCTCTCCACCCCATCCCCCAGATGGCAGGATGCACAGTAGATATTAAATATATTAAAATATAAATTAGATACACACTAAGTATACATGACCAAACCGTTATTTTGCTGTATAAAAAGAATTGGACTCTGAAATATTGTACAATTAGCTTGTGAAGGAAATCAAAAATTCAAGTGGACAAAAATTTAGGGATTGGGAATTCTATGTAATGGTTCTTAGTCATCTCCCAGAGTTCTTTCGCTGGGCATAGCTGGTTCAGTTCATTACTGCTCCATTGGAAGATTTGGTTCATCTCATTGCTGAGGATGGCCAGGTCCATCAGAATTGGTCATCATGTAGTATTGTTGTTGAAGTGTATAATGATCTCCTGGCCCTGCTCGTTTCACTCAGCATCAGTTTGTGTAAATTTCTCCAGGCCTTTCTGAAATCATCCTGTTGGTCATTTCTTACCAAACGATAATATTCATATACCACAATTTATTCAGCCATTCTCCAATTGATGGGCATCCACTCAGTTTCCAGTTTCTGGCTACTACAAAGAGTAGCCCAATAATTCTTAAGTTATCTTTCCTAAATCTATTTTCAAGTCAGTGAAGTATTTTACATATTCTTCTATTTTTTCATTCTTTTTATTTTGTTTGACTGATTTTTGTGTTTCACAGAATCATTAGGTTTGATTTGCCCAATTCTAGTTTTTACCATATGATTTTCTTCAGTTAGCTTTTGTGCCTCCTTTTCCATATGACTAATTCTACTTGTAAAGTTGCTGTTTTCTTCAGTAAATGTTTTTCACTTGCCCAACTGTATTTTTTCAGGAATTGTTTTCTTCAATTTTTGTTCCTTCTTTTTCAAGTCGTTGACTCTCTCATATACCCCCTCAATTCTTTTCACAAATTTTCTTCTACCTCTTATTTGACATTTTGAGTTTTTCTAAGCAAGCTCTTTAGGCTTGAAATTGACTCATATCCCACTTTGAGATTTGCATGTAAACATTTTGTCCTCTTCTGAATTGATGTTTTGATCTTCTCTGTCACATAGTAGCTTTCTACAGTCAAAGTTCTTTTTTGTTTCTTGTTTTCCTTTTTTCTTTCCTTCCTTCTTTCGTTCTTTCTTTCTTTCTTCTTCTTCTTCCTCCTCCTCCTCCTTTTCCTTCTTTCTCCTTCTTCTCCTCCTCTTCATCCTATGCTTCCTTCTTCTATTTTCATGGTTTTTAAATTTGATTTCTTCTCCTGGGACACAGGGAGCACTATCCTAGGCTTCCTGTGCAGTTTTCATTTTGTCTCTTTATAGGTTTAGTCACTCCACAATCTGTTTAAAGGTTTGGTTTCATGTTGTTTTGAAGGAAAATTGGAGAGAATTCAAGCAACTTTCTGGCTTCTCTCTGTCATATTGATGCTAGCCTCTAAATTACATTTCTATACCCAGCTGAATGTATGTGTGTACACAAGTACATATTACAGACATATTCATCTGTGTGTGATTCAGACAGCATTTAATAAAAAATGCTGGAGAAATATCTAGAAGCAAAGCCAAGTTTATTATATGATCTCGAGAATTGGGTGTCCCACCCATCGAGCAGACAATCAAAGGGAGGAAGCGCCTTAGGGGACAGGGTCAACACTTTTTATCCCTAACAAAAATACCCCCTCCCACCACTGACCCTCATCCTTATTGGCTGAGGATCTTACATTCTAAACTCGGGAACTACCCAAGAAATTGAACTTGACCAATAAGTACATAGTTGTCCATAACGAGGGGACTTAAGTATGCCCTTAGGGGATAGCAGGGAGGGGACTTAAGTATGCCCTTGACTTGATGCTTAAAGTCCTTCAGGCCTACTCCAACTCTGAAATAGATGAAGCCTTACTCAATTTTCATAACTGTCTTCAAAGATCTCACCTCATCTCGTTCAATCCCTCTTTGAAACTAAATTCAGATGAGCCTTGCCTCCCTCCACTTTATTTTCTCTTCCACTATAAAAGTACTTTTTGCACACCTCTTTAGGTGAGAAAAATTTCTCCATTTTAACTCTTCTCCCTTTCTCCTCTCCATCTCTGTTTCTTGTCTCCTTTTTTAAAATTATCCCAACATAACTCACATTCATGCCATCTATTTATGTAGACTCCTCCTAACTGCTCTACTAATGACAAAATTCATAGTTGTACATATATCATCTTCCCTCTAAGCAGTTCAACTTTATTGAATGCATTATGATTACTCTTTCAAGTTAACATTTTCATGCTTCTTTTAAATCTTGTGTTTGAAGGCCAAATTTTCTATTCAGCTTTTTCATCAGGAATGCTTGAAAGTCCTCTAATTCATTAAATATTCATTCTCTCCTCGTGCTTGAAGGGTCATAATTAGTTTTGCCAGGTAGGTAATTCTTGGTTACAATCCTACCTCCTTTGGCCTTTAGAGTTATCATACACCAAAGCTTCTCCTTAAACATGGAAACTGCTAAATCTTGTGTGATCCTGACTGTGGCTCCATAATATTTTAATTTGTTTTTTCCTGACTACCTGAATTATTTTCTTCTTCACTCTGGAACATTCCTGAGAATTTCCATTTTGGGATCTCTTTCAGAGGAGGTGATTGATGGACTCTCTCAATTTTTATTTTGCCTTCTAGATCTAAGATATTGGAGCAGTTTTTGTTTATCATTTCTTGAAATATAATGTCTAGATTTGTTTTTTATCATGGTTTTCAGGTATTATAATAATTCTTAAATTATCTCTCCTCAACATGTTTTCAAGGTCAGTTGTTTTTTCTATGAGGTATTTCACATTTTCTTCTATTTTTTTTTCATTCATTTTACTTTCTTTTATTGTTTCTTGATCATGGAGTCATCGGCTTCCAATTGTCCAATCTAAATTTTAAGGAATTATTTTCTTTGGTGAGCTTTTGTATCTCTTTTTTCTATTTGATTTATTCTGCTTTTTCAGGAATTCTTTTCTTCAATGAAGTTTTGTGCCTCCTTAATCACTGGGACAATTCTGTTTTTTTAATGTTATCTTTTTTAGTATTTTCTGTGCCTCTTTTATGTTGCTAATTTTCACAGTTTTCTTGCATCACTGTCTTCTTTTCTCAGTTGTTCTGTACCACTCTTATCTCTTTCTTTAATTCTTCCAGAAATTTTTGTTAGGCTAGAGTGTAATTTTTCTCTGAGGTATTGCTTGTAGAAGCTTTTACATTATTGTCTTTTTCTGAGTTTATGTATTGGTCTTCCTTGTCATCATAGTAGTTTATTATGGTTACATTCTTTTTTGTATATTTGCTCATTTTTTCTAGTCTATTTCTTAACTCTGAACATTAAATTGAATTTTTACTCCACTCACATAAGGGTGGGGATACGCTGTCCCAAGCTTTTTCATGCTACTGTTTTCAGTTCTGGGAATTTTCAAGTTTTGGCTGTTTCCAAGGTGCTATATTTGGAGGTGATCTATGATCACTGTTCTGATCTGTGCTCTGATCTTTACCCTGTTCTCTGCAGATGCAAGCTCTAGTGCTTCTCTTGGCCCTAGAACTGTGACCAGAACCCTTGCCCTTCTGCAGCCACAAGGACTGATGCTCCTCTTTACTTTAGAATTGGGGATCAGGGCCTCTGCTCCCTTGTGTCCACTACCAGTGTTTCACTCTGTCATGGGACTGCACCCAGAACTGGGTATGAGCAAGGAGTTGCCAGTCAGCACCAGGCTGTACCCAGTGCCAGAAAAAGGCCCCTTGTAACGTTTCTGACATATTTTCTAACCTGACAAATGGGGGTTGAGAGCTGCAGGAGCCCCTGGCACGGCTTTGGCCACTCCCAAGACTCATGACTTGTGCTGCTGCCTTGCTCTGGGTTGAATCCTACCCAGTGTTATAGACCTCTCCTACCCACCTCCTAAATTGCCTCACTCTGTCTGAGAAAGTTGTCTCACCTTGACTCTTGTTGGCTCTCCCACCCAAAGTCTGATTTTGGGAAATGCTGGGAGAGTTCAGCTCTGTGGCTGCCTCTAATCCACCATCTATCATAATATTTCCAAGTTTTAATTCAATGAATATTAAGATTCAAACATATGAAGGACATACTAACCTTTGCCTTCAGGCAGCTTATAAAAGGATCAGATATTTAAACAGATAGTTAGAATAATAAGCAGAATGTGAGAAATGCAGAGAAATTCCAAGTGCTATGACGAATTTGAGGATGGAAGAATCAGTTTAATTTCAATAAACATTTTTTTAAACAACTATATAAAAAACAAAAGTGAAATAATCCTTGCCCTCAAGGAGCAATTGGTTAATTGGAAAGATAACCTGTATATATATAATATAATGTAATATATGCATGTGTTATATATAATATGTAATATGATATATTTATGTATATTATCTATAATATGCATGTTACATTATATTATATATAGTATGTTATACTCACACACATATATATGTAGAGTATATGCAAAGACATACAAGATGAATACAAGGTAGTTTTGGAAGCGGTTCACTGTAAGCTGGAGAGACCAGAAAGCCTTCATGAAGAAGATGGGTGGGGTGAGTCGTCATAGGAAACAAGGAATTCAGAGAGATGGAGGGGAGGAGAGGGGGCATTCTAGTCATGAGCAATGGCTAGTTTGGAGGCACAGAGATAGGAGAGGTAATGTTCTGTGTGTGGAAGTGAGTAGCCAGTATGGAATGAGAAGGGGGGGGACCAAAATGGGAAAAGATTAGAAAGGTAGGAAGGCTGTTTTGTGAAGAGCCTTTGTCCACCTTACTTGCCTCTCTCATGGTCTCAGGCTACCCCAGACACTATCTGGGATGGCAGGCAGTGGGAAGGACACAATGTTTGTACTCAGGAGAAATGTGTGTACAGCTGTGTGACATACATATGCATACATGTATGTGTACACACAAACATACATACACACATGTAGTTGATTCTTTTTGCAGTGGTTGTGTTCTATAAAGTTACCATCAATACTGAATTAATGAATATTGAATCATTGTTAGTAGGAGAAACACAGGGTTAGAGGACTGTAAACTGGTCACAAATTTACTTTAGCACTTTCTGAAGGAGCCTCACATCCAGATTGGTGAATTTCCTCTTCCCTCTTCGGGACATATCATATTGTTGATTTATGAACATTGAACTCACAGCCAATAGCATCATAACTGATGCCTGAATGAAGCTTATCCAACACACATATTTTCTCCAGAAGGTACATCACAGACTTCTTGCCCGTAGGAACACTAGAGAGTACTTCAACACTACACTTGGGGGCCATTTTAAACAGTGAAATCATCAACAAAAAAAGCACGAAAATGCAAAAAGCAGGAGTACTCCAAAGGCTGTGAAAAGGATACTTGTTTACAGTATGAGAGCTAAAACAAGAAAGCTGAATTCTCCTTGCTTGACCTCAGCTGAAAATGTGCAATGGGTGTAGTTCTGCATATGTCTGTAAATGACTAAAAGCACCATAAATATTGGTTTTGGAGTTATAAAGAAATGTTAGGGAATTTGAAAATAATGAGCATCTATTGCATGTGTATATACATAAGGTATTGTCTCTCTCTATATGGAGATTTACACATATGTGTATGTGTATATAAATCTGCACATATATATACACACACACATGCCCCAGGCCACATTTAATGAAGATACTGGGGATGCAGGAGGCAAGCTTGGACTCCACAACTTTGGTGGCTCTGATCCTTGCATTACTAGTGCCCACTGCCATCAACTGGCTCCAAATGACACTATGAAGGGCAGACAGGGCTGATGAAAATGCTGGAGCCTGGATGATATGTGAGAACAAAAGAATTCTGAAGAAGTCCTCCTGGCCATTCCATCTTCTTATTTTTTTATATACTTTCTCTTCTAATCTGAAGCCCTTCCTTGATTCATTTTTCTCATCATTCCACAGGGATGAGGAGAAGAAAATACTATCCTCATTTCACAAATGGAGAAAATGAAGCAGAGAAAAATTAAAGGACACGCCTGAGGGTGAATTGGTTATAGAGGTAGATTTAAGTCCCAGACCTCTGGGAAAGGATCTTTCTTACAGACTACAGCAGACCCTTGGGCTGGCCTCAGGTCAAATTAGGAAGTTGTTCCAGAGATACTAATTTGCTCATCGGTTCATTCATCTACTCATGAAGCATTTATTGAAACTCTACTATGTCCTCATTTCTCTGCAAAGTGCTTGAGTGGGTAAAAATGAAGCAAAAGAAAGTGTTCTATCAATCGGTAGTGTAGTAACCTCATACTTTTTCTTTTCTCATGCCCTGGCTAGTCGAGTATCCAGTACATCTGGAGCTCAAGAAGTTCTCATCCCCCTTTGTTCCCCTTTCAGCCTCAGATGGGGTGAGAAGTGCCCCCAGGGTATTAGAAGGGTATCAGAAGAATCAAGGGAAGCATAGATGTCTGGCTCCAGCCACCCCAAACTCTGGAGAAGGGAGGGTTGCAGCTTGCGACAATGTTAGTCTCTTGTGTGAAGACTCTAGGACCACTTTTGGTTCTATACTTTCTACTGTTATTCTTCTCAGACTTGTGATTGCTTCCCCCATTCATGCAGAGTTTGGGAGAGGCTTGATCTTCTGTGTGAATTTTCTAAATTTGATACTCTTCAAATTCAGGTGTTTTGGACAAATCTTGGCTGCCAAGCTCTACCAGTCTATCTGTATTTTTGATTCTTTGGTCTTTGGCTCCATACCAAAAAAAAAAAAAAAAAAAAAGCAGAGAAGGGAGGAAAAACAGGTCCTAGTTTATGACCTAGGTGGTATAAACGCTGACACTAGGGGCACCTTGTTAGTCTGAAATATCTTGTGCTACATTGGCTGGACCCAGGGGCTAGCCAGGTGCAGAGAACAAATTACATTAGTTGAAAGGAGCATATTGCAGATGATTCCTTTTAAAATATCCTTCTCCTCTAGTATTATCCTATGTTGTGAGAACAATTAGACATTTCATTTCCAGGAACATCTGTGTTGGAATTGTATTTGGAGACTTAATAAAGCCAAGTTTCATAAAAAGCAGCTTCCCTCTGTCCAGATGGTTTCAGCAGTCTTGACTGAAGAGGTAGCACAGGTAATGTGGGAAAAGGATAAGAAGAAGTAGAATAGAGAAAAGAAAAAGGATATAGTGAAGGTTAGAAGAAGGAGAATAAGGAAACTGAGAGGGGGAGAGTTGAAAAAGGAAGAAGCAAAGAGAGGGAAGGAGAGGAAGAAGAAGGGGGAGGGAATGAAATAGGCAGCTCAATTTCTTATTGCTTTTAGAGATTGCGCCTTTGTATGAAACTTGTCCCTCCAGGTCAGATCAAAAACCTCACTTACTCTTCTCTCTGTTTTGGTTTCAAGGAAAGAAAAGGGGTTTTTATAAGGGTCTTCTTAATCAAGAATTTCTTAGTCATAATAGTAGTTGATTCAGGCATGTGTTAGGGACCAGACAGATAAATCAAGAAGTCATATGCATAACTATAGATAGATTTCTCCCAGAGGCAAAATTTTCACTTATTAAATTAAGTTTGACAAATATTTATTTGTCTTTATTTATCTTTTAAGAAATAACTTATTTTTTTTTAATTTATGGAGGCAAATATGTATTAAGAATTTAGGATTGTGATATTCAATAATAAAGCAGTCCCTGCCTTCAAGGAGTTTACAATCTGTGTGAGTCTGGAACTCAGAAGAAAGGATAAGTTTGGTTGACATAAATTTAGAGTTGTTTAAATAAAAAATAACTGAACCCATAGGAGTTAATCTCATTTAAAAAGAGGGTGAATGGGAATTAGTACAATTCAGTAGAAAGATGGCTGGGTTTGTAATAAGAATACCTGGAATTGAATCATGGATCAGATACTATCCAGGTGACCTTGGACAAATTTCTCATTAAGTGAGAAAGGTGGTTTTCTAGCAATAACACAATTCTCCTATAAGAAGGCAAATCAGATCTGAACATGTATAAATGTGACATGAGGCAGAATATGAGATGTTTAAAGCAGTGGTTCAAAGAAAGTATTCTGTGAAATTTGAGTAAGGAGAAATCAATTCTAGTTGGAAGGATCAGGCAGAGCTAGTAACTACAATTTCAGCACCTAGGACAGGGTGCATGGGGCAAGCAAAATGAAATGTGCCCTTAAATCAACCTTGTTTCAGGCTTTGAAAATAATATAAGAATTAATGAAGGCAAATTAGTTGAATGGAAAAGAGAATTTGTTACTAGAGTGGCTTCAGGGCAGAATCTCAGAGTTGCAAGGGATCTTGGAGGCCAGTTGGTCCAATTTATGTCTGCCCAGAGTTTCTTCCCATCCACTATATAGGAAGAAAGAATATACATCCTGTCTGTGAGAAAGTGTTAAAACTTGCAGAAAGAGAGTGAGAGAGATTGGTCTGCCTAAAAGGATGGTGGGAAGGGAAACCTGGGGAGGGAATCAAATGGAGAGGTGAAGATTTTTGTAAGGAATGAAGAAAGAGAGAAAATAAGCCATTTGCTGCCCCCAACTTCTTGCATAGTATCTGAATTTAACTTGTCCTGGCCAATTTCTACTCTGCTGAAGAAGGAGAGGTGTTAAATTTTTGAATCTTCCAAATGGCACAACCCTAGCAGCATTGGTTTAGTTATAGTTATATAACCTGGGAAGGTGGTGAGGAGGGTGGGGCAGGGAAGGATTTTATCAGTCACAGGTGAGTAAAGGGCATGCAGTATGGATACAAAATCACCCTTTAGAATATAGATTGGAATATGAATTAGGATCGTAGTGATATTGACAGGGTCTGGAATGAATACTGCTTCTGTGCTTCCACCCCTACTCCAACCTCCTCCCAAGATCTCGGATGTTTCAGAAATATTAGCATTTTTATTCATCCTTATGCCAGGAAAGTATCCTTTATATTTTAGACGGAAAACCTAACTGATGTAGAAGTAGGATAATTAAAAAATAAAATTAAGCTCCAGTAAAAGGAAACAAGATGTTGACAAATTAAAACAATAATGACAAGTGAATAAATATTGAATAGTTTTGGGACTATACTCCTAGATAAACATAAGAATTGTCATACTGGGTCAACCTATGGCTCAGCCAGCCTGTTATCCTATCTCTAACAGTAATAGGTTTTTTGTTTGTTTATTTGTTTTAATAGGAAAGGTCATTTTGACAAGGTGCTCACTGCCATCCAGATTATCCCTTTAGAGACATCAGTATGTATGAAAAAGGCAGGAGTCTGTTGCTTATCACAAACATATTTAAAAACACATTCTGATATTTCATTGTGGTGGGGAAGTGGTTCTAATTTCTCAAACACTATGGTGGGAGATGCTGAATTCTAGAGCAGGAGTTTTTGCTGTGGGGTCTGTGGATAGATTTCAGAGAATACATTAACTTGGATGGAAAAAACCCTACATCTTTATTTCAATATAACTGTTTTCCTTTTTAATCTTATATTTTTATTTTATGAATTTAAAATGAACTTTATGAACTTGTTCTAAGAAAGGATCCACAGGTTTCATCAGACTAAAAATTAAGTCCATGATGCCAAAGAATCTTCAAATTTAGAGGGTCTGGATAATCTGAAAAGATTTTTAGTATGAGTCCAGCCATAGGCTATATCTGTGAGACTGAATTAGACATTTTGAGTTGGGAGGGATCTTAGTTTAATTCAATTTTCTTATTATATAGATGTCTCAGGATATGAATTAAGGTTGACTCCACTAGTTTAAGGAACAGAAACATTTATTAAGTACCTACTATGTGCCAAGCACTTGTCCTCAGCACTGTGGATACAAAGAAAGGAACAATCTAGTTCCTGCTACTCAAGAAGTACAAAGTCTAATGGGGGAGAAACATAAAAATCATTATGTACAAACATGGTATCACAAGATAAATTGAAGATGCCCAACAGAGGGAAGGTACTGGCATTAGGGAGGATTGGAAAAGCTTCTTGTAGGAAGTGGAATTTTGGCTCGGACTTGAAGGAACTTGAAGGAGTTGAAGGGACTTGAGGGCAGGAGGTGATAGAGATGAAGGGGGAGAAAATTAAGGTAGACAGCAAAAATGCCCAAGTTGAGAGATAGGGTGTCATGTGAGAGGAGAAAGAAGGAAGCCATTAGATCACAGAGTGCTTGAAGGAAGTAAGCTGTAAAAAGAAAGGAAAGTTGTAGAAAGGGACTGGGTAATAGAGGGCTTTGAATGTCATATAGAGGATTTTATATTTTGTCCTGGAAGTCTTAGGGAGCCAATGGAGTTGACTGAATGAGAGAGGAAGTGGACAGACTTAGGCTTGTACTTTAGGAAAATCAGTTTGACAAATGAGTGGAGAATGGACAAGGCAGGAAGAACAATCATCAGGCTATTGGAGAAGGCAAATATTAGGCAATGAAGGGCTGCACCAGCGTGGCAGCTGTGTCAGAAGAGAGGGGAGAATTATATATAAGAAATATTATAGAGGTAGAATTGGTGGGACTTGTCAATGGATTGAACTGGAGTTAGTGTGAGAGTGATTTAGGAAATGAAGAATGACATCTAGGTTGTAAGTCTTAGTGACTGGGAGGATGGCAGTGTCCCAAACCGAAATATAAAATGAGAAAAAGGGGAAGGTTTGAGGGAAAGATAATGAGTTCAGTATTGGACATGTTGAATTTAAGATGTCTACAAGACATCCAGTTTAAGATGTCTCAGAGGTAATTGAAAATGTAAAAATGGGGGTCAGGAGAGACTAGCGCAGGATAAGTAGATCTGGATCATCAGCATAGACATAATAATAGAATCCATAAGAGCTGATGAGCTCACCAAGCAAAATAGGATAGAAAAAGGACAAAAGAGGACAGAAGTCAAAGCCCTGTGGGACACCCATAGCCGGTATGTCCTGGCTGAAGATGCAGTAAAGGAGGCTTAAAAAAGTGAAATCAGATGCATAGGAGGAGAAAAAAAGGGGAACAAAGGCACGCAAACCTAAAGCGAGGGTAATAATAACAGTGTCAAAGGCAGCAGAGAGGTCAGAAGAATAAGGACTGAGTCTGAAGACAACGAGTAACTTTGGAGCCACCAGTTTCAGACTGCAGAGTTAGGAAGGGAATGAGGGTGAGGAAGGAGAGTCGCCCATTCTAGACAGCTTTCTCTAGGAGCTCATCCCCAGATGACTGGCCACCAGGTGATGAATTGCTTTGGCCATAGGCACTCACTAAATCATTTGCTGCACTGATAGAAGGCTACCCATATTTGAAGCATAAAAGTTACAGCTCATTTGAAATACTGAAGCAAGTTAATACATTCATTTTGGAAGAGATTACAAGCCTGGGTCAACCATCTTGCCCAAGGTCATGAAACCAGACAGGGATAGGACAGAGACACGTGGTTCTCAGACCAGTATTTGCTCCATCTATTAGAAAGCATCATTTTATTTTATTCTTCCCTGGAGGGCCACTATAGTAGAGAATATTAAAAGGCAATAATTAGCCTCACATTGTAACACCCTTGACTTCAGGCTAGCTTTATCAAGGATGTGGCAGGAAAAGGTCAGATATGTCCTTCTCTGGTAGAACTACAAGCTGAGTGGGTCACAGAGATCCTGCAGGCGGGGAAGATGATATCTAGGGAGCTAGCTACATGCTCGTGACTGGGGTAGGGGGGCAGCTATTTATTATCTAATTATTAAAAGTCCTTGTTTTATCTGTCTAAAGCACCCGAGGCAATCTGTCTCACATGTGGGACACCAAGAATAGTGACTCCAGACTTAAGCTGCAATGTGGGTTCACATGCACTTATACCATCACTCTTGAGCCCCCACTGATGTGTTTATTTTCTCCCTACTCAGCCGGAGGACACAATTTGTTCAAAGCAAAGGCATTTAGCAAAATAGCATAGTAAGAAAAATCACAATAGAACATTATTCTGAGGCATACTTTCTCAGAAAACTTATATCATTAATGAGTAAAGTGGTCAGGGATAGGGATGAAGATGATGGACATCCGTGCAAAGAAAAAGTATTTCTGGGGTAATTCATGTTTTTGATGTAGGAAAACCAGTGTTATTTGTTGAGGTGCTTGTACTGCTCTTAGTGCTGGAGGTTATCCCTCTGAAGTTCCTTGATGATCTCATAGTGACTAGTTTTAAGATAAAAGGATTGGGCTCTGTTCCTAACGAGTGGCATTGTCCACAAGGATTGTAGCTACAGGAGGAGATTAGATGCCAATGGAGAACATCATAAGTGAAACACATCCCCACCACCAGGGAGGTAGATGATCTTTGCTGGGAATTAATGTGATCTTTGCTTCTTGCTTTTGGGCTTTCTCTCCTCTGAGTGACCATCTGAACGCCTGTGTCCTAGGTTGGAATGGCTAGAATCTCTCTCTGTAATAGCAGGATGACATCTCTTTAATCACAGTTATACACCTGGCTAATAAAATAAAATCCAGGCAAAATACCCCTCCATAAATAGATTTTGTCTTTTCTTTAGACTACCTCTTTCACATCTGCCCCTTCTACAGACACATAGGGTCAGCAGTATATTTAAAGGCCTTCATGTCTTGGTTGGACAACAGTAATAGTTTCCTAATTGGACTCTGCTTCAATCCACTCTGTTCTTTAGCTATCCTGAACAGGTATCAAAGTTAGATTCTTAAAACCCAGGTCTGACTGTGTCACTTGCCTTCTCAACTAATTATAGGGGGTCCCTTTAATTAGAGCCATTAAAGAGCCTCTAGAACCAAACAAATTTCTCTGATTGGAATTAAAACTTTTTATGATAAAGATATGTCTTATTTTTCATTATTTCCCTTCATACAGTCCAGCTAAATTGTCTTCTTGCTTTTCTTTATCTATGATAATCCAATCTTCTCTTTCTAAGTTGGATGGGTTGGGTTGCTATCATATTTGAGATTCACCCTTCTCTCCCTTCTGCCTCTTAGAATCCTTAGATTTTTTCAGTGCTGTGTTCTATTTCCTAACTGAGACTTTTCTTGAACCTCCTAGCTGCTATTGCCTTACCCTTCTACCCCCATTCAATTACTTTGTTTTTTATTTTGTAAGTATCTCTATCTATACATATTTTCCTCCCAATAGAATATGATAGATTCAATCTGAGACTTGGACCAAGACCCAGGAGTGCTGAGGTACAGGGAAAATAAACTGGCTCCATGAGGCTTTGGGAAAGTAAGGCAAGGATTTCAGTCCTAAAGGATTGAGATATTTGAAAGGGAAACAAGCCAGACATTTAGTTGTGGAAGTAGGGAGAAAATTGGATCAAGACTCAGCTACTGAATTAAGACAAGGCTGGGGCTTGATGAAAAACAAGCCAAAAGCCTAGTAATTGGAACTGGATCCAAAGTCAGAATGGGAACAAGAGGAAGACTGACGATGCCAGAGACCAACCTTTCCATTCCAATTCCCTGGGTCTTCCTGCTTAGTGATAGTTCCAAAACTATATACAGGGGCCAAATGGCAAAGTTTTCTGAGTCAGAGAATCAGGAGTGTAACATCACAAGGACACTACCACAGGACTTGACACATTTAACCTTCTCCCAACTCTAAATGTTTGACTGACAAGTCCCCCATGCCTGGAATGCTCCCCTTTTCATCTCTGCTTCCTGGCTTCCTCTGGCTTCTCTCAAGTCCCAGCTAAAATCTTACCTTCTACAGAAAGCTTTTCTAAATCCTTAGTGGGTTTTTTTTTGTTTTTTTTTTTTTGGCTGTTGATTATTTCCCATTCATCCTGGATATAGCATTTTTGTACATAGTTATTTGAATGTTCACCTTTTACAGGAAGTTTTTCTCCATCCTTAGTGCCTTTTTGCTGTTGATTATTTCCCATTCATCCTGGATATAGCATTTTTGTACATAGTTGTTCGAATGTTGTCTTCCCCATTAGATTGTAAATACAGTGTCTGGCTCACAGAAGGTGTTTAATAAATGTTAACTGATTTAACCGGATCCCAAGTGACCTATTTTTCCCCTAATTTTCATAAGAGAACAGATAATAAAGAAAAACTGAAAGAAAATAAAGAAAAAAATTCCATTTAGAATCATAGGATTTAGAGCTAGAAGGGACTTAGAGATAGAGATGGAAGGAACTTCCAAATTCAAGTTCAAATCCCTCATCATATAGTTGACAAAACTGACACTAGAGAATAAAGTAACTTGCTCAACATCACATAGTTATATTGCTAAGGTAAGATTTGAATACAGGTCTTTTGACTCCAGGATTATTTCCACTACAGCATGCATCCCTTAGAGATTTTTTTTAAAAAGCAAATTCAGATTGATGAATCTGAAATTTCTTTGCTCTACAGAGCTAATATTTTCAATAAGATAAGAACCTGCTTTTTAAGGGATAGGGAAAAATTATGTGTATTTGTTTTAGATTTTTCATTTGATGTTGCAAGGTAGCAGGTATTTTTTTTTCATTTTTTTCCTAGGTTTTGTAGATAACTTGAAACGGGAACTTCCTGACACATTTCCTATGTTTTCAGTGCTTTGTTTGGCCATGAAACAATTTATTTTGCTGCCTTGGGGACATCTTCAAATTTCTTGACTCTGCCCATAATGCTTTGATGACTCCTGAAACCATTCTCCAAGCCTGTAATATATCCACACCATTTGTCTGAAGATATTTTCAAAGAGCTTTGTTGATCTAAAAATCTGAAAGAAAGGAGAATGAAGCATGGTTTTAAACTTGCACTGTGACTATTTTCTGAGGTTCTCATTTTGTTTATGGCCTTGGAGCCTAAACTAAGTGGAAACACAGTCTATCTAATATTTCCATCATTGTCATAAATAATGAAGGAGATGGCTCTGTAAAGCACCCAAGGATTTTTCCCAAAGCTATCTCTCAACAGCATATGTAAAACCTTATAAACTTAGAATAATTAGGGATAGAATCAGCCTGAATTAGTCAAAATGTTCAGTTATTGTATTTTAGAAATATAATTTTATTACTTCTGAGTACCTACTGAAATATTCCTTTCTCCTTCCCTAACTAGAGCAACAAAATATTAAGTAGTGATTTAAAGCTTTTGGCATCTTACTTTAATAGGCAACAATGTTTTGTGATAAGCACATTCTATTCAATTTAAGAGACATTTATTAAGTGCTCACTATATACAGGCACAATACTGGAATACCAAACTGAAATAGTCCCTGCTCTCAGAAAACATATATTCTACTGGGAGAAACAGCATATACACAGATCAAGTAAAGCAAAGGCTTTTGCTGTTATTGACTCTGCCTTAATTTGTTTTGCCAATATAAGAATGTGTAGGGTCTTTATATTGTTTGTTCTTTGATGATTCCTTAAAATCTCTAAGGTTTTTTAAAATGAATACAACAAAGTCACCTGTGATAACCTGTGACACTTTTATTGCAATCAGATTAACCATTCATTTCCCCACCTATAAAATAAAAAGGTTGGAACAGCTATCTTTCTAGACAACTAGATGGCACAGGAGATAGAGGGTCAGGCCTAGAGTCAGGAAGACAGACCTTGGTGAATCCAAACCTGGACTCAGACACTCACTAGCTATATGACCCTGCTCAAGTCACTTAACCCTCCATCTGCCTCAGTTTGCTCATCTATGACATGAGCTGGAGAAGGAAATGATCAACCACTCCAGTATTCTTGCCAAGAAAACTCCAAGTGGGACCATGAAGATGCAGACAAAACTCAAACAAATGAACAACAAGAAAAGCTACTTTCCAGTTCTAAATCCTTTTATCCTATAAATTTGGGTTCATTTTGTAACTAGGATGTATATTCCCTGAATGGTCCTTCATTTTCAATTATTCCAGCAGTTGAACAGCCCACGCATTTTTCAGGGAGATATTATCTGATGTAAAAACATCTGCTACAGTGTGGACTATCTTCTCAAGTACTTGACTTTAAGCTTATTATAGATATCAGATGTTCTCACACATTGTGTCTTATCTTAGAATTACCAAACAAACAGCAAGCATTCCTGTGTATCATAAATAACCTGATTGGAAAACTTGCCATGTTCTCTAATAGACCTTTCCATTAGCCTCCTGACGCTGTCCATAACTTGGATACTACTTACAATGGGGATGGGCCAGATTCCTTAGAAAATTTTGACATCAGTCATAGAATTTTAAATTTGTAAGAGACCTCAGAGATCACCCAGATCTGCATTTCAAAGATGAATATGATGAGATCCAGAAAGGCTAAACACTTTGCCTTAGATCATACAACTACTTAGTTATGGGGCCATGATTCAAATTCAAGTCTCCAGACTCTCAAGGCCGGGCTCTCTTTTACACTAAATATTCTTTTATTAGAGATACAGCCACAGTCAGTGGTGGGATGGTGCTGATTTATACAGGCTAAATAGATTTTTAAATTTTCAATGTGAACATTTATACCTTGAAAATCAGCAGATGCTGTAACATCAATGGAAGGTGTATTGTTCTGTTGCAATGGACATGATGTTAATAATATAAGTTAAACTTAAAAGTGATTTGTGGGTACATTTCTTCCCCTATCGAGAGTTGGTTGTTAAAAATTTACTAGGACATCCCTGGCTGACTGTTTTTTAGAGTTAGAGGAGTACTTCTTTCATCACTTAAAAAAAAAAAATAACTGCTTATTTTAAGATACAAAACCAAAATTGACTTTACCCATTATTTAAAAAGATGGTTGCTTGTGGGTTAAGAACCTGGTGAGAAATACAAAAGGACTGTAGACTTCAGAAATGGTGCACTTGAGAAATTTGGACAAGTTCAGAATACATACATATATAATATACATACATTTGAATTATATTGAATTGAATACATAATTATATATACTTGATATTGACTCTAATAAAAATCCTTTTAAAAAAGATCAAATTAAATAGCTCTCTGCAAACAGCCCATCGTAAGAAACTTTAGTAAATATGTTGCTGATAAAACCAGGCAAGTTCTTGCATCCCAAGAAGGGAATTGTCTCCCCCTTAAAAACCAAGCCATTAAGACCTGGGTATTGGTCTTTCCTCTGCCCCCAGTTTATATGGTGGGAGTGAAATTATTTAACCCCTTTAGGTTCTGGATTTCAGTGCCTATATTTGTAAAATGAGAGAAATGGAATTCTAAGGTGCCTTTTAAGGGGAAATTCAAGGCAAAAAGAAAAAAAAGAAAGAAAAAGAAAAAACAACTTTACTTAATTCATACTGATATCTATTAAGCATATAAAATCAAAGTACTGTCCTAGGTGCTAAGAGGAATATAAAGATGAATAAAACATGGATCCTATTCTTCAGGAAATTACCATATAGTTGGAATAAAAAAAAAACATATTACATATTCACAAATAAATATAACACAGACCAGAGTATGAAAATAAATTACAGAGGCATGAAAAAAAATGTTTTGAGTTCATAGGTGGGAAGGAGGAATGAGGGTAGACTACAGAAAGGATATATATAGGATATATGAGATAGGATTTGAAGAAGAATTTTTTTTAACTTTCTTTTTATAGTATTTTTTTCCTAGTTATGTGTAAAAACAATTCTTGACATTAATTTTAAAAAATTTTGAGTTCCAAATTTTCCCTCCCTTGTCTTCTCCTTCTCTAAGATGGTAAGCAATTTGATGTAGGTTATATATGTGAAATCATGTAAAACCATTTAATAGGAAGGATTTCAAGAGATAGAGGAGTGTGTGTGTGTGTGTGTGTGTGTGTGTGTGTAGACATGGACATTTCAGGCGTAAATTAGTGGTATAAGCAAAGGCAGATAGCAGAAAAAACTTGTGATGCTTTTAGGAACAGAGGCTCCCTGGCTTTGGCATAGAGGAGAGTAATTTAAAGAGGCAGGGGGAGAGAAGTTTGCAAAGGTCAGTTAAAGTCACATTGTGGAGGGTCTTGAATGGAAAGAGTTTTGAGCACAAGCAGACCTGTGCATTAGGAAGATAATATAAATTATTCATTTCTCCAAAAAGTGGTACAGGCTGAAATTATATAGAAATTCAAGAAGGATTTATATAAATTCATGGATGACAGATCTATAATAGGTTATTATGGGAAGCTAGGAATCTTTGAAGGGACATCATTAACCTCTGAGTTTGGTATCATAGAAGGTAACTATTCCCTTAAACAATACATCCCTTGGTTTTGTGTCAAAGACTGAAGAAGGGTGCTGGATGGACTATTATAGTTCTGAGAATTCTCATGTTCTTAGGAAATGTGGGATAGAAAACAGCTTTTCTATTCCTCTAAGGAAAGAATAAGGCAGAATGTGTCAATTGTAGCAGCAGGAAGATTTTATGCTAGAATTAAAAAAGGTCTTCCCAACTGGAGGGGTTCAAGCATGTGATGACAAAAAAATCAGATTTTTTCTCC
This sequence comes from Sarcophilus harrisii, assembly GCF_902635505.1. NCBI lineage: Eukaryota > Metazoa > Chordata > Mammalia > Dasyuromorphia > Dasyuridae > Sarcophilus > Sarcophilus harrisii. The sequence continues at coordinate 510,442,337 of NC_045427.1, read as the reverse complement.
AAAGAGTTAAAAGATGGGGCATATTATTATTTTTCTTTTTAAAGATGTTTGTTACTTGTTTTTGTTTTTACATCACCTATCACCTTTATTTTCAAATATGTTGTTATCCATGCTGAACAAGCCATTTCTTGTCACTCAAAATTTTTTTTTAAAAGCAAGAGGTGGGGGAAACAATATGTTAAGTGAGTATATGTAATTCTCCACATGCATAGTTCTGCCCCTTCCCCTCACCTCTTCAAAGAAGGGGGAGAGGTATATTTTCTTACATCTTCTTTGGGAACAAGCTCAGACCTTTTCAGTTCAAAATGACTTAATAAGGGGGAACTAGATGGTACAGTGGATGGAGCACTGGCCCTAATTCAGGAGGACCTGAATTCAGATCCAACCTCAGACACTTAATACTCACTTGTTGTGTGACCTTGGGCAAGTCAATTAGCCCCAATTGCCTTACCATAAAAAAAAAAAAAAAAAAAAAAAAAAAAAGAAAGAATAAAGAAGTTCAAATAATAACTTGGTAGAGTCTTTCCTAAAAACAAAGGAATATAGGAACATAGATAACATGGTATAACAAATAGGGTCTCAGACTTAAGTATCTGTGTGATCCTAGGAAGTTATTGAACCTCTCATTGCCTCAGTCTCTATCTAATGAAAGGGATGGATTTAATGTCCCTTCCAGCTCCAAATATATGATCTTGTGATCCTAGCTACAGTCAGGTTTTGAAGAAGCAGCTATGGACTAGAGAAGCCAAACGATTAGCTTCAAGTCATAAAGCTAGTTAATGATAGAGCATGGACCAGAAACTGGCTTTTAAATTAAGCCTCAGATGAGACAATCACTTCTAGCTCTTTGAGACTATCAGATGCTATCTACAGGAAAGGGAGAATAAGTTAGCTGAGGGAGTCAGGTTAGGAGTAGAAAGACTAGGAAACTGTGTTGTACTAAATTATACTAAGGTGGGAGAGAAGAAGGGACAATGACAAAAATGAACCAGAAGTGTTTTATGAGCTTATATCAACTCTTTAAGAGTACAAATGACCATTTTTTAAAAACAGATTTCTCTTTCAGTATTAAGTACTGCCAATTGGTTAATTTTTCATTCTGTTTATAGATTTGTAAATAGATTTATAAAATTTGTAAATTTGTGATTTGCAAAAGAGGAATGATTTCTCAAGAATTGGCGAAAGCTCAGCCGGTTTCCTGGTGGTTCTATGGATCTTTCAGGTTTCCCCAAATTTGTAAAGCTGAATAATGGAATGATATTCCATTAGTTATTAACGCCAAATAAAGACACAGGTAAGGTCAGTGATAAAGTGATTAGACTTGGAATCAGGAAGCTCTGAGTTCAAATCCTGACTCCGATACATACTAGTCATGTGATCTTGGTCAAGTCATTTGACCTTTGTGTGCCTCAATTTCCTAAATTATAAAATGAGGATGATAATAATACTACCTGCCTCTCAGAGTTGGTAGAAGGATCAGGTGAAATAACATATATGAAGTACTTCACAAACCTTAAGATGATACAATAACGCTAGCTATTATTGTTGTGGTTATAAAGATTGTTGAAAGGTGATAGGAAATAAGTGTCAAGAAACCCCATAACTCTCTGTGTGACCCTTTGGATAAGGAACTTAGCTACCTGGGATCACAGCATCACAGATTCAGACTTAGAAGGAATGTCACAAGTAAGTGATTACAGATAAGTGATTTGCTCAGGATTATGGATAATCCCACCTTACAAGAGACAGCATTCAAAACCAAGTTTTCTGACTCAAGAACCAGCCCTCTTCCTATTGATAAACTGTGTTCAGATCTCACACTCATACAGCATAAAAATGTTTACCAACTACTTTGCTCACAACTCTGTTGGATGCTCTAAGGATTACTAACCCAGATTTATAGGTGAGGAAATTAAAGAAGCAGAAAATTGAATAATTTGCCCAGGATCAGATAATTGGTAAGCTTCTATGGTAGAATCCAAACCCAGGTCCTTCCTGATTTGAGCATCTTATCTATAATTATACCCAGATTCTCTCCGAACTTGCTACCTTCCTCTTATCTGATACATTGCCCAAGCATAGGGTACCTTTTGTCTCTATCCCTCTTTCAGGTCTTCTTTCCTCTTTTATATGTTGTTTGTCTCATTGGAAAACAAGATCTTTGGATATGAGGACTGTTTTGCTAACTTGCATTTTTATTCCCAGTGTTTAGCGGGTTAGCACAATATTTGTCTCACAATAAGCTAGCAAGTATTTAATAAATTCAATTCTTTCTCTCTCTGTCTGTCTTCTTCCCTTCCTCCCTCTCTTTTTTTATCTGAAAAAACAAATCCACCCTCCTGTAAGTCAGTCAATAAGCATTTATTAAATGCCTACTATATGCCAGGCACTATGTTAAATACTAGGGATAAAAAAAAAGGCACAAAATAATCCTTGCCTCTAGAAGCTCCCAATCTAATGGAGAGAAAAATCAAACATGTACAAACTCCATACAGGATAAATGGGAAATAAATAAAAGAAGAAAGACTCTAGATTTTAGAGTGGTTGGGAAAGACTTATAAAAGATGGAATTTTAGTTGGGAATTAAAGGAAACTAGGGAAGTCAGTAAGTGGAGATGAGGAGGGAGTGTTCCAGGGATGGGGGATGGCCAGAGAAAATGCCCACAGCTGAAGGATGGAGAGTCCTGTTTGTGGAACAGCCAGGAGGCCAGTGTCACTCCATCAAAGAGTACATGTTAGGGAATATAATTTAAGACTGGAGAGGTAGGAGAGGGTAAGGATATGAAGGGCTTTGAACACCAAACAGCATTTTGTACTTGATATTAGAGGTGATAGGGAATCATGTGAGTTTATTAAGTGTGTATTGAGGGGGTAGAGATAGGAGGTATATCTGATATAGTCAGATTTGTACTTTAGGAAAATCTCTTTGGTGACTGAATGAAGGATGGATTGGAGAATGGGGAAAATTGAAAAACCTTATTATATTTTACAAAGGAATTGCTGCAAACTTCAGGGAATTATTGCAAAACCTGAAAGGAAGAGTTAAAAAACAGTGACCTGCCCCGAGAGGCTTTGGAGATGTCATTGAAGGCTTAGGACAAGTAAGTAACTGAGGAGATGAAAAACAGACACTTGACAAAGCACAGTTACCCTTTGTGTCCAACTAGCAAAGATTAAAAAAAACCCTAACTGGAGAAAAGGGCTTGTTCAAAAAATGGAGAAAGAACACAAGCAAGGGGTTCCAGGTTCTGAATTCAGAGACATCACATAGAGATCTTCTATCCAGCCAACTCTCCATCTTCATGTCTGCTGGTTCAATCCTCCCTCCCTCTCAAATGACTTTTTATCTCCTGCAAATGGAAATTCCTCTTAGAGGAAGTAAAGTCTTCATTCCACATTTAGAGATAGAACCAACCATAACTGCAAAGACTCCTGGGAAAGGTCATACATTGAGATTCATACATGTTAACATATGTATTTGGATTTTAGAGTCTTTGGGGGAAATGAATGTGGAGAAGAGGAAGAATGAGGGTAATTATGTTATGAATGAGGGGAATTTTGGTACCTGAGACAAATTCAGTTGGGAAAGCCAATGGGTTCAGTTTTCAGTGATGAGCCCAGGTGTCCTTTGTGCCACAGGTCCCCAGGACAGGCAAGGTTGAATCTGGTCAGGAGTACTCATTTCCCAAGGTGGGAAGAAAGGGATCAAGTATTTATGAAGTGCCTGTTATGTACCAGGCCAGGAGCTTTACAAATATTATCTCATTTGATTCTCACAAAAACACTGAAAGGTTGATGTTTTTAATTTTTTCCTGTTTTATAGAAGAGGAAACTGAACTGACTTGCCCAGGATCACACAGTTAGTAGGGGTCTGATACTGAACTCAAACTCAGGTCTATTCTAGGCCCAGTACTCTATCCCCTACCCCACCTAACTATCTTGAAGTAGCTCCCCCAAGTAATTAGACATCTTGGTTTTCAAGTACAGGGAAACAATTGACTTTAGCACCTGGTTATAAAATATAATTTATTAAAATAGAAAGCTATACCATGGCCCTCTCTCTGGGGGTTGGGTTTGGGGGGCAATCTCTTCAGAGCCACCTTCTTGTCTCCTTCTCCTGCGCATTGATCATCTCAAATCCCTCCTACCCCATCAAATGACAGGATGCCTCAGTTGCTGGATTAGTTTGTGGTTCTGGACACAGGCATAAAAAATCCTGGTCATGGCTCCAAGGTTGGGGGACAACAGAGAGGAAACTCCAGTGAATGGAGGGAGAAGGGAAGAGTGGGGGTATTCAGTGACTTCCCCAGCTGATTAACCAGGACAGCTGAGAGCTGTTAGTTCATTGCCTCTCTTTTCTGTACCTAGCTGGCTGCCATTTTTTCCTAGGAAGACACAGCTAGCGGGGCGTATAATTAATTTAAGTCAAATCCTTGCAGGTCCTATTAAATGGGCTGAGATAGTGTGGTACAGTGGAAAGAGCATTTTAGTGTTTGATTTGGAGCCAGAGAAGCAAAGTTTGGACCTGCTCCCTTCCTGATATCCAGTTATCTACCCCTCTAGGCCTGAGCTTCCTCTTCCATAAATTAAGGGACCTCTGAGGTCCCCTTCCTTTAAAGCCATGATGCTTATAAGATCACAATCCTGAGAATTAGGAAGCCCTTCTGAGTGTCTAACCCAAATCCCCCTTTAAATTCAGACCCATGTTCTCTTTGTCATCAAGAGTAATGAAAACCAGCTGCTGCTCCCCATCCTTCATGGCACCTGAAGCCAGTTATTAAGTCTATCCTTTCAGCTTTCTTTTCTTTGAGCTAAATAAGTTCAGTTCCTTTTTCTCTTGGGGGCTATTTCCCAACCTTTCCATCCTTTTCATTGCTTTCTGACAGGTCAATGTCCTGAGCATACCATGTGTCACTCATATGTGAACATTAACACTTTGAAAGCAAGGTCAGGCTGGGAACATTTGTTGGTTGAATGGGTTTTAGGGAGGGCTCTGGAGGGAAAGCGTCGGTTCATTTTGAGACCAATTTGTCAAGGAAGACAGCTTTCATTGGTTCTGGGGTTTTTAGGACCCTTGCTTCCCTGGGGTTCGCTCAGAGGAAGGGTGGAATCCCTATTCATGAATGACAGCTGCTAAGGTAATGGAAATTAGGAAGAAGTGTGCAGGTTGGTGGGTAGATACCAAGACCTTGAAATTCTAGGATTTTAATTATAGCCCTAGGACCCTACATTAACCAGATCTGTTACAGCTCAGTGCTATTTAACTGCAACTAGACCTCCACTGCTGTATAGTAATCATCCTTCAATTCAATTTAGAAAACGTTCATTAATTTCCTACTAAGTGGAAGACATTGTGCTAGTCCAGGTGATATAAAGACAAAAATATAAGATCATTTGTTTAGAGACAGGGGGACTTCAGAGGTCATTTAGTCCACCTCTCTCACTTTACTGCCACCAGCACCATTGCTGCTGCAGCTACTACCAATAATAATTAATTAACATTCAGGACTTCAAGGTTTACAAAACACTTTCCAAGTTATTTCATTTTAACATGTTGTTGAGTTATTTTCAATTGTGTTTGTGTGTTCATGATCTCATTTGAGTTTTTTTGGGCAAAGTGCCTTTCTATTTCCTTCTCTGGTTCATTTTACAGATGAAAAAACTGAGACAAACATGGTTAAGTGACTTGTTCAAAGTCATAAGGAAAACTGAGGCCCATGGAGATTAAATGGCATTTTTAAATCACACGGTAGAATCAGGAGCATCAGCTTCTATAAGTCCAAAAACCAATGCTCTTTCTTCCTTACCACTCTGCAAATATCCACCCACACATATCCACACACACACACAGAACTTTCATTTTATTATGCAATACATGTCTATAGAAAAATATATGGCAAGGTAATTTGAATAGTGAGAAAGTATTAGCAATTAAGGGGAATCAGGAAAGGCTTCATGTAGGAGGTGACATTTGAGGTGAGCTTTGAAAGAAGGTAAGCCCTGCAAGGTGGCAATAAGGAGGTAGCATATTCCAACTTGGGGAATGGTTTGTGTAATATGGAGATGGTAGATAGAATGTTGAGTCCAGTTTGGCTGGAACATGGAGTTTGTGATAGAGAGTAATGTGAAATAAAGCTAGAAAGGAAGTTTGGAGTTAGGTTTTGGAGAGACAAGAGCTCTAGAAGAAGAATTCTGATTTTTATCTTAAGAAATAGGGAGTCACTGAAGGTTGTAAGGCAGTGGTTCTCAAATTTTTGTTTTCAGTATCTTTATCCTATTAAAAATTATTGAGGATCTCTCCAAAGAGTTTTTGTTTATCTGGATTATATTTATAGACATTTACCATATTGAAAATAAAAACTATTTTTGAATTTGTAGACCCTCTAAAAGGGTTTCAGAGATCCCCAGGATTCAGGGGTCCTCAAACTACGGCCGCCGGCCAGATGCGGCAGCTGAGGACGTTTATCCCCCTCACCCAGGGCTATGAAGTTTCTTTATTTAAAGGCCCACAAAACAAAGATTTTGTTTTTACTATAGTCCGGCCCTCCAACAATCTGAGAGACAGTGAACTGGCCCCCTATTTAAAAGTTTGAGAACCCCTGCGAGTCTAGAACATACTTTGAGAACCACTGTTGTGAAGGAATGAAAGGACCAGATTTATGCCTTGGGAAAATTGTTTTTAGCAGCTGAATGAAATATGAATTAGAGAAGAATTTTACAATAGCTGAATCAACAGGTAATAAGAGGTTGATCTAGGTTGGTGGCTATGGATATGTTGGAATAACTGACTGGATAAAAGGGATAGAGGAATTGGAAAAGTCAAGGATAATTCCAAGGTTCTAACCTGGAGGATTGAGAAAATGGCAGTATGTTTAACAGAAATAGGGGAATTTAGAGGAAATGTGGGTTTAGGTGGGGAAATGAATTCTATTATAGATATTAAATTCAGTAATTTAAGCTTCTGTTAGGACATTTAGGAAGATGGCAGGCATTTAGAAATGTGGAACTAGGGTTTGAGAGAAATTAGGTTTCTTGGGGAAAGTGTGAAGTTAAATAACTTGAGAGTTCAGAAAGCCAATATGTCAGATGCAACACTTCAACCCAGACCTTCTTGTCTCCAAGACTATCTCTCTTTTGAAACCATTTCCTCTAAATTGCCAGATTTGTATTATTTGACCATGGTCTAGTTACCTTCCCTTTCCTTCATACATTTTCCTTTCATGGAGGCAAAAGTAGTCTGATAGTAAGAGAACTAAATTTGGAATCAGAGAATCTAAGCTTGAATCCTGCTTCTGTCATTTATTATCTGTATGACCTTGGGCTTCAATTTGCTCATCCATAAAATGAAGGACTTGAACCAAATGAATTCTTTGGATGATGTTTATGGTCCCTCTCAGCCCTATATGTGCTGTATGATTTTAGGATCCTTAGTTCACTTTCACAGTTCCTACATTAGCTCTCTGATCACAGCATTTCTATCTCCTCTGCTAGAACCTCATTTTCCCTTATTCTTTAAATATAGATGTCTAATTATCACCTCCAAAGGCTCTGTATTTGCTCTTTTTTCTTGATTCTCTACAGTTTCTCAACCATTTCCATGGTTTCTAGTTTCATCCTACATTTATTTACTGCATTAAATTCTGTAAAGTTTTTACAATTTTGAATTTATATAAGGCTTCTCTTAAGATTTAGCATATAAAATTTTATGAGTATACTATGCATACTTGAATAGAACATGCTTCTTTCACTTAATTTTCTCCATATTTCTATTAATTCCAACTTCTTAAGTTAGCTATTTATATCTATGATTTTTAAATTGTTAAACTTTTCTTATTTGTTACATTCTGATAATGGTATGTTGAGATCTGTTATTACTTTCTCCCCCCACCCCCCACCCCCCATTACTTATGGTCTTTCTTTTAGTAATTTCAATATCAAATTGTTATATATAAATTGAGAATTAATTCCTTCATTTTTTTCATGTGTTTCATTCCTTTATTTGACCAAGCCCTTAAGCCCTTTTTTAGGGTGTTGCTCCCATTTGTCATAGAATGACATATTTTGGAGATTGAGAAAACTGATATCATGTGTAAAGATAGAGAAGAAAAGGTCTAAACTGGGAACCAAATATAAAACAGAAGTCTGACTAGTCTCCTATCAGTATTTCAAATACTAATTAGTAAAACAAGTAGAAAATCTTGTTTGCATGAACAGAGATTCAGACTATAAAATCAGATCTGGATGAGGAGGAAAGATACTTAAAATGCTGAGGAAAGTGACTATCTGACTCAACCTGTTTCCTTCAAGTTTCCTGATGTTTTTCCTAATGCCTTTTTGACTTTTCCTTTCTTAAGTTGATGTGTATACATGGTCCTGACCTGGGCTTGCTCTGTTCACTCCTGACGCATAAGTAAGACTTAGACTCAGATATCACTGACATAATCATCAGGTTAAAGTAATTTTTCTAGAATCTCTGCAGTGAATTGAGGGGAGATAGAGTGCCTGACCTGGAATCAGAAAGACTCATCTTTCTGAGTTCAAATCCAATCTCAGACACATACTAGCTGTGTGACCCCGGGAAAATCACTTAACCCTGCTTGCCTCAATTCCCTCATCTATAAAATGATCTGGAGAAGAAAATGGCAAATCACTCTAATATCTTTGTCCAAAAAATCCCAACTGGGATCACAAGAATTAGATACAACTGGAAAAAAAAAAAACTGAACAAAAGCGGAAATTGGAATCAGAGTTCTTTCTTCTGCTATTTTAATATTAAAACTACAACTAAAATTTAATTTTAGGCTTAAAAATCTGGATTTGGAATCAGGTTAGAAGACTGTCAGTTCAGGACCTGAGAGAATGTTAGAGAGAGAACAAATTAAAATTTTATTTAGCTGGAAAGAAATTATATCATTCCATTTACGTGACTCAGCTTGAATGCTGTAAGAGGGTCTAAGAAAAGGGGATAGATGACTCATTACCATAAGCAGAAAATGAATTGTAAGTGCGTAGCCTACTGACTGAAAGTTAGGGGCATCCTTTCTGTGTGCACAAGGCAACACATCTTGTTTTTAGTACTAACCAGAATGGCTTTGCATCTGGGAGGAAGGCTGGGCCAATGCTCATTCTTTTAAAGCTGCAATATCTTTTATTTGGTTTCAGAACAAAGTTTCAAAAAGAAAGGGACCTATGATTCCTTACTGATTGGTTTGGTGTAGATATGAAAAGTCTCACCAGATGTTTTGTTTCTTTCATTCGCTATCTTTCCTTGGTACATGGTAATGTCAGCATTTGTTCAGGAGTGGGAGAAGATTTGGCTTTAGTTCAAAATATACAGTATTTCTGTCAATGACCTTCAACTTGGGACTATAGGCCCTAGAGCAAGAAGGAATCTAAAAGATCAGCTAGTCCAAGGATTCTTAATTTTCTCTGTGTCACAGAGCCTTTTGGCAGGCTCTGGTAAAGCCTATGGGACTTATCATCAGGTTTTAAAATTCATAATACAAAATCCATAGACTTGATTAAAAAGAAACCAATTATAACATAACAATGATGTGAAATACAATTATTAAAATATTTTAAAGTAGTTTTATGGACTCCGGTTTAAGGGCCCTACTCTAATCCAACTCCCTCATTTCACAGATGGGAAATTGAGTCCTGCAGAAGTAGAAGGGGATTGCCAAAGATCATGCCAGTAATAAGCAGAATAGTTGGGATTCAGAGCCATTGCCGTCATTCTTTCTACTACATCATGCTCTCTTGCCCTAGTTGACTCAGTTGATATTGTACAGTTCAGTGACAGAGTCAAGAACTATTTCATTACTCTCCCTTTGACAATCATTATCCATATAGTAATGAATGTTAATGTCTCTTAGCCTCAGTTTCCTCATCTGTAAAATAAGAATAACAATACTTTTCATAGTCACCTCAGTATAAAACCAAACATTACAGGGTTTAGAGTCCTGGCACCTGGCTCTGAATCTTGGCTCTGCTCCCTAAAACCTGTGTGATCTTGGGCAAGTTACTTTAGTTCAGTGGTCTTCCCTCACCTATAAATGAGGGGTTTGGATTGGGCCCCCTCCAGCTGTCCAACCTGTGATCCTGAATCTATGGCTATTGACAGAGGCCCTTTTATGTATCTTCAGCTAAAGCCAAACCTCCCTATCTTCAGTTCTTTCCACCACGTACAATGCCTCATGACCCCAATTGGAGTGTTCTAGGCAAAGATGCTGGAGCGCTTGGTGATTTTCCTTTTTGCCCATTTTACAAATAAGGAAACTGAGGCAAACAGGGTTAAATGACTTGCCCAGGGTCATATAGCTCGCGTCTGAGGCCAAATTTAAATTGACTCTGGGTCTGGCCCTCTTGTTGCCTTGCCCCAGAGAGGCCGAATGACCTCCAATGTCTCTTCCAGCTACAAAGCTATGATCCTATCCTTTGCAAAACTTAAACATTTAGCATTGAGCCTGGCACATATTGTTGTCCAGTTATTTGTGTCTGATTCTTTGTTGCCCCATTTGGGGGTTTTCTTGGCAAAGACATAGTTTGCCATTTACTTCTTCAGGTCATTTTACAGATGAGGAAATGGAGGCAAATGAGGTGAAGTGACTTGCCCAGCTCACAGTTAATAAGTGTCTGAGGCAGGATTAAAACTCAGGAAGATGAGTTTTTCTGACTTCAGGTCCAACATTCTACCTCTGGGCCACCACTGCCCATATTAGGTGCTTAGCAAATGCTCACTGAGGACTTTATTAGCTATATTTCCACTGCTTCTGCTGCTATATTGTTACTTCTACAATTCTCATTAGTTTTTTTTTTTTTGGGGGGGGGTGAGTTATGTATATGGTGATTAAGACAGGAAGTGGATGGCTGTGGCGTATAAATTATTGCCACCAATTAGCCGCTGCAGTGTTAGCGTTATTCATGGGGGGATGACCAATAGAGATTTTTACTATTAACAGTGACATCTTCAAATGCAAAGTAAGACGAACGAGAGTCAAATAATGGCTCAGACACTAATAGGTGGCTTTAGAGGGTTTGGGGGAAAATCTATCAGGAGCACGTTTTTATCACTCACAAATTACAGTCATTAGAAATATGTCTACAGCATTTTATACGGACTTTGAAACCCTGGAGAATAGCTAGCAAGCCATCCAGTGATTTATACTGACCATGAAACAAAGAATGAAATTATGATTAGAAGCTTTCCAAAGGTTACTAGGAATATAAATTTAGAGAAGCAGATTCTGGAACTTACCAAATGGGAAGACTATGTTCTATATCAGTTTCCCTTCTGTTTAGGGGATCTTGTTATGTGTATAGTCTGAGCATAAATTTTATTTCTACAATGGTATAATGAACTCCAAATCCTCATTTTTCAGAATAACATATCCAAGTGTCTGTAATCCTGTAATGCATGCTATAAACAAAGACTCAGTATGACAGATGAAAGGAACATCAGACTAAAAAACTCAGAAGACCTGGCCCAGAGGTTTAACAAGGGATTTTTCACTGGGGAGTGGTTCTTGTCACCTCCTCCTCTCAGATAACTGGGTGGTGACGGGGAGAAGGAGGGTTTTCTAACCTAAGAGTTGTGAGAGCCCTTATGTAGAAGGATGGAAGCTTCCCACAGACACATGAAGGGAGAGCATCTCTTTTGCTGCAGAAAACTGGATGATAGCATTCTGGGGTAAAAGTCCCATTGCCTCTGTGATAATTATACATATCTCTGGTTATTATCTAAGCTCTATCATATACATTAGATGGAACAAGTCATCTAAACCCCAGCTTTTTAAACTGCGGATCATGATACCATATGGGGTCCCATAATTGAATGTGGGTGTTGCAAAATTATGATTTTATTATCAGTAAATGTTTGATATGTTATCTATTTTATATACTTAGATACCCAGTGTCACATAAAAATTTCTTGGGCAAAAGGGTTCATGAACGGAAAAAGTTTAAGAATCTCTGATTTAAAGTTTACTCTTTGATTTTTGTTTTTCTCATGGATGAAATAAGGAGAATAATTCTTATCTATCTCACAGGTTTTGTGTGTGTGTGTGTGAATCAAATGAAATAACACAAGAGAAAGTGTTTTCAAAACTGAAAATTGTATCTGAAGCTAAAGTATTCTTTTATGTTAAAACAGTCCAAAACCATGGGAAATAACTTACAATTATCCTATCATATTCAATTACCCCCTTTAACTTCCCAGCAAGCAGTATCACCTCCGAAGTTTTAAGGATGAATGGAGGTGGTTGAGATGCAAGTTTATTTCTGGACAAGTGAGGTTTTTCAAGTTAACTAAATGAGTCCATCTGTCATTTTCTCTAAAGAATCAAACTGACTCGACCCTCCTTGTCCCTCTTCCCACTCCAAAGACTTTCAGCATCTGATTTTGCCCATATTGCTGAGGTCATTGTTTCCACATATGTTTGCAAAATGAATAATAAGTAATTCATACTAAAGATAGTTCAGCAGAGAGGGCAGGGGAGGAGGATGAGAGTCTATTTAAAGAGCTCAAGTTCAACATTGAGTGTAAACAAGCACATGCAGTTCCAATTTTCTTCATGTTTCTTAGCTGGATTTTTGTTGAAATGTTAACTATTTGCTAACTGAAGTTAGTCATGCCCTTTTATATAGTCGGGGCATGTACAAAGGCAAAGTGAAGTAGAGATCTGAAGAATAATACAGATAAAAAAGCCCAAATACTGTTACAAAGGAATAAGAAGACCACAGTGTTTAAAGCTGGAAAGTACCCCGGAGGTCATTTATTTAATCTAGTACTGAAATTAGTGTCGGTGAAGTTGGGTTCAAATTCTTGCTGTACTTATTATTATTTGGGTGACCTTGGGCAAACTACAGTCTTGACTGCATTCAGTTCCTTATTTGAAAGGTGAGGGAGTTGTACTAGATGGCTTCTAAGGTCTCTCCTCGATATAAATCTATATCCCACCCATACCTCTCCATTTTAAAAGGGGGGAAAAAAAGGCTCAGAGAAGGAAGGTGACTTACTCCAGGTCATATAAGTGATAGGTGGCAGGGATGTTATTCAACTCTAGATCTTTGAATCCAAATCTAGAACTTTTTCAATAGCACCATGTTGTCTCTCCATTTTTGGGCCTGACTATCCTAGATTGCCTATTCAAAATGACTATTCAAACCTCTACTCCCCTTGGCTTATGTATACTGGTATTACTAGACATTCATTTGGGAATTCCTGGAAAAAAGACTGAAAAATTTTGACAATTAAGTTTATTCAATTTTTATCTCAAAATGTACAAATTATGTTCACTACAGTTCAAAAGCTCCTCTTTCTGTAGAGAAATCACTAAAAAAAAAAATCAGATCAGTAAGAACTAAAGAAAGAACCCTTGAAATTGAGGCTGGGGCCTTATGGATATAGATAGATGCAGAAAATGGTAGATTTTCCAGCAGTCATGCTATTATTAAATATTGTAAAAGACAGCATAAATAAGCACACCAAAGGCTTAATGAATTCATTACATTTAGAAAAGGGACCTTTAAGAAATCTCTAAGGAATTATCAATATAATGAGTATATACACCATGAAAAATTTGATTTCTCCATCTATTCCTGCTCTATTAAAGAAAAGGAGATGACAAGAGGTTTTATTTCAGGGGGAGGAGGGAAATGGCAGTTTTGGGGAGAGGTTGGCTGCTATATTAGTATGAGAAACATTTACTGGAACATCTTTTGCCATATATTTTTATAGCTATTTTTCAAATACACATTTCCATTAGATTGTGAGTTCATTGAGAAAAAGTACTATCTTATATGCCCCAGGGAGTTGCACAATGTCTGACACATAGTAGGTAGTTAAATGTTTTTGATTATTGAAAACAATACAAAATCAATCACACTGAGGGCATAACAAACTAAAATTATATATTCACATGGAAAGATTAAGAAGCAGCAAAAATGTAGTATCTAGTTCTGATATTTTATTATTATTTAAACTTTGTTTGAGTCTTTCTTCTGACATGATGGACTTCAGCATACTTTGCAAGATTTTTTCCTTCTTTTACTCACTGACCCCATTCAGATATTTAAGGAATTGTCATATTATTCACACAAGCACACATACACATGTCTTCCAACACTGGGTGTATAGTCATCAGCTTTCCTTACAAGCATACAAGTTTACAAGGCTTAAAATGTAAGTCTAATGGAAAAAAATAGGACTTATCTTACAATCCATAGAAAATGAAATGGCAATATTCAGCTAGTACTGGGGATTTGTATTAAAAAAAAATGAGGAATAGGTCATGACCTCAAGAAGCTTACAAAGTAAAAGTCATAAATGAAAATAAAATGTCACATGAAGATTGTGGTGCAATGGAAAGAGCAGGGGATTTGAAATCAGAATAAAATTCTGCCATTTATAACCTTAATGACTTTGAACAAATCATGAACCCTCATTGGGCCTCATTTTCTTTAATGATAAGGTGAGAAGGTTAAAGCATGTGATCTTTAAAGTCCATTCTACTATAAATTCTAAGATTTGATCTATTCATCTTTGTATCTTCCTTGGTGGTTACTACAATCTTCCAGGCATACAAAATTCTCCATAAGTGTTCATTGAATTCAATTTTTTTTATTAAAGCTTTTTATTTTTAAAACATATGCATGAATAATTTTTCAACATTGACCCTTGCAAAACCTTATATTCTAAATTTCCCCCCTTTTCCCTCATTCCCTCCCCTACATGGCAGGTAATCTAAAATATGTTAAACACATTAAATATATATTTAATTTAATAGTCAATCTATTTTTAATAGCATTTCTGGTCCAAATCATAGATCTTATGAGTCTTATTAGTAGAAAGTAGAATTGTAATTAGACTGCTTGTTTTTTTTTTTTGTAAGCATAAATAATACTGCATTGATTTTCATAGGATCATGAAACTAGAGCCAAGAGGATACTTACATGTCATCCCAATCCATTATTTCACAGATAAAGTCAGACTTCAAAAGGTTAAGTGATCTACCCAAGTTCACACAGACTTTAGGGCAGAGTTAGGATTCAAACTCAGTTTTGTGGCTCCAAATTCAACTCTTTTTGAACTATTAAAATTCATAAAGCCAGCCCTTATTAAAGATCCATATGTGGTATAGATGTATTTTTCCTTTTTTAAGTTTCTATTTTATTTTATTTTCATTTCCAAATTCTCTTCCTCTCATCTTGCTTCCCCCACTCAATGAAAAAGTAAGAAAAACAGTCTATTACAAAAATATACAATCAAGCACATATAATATTTCAAAGCCCAACTATACAAGGTAAAACTTTTTTTAGCTCCTTTCAAGCAATGAGTAGAAGAACTAAAGGCATAATGATTCTGTACAACATAATGTTGGTAAAGATAGGGTTTCATGAGCTGGAATAACTTCTAGAAGCCCAATCCCATGGCTGCCCCACAGAGCACGGAAGCCACCAAGAGCCCATAGAGAGAAAAGGAGACGAGAATAGGAAGGGAGATTGGATGGGGAAGTAGGAGAGACAGAATAAAGAAACAGAGAGAAGAGGAGGAGACAGAGAACATCAGGAACGAGGGCAACTCTGTATTCCTGGGAGACACGTTCAGAGCAAGGGCATGGATTCCTATCTGCTTCAATGGCTTTGTCAGTGACTACGGTGTTTCAAACATTATTCTGCCCACAGAAGTGTGTGCCCACCAGGGCAGCTCAGGAGATCAGAGGC
Source organism: Sarcophilus harrisii (assembly GCF_902635505.1). NCBI lineage: Eukaryota > Metazoa > Chordata > Mammalia > Dasyuromorphia > Dasyuridae > Sarcophilus > Sarcophilus harrisii. The sequence continues at coordinate 510,426,614 of NC_045427.1, read as the reverse complement.
AAGGAGGAGTCACCCCAACAAGAGAGTGGCAAGGTAACCTACGGGATGGCAAAGTCTGGACAGCTTGTGAGTGTGCAGATCCACCACTACAGCTCAGAACTACATCCAGGGTAGAGAGCCATTATTCCAAGCCTTCCCTAGGAAAGGCAGGGGAAGAATGACAGGGAAACTGCTCTGGAGGAAAAAATGGTCCCCTCTGGGAGAAGTTCCCTTTCCTGGAGGTAACATACTTGGGATATACACACTTCCATCTGGGGAAGAGGAATTTGGCTGCCATACACTAGATGGATGGGAAATGAATGAGACAGAAAGGTGTGTTATATGTCTAATATCCATGAAAATAATATGTATAAGGGATACTTTATTCCAAAGTTATAGAACGGAGTCAAGCCAGAGTTATTCAGAGTGGAATCTGACAATTTCATAGAAGTGATGAGAATTACAGTGGGGCTTGTTTTGATTTTAAATCAGATCTGTGGTTTCACTGATATAGGGAATTAAGTTCTGGTGAAATGCAGACAGCACCAATTTTGCTTGGATTTTTGGTGCTTACGTATTTAAAGGTATCACATTTATCCCTTCCACATTACAAAGGTTAGTATTGCTGGGATCTGGAAAATCTACATAAAATTCTTTGCTTTTTCCTTTGTACCAGAGAAGGTCTGAATTATTTTGATACACCCACATACACACACATGTATGTATATGTAATGAGTTTCTAAATTTTCTATCTGTCATTTGATTTTTGTGTGTTATCTGTGGCTTCCATAAAATTCCCTTTTACTATTTTATGCTGACCTGCTGTATATGGAACTGTGATGGGAAAAGTCACAATATGGGAAGGATAATTGTATTATTGTAGGCCTCCCAAGATATCATGAAGGTAGGGAGAATTGCCAGCTAAAGTGTGTATCAGTTGTAAAGGAAAGCCTCAGTTTCTCCCCATCTCAAAGACAATGTCTCCTAGGGGAAGGTGTTACATTTTTTTTTCATTTTCAATTCATTATTTTATTTTTTAAAATACATGTAAAGATAATTTACAGCATTCATTTCCATAAGATTTTGTGTTCCAAATTTTTCTCCTTCCCTTCCCAAGATAGCAAGAAATATGATATGTTAAATGTGTGCAATTCTTTTGTACATGTTTCCATATTTGTTATGAAAAATCAGACCAAAAAGTAAAAAAACATGAAAAAGAAAACAAATTAACAAAAAAGATGAAAATACTGTGCTTTGATCCACATTCAGTCTCCATGGTTCTCTCTGGGGATGCAGATGTCATTTTCTATACCAAGTCTATTGGACTTGCCTTGAGTGACCTGTTTGTTGAGAATGGCCAAGCCCATCACAATTGATCATCACAAAATTTTGTGTGTATATATTCTCTTGATTCTGCTCACTTCACTTAGCATCAATTCATTTAAGCCTTTCCAGGCTTTTCTGAAATCAGCCTGCTCATCATTTCTTGCAGAACAATAATATTCCATTACATTCATAAACTGTAACTTATTTAGCCATTTCCCAAATGAGGGGCATCCACTCAATTGCTAGTTCCTTGCTATTGCAAAAAGGGCTGCTCTAATTTTGCACATGTGGATTCTTTTTCCTCTAAGGTGTTACATTTTGAAATGACTTCAGCTGTGGTGACATTATACAAGATATGTCTCTACTGGAAAATGAGATTTGGGAAATACTACAATAATCTAAGCATGACATGGTAAGAGCCAGAAATGGGATAATATCAGTGAGAATGGAAATAATGAGATATGTGGAAATACATGAAGGAATGACTCTAAGTAGCTGTCATGGCTGTTGGAGAAAAAAGAAAATTATTATCCCTCCTCCTTTCTTTATGGAACGCCAAGGGAGATCTGAAAGGGTACAAATGCTTGACAGATGGGAAGAAAACACGAGAGGGCAGATTCACTCCTATTAAAGCCAACTGAGTGGGTTGCTCTTCCTGGCTCAGCGGCCAATCACCTTTGGTACACTCTTCCTTTAATTACCAAGATCAAAGACCTTTTAGAAGGTCATTGAATGACATTGATTGTCATTATTTATCATATATATGGTTCCTTAAAGGTTAAAAGTAACTCCACGATTCTTTGGACTATTCATCAGAAAAAGGTAACTTGACACAATACATAGAATGCTGGACTTGAAGTTGGAAAGAGCTGGATTCAAATCTCGATAAAAACTGTGTGAATCTGGGTAATTCTCTAGGCTCAATCTACTAAATTGAACTCAATGTAATTTATGTTAGTGGGGTTTCTCCCCCAGATTAGTGATAAAGTCCCAGATCCTTCATATCAGGGAAAAAACAAGCAAACCCATTTGACATAGTCAGGTGGCAAACCACTTTCCCATACTATAGTTTTTTTAGTCTCACACCCACTTCAAGGTGAGTAGTGAAGATGTCTGTGTTCCCACTTTTTCGGGTGAGGAAGCTGAATCTGAGAGGTTAGGGGCTTTTTCAAAGCTAATACATTTGCTCAGTGGCAGGACTGGAATCCAGGGCTCCAAACTTTAAGACCAGTTTACTCTTACTCTCTTAGAATGCTTTCATATGTTACAGAGGAAGGAAACTCAGTACTTGCCACTACTTTTTATTATTCCCTCAACCTAAGTTTTTATGCAGGAAAAGATGCAGATAAGCACACATATGGAATTCGGTTTCCTTTCTTTGCATCTCTCCCTTCTTTGCACTGGATGAATGCTATTGTTACTGTTTGGCAAAATCATCTTTCTCCCTTAATAAATGGTTTTTATCTTTTGAGGCTTTTATCTTATCAGACCAATGCTATTTTGTCTTTTCTCTGCTCCTAAAGATAATTCTTGCTTTGCCATACATCATAAATGTCATCATCGCACAGCACTAAAAAATAAGGAATAAACTTCTTTATTATGTGGGAGAGAAAGCAAATACAAGTGGAGCCTATGGTTACTTCACTGTAGAATGATTAAATCTTTTACATTTTTTTTCAAAGGGGCCCTGGAGTCAGGTCACAAAGAACCTCCAGACCCACTCAGGGAGTCTTGGAGGTCTTTGCAGGGCAACTCCTTTTGGGATGGAATGCAGTAGCTAACTGGAATTCAGCATGCAACAGCTCTCTGAAGAGTAATACAGAAACCTATGAACACATTTTTTGTCTGTTCAGCCATTCTTTCCTTTTTTCCTTTTTATTGATCTATTTATTCTGCTACAACGGTGAATCATAGAGACTGATGTAAATGCTTATTGGGTTATCTATGGTGTCCTTGGTATATTACCACACTAAATCAAGTAAAAAAAATTTATTAAGTAAATGCTATATGCCAGGCTCTATGCTAAATGCTAGGGGCTTAAATAAAAAGACAAAAAGCCCATCCTTGCTTTCAAAGAACTCAAAATCTAATAGGAGAAACAACATGTAAACAACTCTTTGTAAATAGGCTGTATACGGGACAAATGGGAGATGATGTCAGAATGATGGCATTAGCAGTAATAGGAACCCACTAGAAGGTTGAAGATGGAAATGAGAAGTCTTCCAGGCATAGTGGAGAGCCAGTGAAAACTTAGTCCGGAGAGGGATTGTCTCCTTCATGGAATGAGTGCAGGGTCACTGGATCAAAGAGAGAGCATCATGAGAAGTAAGAGTAAAAGCTGGAGAGGGAAGAGGCAGCTGGGTTAGGAAGGGCTTGGGCCACCAGGAGATGCTTTGTGTTTGGTGCTGTGGCCATGGGGCCACTTTATAGGATGGGGAGGTGGGAGTGGGGAGGGTGTGGTCAGACCTGCTCTGTAGGAAGGTCATTCTGAGAGTTGAGGGGAGGGTGGCCTGGAGTGTGGTGAGTCTTGAGTCAGGCCATCTACCAACAGTCCAGACAGGAAGAGTTTATAGGACCCTGATGGCAGGGTCAGAGGAGGGGAGAAACGTGACCAAGGTAGAAAGAGCCCCTGCACTCTATGGCTAATGTAGAGTAGAATAACTTCCTCAGGAATGTTATGAACCAAGGCTATAAACAGGAATCTGCCTCTCCTCTGGCACACCACAATAGCTCAATGTGTCTGTGGTATCCCTGGTAAGAGGTCTTCCCTCTAATCATCCACATCCTAAACTGCCCGTACCTGCCCATCCTTTGTAGGGCTTGCTCACGTCCTCTCCTAAGCCTGTCACGGAAATTCACTCACCACAATGAGCCTTCCTCAATGCTCCTCACTTGAAAAGAGATCTGGCTAAGAGATGAGTAAAAGCAAACAGGGTGGTATTGGACTATGTGTAAACTTCGGCATTACACACTTGTTCTCTGCACAATAACAATATTATCTTCAACATCCCAAATATATGTGCATTTAAATGCATGGACATTACCCAAAGAGGGAAAAATAATGTGACATCCTGCAAAGTCAGCATCTCCTATAAGATAATCAATTCTCTATACATAAATCAACATCTTTAATATTAACTTTTTCTGTACAGAGTGTTTGGTCTAGCTCTAGATTTACTCATTTACTCAGTTGAATTTTATAATTAGATTCAAGCCAAATAATTCAATTTCATGATGTCTGGTTACTTTCAGTTTGTATATATATGAATACACAAAGGATCTGTTATTTTATAAAATCAGAGATTCCTTCCAAGGGCTATCAATCCTTGAGGTAGTAGCTGAATCCTAAGGTAATCCTTGAGACACATAAAATTTCAGGGATTTGCTCAGAGTGAAATAACAAATGTCAGAAGCTGATTGTAACTAGTTTTTCCTGATGCTATTCACTAAGCTGTTGTGTCTTTGATTTTTTTTTTAATTATTTATTCCAAAATTCTAAAATATAGATAGAAAAGGAGACAAAGAATGATAATGACAGAGAACTTTCCACATAAAAAGTACAATAGAAAAATGAGGATTATATGTGAAATCATGAATATTTATTCTATACCAGCTCAGTCTTTCTGCTATATTCAGGTATCCCTTCTTCTCATTTTGGCTTCTGAGATTTATTTTCCCAACTCTCTTAAAAAAATTACTATTATTTTTAAAGATCAGGACTAGACTCATGCAAAACAAGCAAGGGTAGTAACTAGGATCCCGGACAAAGCCAAAGCCAAAGTAGACTCAATCAAATGAGAAAAACAGGGAAATCATACCTGTCAGCCACACCAATCAACACACTATTTCAGATCACTAAAAACAACTGGACAGCAAAAGGTTAGAACATAACTCTAGTACAGGAAATGCTGAGCTAGTGGAACCATAAAAACATGGAAAGACCTGGACCCTTAAAGTTCCAACTTTTTCTTTGGCGTTTTTTCTGTAACACTGTCAAGTGGTTCAACATGAAAAACAGATATGATTCTATCAGTGAAAATGACATGAAAAAAGAAGCACTAATATCTGTTTTGGGACTTTTCCATCTGATTTTCAGCTGAAACCTCCCACATGTGCTCTTTCCCATTAGAATGTAAACTTGAGAAGCATGGACTTATCTTCTTTTTCTTTTTGTTTCTCCAGGTTTAACACATAGGAAGCACTTTAAAACTATTTTCTTTTCCTTCCTTCTTTCTTTCCTTCCTCCCTTTCTTCCTTCCTTCCTCCCTTCCTTCTTCCTCCCTCCCTCCTTCTCTCCCTTCCTTCCTTCTTTCCTTCCCTTCCTTTTCTTCTTTCTTCCTTACTAGCATTTGGTTATAGGATTTTTGCACAATGGTGGCTTTGCTATCCTGGGGAAACCTAAAAAATTCAATTCAGAGGCAGTATAGTATAATGGGAAGAGCACCAGGCTTGGAGACTGGCTTGACAGAGATTGAGCACTGGCACTTATGAGTAATGTGACTTTGGGTAATTGTCCTTTCTCTGGGTCTGTTTCCTCATGGGTTAATTGAAGGGATCAGACTGATCTAAAATTTTATAATTCCATAATCTTTTCCCCTGACATCTGCCACTTTTAAGTGAGCTTTTCAGACATCCCAAGAGCATACATTTGCCAATAACTAACCATTATTAGCTCCTTGTTCGTGGGAGGGCAACAAACAGATGTTCCAAGGCCTTAGGCTGGTTATCAGAGTCCATAGTTAGTGGGAAAGGAGAGGTCAGGAGAAAGAAAAGCTCATTTATCCTCTATTAGGCTCAGTTGCTGAGAAATTAGTCAATCACAGATGATGACAAGAACTTCACAAAAAGCTCTTGTTGGTGGCGATCACCAGTTATATTTTCTAAGGAACAAAATTTGAGGTTCAGAGAATGTTTGAAGCTGTGGACGTGTACCAGTAATTCAGAGGACAAATAGGCAGCACTTGTTACAAGATGTCCCAGCTAGTTAATGGTCATGTTTTTTGTATTGTTTGGTGGAATGCAGTGGAGGAAATTTAAGAAATGTTTTTTTTAAAAAATGAACAGTTGAAAGGAAATTAGCTCCTTTCACTCTCCACCGCAGGGCTATCATAAAGAGCTTTTAAAGCTACACAGCTCCGGAACAACACACCCATCCATTCAGTCAAGCCAGTGGACAAGTTGGGGGGAAAATTGGTCTAAGTGGTTGTTTGAATTGACAAGTCAATCAGTAATGGGGAAATACAGTGAGTGGGCTCTTTGGGGAGCCTTAACCACTTCAGGGGAATAGAAAGAAGTAGGGGAAGATGACTCAGAGAGAGATGGGGGAGGGATAAATTTTGAATGGATTGAATTCTAAAGTGCCTTAAACTGGGTTACCTGATACAGGTTGGCTAGAAATGTAGTGTTCTGAATTATTGAGCTTATATTTTATGAGTGACTTCCAACATCACTTTCAGTAAGCATTTGGCTATGTACATTCTATTTTAGTTGATAAAATCTGTAGCAACCTCCATTCTCTATAAGCACTCCCATAACCAATTTATTTTGCAATGTCATTTCTGCATCTCTACTTCCAATTTCTGCTCTCCACTGTAGCTCCTTATATCTTATTCCTTTCACTCTACTACTCACTGGGGGGGAGAGAGGGGACATCCTGGGAATATGGCAGAGTGGAAGGTTTCCTAGGGGCAATTTTTCCCCCACCATAGCAAATCATTCAAGTAAAAATCCCACAAATATACATAACTCAACAATGACAAGAAGTTAAATGAAAGAAACTGCCAAAAGGTAAGTTTTGGAGGAAATATAAATATCTTTCCCACCCTTCCTTGTGTCCAGCACAGTCCTAAGGTCCTCAGAGCCATGTGATTTTTGGAGTTATCCCTGTTAGAATTTTTCAGGGGTAACTACTACCTAGGCAACTAGAAGCTCATGAATCAGACTGGCTCAAAGATTTGAAGTGGTAGAAAAGATCCTGGGGAACTAATAAGTGGCAGAAGGAAAGGATCTAATATGCAGCATTGATTAACACAAATTAATCACAGGAAGAAATGGTAGGTTTGAGGAAAAGGTGAAGTGTTCCTTAGAGCACTTTTCTAAGGAGTGTCCAGAGGGACTCCAATAACTTTTTCACTACCAGTCCATAGGGAGCAGCCAAGTAATAAAGAAAATGAACCAGTAAAGCCCATCTGAGCTGGATTAATAAAGGTGGAAAATAGGCCCATTATAGAGGCCAATGACCTAACTAGCCACTCTCACCTTCTGAGAGAGAAGGCCTTTTCCAATCCTAGCAGGCTAAGAAAAGAAAAAAAAACAGACTGTACACAGATTTTTGTTTTGTAAGAGGAAGGATTGATAGCAAGCACATTTTCAGCAAGGATAGCATGGGAAAAATCAGCAGAATGATTGAATAAAATAGACAAGAGGTGACTGAGGAGGAGAAACGACCAATCATTTGAACAAAAGATCCACTTAAATGGAAAAAACATTTTACAGCAAAGGAAATAGAATTGAAATTCTCTGAAGGTGACTATCTCTACACACACACACACACACACACACACACACACCCTTCAAATCTCCATGATACCATAATGGAGAACTTTCAGAATGCTTCAAGAGAACAATCAAAGAAGTAAGCAAAAAATGTTAAAGAAATAAGAACAGAAATTGTATGTCTTAAGAAAGAAATGAACAAGTTTTATCAGTGACTAGTGAATTTAGAATCAAAGACAGCACTGCTTAACAAAAGATTGTCTGGAAAAGAAAATGATAGAACTGAAACTTAAAAATACAGAGACAAAAGAAAATTATGGAGCACATTTTTCAAAGAATGGTAAAACATGAGTATTCTATCAAAAAAGAATGCTGAACTTGAAGTCAGAATGTAGAGAGATAATCTAAGGGTTCTAGATATTCTAGAAAAATACCCATGAAAAAGCAGACCTGAATATCATACTTTAAGACTCAAAAAAAAAAAATCTCAAAAGTATTGAAAATAGATAGCAAGGTTTAGTTTGAAAGAGCCATGGAAGATCAGCAGAAGAAAGGCCCAAGCTTAAATCAGCAAGATACTGAACAATTAAATCTCATAACTACAAGAACAAAGAACAAATAGTATGGTCTTCAAAGAAAACCTTTCAAATTTTATGAAAACCAATCAGAATAATATAGAATTATTTTGTGGTTACAAGAAAACAAAGCAAAAATTGAAATATATTATTCTGAAGACCAAAGAATTACTCTGTCATAAAAAAACATCCTGCAAATAAGACCCCAAGCATTAAAAACAAACAAAAAACCCAACTAGATAATTTATGAAAAGAAAAGAATTACAAGGACTTATTCAAAAGAATACAGAGACAAGTAAACATAGTATTCAACCTGCCAACTAACAAACCTTGAGTCAAGAAGACTGAGCTGAAATCCAGCTGTAGATGTTTACTAGCTATGTGACTCTGGACAAGTCACTAAACCTCCCTCTATCTCAGTTTCCTCAGCTGTAAAACGGAAATAATAATTCACAGATTATTGTAAGGGTCAAATGAAACACATAAAGCATTTTGAAAACCTTAAAAGTACTATATAAATTATTCACACATTATATTGCAAATACATTTTTAAATTGGGGCAATCCTCTTCAATAATGAGATGAACCAAATCAGTTTATTCCAATAGAGCAGTAATGAATTGAACCAGCTATACCCAGTTAAAGACCTCTGGGAAATGAATGTGAACCACTACATAGAATTCCCAATGCCTCTATTTTTGTCCACCTGCATTTTTTATTTCCTTCACAGGCTAATTGTACACTATTTCAAAGTCCAATTCTTCTTGTGCAGCAAAATAACTGTATGGACATGTATACATACAACTTATACTTTAACATATTTAACATGTATTGGTCTACCTGCCATCTGGGGGAGGGATGGGGGGAAAGAGGGGAAAAATTGGAACAAAAGGTTTTTCAATTGTTAATGTTGAAAATTACCCATGCATATAACTTGTAAATAAAAAGCTATAATAAAAAAAAATAAAATTGGGACAATCTTTCCTTTGTGGATGGATAGGCGAAATTTGTTTGGTTTATCTCTTGCAAAAAAAAAAAAAATTCTTTACTTTTCTACTTAAAAATACTTTTTCTCCTTCCCTTTCACTATTTTCCTTTCTTTTTCTTCTTTCCTTTCTTTTTTCTCTCTTCCTTCCTTCCTTCCTTCCTTCCTTCCTAACAGCTAATATACTAATGAATAAGCTTTGAATGTTCATCCCCTCCCAGGATAACATTGATATTTTCATAGGAACCTTCTAACAATAATGCCTTAAGCACTGAGAGAGATTTGTGGGGGGAGGAGGGCAGATGTTTTCTCATTACATTCAATATATTCAAAATACACTGAAACCTAAACACAACACTTTCTACAAAGCATCTTTTCTCATCTGAATCTTTGGCTAAACAGCTACATATAGTGTTCAATTGTACCCTATGCAAATCCATGACCTGGTTTGCTTGCCATTCCCAGTGATCCACAATGTCCTTTTGCAATTTTCAGTCCTCAGACAACTCTACAGTATTTTGAGGAGTGAGAATCATTGGAGATCCTCTGTAAAGCCTTTTGGTGATTCTGTAATAACCATCTCAGTCCAATAGCTGTGTCACGTTGGTCGCTGGATATGTCATCAGGGCCCAGCAGGATTTCACAGTGACAGTTTTTCTCAACTAGCCAAGGGGTCAGGTGTGGGAGCTATGCCTGGGCCCCCACCCTGCCTGAAAGACTCTCCTGTATTTTCCAGTCTCATAATCTATTCTCTTTAACCTTCCTTTGCCTGCAAATTGCTTTTGGCAACATGATTTATTCTCCTTACTGCAGACCGTGGGGATGTGTAACACCCATGTCTAATAGTTTTCCATGTAGAATTCTTTTCTTGTCAGATGCTTTGTCTCCTGAGTTGAGTTTCCATTTTCCCCAGGTGATTAATTCTATTCTTGCTGGATTTGTCCTTCCGTGTTTTGGGGTCTGTTCTGTTCTGAATGATTTCTTGGGTGAGCATGGCTGGCTCCTATCTTGAAATGTCAGTGGAACCTGAGCAAAACCTGTGGCTCATGTCGTTTAGGCAGTGCCTAATGGGCCTGACAGGAGAGACAGACAGACCTATTACACACTGATATTCCAGAAGTAACTCTAAGAGGGCCTTCTTTCCTATAAATAGCAGACGGAGCCCTCATTGACAGAATGGTACCTAAGATGGGGTGACTTGGGCCTTCTCTCTTATCACTGACATTTAGGCCTGTGACAGGCCTTATTCTCCACCAGCAGCATAGAAACAACTGAGCTTAGCACCTAATTTACATGAACATTTAGTTAAAATAAGGAGCTTCCAGATGACAGTAGGAGGTGACCTCTTCTCTGTCCCAGCCTTGTCCTTCCCCCCCCCCCCCCCCCCCCCCCACTGGCACCCTACCTAGTAGCACCCTCCATGGGGCTTTTCTTCCTACTTATCCCAAATAAGAGCTGGAAGAGACCTTAAAGTCCAGCTAGTCTGAAGGCCTTGTGAGGGTGGATGAGTGAATTCAGGCCCTCTAACTCAGGTCTGGTGCTCTTAACATTGTACTACAAACCCCACACTGAATTAATTTTAAACATGGATTGTGTGTGTGTGGGAAGTTTGGGTATACTGTGTGAAGCTTGCTGCTTGCACCAATCTTGCCCCTGTTCACTTAAACCCACTCCTATGAGGGAAACTAGGAACGTGGGGCTAGCAACAGGTGTTTCAGGAAGTAGTTATATACAGGTAAGGTTGGAAAGTTAGGTTGGGCCTATAGAGCTCTTTAATGCCTAATTAAGAAATATGGGTTTTTACCTCCACAGATAATAGAGAAAGAGTGACAACTTTTAATCAAAGATTATGATTGTTTGTCCTTCATTCTCAAAGACCAATGACATTAGAAAGGTAATGTCATAACTTGCAAGTGAATTGGATTTAGCTGAGGGAGGGCTGTGCCAAGTCACTAGTCTTACTCTCTCTTCTGGAGCCAGCTGGGTCCAGTGGCGAGACATAGATCAGGATGACTGGAGATGATCCCGGGGGCAGTGGACCTTGGCCTTTTTAAGCTAAGGTCTTTCTCAGGTCTCAGTTGTCTGAGGCAACACCCTTTCAGTGATTAAGGCTAGATAAGAAACAAAGCAAAATGGCCTCTTTTGGCCAGGGAAAAATAGACCAAAAATTAGTTGGAAACTAAATAATCTAATCCTAAAGAATGAGTGTGTGAAACAACAAATCATAGACACAATCGATAATTTTATCCAAGAGAATGACAATAATAAGACAACAAATCAAAATTTATGGGATATAGCCAAAGCAGTTCTTAGGGGAAGTTTTACATCTCTAGATGCTCATTTGCACAAAATATTATTTTATTTTATTTATTTTTTAATTATAGTTTTTAATTTTAAAAATATATATGGATAATTTTTAACATTCACCCCTACAAAACCCTGTGTTCTGATTTTTCCCCCTCCCATCCTCCCTCCCCCAGTCAGCAAGTGATCCAATATATGTTAAACAAGTACAATTCCTCTATACATATTTCCACAAATATCATGATATACAAGAAAAATCAGATCCAAAAGGAAAGAAAAATGAGAAAGAAAACAAAATGCCAGCAACAACAAAAAGAGTGAAAATGCTATGTTGTGATTCACACTCAGTCTCCACAGTCCTCTCTCTGGGTGCAGATGGTTCTTTTTATCACAAGACCACTGGAACTGGTCTAAATCACCCTACTGTTGAAGAGAGTCATATCCATCAGAACTGATCATAGTATCATCTTGCTGTTTATATAATGACCTACTGGTCCTGTCATTTCACTTAGCATCAGTTCATATAAGTTTCTCCAGCCTTCTCTGAAATCCTCCTGCTCATCATTTTTTACAGAACAATAATATTCCATAACATTCATATACCATAACTTAGTCATTCTCCACCTGATGAGCATCCATTCAGTTGCCAATTTCTTGACACTACAAAAAGGGCTGCCACAAACATTTTTGCACATGTGGGTCCCTTTCACTCCTTTAAGATCTCTTTGGGATATAAGCCCAGTAGAAACACTGCTGGGGTCAAAGGGTATGCACAGTTTGACAGTCCTTTGGCATAGTTCCAGATTGCTCTCCAGAATGACTGAATCAGTTAACAACTCCACCAACAATGTATTAGTGTCCCAGTTTTCTCACATCCCTTCCAACATTATTGTCTTTTCCTGTCATTTTAGCCAATCTGAGAGGTGTGTAGTGGAACTTTACAGTTCTGAATTTGTATTTCTCTGATCAGTAATGATTTAGAGAACCTTTTCATCTTGCACAAAATAAAGAGAAGATCAATGAATTGGGCATGCAACTAAAAAAGCTAGAAAAAGAACAAATTAAAACTCCCCAATTAGGAAATTAGTATGGCAGAAACTAGGCATTGACCCACACTTAACACTGTACACCAAGATAAGGTCAAAATGGGTCCATGACCTAGGCATAAAGAATGAGATTATAAATAAATTACAAGAACACAGGATAGTTTATCTCTCAGACCTGTAGAAGAGGAAGGAATTTATGACCAAAGAGGAACTAGAGATCATTATTGATCACAAAATAGAAAATTTTGATTATATCAACTTGAAAAGTTTTTGTACAAACATAACTAATGCAGACAAGATTAGAAGGGAAGCAATAAACTGGGAAAACATTTTTACAGACAAAGGTTCTGATAAAGGCCTCATTTCCAAATTATATAGAGAATTGACTGTAAAGAAATCAAGCCATTCTCCAATTGATAAATGGTTAAGGGATATGAACAGACAATTCTCAGACGAAGAAATTGAAACTATTTCTAGCCACATGAAAAGATGCTCCAAGTCATTATTAAGCAGAGAAATGCAAATTAAGACAGCTCTGAGATACCACTACATACCTGTCAGATTGTCTAGAATGACAGGGAGAGATAATGCAGAATGTTGGAGGGGATGTGGGAAAACTGGGACATTGATGCATTGTTGGTGAAATTGTGAACACATCCAGCCATTCTGGAGAGCATTTGGAACTATGCTCAAAAAGTTATCAGACTGTGCATACCCTTTGATCCAGCAGTGCTACTACTAGGCTTATATCCCAAAGAGATCATAAAGAAGGGAAAGGGACCTGTTTGTGCAAGAATGTTTGTGGCAGCCCTCTTTGTAGTGGCCAGAAACTGGAAACTGTGAGTGGATGCCCATCAGTTGGAGAATGGCTGAATAAATTGTGGTATATGAATATTATGGATATTATTGTTCTGTAAGAAATGACCAGCAGGATGATTTCAGAGAGGCCTGGAGAGACTTACATGAACTGATGCTGAGTGAAACGAGCAGGACCAGGAGATCATTATGTACTTCAACAACAATACTATATGAGGATCAATTCTGATGAACGTGGCCATCTTCAGCAATGAGATGAACCAAATCAATTCCAACAGAGCAGTAATGAATTGAACCAGCTACGCCCAGCAAAAGCACTCTGGGAGATGACTATGAACCCCTACATAGAATTCCCAATCCCTCTATTTTTGTCTGCCTGCATTTTTGATTTCCTTAATTGGCTAATAGTACACTATTTCAAAGTCCGATTCTTTTTGTACAGCAAATACATATATTGTATTTAACTTATACTTTAACATATTTAACATGTATTGGTCAACCTGCCATCTGAGGGAGCAGGTGGGGGGAAGGAGGGGAAAAGTTGGAACAAAAAGTTTTGGAATTGTCGATACTGAAAAATTACCCATGCATATATCTTGTAAATAAAAAACTATAATTTAAAAAACCCAATTAAATACCAGATTTGGAAATCTGAAAGTAAAAGGGGAAATTAATAAAATTGAAAGTAAGAAAGTTACTAAACTTGTCTTTTTTACATATTAAAAAAATAAATCCAATCAAAGGATTGGCCAGAACAGAAATAATTGTTATTTACATTTTCTCCGATCCATCAAAACCAAACAGTGATCAAGTGAGTCATAAAGAAGTAACTTGAAGATAACAATTTAAGAAGGTAATATAAGGAATCATTACCAACTTCAGGGGACAAAATTAGTTAGTCTCAGGGAATGTATTAGGAGTATTCCATGTTCAGCAGGGGCCCAGTGGTTTAGGTAATTTACTTGCAGGAAAATTTCTGACCTACAGGTCTGATAATAAACAGGCATAGGCCTAATGACATTGATGTGGGGGAGTTCAGAGTCTCCTGAATGGCAAATTGGATTACCAAGTATTCCCCAAATTTGATATTCAATCTTCTGCCTCTATGGGCTCTCACAAGCCATTCACTGTGCCATAGAAAGCACTCTCTCCTCCTTTAAGAAAACTTGTCTTCTATCAAGACTCAAATTAAGGGGAAATTAAGGGGAAATAGTAGTTGTGACTGCTTTCTTCCTAAACAATATGCTTTATGTCTGATCAATGAGGATCTAGTTCTCAAAGCATGTAGAGTAGATTCTGCCTGCTGCCAACTTACATTATATGTGCTTTTAACCTAATGGGTGATTACTAATGGTTGATAAATTGGATTTGCTTTGGTTCATGTGACCAATAAGATTAAGTACTAAATATTTTCTTTTATCCTCAAGACCTTTCAAACCTTTTACAAACAGGAATTATTTATCAGATGTAAAGCAATATCACCTATCTCCATGGTCTAGGATGCTGAGAATCCCCAATGAACCAACAATGGAGACAACCAAGAACTCCTAATCTCCAATTCTCTAATTCAGCATCTCTCCCCAACTGTCCAGAGGGCACTGCAGGAGGGCAGCACAAATCACTGCCCTGGTCTTGGAACAGATTTCCCGCTATATTCCCATTCTCCCTTTGCAGTACGGTGGAACTACAGGCAGAAGCTTGCTCGGACTAGGACAACAGTTGGGTTGCTGCGACAGAGCACAGCCACAGAAATGAGGGACAGAGAAAACTGGGACCAGACACATGTGAGCGGCTTTGTCTCATTTCACTAAGCTTAAGGGAAAGAGCCCAGCATCCAGTTCAGTCCCCCTTCCCTCCCCTCCTGTTACCTGAAGTAAATACTGAGGACAGTGGACTGTGAATTCCTCAGTGTAGGAGAATGCTTTGAGACCTAGCTCCCAAAGTCACCATCATCAAAAGGTGGAAAATCAAAAAATGAACACTAGTGGAAAATAAGCGGGGAGGGGGGTGGGGAGAGAACTAAAAATAGCAAAGATCTTGGGAGGAAGAAAATTCAATTAAAGAAGATAAACCGACATGGAAGATATTAACAACAAAAGGGAATATTGTCTCCAGATCAGGGAAAAGAGGCCAGGCTGTTTTGTGTAAATATTTCAATATAAAAGAATATGGAGCAGAGGAACCTGTGGAATTTCAAGAGGGCATGGAAGGCCAGCAGAATGTTCCTGAATGGTTTAAAAAAAAAAAAAAAGAAATAAGAATTATAGAAGCAGAATTATGACAGAATAGAAAACTTGAATCTATAAATCTCACAAGAGAAACATGTGGCCTCCCAAATCCAATGTACAACAAAAACAGGCAGAACCCTGAACATGTGTTCAATTTATTAGGGACTCTAGTGACTCTTTAAAAATTGGATCCAAGACTCTTCTCTGCAATCATGGATTCCTCTGCTTGAAAAGAAATTGCTTTTAAAGTCATCAAGAGAATGCCAAAAATAGAATGAAATGGTACAATTCCATGATTCGTCAATTCTAGAAACAGGCAGGATCTTATGATTGGCTAAGGGACGTGTATATCAATCATCAATGTTTTGTTAATATTTAGTCACTGGAGCTCTGGGACTTTCCACAAGCAGTTAAGAACAGTAGGTGTGCAAAAAACATAGGAAATAGGGAAACTGAGTTTTTGTAATACAGCTCTCAGAATACATCTCTGGGACAGGAGGATAGAATGAGGCTAACACAACAACATTTTTTTCTTTTTTTAGCTGAGGCAATTGGGGTTAAGTGGCCTGCCCAGGGTCACACACAGCTAGGAAGTGTTAAGTGTCTGAGTCAAATTTGAACTCAGGTCCTCCTGATTCAGGGCTGGTGCTCTATCTACTGCACCACCTAACTGCCCAAGAAAATTCTTATAATAGTTCTAGTTGATATATTTTAAAATGTATCTAATACAATCAATTACATAGTAAACTAATATTAACTTCAATAACTCCTTTTCTAAAAATATTGATGAAACAAAATTTAATTCTATTCTATTTATCTTACTAACAGACCTTCACTGATTCCTCTAAATCCCAATGAACTGAATAATGATTGAATTAAGTGGGGGTGGGAGGGTAATACAATTTTTTTTTTCATAATTCTCCTCTGATAAAAAAAAAAATCTAGAGCTTTTATGAATTGCTAATATATAAAAACACACAAAGGGAAGCAAAATACCAAAGAGGGCAATCCAATAAATGGGACAATGAAGTCTATTCTCTTCATTAATTATAGATGATCCATAGTTAAAAGGCAAGCCTGAGACAGCAAGGTCCATCTTAAGAATACTTCCAATAGACAATCTCTCACTGTAGCATCTGTGAGCAGCTAAGCTTATAAGAGGAATGGGTCACACCCATTCAAAAGCACTTTCTACTCAACATAGTGAACAAAATTCCTAGTGAAGAGAGTAATGGGCAGTTATTGCTTTGCGGCCACAGGAATATGTTGTTCCTCATTGGATGGCACAATAGATACAGTGCCAGGCCAAGAGTCTGGAAGACCCGAGTTCAAATCTGCCCTCAGATGCTGACAGCTGTGCGACTCTGGGCAAGTCACTTAACCCTGGTTGCCTCAGTTTCCTCATCTGTGAATTGAGCTGGAAAAGGAAATGGCAAACCCCTCCAATATTTCTGCCAAGAAAACCCTAAATGGGGTCGTGAAGAGCTGGATGTGACTGAAGTAAACTGAACAACAACAATAACCAAATGGCGGCCAGAGGAAGGGAGCAGGCCCGACAGGTACAAGTTCTACCATGGCAGCTTCCATCCCGAGTCAGGCGGAGGGTGGAGAGCTTGAGGAATCTTCAGCAAAGCTTTCCTCCTCCTTTCTCCTGTCAGATGTTTCAATATGCTGACATTCCATGCAGTCCGTGGGGCAGGGGGACAAGAAGCCCCCAGGAGGCGGGTACAGCAGGAGCAAAACGATCATCCTGGTTGTCTTGGATTCGCAGACTGTCTTCCGCGAGCGGGATGTCTTTGAAGAATGAAGTAATCCCCCCAGAGAGCGGACCCTGGTCGGTGAGTGTGGACCACAGCATAGCATTTTCACTCTGTTGTTTGCTTGCATGTTGTTTTCTTTCTCAGTATTTTTCCTTCTTGATCCGATTTTTCGTGTGCAGCAAGATAACTGTATAAAAAAGTATACATATATTGGATTTAACATATAATTTAACATATTTAACATGTGTTGGACTACCTGCCATCTAGGGGAGGGAGTGGGGGGAAAGAGGGGAAAATTTGGAACAGAAAGTTTTGCAAGGGAACAATATAGAAAAATTACCCATGCATATGTTTTATAAATAAAAAGCTATAATAAAAAAAATTAAGTTAAAAAAAAAGAATAAAGTAGTCATTAGTCTAGAATAATCAAACAGAGATTAAAACTGATAAGAAAAATACCAGCTTCTATAAAGTGATTAAAGTGATGAAGGTGGCCTAAGAATCAGTAAAGAATCTTATAAATTCCTTTCATTGTTCCAAAGTTTGCATAACTATATAAGCCAGTACATTTATGTCTTCATAGAGGAAGCTAGTAGACTTGTGAATAAGCTGGGCAAAGTCATCAACTTAACTTGTGAATTCTGGGATTCCTTTAGTGCCACAGTTAATTTTCCTATTACTAGTGATAGATTGGAAAATCTTGGCTAACATAGAAGTTCCTATATTAATTGCTTTAGAAGATCAGATGAAAAATAAGTTTCCTATTCTTCCTTTTTTCATATCCAGTAGATAAAACTTTTGTAAATGACATAAAACACACACCTTATTATTAATTAATACCACTGTCAGTTAAAATAGCACATTTAAGAAGATGTTTCTTTTCTACATGTCTGACAAAATTTTTTTTTTAACAACAGTCACAAGTAAAAGCTCCTTAATGATACCCAAGAGCAAAATCTCCACAAACACCACAAAAGAAGGAAAGAGTAGATAGAAAAGCTTTAGGGTGATCTTCAGAGAAGACTAGAGTGGGAAACCCCTTAAAGTCAAACAGAGAAAAGGTGGACAGACCCTCATTATCCTTTTTAGACTGAGACATCCATAGCTTGAGGTAGTTCAGAGGCAAGGTTATTTCTTGATGGATTGGAAGAAGGCTTTCTCTACTTAAAAAAAAAAAATTGATAGTATCTTGTTTTTCAAATATATGTAAAGAAGTTTTTAACATCCATTTTTGTAATACTTTATGTTCCAAATTTTTCTCTTTCTTTCCCTTACTTCCCCTGCTCTTCAAGACAGCAAATAATCTGATATAGGTTAAATCTGTGCAATTCTTTTAATCATATTTCCATATTTGTCATGTTGTACAAGATAAATTAGACTAAAAGGAAAAAAGCCATAAGGAAGAAAAAAAATGAACAAAAAGTGAAAATGCTATGCTTTGATCCACATTCAGTTTCCACAGTTCTCTGAAAGCAGATAGCATTGTCCATGCTCACTCCACTGGAATTGCCTCGGATTACTGCATTGTTGAAAAGAGCCAAATTCATCACAGTTGATCATCACATAATTTTGTTACTGTGTACAATGTTCTCTTGGTTCTTCCTAAGAAGGCATCCACTATTAAGAACAAAATAAAATATGAAACATAAACAACAATAAATTTGATACAAAAGAGGTTATATAGATTACTCAGACTCCAAAGAGTTAAGGAAGTGAGTCAGTTAATTTGTTTCACTATTCTGATAATTCTGATTCATCTTCTGAAGAAGCACTAGATGGTTTTTCCTTTGGGGGAGTCGTACTAGCTTGATAATATTATTTAAGGCTGGACCAATCTTGTCTGGTAGATTTAGTGATTTTGTGATCTCTGGTGAATATTCTGCACAACTGACTTTTTCTGAGTCTTTGAGAGTTTTAAGCTACCAAAAAAGAAGTCTACAGTCCAGAATAGGTAGGATTCCAATTAAAACCTTTATTAGTTTTGCTACCTTTATTAGCTTTGTTGCCACAAACCAAATAACAGTCCTATAAGAGCAATCCAGAGTCCTCATGCATGGATTTAAAAAGAACAACAGGTAAGTGAGATAATCCAATTATTCGTAGGATAGAAATAGCACTGTGCCCTCCTATTGATTCCAGCTTTGGAGAGGTAAGTCCTAACTAAGAAGGTAATGATTTTTACCATACTGTTTTAGAATTCAGATAGCTGAAGTTTTCCATAAAGAAGGGTCATTGCAGATAAATCCATGTCAACTTACAGATAGGGTTCTTGAAAAGAAAATAATCAGTATTTATAGCTGATCTTTTATATGATTCTTGTAGTCAATTAGAAAATACATGTACTATAACAATTAGCATGCAGGCAGAAAAGAATGATTATACACACACTAGTGAGAGCCCATGTAAGAATGAAGAACAGCATCTCACTGCCTTGGAACAGAGAAGTAATCCAAGAAAAGTAGAATAAAGGATCCTACCAATCCCTAGGATCACATCTAGTAAAAACAAAAGAGGCAAATGGTCTAACAAAAGAAAGATTATTTTCTTGTACCTCTGGCAAGATCTCACTTGCATCAACAACAACAGTTATCCAAGGCTCATACTTATAAATATACTGACAAATCCAACATCCATGTTGTCCTATGGCCTTAGCATAATGTACTTTATAACCCATCTATTTACACTTCCCAATAGTATTTTTTACAACTCAGTCATTCTTAAATAAAGAAACAACTTCCTGTAACGGCAACAAAGAGTTTCCCATCTTAGTGTAATTAATCCAAGAAAACATTCCTGTCAAAGAGCTAAAGTTTAGCCACCAAACAATTCCTGTTCTATTAGTGGTGTTAAAGTGGTTGAGAGTTTTAAATCTTTCTCTTGTAACTGCACAGATAAAGCCTCTAGGCTTCTTTGAAACATAAATATGTATGATAGAATTGAAAAGATTCTGTTCAATGGCTTCATCACTACTATGATCATCAATTTCTTTCTTCTCCTAAATACAAAGCTAACTTTTTTGTGACTCAGGCCAATAGTATCTAAATCTCATGTGTGTATGTTATCTTTAGAGTCAGGTATATATCTATCATTTTCAAGGACAAGAGGCAATAATAAAAGAAACAAGCAAACATAACAGGGATTATAAAATCAAACATCTTTGCCACCTCTTTTTTGCCTTGGGGTGGATAGCCCAGGTCGACAGGGCCCAAGTTCCTTTACCATTTTCATATTCCCTGACTATGAGTAAATAACCTCTGTCCCAAAATTCATCAAGATTCTCACATTCTGATCTTTCCATTTCAGTATCACTTTTATTTGTCTCTTCATATTCATTTGTCTCATTTTCAAAATAAGTTTCTTCTGTCATAAAACAGCACTCATTCATTTGGTGAAATTAGTAAAGACTAAGTTGGGTTGAGACTATTCTTGGAATATGACTCCTACTTGGGTCAGGTATATCATGATCCCACCCCCCATACACCAGTTATGATAATAATAATTTCCCAATGACATGATCACTAGTGATTTTGCCAATAACACTAGGATCCACACATGATCCCATCTGCTCATCCAGGGGGACAGAGTCAAGTCTGTATATTGCAGGTTCTGATTGCTGGGAGATTTGGGCTTAGACTGAGAACTGGTTTAGAAACATTCCCATGGGAGACTGAAGGGACATAATATATTGCAGAAGGAAAGCTGGAAGTTATATTGATGATGCTCCTACTAGGAGTTAAATTGAAGGGGTTACTACTGGAGATTATATTGACAGGAGCTAAAATGATTGTTGGATTATTTAAAAGTATAGTTGAATTGTCTGAGGGCGTTATTGATTTATTTAGGAGTATTGTTGGTTTATCTGAGGCTACTTGCTCCTATAAAAGGGACTGATTCATGGGAGTATTTAAAGGAGAAGAAACCATGGTAAGAGAATTCAAATAAGCAAAAGGATGTAATTTTAAAAGATGTAGGCTGAGGAAATGTGGCCTGCTGGATTGAGAGGGCCTATTTCCTGTCCTATATAGATCTCCTCTTTCTGGGAAATCATGGCATATCCAAAGGAAGGTCTTAGTAGAAGAAGTGAAAGGCTTTTCATTCTTATTAGCATTCTGGGAAGGGGAAACTTTCTCAAAGCCCCCATCCTTACTTTCCAACATATTTTATTAGTTTCTTAAATAAGCCCTGCCCTCCCTCCCTTTGCCTTGGCTCGCAATAGTAGGTTGAATGCCCAAATGAAGGACAGGTGCTGCTGCCAAAATCAAGACAATGATATGTGGGGGTGAGGGAAGAGGGGAGGGAAGATTCTGGGTCTCTGTGTGCAAGTTCTTGTTCTCTACATCACAGCAGCAGAAAAGTTGGAATCACTCGATAACTGTCTCCAGCCATCTGGGAGGAAATGAGGAGGTTGTTTCAACATAAGGTATTCAAACAAAGTAATAAATGTAACCTGGAGGGGGAGTGTTCCCATAGCAAATATTGGGTGGTAACATCAGAATGCATAAGGAACCTCTTCTGGATCTAGATATTGTCTTCATAAGCATCATAACCCAAAGAAGCAAAAGCCAATCAAACCATCAAAAGAAAGATAAGCCACAACCCCCAGATAGCGGAAAGTCAAGTGTCTTATTAGGTGTAGAAAGAAAGGCAGCAGAGCCTACACGAGTCACGAACCAGACGATGGCCTGCGTTTTACGTGTGCGCCACGAATGCAGGAGTCCTTGTCCCCACTCTTGGTGGAATGGGAGCGACAGCAGAATCTGCAGTGGAACTCCCCAAAGGGGCTGAGCGCCACTGGCTCAGGGAAAGCTCTCAAGGTGGAGGTTGTCACAAGGAGAGAGGGGTCCCAAGGTCCCATTTGTCCTGCACCATGAAACTCAATCTGTTTTACAATTCACACATGTAAGAGGCAACAACAGGAGCTCCCTCACCAAACAACAGTGTGTATGCTAGGAGGAAAACTTTTGCATTCACAGGAGAACGACCAAAAAAGGAGAAATACGTAATTCCTGCCTTAGTCTGCTGCAGAAACAGAACAAAGCCAAAAGGAGAACTTGGGCTATTTTAAGTGGATTTCAAAGCATAATGTAGTAAGCAGGGTCTTCTGTTTCTTGTTCCTATGTTCACTCTAGCCAGAACTGAGGACATTATGGGGTGTGGGATTAGAGTAATATCAAGATTAGAATACACCTGAGAGAGAATCAAATGAAGTGAGACCCTTGATCAGCATCTATGCCGGCAAGTAGACTGTATCCAGACACGATTTCTTTGATGAGAATCTTGGCAACAAAGGCTGCCATGGTTTTGGAACTGGGGAACTGTAACCCACTGTACAGGATGGTCAATGATGATAAGGCAGTGCTTATAAATTAACCGGCTTTGAGCAGGTTAACAAAGGTCCAAAGAATCTGTAAGAATTCAAGAGCTAAGGGGTGAGCACCCCAGGCTGGGGCTTGAAAGGCAAGTTGATTGAAAGCATGTTGATTGAAAGTTGGACAAGTGGTTTTTACACAAGCTGTCACCGGGATGGTACATGGAGCAGCCCATCCTCAATTAATTATGTCTATCATTCCTTTTGTGGCAAAAGGCCCCTCCCCACTTTGTGAACAAAAAGGCACGCTTGATGACAGAAACTTGGAGAGGAATGGCTAATCTTCCTGAGTCCCCTGGACCCCCCAAATCTGTCCAGCTTTGTGCTGCTGCTTCCACTTTTCCGCCTCAGCACCATTGTAGGGGTCAGGATGACATTGTTTGAAGTCTGTCTGTACAATGGGTACAGTCTGTAGGTATTTGGTACTTAAAACATCTTCCTGGGGTTAATTGATATCTGGAAGTGGGAAGGAATGGAGCAGTGAAGATGTTAAAGAAAATGAGGGAGACAATGACCATGGGGAAGGCAAAGATCAAGAATGAACTGCATAATTAGAAATAAAATAGGAAAATTCCTGCCATGAGAACAATATCCTCTCTCACATGCAAGAATGGGCATTTCCAAGAGTGAGAAGTAGTAGAAAAAAAATCAGGTGAGGTGGAAAAGATGGCAGTATTTGCAAGGCAAGGACACAGAAACTTTAGAAGAAGAAACCTCAAAAAATCCCTTAAGAACCATTCCATGAGGAAGGAAAGACTATGCAATAAACAAGTAGACAATGAATCAAAGAGAAATTGTTTAGAATAAATGAAAAAGGGAGATAAAGGGGAGAAATCCTTTTTAAGAAAAAAAAAAAGCACAGAAAATGAAAACATTTAAATAATAAAACAAATTATATGGAGGGAGGGTCATTCCTTCTTTAAAATACATTTTTATTTTGCTAAATACTTCCCAATTACGTGCAAAAGTTTTTAATATTTTTTTAAATGCTGAATTTCAAATTCTCTCCTTTTCCTTGTCCCTTCCTACTCATTGAAAAGGAAAGCAAATGATGTTAGCCATTTTGCAAAAGACAAAACAAACACACACAAGACACAAGAAAAATTAACAAAAAAATATTGCTTCAGTTTGTACTTAGAATTCATTAGTTCTCTCTTTGGAGGCAGACATTTTTCATCATGACTCCTTTGAAATTGTCTTGGATTTTTGTTATTGATCAGAGTAGTTAAAACTTTTTAATTGATCATCATTACAGAATTGCTGTTACTGTGTATGAGATTCTATTGGTACTTTTCACTTCACTTTGCATCAGTTCATATGTGTTGCCATATTTTTTTTTTCTGAAACTACTACCCTTGTCATTTCTTATAGCACAATGGTATTATATCACAACCATTCCACAACTTAGTCATTCCCCAACTGATAGATATCTCTTCAATTTTTGATGCTTTGCCCCCACAAAAAGAGCTGTTATAAAGGTTTTTGTTATTGGTTTTTTTTTTTTTTAAACAAATAGATCCTTTCTCCTTTTCTTTGATTGCTTTGGGATACAGATCTTATAATAGTATTGTTGTGTCAAAGGGTAGATAGTTTTATAGCCCTTAAGAGAGAGCCCTGCTCTCCAGAATGGTTGGACCAGTAAAAAACTCCATTAAAATGTCCCAATTTTTCCACCTCCCCTCAAACATTTGCCATTTTCCTTTTCTGTCATGTTAGTCAATCTGAGAGGTGTGAGGTGGTATCAAACAGGAACATTACTTAACTATTTGATTGAGAGAATGGAAAATGAGGGGAAGAATGAATTGAATCCAATTGCCCTAATGCTAATTTTTGGGATTTGGGGAACTCCTGATGAAGGACCTTTCTTCACCAAAGCAGATTAGCAACATCTCTGCCATTCATGGTTTTAGAGAATTGCTTGGACACCAAAACACTCGCTGATTTGCCCAGAGTCACATAGCTATCATGTACTAAAGTTAGGATCCAACCCCAATTTTTCCGATTTTAACTTTAGTCAGTTCTCTATACATTCCTCCCTACAGCTTCTCATGGAAACCCAAGTTCACATGGCAATCCATGAATTTAAGAATATTACTTAAAATAAACTAGTCAGAATTTCCTCAACTGGGGCAAGTAAACAAGGATAAGGCTAGCATTGAAACCCAGTCCTCTCTTCTTCCTTCCCCCTGGCCTTCTCTGCCTCAGCCACTTGAGGGGATGGAGGGCTTGCTCTGTCTACTGATACAGTTTATCCTATATAGATAAAGAGTCTGTCTATGATTTCATATTGTCTCTCCTATAAGATAGTGCCTTGAGGGCGGGCAGGGACTGCCTTTTCCCTTTCTTTCCATCTCCAGTGAGTAGCACATTGCCTAGTACCTAGTAAGCACTTAATATGTGCTTAGTGACTGACTAATAAAGGAATGACTCCTGAATCAGTCCCTGGCATTTCCAGACGGGCTCTTTGGAGTCAAGTTCCTTGGGAATGGCTGAAATGTGATGGTCCACTCCATCTAAGCTTACACATAGCCACAGAGATGTGTGGTTCACAAATTCCCAAAGAGAAAGTTGAAGAAGAAAATAGCTCTAGAGAGTTGAAGAGGAGGTGAAAATGGCTAATTACATATGCATGATATTGGCTCTCTTTTATAAGAGTCTTTGTGGTTGTTCTGCAGTGCCCTAGATAGAGCAATTAGTCCAAGCACCTAAGATGCTTTTTGTTTTAGTACCCTAAAATGTAAAATATCTTTATCTGTCCATGAAGAAAATAAATTTTCTTCTTAAACTGAGCTAGCCAGGCTATTTGTGCTCTTCTTTGATTGCTTTATCACATGAGGGCTTTCTCTTTAAAGATTCCTTTCCTTTTTTCAAGTTCCCTTTTATCTCTCCTAAAAACTAAGGAAATTTAAAAATGGAACTCCTCCCTCTCTTTGTAAATGAGATTCTATCAGTTACCTCAGATACCTGAGCCTGGGCTCAGTTTCATATCTTTAATCAGGGCTTGAATTTCTGTCAGGGATTGTGTAAAAGAATTGACCAAGACCATTTAATTCAATAACTCTTCCCTTTATTCTCTGCTTTGGTCCTTTTCCTTCCATGATTTAAATGGTTCCATTAACTGTTTTTCTAAATTGAGCTATTGATCCTTTAGCTTGAGTCTGTAAAGTTTTAAAGCCTCTCTTTAAAGTGTTCAGAGCCTAACTTGAATCTTTTAAAAATAGAGGACCTCAATATTTATAGGGAATATCATATTCATCAGAATTATTGGTATATAGTTTTGGCCAACTGGATCTCAAATGAGATTCCTTGAGATTTAGGTAGTGGACCTCTATCACTGGTTTGAGTCGTTTATCCATTCAAAACCAATGCTGGGAAGTCCCTTTTTTTCACTGGATCTCTGACCAAGGCAGAATTAATCATAAGACAGCAAAGTAAGGAAAAGGACAGAGACTTGAAAAATAGAGTGCAAGGTAAATAACAAGGAATAAAATTTGAAACACACTCACCATCTGTTTCCCAAAACTATGTACTCCCAAACATCTAGGGAACATCCCAAAATCTTAGTGGCTCCTTTTTAGTCTAACACTAGCAGAGAGTTCGTCATATTGTCATATTGTAATGGCAAAGTACACTTTTAATGGGGTGACCACTTCCTCCATTTGTCCTATTTCATAATTCTGCCTTAAGGTTATGACCGACCCCTCTTAATGGTTGAGATAAAGGTGTTATAGACATTCCTTAATGTCATTAGAATATCAGTAACCTCCATCTATCAGGTTATCCCCACCTAGGTTCCT
Organism: Sarcophilus harrisii; assembly: GCF_902635505.1. NCBI lineage: Eukaryota > Metazoa > Chordata > Mammalia > Dasyuromorphia > Dasyuridae > Sarcophilus > Sarcophilus harrisii. The sequence goes on along the minus strand of NC_045427.1, from coordinate 510,399,936 downwards.
CCATTCTGTCATTGTTCTTGTGTTCCATAAAAGGCTTGCTGTCCTGATACTCGGGGCTAGACTCTTTGAGATGATAGTCTCGTCTAGCCCTGGGATCCATTGGTCCCAGTATTTCTCTCCATTTAATAAATTATTGAATTGGTCTCTAATCTCTGTCTTGCTCAGTTTCTTTTGGCATTACAATATGACTAGTAAGTACCTAAGGTGGATTGGAACTTAATTCCTCCAGATCCATGGGTTAGCACAGTGCCATGTTCCTGACCTATCTCTTTGCAGTAAAACTCAGTCCCTGTTTTAAAATCCCTACCTGGTTGCTGCTGTGTGGTTGGGGTATGAGTTTTACAGGTCTTTTGGGGGCCCTAATGGTATTTCAGTTTGGGAAATTGCATTCACTGCTATTATTTTTAGACACCTGGGTGAACTCCATGGCCTCAGCACTTTAAAATTCAATTGCACTCCCCTCTACATTTAGTTTCTCTGTAATCTAGGTTTTCAAAATCCCACAGCTGTCTGTACCACATGTGACATCTTTAGTGTCACTTGTTCCTGCTATGAGGGAGTTGTGATAATTCTTATCTAAGCCATTGTCAATTTGACTAAGGATATTTGGTACCCTTGGGTTCCCTACCACATCGGGCTCCCAGGTGCCAGATTATTTGCATAGCTTGACAGAACAACCCAGTCACTGTAGGATTTGTATGAACCAGATGCTGAGAGAAAGCACCAATTTGAGGAATAGTAGGAATTTTAAAAGGATATTTAGACTCTTTGTTATCTGCCAACCTTTTCTCTCACCTCTCCCCCACCCTATTTACATCCTTCCATATGAATAACTAGGGGAAAGAATATAAGTCTCTCCCCAAGGGATATTGTTTGGTGATGGGTGACATTGTTAATTAGCAGAGATTAAAGAGAGCCAGGAGGAGGAAACTGTGCTGGATGAAAGGGGGCGGGGAGAGTGGTGAAAGAGGGAGAAAGAAAGAATATGTAGTTTTTTCCCCTTATCTTAAGGCAGGGAATGAAAGATTAGAGGACTCTGGAGATTCTTCCTGGCCTTGCCTGAGAAACTGGTGTCTGGATAGTTCTGCTCTTGATCCTTTAGTTGCAAGGAGAATGGAAATGAAGCTATGAACTGAGAAAATCTTTTTTTTTTAATAGAATTTTTCCAAATTCATGTAAAGATAGCTTTCAATATTTTTATAAAATTTTGCGTTCCAAATTTTTCTCCCTCCCTCCCTTACCTCCCTTCTCCCCAAGACAGCAAGCAATCTGATGCAGGTTAAATATGTGCAATTCTTTTAAACATATTTTCATATTTGTCATGTTGGGCAGAAAAATCAGACCAAAAGAAAAAAAATGGGGAAAAAAAACAAGCAAACTATTAGCAGCCACAAAAAGGTGATTCACATTCAGTTTCCATAGTTTTCTCTTTGTATGCAGATGGTACTTTCCATTTCAAGTCTATTGGAATTGCTTTCAGTCACCTCACTGTTGAACAAAGAGCCAATTCCATCAGAGTTCATAGGGTAATCTTGTTGTTATGTACAATGTTTTTCTCGTTTCTAAGCATCAGTTCATGTAAATCTTTCCAGGCTTTTCTGAAATCAGCCTGCTCATCATTTCTTAAAGAAGAATAATATTGCATAACATTTATATACTTATTCAGCCATTCCCCAAATGATGGATATCCACTTGATTTCCTGTTCTTGTCACTATAAATAGGCTGCTACAAATATTTTTGCACATGTGGGTCCTTTTCCCTTTTTTATGATCTCTTTGGGAAATTCAGTTAGTAGAGACATGCTAGATCAGATGGTACATAGAGTTTTATAATCCTTTGGGCGTAGTTTACAATAGGATAAGTTCACAACTCCACCAACAATGTATTAGTGTCCCAGTTTTTCCATATACCTCCAACATTTATTATCTTTTTATCATCTTAGTCAATCTGAGAGGCATGAAGTGGTACTTCATAGTTATCTTAATTTGCATGTCTTTAATCAATAGTTATTTAAAGCATTTTTTTCATATGACTAGATATGGCTTTAATTTCTCTATCTGAAAATTTTCTGTTCCTATCCTTTGATCATTTATTAATTGGGGAATGGCTTATAGGGAAAATCTTTTTAAAATCTATATGGACATATATAATAAGAACTATAAAGCTATTCATAACCCTTTACCCATGATCCCACTACCAACTGAAGGCTTTTATTGATAGGAAAAAAAGATCTATTCTTCAAAATGGATCCTAATTATACTCTATATAATCACAAAAACCTGAAAATAACTCATGTTTATCAGTTAGGGAATAGCTAAGCAAATTATGATATAGATATGTAATGGGATATCATTGTGCTACTGAATTCTGTTGTTGTTTGTCCTTCATTTTTAAAAAGGACCAGAACATCAGGGAGGAGATGCCATGACATGCAAATGAATTGGATTTAAGTGAAGGAGAGCTGCTCAAGCTCACCTGCTCACCTTCCTGTCCTGAACCATCTGGGTCCAGTGGCCAGATTTAGATCAGGGTGACTAGAGATGGTCCTGAATTCTGTAATTCTTGGTTAGACAGACTAATTTCTCTGGGTCTCTTTCCTAATCTGTAAAATAAACTGGCTAGGAGTCAGAAAGACCTGAGTATAAATATGCCTCAGACACTTATTAGCTATGTGACCCTGAACAAGTCATTAAATTTCTTAACTTCTGTCTGATTCAATTTCCCCAATCATAAAATGAGGATAACAGTAGTACCTATCTCCCCAGGTTTTTGTGAGGATAAAATGAAATAATGTTTATAAAGCACTTGGCACACCTTTAAATTTGATATAAATGCTATTATTATGCTTTAAAGTCATTTCTTGTCCTAAGAGCTCTCTAAAATTTCTTATTCTGTATATAATTTTGCAAAGAAGAAAAAGGAAAACCAACTTCTTAGAGGTTCTGAGACTAGGAGTTTGGGAAATGGGAAGATGAACAGATGAAGTATAGCTTAACACCCTCATGAAATGGCATAGGATGGGAGCAAAGCTGGGTGTGATTAAGTGGATGAAGGAAAGGGAAAAACAAGATGAGTGGTCTGGCTGACCAAGGAGATATCTGGGGGCAGAATGCTGTCCCTAATATCTACTAGAAGAGCACATCTTCTCAATATGGTCATAGCTATTTTCAGTAAATTCCCAAATCTGAGAGTTGGTAGCAACTCCAAAAGCCATCTATAAAACCTATACATACCCAAATGTCCTCTACATCATTCCTGATAAGAAATTATCCCAAAATTGTTGTCATTGCTGATTTGTGTAGCCTAGAATAACCCAGCTCTGAGTAACCAAGATCCATGAATTATATTGGAAAGTAGGTTTTTTTTTTTTTAATGTAAATTTTTTTTAAAAGTGGGAATTCAGAAATTTCCATCAATCAAGAGATTTCTATTGTTTCTGGAATAAACTATAGTTTCCTCAACCTATCTTTTCAGCTTTATTATATATTACTTCCTTTCTTTCTCCTTTTCAGAATTCTATGGTTCAGCCTTATTAGCTTTCTGTCTGTTAAAAAAAACACACACACAAACAAACAAACAAAAAAACCCAGCACCCAATAATAATAGCATTTGTACAGGAAGCCCCAAAAGTATTGTTGGAGTTTTCAGCTTTATCAGCTATGTAACCCTTGATTCAAAGGACCAATGGAATGAGACTTTTTCCTCGTTGGTAAGAATGATTAATCAAAGTCTCTGAACTTGCATGAGGGATAATTAGAGTTGGTGGGAACTAGAGAGAGAAGAGAGATTCATGTTTCTGGCACCCACTGTCCAGAGAGCTGCACCATCCCAATTTTTCTTCAGGCTGCAGGAGGGAGAAAGATTCTGGGAAGAAAATGGCATGTAAGAAAAGTGGCAGTTTCTAGCATGTCCCTATCCCTAATGTGCTACATTAGAGACTTGACCCTTTGGGTGAGAATTGAGACTCTCTCTTGCTTAAGTTGAGTTGTTTTGTTGTTATATTATTTGGTATATATTATCCTATGTATGTTTTGTCTGATTTCTGTTTATCTATTAGCATGCCTAAGTGAATTCATAGACTATATGCCATGTGTATGTTCATTATGGAACTGCTCTTTGGTGGGAAGAGAGTAAAATATTGGTTGCATATATAGCTTAGGGCCCTTTTCCCTCATTATAAGACAGCAATAAAGAATGTATCTTGAACCTAAAAATTACTTCCCTTAGAATAACAATAATTGTCATTTTTTTAGTTGTGCCCAATTCTCTGTGATCCCATTTGGGATTTTCTTGGCAGAAAAATTAGAGTAGTTTGCCATTTCCTTTTGTGCTCCATTTTACAGATGAGGAAACTGAGGCAAATAGAGTTAAGTGCCTTGGTTAAAATAGTAAATGTCTTGAGGCCAGATTTGAACTCATGAAAATGAGTCTTTTTGATTCTAAGCCCAGTACTCTATTCACTGCACCATCTAGCCATCCATTAATTCTTTTAACTTAAATATAAAATAAGAAAAGAAGAAAATTGCTATGTGCACAGAAGAACATAAGAAAGCATTCAAAATATAAAACAATAAATTTCCATTTCAAGAAAGCTTATTTATATAATATTACACATTGTATTCGGAGCTATCCATCTTTTCTTTGCTTCCTTGTAAATTTTCTTTTGTCCTTTGCTGTGCACTTTATTTTTCCTTCTTCCTTTCCCCTACCCCCATCCAATAATAATTAAAAGAGCAGTTCTCTTTCTGTGAAAAGAGCAAAATGATCAGCTTTGGGTGCCAACCTTCTGGCAGGAGTCAAATTCTCCCCAAGGCTAGAAATACCTATTCTTGTCTCCCTGAGCCCCATGGAGGTGGATCCAGGTGGTTACACATCTCCTTACAGCTAGTTAGCAAGCTTCAATGGCAGACTTCCTGGAACCACTTACATCACCTAACTGTACCTCCCATAGGGCACTCCCTCTCTCTTCTTACCTTGGCCATGGCCAATGCCTGTGTCAGGAAATTTTTTTCCTCGTACACCCTTCTTAACTGTGCCACAAAGAATTAGCATTTCTCTTCAAGATACACCTCAAGTATAACTTTTCGCATGAAGCCTTTCCTGATGCCTCCAATTGCTAGTGCCCTTCCCTCCAAAATTCTCTTGCTTTAACTACTTTATAGTTTTTGAATTTTTCTCTTTATGTTTAATCTGCATAACTACATATACATTGTATATGTGTACAAAGATAGGTGCTTTTTGTGTCTATCCCAGTAGAATATCAGAATGTAGAATGTGATTCCCAGAGAATAGGACTTTCATTTTTTATCTTTATGTCCCCAGAACCTAGCATAGTTCTAGAACCTAGTAGGAACACTTAATTACTGTTTAGTGATTGAACTCAGAGGAGGTCATGATTTTAAGTGATTTCTTAAAGCCACTGGAACAAATGGTAATGTCCCATAAAGGGGAAAATAGTCTTTCTCTCTCTCTCTTTCTCCCTCTCTCTCTCTTATCTATCTATCTATCTATCTATCTATAAATCACAGAAGGGTGAATACACATGTTTTTGGAGATTGAATGAAATTGGTAACTATGACCTTTGGGACTTCTGGAATCACAGACTTTGCCTAAGACACAAAGTATAGTTAGTAGTCCTTATGAGAATTGAAAAAATCAGAAGATTGAAAAGCAGCCTATCAGAATAAAGGGCTTAGATATGAGCAGAATTAAGGGGTCTTAGAGCTCTAGATAGAATCTTCAGTAAATGATTCAGGCTTGACTAAAGTTTACTAAGACATAGGGGAATATGTAGGTTTGCAAGCCAAATAGATAAAAATCAAAAAGGAAAAGAATATATATGTACAAAAATATTTATAGTAATCCTTTAGTAGTGGTAAGTTGTGGTATATGATTGTTAATGGAATATTACTGTGCTATAAGAAATGACCAGCAGGATGCTCTCAGAAAAACATGGAAATACTTACATGAATTGATGCAAAATGAAGTGAGCAGAATCAGAATGTTTTATGCAGCAACAGCAATAGTGTATGATTGAAGAATTGTGAATGAATTAGCTATTCTCAGCAATACAATGATCCAAGACAATTCTGAAGACTTATGAAAAATGTTATCCATCTCCACAAAAGGAACTGATGAAATTTGAATGCAGATAGAAGCACCCCCTTTAAAAAAAAAAAAAAAAAAACTTTCTTTTTTTTGGTCTGTGTTAGTTATGTCTTGTAACATGACTAACTTGGGAATATGTTTTGCCTTAATGTACATGTATACATCTCTTATCAAATTGTTTGCCTTCTTAGTGAGAGAGTAAGAGAGGGGAGGAAAAGAACTGGAAACTAAAGTTTTTAAGAACAAATTTTAAAATTTGTTTTTATATATAATTGGAGGAAATAGAATATTAGATAAAAATATGTAATTACATTTGAGAAAAAAAAAACAAAACATGGGAGGGCATTAGAAACTCAGTATCAGAGTCTGACTGCTCTGTTCCTAGAGACTTGACCTTAGGGACAAAATTAAGAAATTTATAGCTGTGACAATTCAGTTATCCTGCTTTTTTTCTTCCTACAAATCCTGAAATTTATTGGACTCCAATAATTCTACTTCAGAAGTTAGAGTATATATGATCCTAGTTGAGACTGATAAAATAGGATCAAAGATGTAGAGCTGGCAAAAACCTTAGAAGCCATCTGATCTAACCATCTCACTTTACAGAGCAGGCACCTGAGGTATGGTAGGTTAAGCATCTTGCCCAAGGTCACACTACAAGATATATAGTTAATGCTGAGTAATGGAATGATAGCTTTAAAGCTGCATGAGCTCTTTAGGCCATTATTGTCCAACCTTCCTTAATTTCATAGATGAAAAAACTCAAACAAAAAGAATGTCCATTGCTTTGCTCTTTATCAGAGATCTATCTGGTGTATGATAGAAAGCATCTAAAATACAACTTTTGGACATTTATGGCTTTTGATTATCAAAGCTCTGTTTAGGTAGTCCATATGGTAGGGGTCTCAGAGTCTCTGGGATTAAACAGAATGGATCTGATCTTAGAGAATGACTCCTAGAAAACAAACTAATAAACGAGGGGTATTGTCTATCTCTGTCTAGGTGCATCCAACTGCAATTAGGCAACATCTCAAAAATACTTTTGATATAGTTTACATCTTAGTTTCCTCATATGGGAAGAACTGGAAAATGAATCCCTAGCTCCCATACAAATACTCAAGGAACTAAGTACAGATATGGTAGGATAGTCTTTATTTCATTTCACAGAAACTACATAAAATACTAAAGACTCAAAGGGACACATAAACAGATACAGAAAAAAGTCCATAAAGTACTTATTAACTCTCCAGATTCCCCCTAAGAAAAGTAATGAACTTGGGGCTGCTATGGGGCAGCCTTTTGACAAGGCTGTAGTACAAAAACAAATAAAAAATTCTGTGGAATTTCTGTGTCGTAATTGGATTGGGTATCCAGGTGATTTCAAATATATTTAGTTTTAAATGATAAAAATAAGAAACTGAAAGAATCCAAAATAGTTTCAAGGCATAGGAGCTCCCAGAAGAACTGTTATCTTTTCTTTGCTGTGAAATGTAGATATTTCATGGTTTCTATGTCTGAGTTTAAATTGGTGCCTTGAGAGCCCAGGACCTGTCACTGAGGGGGTTACAAACCTCACAAGAGTTCTGAGATCTTTCAGATCATTATCTTTGCCTTTGACTTGTATGGCTATGAGTGTTCCTGGTGGGAACTTGAACTTAATTGCTGGTTTATGAAAGATCTTACTGATTTGAGAAAGTTTTGGTATAGTCAGGGCAAAATGGACATTATTCAACTAACATAAAGTGGGCCAAGAATCTTAAGAGCTCTTCTGCCTGCTTCAACTTCATAACAGAAACAAGAAATATCATGGAGAAGGTCTAAAGAAATCATTGGCTAGCAGAGCCACCTTGGAGGCTTCAGGTGAGAAACTGGAGGGAGAAATCCTCCCTAGAAAGCAATAGGAGGCAGGCACGTGGTCAAATTCATTCAGAATGCGGGTGTGTGTGTGTATACACATCTTGTTTGCATGTTATCTTCGCCATTAGACTGAGTTTCTTTAGTAGGTATTGTTTTCTGTTTTCTGTCTTCAGCATAGTACCTTGTACATAGTAGGTACTTAATACTAGCTGACAGACAAACAGATAGAGGTTAAGTGACTTACTCAGGATCACAAGGCTATGAAGTATTTGAGGCTGAATGGGTAGTTGAGTCTTCCTGATTCTAGGGTCAGCACTTTAGTTACCTCCAACTTTTAAAATGAAAGTCTTATCAAAATGCGCCTTCATGCACAGCAGCAGTTGAGGCAAGTAGGTGGTGTTATGGATAGAGAGAAATCAGGAAGATCTGATTTCAAATCCTGCCTCATACACTTACTAGCTGTATGATCCTGGACAAGTCATTTAACTCCGTTTGCCTCAGTTTCGGAAATGACAAACCACTCCAGTATCTCTTCCAAATGGGGTCATGAGAATTAAATGAAACTGAAATTTCTGAACAATTATAACAAAATGAGGATGACAACAGCACTTCTCTCATGAGGTATAAGGAACAAAAGATAATATTTGCAAAGATCTTAGCACAGTGCCTTAACACAGTACCATATGAATGTTTATTCCTTTCCTTTTCTACAGAGGAATTCTTAATTTTAACTCTTTAAGAGTTAAGAATAAAAGGGTTAAGGGGAACTATGGGAAGAATATCCAAATCATTCAGGACTTCGCTGAAAAATCTTTTTGAGTGGAAATCTTTTTTGGGTCACAGATTCCTTTGGTCATTTTATGAAGCCCATGGACTTTTCCCAAGTATTTAAAAAAAGCAAATATTATATATATAAAATTACAAAGTCAACTTATTCTACTGAAATATAGTTATCAAAATATTATTTTAAGATAAGGTGGCAGATCCTAGGTTAAGAACCTCTTATCTAAGCCATCCAGCCCCCTTGTTTTACAGAAAAGGGAATAGAGGATTATTGAGGTGTTCAAAGGTATACAGCAGGTAAAAAGCAGAACTACAATTTGAATCTGTTGAGGTTGAGAAGGGGGCACCCAAAAGTCCCAGACCAGTATTGTGAGGTGTCTCAAAAGAATTTGCAGAATTACGACAACTCTGAGATACCACTACACACCTCTCAGATTGGCTAAAATGACAGGAAAAAATAAACGAATGTTGGAGGGGATGTAGGGAAACTGGGACACTGATGCATTGTTGGTGGAACTGTGAATACATCCAGCCATTCTGGAGAGCAATTTGGAACTATGCTCAGAAAGTTATCAAACTGCATACCCTTTGACCCAGCAGTGTCACTACTGGGCTTATACCCTAAAGAGATCTTAAAGAAGGGAAAGGGACCCACATGTGCAAAAAATGTTTGTGGCAGCCCTGTGTGTAGTGGCCAGAAACTGGACATTGAGTAGATGCCCATCAGTTGAGAAATGGATAAGTTGTGGTATATGAATGTTATGGAATATTATTGTTCTGTAAGAAATGACCAGCAGGATGATTTCAGAAAGGCCTGGAGAGACTTACATGAACTAATGCCAAGTGAAATGTGCAGAACCAGGAGATCATTATACATGGCAACAAGAAGGTTATATGATGATCAATTCTGATGGACGTGGCTCTCTTCAACAACTGATGATGATTCAAACCAGTTCCAGTTGTTCAGTGATGAAGAGAGCCATCTATACTCAGAGAGAGAACCATGGGAACTGTGTTTACAACATAGCATTCTCACTCTTTTTGTTGTTTGCTTTCATTTTGTTTTCTCATTTTTTTACTTGTTTGATTTGATTTTTCTTGTCAGCATGATAATTATATAAATATGTATGCATATATTGGATTTAACATATATTTCTACTATGTTCAACATATACTGGACTACTTTCCATCTAGGGGAGGGCCTAAGCAAAGGTGGGAAAATTGGAATACAAAGTTTTGTAAGGGCTAATGTTGAAGAATTGTCCATGCATATGTTTTGAAAATTAAACAGCTTTAATTAAAAAAAAAAAAAAAAGAATTTGTAGGCTTAAACCTATCTCCTAGTCAAGGGGACTGAATTCTAAGGGAATCCAGTAAAGAAACAGAACCAAGCTGGATAAAATGACCTTCCTTGGTTCTATTTCTTTACTGGATTCCCTTAGAATTCAATCTTCTCAGTAATGGCATCACATTGCTTTTAATAAACTTTGCCTCTTGACTAGGAGATGGGTTTAAGCCTGCAAATTCTATTCTACAGCCCAGGTAGAGATAGGGAGTAATCTTCAGATGAATTAAGGGTGGTCTTATTCACTATTGTCTCAGGAGTTGGAACTGTGGGAGTTTCCTGAAGCCAGAAGCTATCTGCCTAATGACTGGTCAGAATCAGATAGATTGGATGTGCTCATTGTCCTGAAGTAGATTCCAAAGCCAGAAGACCCAGGACCACTGACCTATTAAAATAGAAGCCAAGGTAAGAGGACCCCAAAATCATATTACATCAAATCCATATCTCTGACCTAATATTGAGCACTCTTCACATTCTACCCTGTTGCAGTAAGGTAGGAGGTGGAAGACCTGGATTCTGGGCTTGGCTGAGACTATCTATGACTTTTGATAAGTTAGGTAACTTTCTGGACCTCAGTTTCCTCATCTGTAAGAAAGTTAGGTTGGGCTAGATGAATGCAAAATGGGATTGAAGGGGAGAAAGAGAGAGGAACAAGACCGATAGTTTGAAGGATCAGAGAATGTCCTGGGATAGGGTGATGGTGAAGGAATTGGTAGAAATAAAGGAACAGTTCTTTCTTCCTACCCTTTTTTCCTAGCATTTTCAGTGGCGACTGCTGGGAGACCAGCTCTTTTCAATAGAGTTAAGTATATACTTGTGTGGTTCAGAAATGGTGAGGGGTTACCATTAAAAAAGACAAAACAAAACAAAACAAAACTGGAGAGATCTCTAGAAGCAAAGCAAAGTTTATTATATGTTCTCGAGAGAAGGCATCCCATGCATCGAGCAGACAATCGAAGGGAGGAAGCACTGTAGGGGGCAGGGTCAACACTTTTTATCCCTAACAAAAATACCCCCTCCCACCACTGACCCTCATCCTTATTGGCTGAGGATCTTACATTCTAAACGGGGGAACTACCCAAGAAATTGAACTTGACCAATAAGTACATAGTTGCTCATATTTGACTGAAATAGGGAGATGCTGATGTCATGGGAGGATAGCAGGAAGGGAACTTAGGTATGCCTTTGACTCAATGCTTAAAGTCCTTCAGGCCTACTCAGACTCTGAAGCAGATGAAGCCTTACTCGATTTTCTCAAGTGTCTTGAAAGATCTTACTTCATCTCGTTCACACTGAACTTCTTTCTTTCCTTTTTAACATTCCATTTTTTATGTTCCAAACTGTCTCCCTCTACACATTGAGAAGCCAAACAATACGATCCCCATTCTACATATATATATTACATCCTAACTATGCTCTGAAGTCTTGAGGCAAAAGAGGTCTAAAGAGGGAGAGTACTGTGAAGAATTGGAAATCAGTGTTTTAAAAATGTTTTAAAAACATTTTCATTAACTGTTACCCAGTGATTTTGGGGGACCCACTAGAGGCATAGATAAATTCGATGGGTATAACTGTGGGTCTGGTGACTGGGGGGTGAAGAAGATAGTTGGAAATAATATCAAAATAGTGAAGATTAAAGATGCCATCCATAGTGCAAGGCCCAGGTAAGGGCCTATACTGGCCAGAAAGGAGACACAAGGAATCTGCCACTAAAGCCAAAACAAATTTAGCATTGAAGATAAACCTGTACCTAAAGAAGAGAACCTCCAACAAAACAAATCTTATCAGCAACCTCACCTTCCTTCCCAACTGATTCTTTTTCCTATTTCTCTTCCAGATTTCCTGACAAGGTTCCCAACTCGTGGATAATAGCTTCCTTCCTTCCTTGAGCCTGACAGCCACAGTTAGCCTTGGTATCCTTTCTGAAGCACTTTTCTTTGCTCTTGGTAAGGCTCCCCAGTGACACCAGTTCTGGATCCAAACTCAGTTGTTATATATGGTTCTTATGAAACATTGTAGAATACCCGAAAGACAAAGCAGTAACACTTCATTCTTTTGTTCTCTCCTCCCACCTTCCCTCAGATGGTTAATGTGTCTTTTTTTTTTTTTTTTTTTTTTTTGCATTTTGTTTTAGTCAGTCCTGTCTGACTCTTCATGAGCCCATTTGGGGTTTTCTTGGCAAAGATTCTGGAGTGATTTGTCATTTTCTTCTTCAGCTCATTTTACAGATAAATGGAGGCAAAGAGGGTGAGGTGACTTGCCCAGATTTGAACTCAGGATGATGATGAATCTACTGTGCCTACCTAGCTACCCCATTGCATTTGTATAATTAACTACAAATATAGAGTACAACATTTTAATGCCAGGAAATCTCTCAAAATAAGACTCTTAGACCAGTGATGATGACAAATTCAAATAGAAAAGGGTCACTAAGCCATACATAAGGGTCCCTACCACAGCTTATTGACTTAGAAAACCACATACTGTACCAACATCTTTCTGTTCTATTTCTATTTATTTTGTTAATATTTCCTTAATGATGAGGTCCTGAATGGTGGGTGTGGTGGGCAAAGAGAAACTGAAGCTATTTCCTTAATGATGAGGTCCTGAATGGTGGGTGTGGTGGGCAAAGAGAAACTGAAGCACTGATAGATTGTTCCCTGGGACAGTCACGAAGAAGGTTCTAAGACCAGTTTTGTTCCATGGTTCTGTGGCCATAATCCAGTCAGAAATCCAGATTGTGCCAAGTCCCTGAGACTATTTTCCCTACAAATCCGTTTATGGCCCATGCCATGGCCACTGAACCTCCCTGGGAAGTCCACCAGGACACTGACTTATGGTGTGTGTCCCCTTACCCCTCCCTATGCCACATGGGGTCTCTCCCAACCCCACCCTACTTGACCCTCCTTTCCTGATCCACTTTTCCTTTTATAGTTAACTCTTTTAGGGGCTAAGTCCCTTTCAGAACTGAGCCTGCCCTAAGGGTATGTCCCAACCTCATGAGGCTCTCTGTAAATGGCCCCTTCTGCTAAGGAACATGCCCTTTCCATAAAACCCCTTTCTATGCTCTTCCAACTCCATTTTATATTTACCATTCCTGGTATTTTTTTGTATCTCTTCATCTTGTCTGTAACCTCTTTTAAATGGACCTACTTTTTGCCAAAGAAAATGATCATTATGAACTCCTTACATGACTGAACCCCAAAACGTAGTAGTGTTGACCATCATCTGGTGTCTACATAACCACATCTGGAGCTAACCAGCCACATCACCAATGGCACTATAAATCTGGTTCAGGCTACTCTCGAGATTGCTGCCTTGTCAATTCTGCCTTTCTGCCCTTTAGATCCCTACTTTATTTTCTCCCTAGTATCTCCTATTCCACAACCAGGTACAGTTTCTTCCTAAGAATCCTAAGGATAAAATTATTCTCAAGTACAAATTTCTCAACCACTGAGCATATATTACTTAACTATTGCTTTTGATATACTTGCCACTGAAAGTTTTTTATTTATTATGAGACTTATTTCATAATAAATATGGTTCTTATCACACATCACAGGCATTAACATTTCCCCTAGTCACCTGACTTGAAATTCCAGTCATATGTGATTCTTCCTTGGCTCTTGCCCTCTGCTGCCAATCAATGTCCAAATATTTTTGATTATTCATTTACACTGTTTATTATGCATATAGACTTCCTTCTGCTCTTATTTGCATTTTCATCTGATATCTTGGCTTATGTTCACTGCTGGGCTGAAACACCCCCACCCCTGTGTTCTCCCTACAAGTTCTTCCTGGTCTTCAAAGCACAGCTCATAACTTAGATAACATTGTATACAGTGAGAAATATTGTTTTAAGAATGCTATGAATGAATAAGTTTTTTTTGTCTATTACAAATACCCCAATTAACTAAAAGACTTACTTAGAAAGATGCTATCTGCATCCAGAGAATGAATTGACAAATAGAAGCATGTATAGAATAATTTCACACACATACATACACACCCATCCTCCTCACTTCCCCACCCCCATTATTTGTGTCTAATGATAGTCATCTCTAGGACAAGGAAGGGAAGAAAAAAAAATTTACATGATAATTTTGTTGTATATTTGAAATGAACAGCAGATTGTGTACAGTAGATTTGCAATTTCATCATCTTTTTGATTGTATCATCATGGAAATGCTTGTTTTGTTCCATAAATTAAAAATAAAACATTTTAAAAGAATATTAAAAAATCAAAATCTAGTTCATCTTTTTCTTCTCTTTGAGGAAATCAGCTCATAGGACTTCCATCCTTTGAACTCCTAAAGCCACTCTTGTATGTACCTCCATCACTTGGCATTTTGGCTATATTGCTGTTCATCATTAATAATCTTTTTGTGATGGACAGAAGACATAATAATAATAGCTGGCATTTATATGGCATTTTAAGAATTGCAAAGCACTTGACATATATCATCTCATCTGAGTTTGTCATCAGGAGGTGAATTAACTTTTTGAAAGAAGAGTTTACAGATTCCTGACATATTCAGGTTTTCTTTTAATTATAGGAGATTAAATAAGGCACAAACCACCAAAGAAGCCAAGAGACCAGGAAACTCCAAATGGAAGCGATTTTGTGATTTCAAGTTTGCAAAGTATTTTACAAATATTGTCTCATTTGATCCTTTCAACAATCTTGGCAGGTAGGTCCTAATATTATCTCTATCTTACAGTTGAGGACTTAAGTTAGGGATTAAGTGACATGACCATGGTCATATAGTTAATTCTTGAAGTCAGATTTTAACTCAGGACTTCCTGACTCCAGGTTCAACATCTTTTCTGTACCACTCAGCTACCTGTAGAACATGAGCTTCTCAAGAGTAGTCTGTCAGGGTCTAAGGAGTATACAGAATTTTGCATCTGGTTACCTTTTTCTACCACTCCAAACCCAAATACCTTAGTTGTTCCACATCCTCAATCTCGCTGCCATTTCTTCTCCCACTCTATTTCTCCTGCTCCTTTCTCTTTTTCCCCCTCTTCACCTCTTCTTTCTTTTTCATTTATTCCCTTCTGCTTTAGCTTAAATTTTGCCTGTGATGTTTACTGGCAGAGCAGTCAGAGCCCAAGAGATTGTGGATCTAAAAACTGACAGGAAGAAAAAGTGGATGCTTCAGGGAGAATCAAAAATGAAAACCTTAGGTGGTCTCTGTGCTGAGCCAATTAAGCATATGATAGTTCCACATTCACACTCCTGTGGCAATTCTAGCATGAGGCATCCCTCCATTAATAGTAATATTCAGTTCCTAAGTATTCCTTAAAACCAACCTCAAAGAAATAAGGTAGGCAGATCTATTCTATAATTATTTCTGTGTCAAGGAATCTGACAAATCTTATAGAGGAACTGCCAGAATGAAACAGATCTCTTAGATCCTGGCAAGCCAAGCCAGGATCTGATTCTGGAGAATGGGGGAAAGAAAGAGAATGAATATATTTGTAGACCTAAAAGCAGGTCCTCATTGCTTTTTCCTTCAGGATCAGATCAAGTATCCACCATTACTCATGGATGACCTTGGGCTATCCTTGGAATAAAGAGATAGACTTCTGATTCCCAAAAAAGTATTGTTAGGGGTAGTTAGTGTTTTGGGCAGTCAGTGGACAGAGTGCTAATGAAGTCAGGAGACTCATTTTCCTGAGTTCAAATCTAATCTCATACTTACTAGCTGTGTGACTCTGGAAAAGTCACTTAACCTTGTTTATCTCAGTTTCCTCATATGTAAAATGGCAAATCATTCTGGTATCTTTGCCAAGAAAACCTCAAAAGGGGTCACAAAGAGCCAGACATGACTAAAAATGACTAAACTATCAAAATAAAAATGATAAATTATTAATTTCCTTTATTCACTTTGAGTTCTCAGTTTCTAAGCTTTGCTAATCTGGCAGAGGAGAACATAGAATTATTATAAGGAAAAAGAGAAATGAGTGATTCTGGTTAGGTTCTGGAGAGAAGGGAAGTTGGTGGGCTCCATAATGGTGTATACATGTAAGCTCTATCAGGTTGCTTTGGAACTCAGTGTGCTACCCAGTGGAACTGAAGGCCAGTGCTAAAACACTAATTCAGTTTTCCCTAGGAGGGGCTAAAGATGCCCAGGTTTTTCATCCTCTGTGGATTAGCTCCAAAGTGTTGCCAGAGCCTTTGAGGGATGTATGGAGATTAGGGGAAGACAAAGCAAAGGACTGATGGGAAAGGAAGCAGAAGAAGCAAGACTCATGAATTGACTGCGTATTTATAATATTTGTACTTTTTTCAGAGATAGCAATAGATTATGAATGCTGATGAATGAGATGAGGTGAGATCTTTCAAGACAGTTGTGAAAATCGAGTAAGGCTTCATCTACTTCAGAATTTGAGTGGGCCTGAAGGACTTTAAGCATTGAGTCAAGGGTATACTTAAATTCGCATCCTGCTATCCTCCCATGACATCAGTGTCTCCCTGTTTCGGTCAAATATGGGCAACTATGTACTTATTGGTCAAGTTCAATTTCTTTTTTTTTTTTTTTTTATTTAATAGCCTTTAATTTACAGGATATATACATGGGTAACTTTACAGCATTAACAATTGCCAAACCTCTTGTTCCAATTTTTCACCTCTTACCCCCCCCCCACCCCCTCCCCTAAATGGCAGGATGACCAGTAGATGTTAAATATATTAAAATATAACTTAGATACACAATAAGTATACATGACCAAAACATTATTTTGCTGTACAAAAAGAATCAGACTCTGAATTATTGTACAATTAGCTTGTGAAGGAAATAAAATAAGGGTATAAAATGGGACTGAACATTAATGGTTTTAGTCATTCCCAGAGTTCTTTTTTTTGGGTATAGTAGTTCAGTTCATTACTGCTCCATTAAAATATTTGGTTGATCCGTTGGAGATCCTATCCATGAACTGGTCATCATCTAGTATTGTTGTTGAAGTATATAATGATCTCCTGGTCCTGCTCATTTCACTTAGCATCAGTTCGTGTAAGTCTCTCCAGGCCTTTCTGAAATCATCCTGTTGGTCATTTCTTACAGAACAGTAATATTCCATAATTTTCATATACCACAATTTATTCAGCCATTCTCCAACTGATGGACATCCATTCAGTTTCCAGTTTCTAGCCACTACAAAAAGGGCTGCCACAAACATTCGTGCACATACAGGTCCCTTTCCCTTCTTTATAATCTCTTTGGGATATAATCCCAGTAGTCAAGTTCAATTTCTTAGGTAGTTCCCTCAGCCAATAAGGATTAAGTAATTGGAACGAACTGCCAAAATATATAAGGAAAAAGAAAAAGATAATAAGTTATTGTTGTTTAGTCTGGGGTGACAAAGATATTGGTGAAGGCACTTTTGAAGACTGGGTGTGCCAAAGACTGAATTTGTACCTCAAAGAGAAGGAAAGGATTTAATTCCATCAGCCCCTCCAAGGGCCCTTGGGCGGGGAGGAGAATTTAGGTCTATTTTGAATTCTCTCTTCTGACAAGAAGAGAGGGTACTAATTAGAGGTGCAGCTGTGGAACGGGACAGGAGAAACCCTCCAGCTGCAAAAGTAGTTTCAGCTGACCAGAAATATCTTTAGCAGATCCCAATTGGGAGCACAATCGCCCTGTACATTGGGGAAGTATGTGGGATCGAGAGAATGAAGATGGTGGCTTCTTTCCTTTCCCTCCCACCGTGTCCTGACTGCAGCAGGGCCACACAGGGCCAAGGGAAAGAAACTGCTGTTTAGTGAAATTCATTATTTTAAATATGATGGCGAAAGTAGTTTTATATTTAAAGCTGTGTTTGGGATTTTAAGTTAAAATATAGGTTATTAAAACAAAATGCCAGTAGCTTACCTTAGGGGAGGTTGGGGTTGTATCTCCCTACTTAGATGGTATGCTGTTTTCTAGAGGTATTGGGTAATTTGTAACTGGGTTATGCCTTAAAAATTTGTCATCTTTGTGGGCATGTATAAGTTTTATGAAATTTGGTTCATTTATTTGCGAACCTTGAAGTTTAAAGTTTAAAAAAATTTTTTTCTTTGACTTAAAGACAAGGGACAAGAAAGATGGATTTGAAAAAGCAATTAATATTTTAAATGGAGCATCTAGTATTGATTTGGGAGAGATGGGACGAGGAAGAGATGGTGTGAGAGAAAAGAGAGAGAGGATAATAGCTCTCCAGAAATGGGGAAGAAAAAGGCACAATTCTAGTGCCTAATGAATCTGCCATTTGCCATGGGAAAAGGAGATATATCCCATGAGGTTGGGGCCTGTCTTGAATATTGTCTTCAGATGCATTTTTCATGTTTTGCTGATCATGGGGGGGGGCTCTATGGAAAGAGAACTTTTGACACCCAAACAATTCCCAATTAAATAAATGAAGTGAATGGGAATTCACTCCAGGTAAAGGGAAGGAGGCTTATAGGACCAGCTGCCCATGTTGCATTGCTGATTCTTTGCTCCTGATCAGTGGCTTTCCTTTCTAAAGTATTAGATCCGGTAGCCAAAGGATGACTGACCTGTGTACAAGCAGTAGCTGCTACTACTCTCTTGGTAGAAGAGAATGGGATGCTCACCTTTGGAGGCAGTGTTATAGTAAATGTCCCACACCAAGTAAGAACAGTATTAAATCAGAGGGCTGGGAAATAGCTCACAGATTCCACCTTAATCCTGCCTCCTTTTTGTCCCCTGAAACAGAACCAACCCTGGAGAAGAATATTATTGTTTGGAGTTCATTGATTTTCAGACAAAAGTAAGGGAGGATTTACAAGAATTCCCAATGCCTGGGGGAGTAAATTGGTTTATAGATGGATCTATAGAGTGGTAGATGAGAAATTCTTTTGAGGCAAGGAGAAATAGATTAGTAGATGAGAAGGCCAAGGGAGCTGGAGACCAGGAGATTTCTCATATAATGACCTTGACAGCTGTACTTGCCCCTAGTCTGCCCTGTCCCAGTTTTACCCAGACGGAAAAAGAGAAGGCCTCGACTCTCTGAGCAGTTGGGAACTCGGAAGAACGATGGCTCTTACCTGACAGCAGAGAGGTACTGACCAAAGCAAGTATGAGGGAACTTCAGCAACTGCACCAGGGCAGTCACTGGGATGTCCAAAACCTGTGTGATGCTGTGCTGACAAGGTGTGTTTCCCCTGGCCTATACACTATGGCCTGATGACTAACAAGGCTGCTCAACGCCAGATCCCAAAAGGGGGATGACCTCTGGGAATCAGACCATTCTAAAGCATCCAGGTGGACGTCACTGAGCTGCCACCAGTGGGTCGCCTCAAATACTTGCTGGTCACAGTGGACCATCTGACCTCATGGGTGGAGGCATTCCCCTCGGGCCGAGCAACTGCCTCAACAGTAACGTCAAATTAGAACAAATTCCCAGATATGGAATAGTGGAGAGGGTAGACTCGGATCAGGGAACACATTTTTCTGCTCAAGTATTGCAGAATCTGACTGGGGCCTTAGAAATCACTTGGGATCTCCACAACCCTTGGCATTTTCCCTCTTCTGGGAAAGTAGAAGGGATGAATCAAGAAATAAAATAGCAGCTGACTAAATTATCTTTAGAGACTGCCTTGGACTAAATGTCTTCCTCTTGCTGTGGTCAGAAATCAGAGATTCTGGGCTTTCACATAGAGATATTGGGCTTTCACCTTATCAATTACTGTACGGTCATCCTCTCCAGGCTTGTCCTATGGGAAACTGGGACCTTATCTTAGAGACAAAGGATTTATTTCTTAAGAGATATGTTAAGTCATTGCTAAGACATTTACTAGAACTTCAACAAAAGGGTTAATAGCTCAGACTCCTAGGTTTCCCTGTTCATAGAATTCAGGTTGGAGATTGGGTGTTGATCCATTCTTGGAAGGATGAGAAGCTGACGCCATGCTGGGATGGACCCTACCAGGTGATACTGACCTTGGACACTGCAATTTGCAACCAGGACCGAGGCTGGACACACCACACTGAACAAAAGGACCTGTGGCGCCACCTTTATCCTAGTGGACAGGTGAAGATGGGGAGACCTCACATTACATATGAGGAGGAGACCTCCACTGAATGGGAACACAAATTCTGAATCCAGTGCATTGTAACTGTATGACTTTTCTTACATTAATTACTTTGGGAGACCCTCATGGGGCTTTCCCTGAGCTTTGGGTTTGCCTATTCCCTCATGATAGTCATAGAAACCAGACCTCTGTCTTCCAGAGAATAGAACCAGCTCCTCCTGCTCATGCAGAATATAGGGAGAACTTTTAACTTATCAAATGGTTGGATCTGTGGTGGATCCCAACAATTGAGCCAATGGCCATGGGTACCTGTCCCCCATGGCAACTGATCCCAAATTCATAATGGGACTGATTTCTGGAACTTAGAAGAGAAACATCAGTGGCCATTGACAGAAGACAGAAAAGGGAAATACTGCTTAAATGAGACAGGGCAAAGTTTGAAGCTGGGAATGTGAGTGAACTTAACTCTGGACAAGGTAAAAGACTTTTTCTTTCCTTATCTTGAAGTGGACACCCAAGCCCTCAGGTCGGGTTTAGGTTGTTGTCGGAGCTCTAAGCTCTTGCACAATTCTTTACAAATTGCTGTGAATTGACAAAAGGCCTTCTTTTGTCTGGCTCTCTGTCTCTAGGAGATACAAGGTGGGGCTGCAAGGATTTGGAAAACTTAAGTTTTTATCTGTCTAGACATCCATGGGGTTGGTACCATGTCACACCAGGGACACCTGGGAAACATGGGACTCTGTTTCCCACATTTTGGAGAACCTCTAACCTAACAGGGCAATGGCCAGTTGCCAATTGTAGTTGGAGGAAGGAGCAGGGTTTATGGAAATGTCAGTATGTCACCTTTGTAGGGGAAGGTCCCCTAGGGACAAGAGGCCAGCAATATTACCCTTTTACAAGGAATAGTTCTGACATATTTTCGAGGGAACAACCTGCTCTAATGGGTCATTATTGGATCTGTGGCTTAACTGCTTATACTCACCAACCTCTTAATTGGACAGGAATTTGCTATATTGGACTAATAAGGCCGAAATTTTGCTTTCTTCCTGAACAGGCAAATCAACATTTATGATTTGGGAAGAGGGAAACGGGGTTTAGATGCCTCCATTACTCAGACTAGAGATGCCAATAGTTGGGGTGATGTTTGGCCTCCAGAGAGAATAGTTAAAGAGTATGGGCCAGCTACTTGGGCTCAAGATGGAAGTTGGGGATATAGAACCCCAATATATATGTTGAACAGAATAATTAAGCTTCAAGCAGTTGTAGAGATTATGGCTGAGGCACTAGATCTTTTGGTTGATCAAGCTCCTCAAACCAGAGAGACTGTTTTACAACATAGACTTGTGCTGGATTATTTGTTGGCTGAGTAAGGGGGAGTTTGTGCGAAACTAAATTTGTATATTTGTTGTATAAAGATTGATGACAATGGAAATCTAGTAAAAGAAGTCACTAAGAACATTAGGAAACTTGCTCATATTCCTGTACAGACTGGACCTCACCGTCCTGGTTTGGGGGGATCTTACATTCTAAACTTGGGAACTACCCAAGAAATTGAACTTGGGTTCAATCGGATCCCAATTTGGATTATCAATTGGATCAAACAAGGTCTTGTTTGACCCGATTGATAACCAGAATAGTCCAAACCTCATGATCTAGAATGATTAGGTTGGAAGAGAAAGCTGAAGAGTCTGTTAGATTGATGGTGTTAAGGACAAGGGTGCGAGCTGGTGGTCCAAGAGGACCAGCAGGAGCCAGAAGGGGATGAGGAATTTGATAGGGAATGTGAAGTTATGTTACAAGAATTTGAAGAGGGGGGACTGACCGAGATGAGGTGAGATCTTTCAAGACAGTTGTGAAAATCGAGTAAGGCTTCATCTACTTCAGAGTTTGAGTGGGCCTGAAGGACTTTAAGCATTGAGTCAAGGGCATACTTAAGTCCCCTTCCTGCTATCCTCCCATGACATCAGCGTCTCCCTATTTCAGTCAATTATGGGCAACTATGTACTTATTGGTCAGGCTCCATTTCTTGGGTAGTTCCCAAATTTAGAATGTAAGATCCTCAGCCAATAAGGATGAGGGTCAGTGATGGGAGGCGGTATTTGCGTTTGGGATTAA
Organism: Sarcophilus harrisii; assembly: GCF_902635505.1. Lineage (NCBI taxonomy): Eukaryota > Metazoa > Chordata > Mammalia > Dasyuromorphia > Dasyuridae > Sarcophilus > Sarcophilus harrisii. The sequence continues at coordinate 510,377,691 of NC_045427.1, read as the reverse complement.
GTGTTGACCCTGCTCCTGATAGTGCTTCCTCCCTTCTATTGTCTGCTCGATGCATGGGATGCCCTTCTCTCAAAAACATATAATAGGGACTTCCGGCCAAGATGGCGGAGAGGAAGCACACAGCTGTGTAAGCTCCGCATTTTCTCTCAGAATCCATCTCATTACAAGCCTCGGAATTAATGCCTGACTGGAAAAAAAACCCACAGTTACCAAGAGCAGACATCCTTGAGATTCGCCAGGAAAGGTCTGTTTTTGCTCGAGGGCAGGACGGTTTTAGATGGGGCACAGGCTGAGGGCAGGCAGCTCACAGCCCAGCAGACCAGAGGGGATTGGGGTGTGATCTCAGCCGTCTCTGCAGGGAGAGCTTCGCTACAGGATTGGATACTTTGCCCCAGCAGCAAGTCAGTGGCCCAGCAGAGAAGCTAAAAACACCGGGGGTGAAGAATACAAACCCAAACAGCTGGAGTTTCTCAGGGCCTGGCCACCCCTCCCCCACTGTGTTTCAGCTTGCTCTGAGAATCTCGGAGCGCAGGCGCAGCACAGTCCTGCTAGTGCCTCGCTGCTGCCCCCGCAGTCTGTAGAGGAAGCTCGGTAACGCCACCCAGGCCCCCCCCCCAACAAAGCAGATTCCATTGGGTTTTTTTTTTTCCTTTTTTTTCTTTGCTAGTTTGTCTCTGATTCTTCTCTGACAAAATGAGCAAAAAGTTAAAAAAGGACTTTAAAGATTGACAGCTTTTATACAGACAGAGAACAGACTCTAAACCCTGAGGAGACTAAAACAGATTATCTTCAGGTGAATCCCCACAGGAGATCATCTGGTCCTCAGCACAGATGAATCTCATAGAAGAAATTAAAAAGGCTCTCACAAGAGAGCTAGAAGAAAGATTGGAAAAGGAGAGGGAGGCTTGGCAAGAGAGACTGGAGAAGTCATCCCATTCATTTAAAGACAGAGTGGATAAAGAAATCAAATTGTTGAAAAATAGGATTAGTGAACTGGAAATAGAAAATAGCTCTCTAAAAAATAAAATTGGCAAAATGGAAAAACATTCCATAGAACAAATTGGACAATTAGAAAAAGATATAAAAAAAGTGAGTGAAGAAAACACTTCATTGAAAATAAGAATAGAAACAAATGGAATTGAATGACTGAGGAGACAAGAAGAATCAGTCACAAAACCAAAAAACCAAACAATGGAGAAAATGTGAAATACCTTCTGGGAAAACAAAGACCTGGAAAACAGGTCTAGGAGAGACAATCTGAGAATCATTGACTCCCAGAAAAATACGATGAAAAAAGAGCCTGACACTATTTTCCAGGAAATTATCAAAGAGAACTCCCCAGAAGTCATAGAAACAGAGGGTAAAATAGACATTGAAGGGATTCACCGATCACCCACTGAAAGGGATCCTAAAATCAAAACACCAAGAAATATAGTGGCCAAATGCCAGAACCCTCAAACAAAGGAAAAAATACTCCAAGCGGCTAGAAAACCCAATTCAAAATATAAAGGAGCCACAATAAGGATCACCAAGATCTATGCAGCATCCACATTAAAAGATAAAGGGCCTGGAATATGATATTCCGAAAGGCTAAGGAACTCGGTATGCAACCAAAAATAACTTACCCAGCCAGAATGAGCATCTTTTTCCAGGGAAGAAGATGGTCATTCAACGAAATAAGTGAATTTCACCTATTTTTGATGAAAAAACCAGAACTTAACAAAAGTTTGATCTGCAAATATAGAACTCAAGAAAACCTAAAAAGGTAAAAAGAAATCTTGGGAACTATATTTCTGCTGTAAAGATGTATAAAAAATACATGTATACCATGTTCTAGAAATTAGAGGTATAAAGGACATTGTATCAGAAAAAGGGTAAAGTGGGGGTACTATATCTCACAAAGAGGCAAAGGAAACCTATTATATCTGAGAGAAAGAATGGAGGGGGATGAATATAGTGGGTATTTTACTGCCATAAGAATTGACTTTAAGAGAAAAAATTTTAGACATATTCAATATATGGTGAAACTTCTCCCATCTCATTGAAAAGTGAGAAGGGAAAAGTGAAAAGGGAAGGAATAAGCTAAGCAGAAGGGAATACAGAAACTGTGAGGGAAAGGAGTAAGATAGGGGAGGAACTCTAAGGTGGGGAGGAGGATACTAAAAGGGAGGGCTGTGAGAAGCAAGTCGCCAGCAAGTTTAATACTGGGAAGGGGGATAAGGGGAAAGAAGGGAGAAAAGCATAAATAGGGGGTTAACAAGATGGCAAGTAATACAGAATTGGTAATTTTAACCATAAATGTGAATGGGGTAAACTCCCCCATAAAGAGGAAGCAATTAGCAGAATGGATTAAAAGCCAGAATCCTACAATATGTTGTTTACAGGAAACACACCTGAAGCAGGGAGATACATGCAGAATAAAGGTAAAAGGATGGAGCAAAATCTACTATGCTTCAGGTGAAGTTAAAAAGTAGGTAGCCATCCTGATCTCAGATCAAGCAAAACAAAAATTGATCTAATTAAAAGAGATAAGGAAGGGCACTAATCTTGCTAAAGGGTAGCATAAATAATGAAGCAATATCAATATTAAACATATATGCACCAAGTGGTATAGCATCTAAATTCTTAAAAGAGAAATTAAGAGAGCTGCAAGAAGAAATACATAGCAAAACTATAATAGTGGGAGATCTCAACCTTGCACTCTCAGAATTAGATAAATCAAATCACAAAATAAATAAGAAAGAAGTCAAAGAGGTAAATAGAATACTAGAAAAGTTAGATATGATAGACCCTGAGAAAACGAAATGGAGACAGAAAGGAGACCTTTCTTTCAGCAGTTCATGGAACCTATACAAAAATAGACCATATATTAGGACATAAAACCCAAAGTCAAATGCAGTAAGGCAGAAATAGTGAATGCATTCTTTTCAGACCACGATGCAATAAAAATTACACTCCAACAAAAAAGCCAGGGAAAGTAGACCAAAAAGTAATTGAAACTAAATAATCTCATATGAAAGAATGATTGGGTGAAACAGAAAATCATAGACATAATTAATAACTTCACCCAAGAAAATGGCAATAATGAGACATCATATCAAAATGTGTGGATGCAAGCAAAGCGGTAATAAGGGGAAATTTCATATCTCTAGAGGCTTACTTTCATAAAGTAGAGAAAGAGAAGGTCAACGAATCTCTTGCAACTAAAAATGCTAGAAAAGGAACAAATTAAAACCCCAGTCAAACACTCAAACTTGAAATTCTAAAAATAAAAGGAGAGATCAATAAAATTGAAAGTAAAAAACCATTGAATTAATTAATAAACTAAGAGTTGGTTCTATGAAAACCAACAAAATAGACAAACCCTTAGTAAATCTGATTAAAAAGGAAAGAGGAAAATCAAATTGTTAGTCTTAAAAATGAAAAGGAGAACCTGCCACTAATGAAGAGGAAATTAGAGCAATAATTAGGAATTACTTTGCCCAACTTTATGGCAATCAATTTGACAACTTAAATGAAATGGAATACCTTCAAAAAATATAGCTTGCCCAGATTAACAGAGGAAGAAGTAAATATCCTAAACAGTCCCATCTTAGAAAAAGAAATAGAACAAGCTATTAACCAACTCCCTAAGAAAAAATCCCCAGGACCAGATGGATTTTATATGTGAATTCTACCAAACATTTAAAGAACAATTAACCCCTAATGCTATATAAACTATTTGAAAAAATAGGGACTGAAGGAGTCCTACCAAACTCCTTTTACGACACAGACATGGTACTGATACCTAAACCAGGTAGGCTGAAAACAGAGAAAGAAAATGATAGACCAATCTTTCTAATGAATATCGATGCTAAAATCTTAAATAAAATATTAGCAAAAAGATTACAGAAAATCATCCCCAGGATAATACACTATGATCAAGTAGGATTTATACCAGGAATGCAGGACTGGTTCAATATTAGGAAAACTACTAGCATAATTGACTATATCAATAAGCAAACTAACAAAAACCATATAATCATCTCAATAGAAGCAGAAAAAGCATTTGATAAAATCCAACATCCATTCCTAATAAAAACATTTGAGAGTATAGGAATAAATGGACTTTTTCTTAAAATAGTCAGGAGCATATATTTAAAACCATCAGGAAGCATCATATGCAATGGGGAAAAACTGGAATCTTTCCCAGTAAGATCTGAGGAAGCAAGGCTGCCCACTGTCACCATTATTATTCAATATTGTATTAGAAACACTAGCCTCTGCAATAAGAGTTGAGAAAGAGATTAAAGGAATCAGAATAGGCAGTGAGGAAACCAAACTATCACTCTTTGCAGATGATATGATGGTATACTTAGAGAACCCTAGAGATTCTACGAAAAAGCTATTAGAAATAATCCATAACTTTAGCAAAGTTGCAGGTTATAAAAACAACCCCATAAACCTTAGCATTTTATATATCACCAACAAAATCCAACAGCAAGAGATACAAAGAGAAATTCCATCCAGAATAACTGTCGACAGCATAAAAATATTTGGGAATCATCTACCAAAGGAAAGTCAGGAATTATAAGTGAGCTAAATTACAAAAAACTTTCCACACAAATAAAGTCAGACTTAAACAATTGAAAAATATCAGTGCTCCTGGATAGGTCGAGCAAATATAATAAAGATAACAATACCCCTAAACTAATCTATTTATTTAGTGCCATACCAATCAGACTTCCAAGAAAATATTTTAATGATCTAGAAAAATAACAACAAAATTCATATGGAATAATAAAAGGTCAAGAATCTCAAAAGAATTAAGAAAAAAATCAAATGAAGGTGGCCTAGCTGTACCTGATCTAAAACTATATTATAAAGCAGCAGTCACCAAAACCATTTGGTATTGGCTAAGAAATAGATTAGTTGATCAGTGGAACAAGTTAGGTTTACAAGACAGAATAGTCAACTATAGCAATATAGTGTTTGACAAACCCAAAGATCCTAACTTTTATGGATAAGAATCTATTATTTGACAAAACTGCTGGATAACTGGAAATTAGTATGGCAGAAATTAGGCATGGACCCACACTTAACACTGTATACCAAGATAAGATCAAACTGGGTCCATGATTTAGACATAAAGAACGAGATTATAAACAAATTGGAGGAACATAGGATAGTTTATCTCTCAGACTTGTGGAAGAGGAAGAAATTTGTGACTAAAGACGAACTAGAGACCATTATTGATCACAAAATAGAAAATTTTGATTGCATCAAATTAAAAAGCTTCTGTACAAACAAAACTAATGTAAACAAGATTAGAAGGGATTCAAACTGGGAAAACATCTTCACAGTTAAAGGTTCTGATAAAGGCCTCATTTCCAAAATATATAGAGAACTGACTCTAATTTATAAGAAACCAAGCCATTCTCCAATTGATAAATGGTCAAAGGATATGAACAGACAATTTTCAGATGATGAAATTGAAATCATTACCACTCATATGAAAGAGTGTTCCAAATCATTATTAATCAGAGAAATGCAAATTAAGACAACTCTGAGATACCACTACACACCTGTCAGATTGGCTAAGATGACAGCAAAAAATAATGATGATTGTTGGAGGGGATGCGGAAAACTGGGACACTGATACATTGTTGGTGGAGCTGTGAACAAATCCAACCATTCTGGAGAGCAATCTGGAATTATGCCCAAAAGTTATCAAACTGTGCATACCCTTTGATCCAGCAGTGTTTCTATTGGGCTTATACCCCAAGGAGATACTAAAGAAGGTAAAGGGACCAGTATGTGCCAAAATGTTTGTGGCAGCCCTGTTTATAGTGGCTAGAAGCTAGAAACTGAGTGGATGCCCATCAATTGGAGAATGGTTGGGTAAATTGTGGTATATGAATGTTATGGAATATTATTGTTCTGTAAGAAATGACCAGCTAGATGAATACAGAGAAGCTTGGAGAGAATTACATGAACGGATGCTAAGTGAAATGAGCAGAACCAAGAGATCATTATATATGTCAACAACGATACTGTATGAAGATGTAATCTGATGGAAGTGGATTTCTTTGACAAAGAGACCTAATTCAGTTTCAGTTGCTCAATGATGGACAGAAGCAGCTACACCCAAAGAAAAAACACTGGGAAATGAATGTAAACTGTTTGCATTTTTGTTTTTCTTCCCAGGTTATTTCTACCTTCTGAATCCAATTCTCCCTGTGCAACAAGAAAACTGTTTGGATCTGCAAACATACATTGTATCTAGGATATACTAGGACATATTCAACATATATAGGACTGCTTGCCATCTAGGGGAGGGGGGGAGGGTGGAGGGAAAAATCAGAACAGAAGTGAGTGCAAGGGATAATGTTGTAAAAAAATTACCCTGGCATGGATTCTGTCAATAAAAAGTTACTATAATAAACAAACAAACAAAAAAAGAAAACATATAATAAACTTTGCTTTGCTTTTAGAGATCTCTCCAGCTTTTTTTATTAAATGGTGACCCCTCACCCATTTCTGAACCACACACTGATAAAAAAAAGAAAGAAAGACAGGAAGAGAAAGCAGCAATCCCTAAGGAAAAAAAGTCTACAAGGCCAACAAATACATCTAAGAATCAATGTGAAAAGTACTGTAGGATAGAAGTGGTGAGTGGCACTAACTAGGAATGTTGACTACTCTGCACCACAATTTGGCTTTAAAAGAGAGGTGGGGAATGAAAGGTCAACATTTTAGAGAAAGAAATGGGGTAAGGAAAAGTAGATCATCTTTTTGTCCCAAGAGGAAGGAGGAATCTAAATTTTCTACAAGAGGACATTATAGGAATTGTGGGAAGAGATGCCTTGTAACTGAAACACCACATGGATTAAGGTCTCTTCTATAAAGACAGGTCTGCAAAGGGGAAAATTTATTTGGTCTAGCATATATTTGGCACTCTAAACATATGTTGAAAGTAAGATGGATGGAAAAATGAATGAATGATTACAGTGACTTCTAGTTATTATTAAATCTGGAAACCACAAAATCTTAAGGAACCTAAAAAGTCCCCAGTCTGTCTCCGTGGGATCAACAGCAAATAAGATATCTCAAGACAGGAATATGATGTAGAGGAAATAATTACAGCAAGTTGTTCTCTTATTTCTTTCACAATCCTTCATGATTGATTGAGCTTCCCTCCTTCTTATTGGTAGAGAATACATCCTGTTTACTAACTTGTCTGAGGAAGTCATTTAATTTTTTCTTTCTCTATAAAATTGGGGAAATAATGCCTACTCTTTTTAGACTAAGATGTTGAAAAAGATTGAAGGCAAAAGAAGAAGGGTATGGCAAAGGATGAGATGAATCGATAGTGTCATGAAAGCAATGAATATGAACTTGAACAGACTTTGTGAGAACATTATTTGTGAGATAATGGAGGACAGAAAGGCTGGTTATAATATGGTCCCTGGGGTCACCAAGAGTCAGATTCAGCTGAACAAATGAACTGCTCCTTCTATCACAAGATTGTGGTTAACCTCCAATAAGCTCACACATGTTTAAATACTTTGAATGTTGTTGGACACTCTAGAAATATAGGTGCTGAAATTGAGAAATTTTAATAGATGGAGACTGAAGGGTTGCTCAGATCATGGCTCTCTTAGTAGAAGGATTGAAGCATAGGTTCATCTTAGGGAAGATTATAGTGCTTATGAAAATTGGGTAAGGATTTAGTTTCCAGATTTACACGAAACTTAAAATTAGAAAATGCAGAGAAATGAAACCGAAATCTAGGAAATGAAACCTAAAGGACACAAAATTTTTATAGAGAAGTTATAAATTAGAATAAGAAAGATGCTATAAGATATAATCGGGGTGAAGACTCACTCACAGGAGGGAATTAGGCTTTCTGGGTAAACTGTAACCTTTGTAGTAGCCAAACAATGGAGCGTCAAGGGAGGGACTTAAATTTAGGGGACAGGCATTTTGTATTGCTTTTAAGTGTCCCTATTAGCTTAGACATTCATTTTTGCAAGAACATAAAATAAAATCCCTTACTGACTTTTTTAGCGGGTCTGCATAATTTTTGTTTTACAATCTTCAGTTTCCATGATTCAAAAGTTAGATCTTATCAGTCAAGATAGAACTTATCAAGCACCAAGGAACTGTTTCAGATTAAATAAACCACAAGAAACTGCCAGAAAAGCCAGACTATAAATTCAATTCATTGAGAATAGGCAATGTCTAGCAAAATTATGATAAACTTTTTCCATAGGGAATGTAGCAAGTTCATTTAGAAAATGAGCAAAATTACAGTAAATTGTCACATTAAGGGGGAATGGGGCAGCGTGTGTGAGTGAAGATGCTGAGAGTAAGAAACATAGTTTTAAGCAGTATTTCTGTTGGAGTTTCAGGAGTGCTGGATTCCAAAAATATATTGGGGCTCCAGGCTGGTATCACAAAAAAAGGGGACAAAGACTTTATTATACTTTTAATAGCAGGCTAAATCCATAAGGGCTTTCTAGCAAAAAAGGGTTTTAGCAATTGACAAAGGTAAGACAAGTTGTCTAGCAGTAACCAAGAGAAAGCCACCATTAAGGAGAAGATCCCATGAGGTGGGATTACACCATTGACTAGCAGGCTAACCCTAAAAGGGATTTAATACCCTTAAAGAGTTAGCAAGTTAGTGAGGTACAGTTGAGTCCTTTTGTAGGGAAAATATAACTCAGAGGGTGGCATTATATCTTGGCTTTATGATTGGATAAATTTATGATGTGTCAAAGCAACCAAGGGTGTTGGACTTTAGATCCAGTTAAAATCAAAAGGTCAAGATAATCAGAGCCTAAAATTCAGACTCCCTTAGGCCTGGTGACTCTTACTCTCTGGATCATTATTACTGGTTCTAGACTGGCATGGCTGGCCTAATTGGCTTTAGCCTTACTGTATGTAGCTTAGGACTTCCAAACTTATCTCCCCAATGTAGCAAGGGTCATAGGCATATACCACCATGGCTGGCAATATATTTGATTCTTAATCATTGACCAGGTTAGTGAAACTAATGAATCTCTTATTAGGATAATGTTTTTTTAAAAAGTGAAGGAAATAGTAAATTTCAGTTAGAGTTAGTGGAAAACAAAAATATCATTTTCCCCATCCACATTCACCTATCATCCTGAAATCAAGTTATCTATGGACTGCAGCTTAAGAAATCTTGTTCCCCCAGCAGTTAGGTAGGTGGCACAAGAATATAGCACTGGCCCTGGAGATAGGAAGGGTGTAAGTTAAAATCACTAGCTGTGTGACCCTGAGCATGTCACTCAGTCAAGACTGATTTTCTTGGTCCCCTCCCCCTAAAATGAAAAATCCCTGTTCCAAAGAATTAGTACTAGTTATATAAAATCTATATTGAGCAGATTGCAAAACCCCTACTCTTTGAATCTTATCTTTGGGCTTCTCTTAAGGACTCATTCAAGGCAAACATTGTCAGAAAGTTCCTTCAAATCTGGTGATTCATTATGTGAAAAGGATATATGAGGAGCTAGTTTTCAGACTGGTGACCAAGTTGTTATTCTCAGAGGACTAATGACATCCATGATGCCTTCCTTGGATTGCCTGTGAATTGGACTTAGGGGAGAATGACCTGTAGTCATCAGCTTCCCTCTCTCTTCCAGTGTCTAGAACAAGACAAAAGCCAGGAGGATGGGTTCTGGCCCAGATGCAGTGGGTAACCTTGGTCCTTCTAAATGAGGTCTTCTCACCTCTCAGTCAGTCTGGGGCAATGCCCACTCCCAGACTAAGGACTAGGTAAAGATTTAGACAAAAAATGGCCCAAACTATCTAGGTGTTCCAGCACAAGGGACTAAATATAGAAGGTTGACTTCAATGAACAGTCTTTCGATAGAACAAAGAATTTGGACTAAAGTAGAGGGCCAGTACTGTTGCTTAAGAAGTGGGTAAAAGCTGAGGAAAGATTTAGCTCCCTCCACTCACCTACAACTTTTTCTAATTAGCAGCCAACTGCCAGTAGTTTCTTGCAAATGATTTTTTTTCACCATTTCCTTAGGCTGTTTCTATTTACTGGTTTCATGTAAACATGTTTTTGATCCATTGAAGCAATTTTGTGTTGTGTGTCTATATATTAACAAGGAGGGCAAAAAGGAAGACTCAGTTAGCAAGATGAAAATGTGCAGCATTAACTAGGTAAGAGACTGAAACATGCAAAATGCTAGACAGGGTGGGAATGAGGAAATCTTGGTAAGAGAGTAAGAGGTTGAAGAAGGGCCCAATAGCTAAAAATGAGAAGAGAATCTTGTGTTTATAATTTTATGAATTACTTTTATTTATAAATTTTTGAAGAAACTGAGACCCACTTGGACTGAGATCTATTTATTTACTAAAGGCTAAAGAGTGAGCCATTGCTGCAACTAGAGTCGAGGTGTTAAAGACCTTAGGAGTTTGGTAAACTTCCCTACTGTGAGCTAGGGTGGAAGGGGAGATGGAGAGATGAAGAACAAAGGGAAGATGACACCTTCCAGTTGGAAGAGAAAAATATGGTCTGCAAAGAATCAATTCCTTTCCTTTTTCTCCTGGGGAAAGATGGAAGAAAAAAAAGTTGCTGGCCAAACTTTGCTCCACAGTGACACCTGCTGTTTAAATAAAATTCATTAGTACAACTTTCATTTTAATGAAAATCAATTTAAAATTAATATATTTGAATACATTGGATTGGATTTGAATATATTGGCTTGAATTGCCTCGAGAGCAAAGACTGCTGCATTTCTTTTTCATCCTCAGTGTTAATAATGCTAATAATGAATATTACTACTAATAAAAATAATAAGTAACATTCAACTAGAGCTTACTATGTGGCAAGCATTGTGTGGTGTGACGTGCTTTACAATGATCATTTCATTTGATCTTCACAACAACTCCGGGAGGTGATGCCCAAATTGTCACCATTTTGCAAATGAAGAAAGTCAAATAAATGAGTGGAGCGACTTGCCCAGGACCACACAGCTAATAAGCATCTGGGGCTGGATTTGAACTCAGGTCTTCCTGACCAGGCTCAGCCCTCTCACCGCACCATCTTGAGCTTAGCAATGCCAGTACACAGTAGTCATCTAAATGCTTGTTGACTGCTTGTCATATTAATAAAAGGGAACGATTTCCCTGGGGCACCAGAGACAGAGGGAGGTCACTCTGCGCCCTCAGACCTTGTCCCCTGGGAGAGGGAAGCTGCTAGGGTGGGTGCTGCTGGGAAGTTCGGGCAGTTAGGCCAGCATGGAAAGGAGCAAGGGGCGCAGCGGCTGGGGAGAGGGGTGCTTATCTGGTAGCTTCTTATCTTAACATTTTTGCTCAAGAGGTTCTAAGATCATGCTTCTACTCAAGGAGTACAAGTGAAAATGCAACACTTTAAAACCATTATTTTAAATTCCCTATCCTATATTTTGGTGCTCTGCCAAAGTGATAACTCCTTTATCTTTTCTTGTCCTTTTTTCATTCTTCCTGATTTTTCTCCTCTTGATCTATTTATACTTTTCTCCATTCTTGCCCTTTATTCTGCTCCCATCTTTTCTTCTCTTTTTGCACTTGCTTCTGACTTTGTGGTAGCAATCCCACTGTCCTCAGGGCTCAAGAGATTTCTAAATCCTGACCTAAGTAAGTGATGTGGATAGATAAAGTGATTTGGAAGAATTAAGAATGACTCACTTTGCAAGAGTCATTTTTTTTTCTGAATTGACTAGATAATTGATATTTACATGTTCTGCCTTCCAATGTCAAGTTTCCACCATCAGACACCATGCTCTCACATCGGGGCTGTCATGTGAAAGGTGATCTTAACTACTTACAAAGAAACAAGGGGTGGATGACCAATGCTAAACCTCCACAATTCTGTGTCAATGATTTAGAAGAGTTCCAATTGTGTGGAGGTGGATCCACAGGGCACAATTCATCACCGAGATGCACAGATCTATATCAAACTCTTTTAGAGATATCTAATTCAGGGGATAATTTAAGAGGAAAGATTAGTGTAGTAGTCTTTTGGGCACTGATGATGGTGTATGCTATCCATTCCCCGTCAGAGAGCTTATGGACGCAAGTTTCAGAAACAAATATACATTTGTATTCAATGTAGGAATTTGTTTTGCCCAAGTAAACATATTTGTTATACGAGTTTTCTTTTCTTTTTTTTTTTTTTAATGGAAGTGGAAAAGTGAGAGGGAGAAAAAAGAAGGAAGACACAGGAAGGAAGAGTTCAAAGGAAGAAATTTTTTTTTAATGGATTCAGTATTAAGCAAAAATATGTATAAATGAAGTATGGTAAATGTTTCCTTTGTGTTCCCAGAGAGCACCTGCGAATTATAGAGGAGGAAGGAGATAGGGTATGAACTGGATATCATTGTTTCTTTGAGGTTCTTTGAGAGTATGTGGCAAAAGCAAATCACAGCTTTAGAACCAAATCAAGGGTCTCTGGAAATGGCTAGACATTCCATAGTTGGTGACTGTCCATTTGGTTCATTCTTAAAGAAAGATGTACTAAGAATCAATTTTTTAAAAAATGCATGCAATTTGCTAGTTGGGGGAATCCCCTTTCACAAGGTAAATTATCTACATATGTTGCTAATTATATCAGTGCATTCTGTTCATAGGTTGAGATTTTCTTTAATATTAAAATGGAGGTCCAAAGCACACAACCATATTTACTATAACTGATCAGCATTTAAGTAGTGAAAAGGAAGCAGCAAGAGCATGTACCAATCATCATTAGACATTGTTGCATATTCATATAGAGCTAAGTAGTCGATAAGCATTTATTAAACACCTAATATGTTCCAGGCATTGTGTTAAATGTCAGGAACACAAAAAAATGTAAAAAAAAATTAGCATTTCTGTTCTCAATGAGCTTATTAGTTCTAGTGGGTAGGCAATTGTGCAAAGAAGTTAATAAAAACAATAGTAATAATAGTTAATAATAAATAATAGTTAATAATAAAATAATAGTAATGATAGCTAGCATTTTTATAGTACTTTAAGGTTTGTGAAGCATTTTGCAAACATAATTTCATTTTATTCTTACAACCTGTGAGGTAGATGTTGTTATTTATCTTCATTTTATAGATGAGAAAACTAATTAAGTGGCTTGCCCAAGATCACAGAAGTATTAAACATCTGAAGTAGGATTTGAATTCAGTTATTCCTGACCCTGAGTTCAGCACTCTCAATTATCTCACTCAGCTGCCTCTAGTGACATATGTGATTCTTAAGGTACCCACAAGGAATTCACTTGAACAGAGTAAGTAAAAGTGGCTATAACTCTATGCTCCCAGAATGGCCTAACCAAATTACATGGCTTCCCCTTTTTATATCCTTGCATAAATCATGTCTACAAAGTTCACAGGAAGGAACTGGGATGTCTCTTGTTTGACTTCTTTTTTCCAATTGGAATGTTAACAAAACTTAATATAATAAACTGTATTATAATTTTGATACATACAAATTATACAGCTATGGCTGTGTGATGGTCAGGCAGCACTGTTCTGAACTTGTTATTAGGCCCATTCTATTGCAGGTATACTCTAAAAGTTCCTGAAGGAAAGACCATTTAAAAGAATCTTGAGGTCAAAATCTGGTATCAAGTATTCAATTGTACTGTAATAAGTCTTAGGTAATGCTATAAATGATATGGTCTAGAAAAGGGAGAATGAGTTGCAAAATAGAGAAGATTCCATAGAAATGAGTCACTAAAACCCTGGACTTCTCACACTGAAAGTTTCTACTTTCCCACCCCATCTCCACCCCCCCAACTTTAAGAGTTGTTTTTCTTTATCACTTTTTCATATTTCATATTTTTATTTTATTTATCTGTGCTATAGTGAAAAGACTCTAGAGTCAAAGGACCTGATAATTATAACTTGTAGGTAGACAAATCATGTAACCTCCCTCACCTCATTTTTCTCATCTGTAAAATGAAGGGGTTGTACTAGATCTCACCTAAGGTCTCTTTCAACTCTAGGTCTATAATTTCATTCTTTTCTGAAAAACTTTATTTAGTAGCCCTTATCTGGGAGGATTCATTTAAAAACAACAATAACAACAAACACAACTCTACTGGGAGTATGTTAGTTATTCAAATGATTATATGAGTGAGGAATTTTAGTAGATGGTTTTCATGAATGGTCAGAGCAAAAACAAATTCACCAGCTACATTGCCTGGATTGGAGAATCTCTCTCTCTCTTTCCTTCTCATGATATTCTATTTTTTCCCCATTACTTGTAAAAATAAATTTAACATTATTTAAAAACATTTTTCACTTAATTTGTTAAATTTGATTAAATGGAGTGATGTAAAGAACTTGCTTTGTAACCTATGCAGTGATAAATTTCAGCCATAAGCATTATACAGATATGTCATGCTTTTAGAAAACTCAATATGCAAATTTTAAAATTTATAGAACAGAAAATTTGCATTCTAAATTCTTTCTCCTTCTTTCTTTCGTCCCTCCTCCTCTATGTAATGGTAAGCAATTTCCTATAGGTTATATATGTATGCTCATACATTATATTTCCATATTAGTAATGCTGTGAAAGAAAACATATTAAAAAACCTAACCAACCAACCAAAACACTAACAGAAATAATAAAAGTGAAAAAAGTATGCTTTGATACACATTTAAACTCCATCAGTTCTTTCTCTTCTGTGGAAGTAGACAGCATTTTTCAACATGAGTCCTTTGGAATTACTTTGGATCACTGTATTGTTTAGAATAGCTAAGTCTTCACAATTGATCATTATTGCTGTTACTTTAACTAGACTGGCCTTTGGATAACAGACATGCAATTTGATTCTTAGATTGCACTTGAAGATTTTCTAGCGTGGTATGACCTGAGAAAGTCCAGCATATATTCACTGGCATAACTTTTCAGGGACCAAAGGGTACTTCAATGCAATTTTTGTTCTTCGGTCATTTTTCAGGCACGTTCAACTCTTTGTGGCCCAATTTGGGGTTTTCTTGGCAAAGATATTGGAGTAGTTTGCCATTTCCTTCTCTAACTTATATTACAGATGAAGAAACTAAGGCAAATAAGGATTAAGTGACTTGCCCAGAATCCCCCAGGTAGTAAATGTCTTTCAGATTCCAGGCTCGATACTCCATCCACTGTTAGCCTTCTGTTGCTTCTTTCATTGCTTCTTCCTAAAAAAAACAAAAACAAAAACAGCTTCCTCCTTACTTGGTTCTTTCCCCTCCTGGCCTTGCCTTTATATCATTTCTTTTCCTTCTAATTTTTACTTTTTCAGGCTTCCCAACTCCCATTCCCTATATGTATTGCCCTATTCTCATCAACCTTCCCTTCCCTCTCTTCTTCCTACCCTTTTGAAAGTAGGGACTACCCTTTCTTTTTAATTTATAACCCTATCACTTAGCATTATGTTCTTTGCATAATAAACACAATGCTTTTTCATTCATTCATCATTTATCTTATGTATTTCCCCTCTTGGTCTCTTTATTTAACTATCTTGTCTTAGAGATCTTTGTTTTCTATAGTCTGTTTATGACGCTCACTGCTATAAGTCACTGGCTTTGAAATTTTTATTTAATCAAATGTTACTATTTCATGTTCCTTGGAGAAACCCATTTGAATTAATGCAAAGTTCTAGTAGTCAAGGAACATCTTTCCAAAAAGGCAGCAGCTTTATTATTTTCAAGGGCTTATAAACTCCAATCAAAAACAAAGATTTGATTCCATTTTTCTTTAAATTTGACATTACTTTGAGCTTACCTAAGTCACTGGAAATTTCTCATTTTATCTGTATACTGTAAGTGATTGAATATAAAATTTCTCATGACTATCAAATAGGACCCTGTACTTGAAGGCCCAGAGTGCCATCAGTTGTGATGAACCCTCTTTCTCCCAGACTTTCTTTCTAAGACAAATGATTCTCTCATTATTAACCAATTATTGAATTAGGATTAAGGTTTTTCCTCTATTTCCTCATTCAGAAATCTAATCCTATAGGCTATTTGGCCAGTCTTTGAAGAACAAGGCTAATATGAGATGAAATCTTGGATAAATCCATAAAAATTAGATCTTATCAAAAGGTAAAGAAATTCTAGTTTGGGTGAATTAGTGGATTCCAGCCAATGTTTTAGTCAGACAGGTCTGCGTAAAAATGGATTTCCCCTTTTGTCTAGATAACCTTAGGTGGTATAGGTGAGTCTCTTTGTCTAAACATGAGTAGTCATGTCCCCCAGGCCCTTGTTAGAATAAGCCAACTTCTTATTAAACAGTCAGACTTGATTTCCACCCCTAAGAAGGCCCACTTTTCCGAGGGCATATAAATCACTGAGTGGGTTACATGAAAAGTCTTTGGTTTAGGCGAGATAGTCAAATGATCACACTTTTATTAGTCACTCACTAGCATAATAAGATGGTTATTTGCCCAGAAATTATATTTCAAACTTTTTATACTTTACATCTCAATACTACCATCACTTCTAGATAGCCTATAAAACTTTAAGAGATTTGAATTATAGAGGGCTCCAGGTGTCTCCATTTGGATTTCTGGGGAGGATGACTTTTATTTCTCCTCTTTGGGAGTTCTATTTGGCTATCTAATAAGGATGACTTTCTTACCCCCAAATATATCTTTTGTGATTCTGACTAAAACATACAGGCAGTCAAGTAAAATAGTACTTCGTTGACTGGGGGGATTGCTAAAACAAATTGTGATACATTAAGTTACTGATAGTTTAAAATGTTATAATATAAGACAAATATGAAGAATTTAGAGAACGTTGGAGGGATACATCTGAATTGATGCAGAATAACAGTAGCAGAACAGGAAAAACATATACAATGATTACAATAATGTAATTCCAAAAGTAAGACCAAAAAATATAGAAATTAAGTGTTGTTTATTTATAATCAAGTAGAGATAAGAAAATATACTTCTTTCTCTTCTTTACAAAGATGGGGAGCTAAGGGTGAGAAATCATGCATATACTGTCAGGTTCAAATAATGTACTGATTTTAATAAACTGTAATTCTCTCCTTTAAAAATTTTTCTTATAAAGGGGGAATTTCTTATGTAGAGGACAAATATATTCCAAAATGAAATATGGAAATATGGAAACAAAAGATGTCAATAACATTTTAAAAATTTTTCCAAAGTAGGGAAATCAGTTAAAACCAAATCCTTTTTCAGAAAGGCCTGGAGAGATTTACACGAACTGATGCTGAATGAAACCAGCAGGACCAGGAGATGATTATATACTTCAACAACAATACTATATGATGATCAGTTCTGATGGACCTGGCCATCTTCAGCAATGAGATCAACCAAACCAGTTCCAATGGAGCAGTAATGAACTGAACCAGCTACACCCAGTGAAGGAACTTTGGGAGATGACTAAGAACCATTACATTGAATTCCCAATCCCTATATTTATGCCCACCTGCATTTTTGATTTCCTTCACAGGCTAAATGTACAATATTTCAGAGTCCATTTCTTTTTGTACAGCAAAATAACAGTTTGGTCATGTATACTTATTGTGTATTTAATTTATACTTTAATATATTTAACATCTACTGGTCATCCTGCCATCTAGGGGAGGGGGTGGGGGGAAGGAGGGGAAAAATTGGAACAAGAGGTTTGACAATTGTCAATGCTATAAAATTACCCATACATATAACCTGTAAATAAAAAGCTATTTAATAATAATAATAAAAAAACTGAATCCTTTCATTTGAGAACTCTTATTTTTAAGACACTACTGGATTTTCACTACCCCAGTTTGTATAGCTCCTCATTTATCTCAGTTGAAATGTTTTTTTATTGTTATAAGGTATTATATTATTCTATAAGGTTAAACTATGTTTGGTAGTACAAAACTGGGGTCATTTCAAGAAGCAGATAAAAAATTTTTAAATTCTGGATCTCTATGGGAATTACTTATGCTAAAATGATCCTCAGAAAAAAAAAAAGAGCTTCAAAATAAGACCTACCAAAGTCTTACAAATTCTTTTTAATATTTAATTTTCCTCAATTATATGTAAAAATAACTTTAACATTCTTTCCCAAATTTTGAGTTCCAAACTCTCTCCATCCCTCTCTGTCCCCTCATTGAGAAGACAAGTAATTTGACAGAGGTTATATACGTTTATAACACTCACTCATTACCCCATTGTACCAGCCTCTATGTCCTTATAAGATCACCTAAATCCAGCCACAGAATTTGGGACAGATACTTGCCTCCTGGTGAAGAGGGGACCCGGGAACTCTGAAAATCCTTGAAGGAGAAACTCTCCTTCAACTCTGCCTCAGTGAGGGACCCTGCCCCAAGAACAAACAGTTTCATCTTTGTTATCTTGGTGGGGTCACCTCAGTCCTAAAAGTCACTGAATTCAATTCAAATTCCAGCTCGAAGCTGAAACCCAGTTAGGAGCCAACTTGGGACTCTACCCACGAACCCCCTTCAGCTTGCAGCCAAAGCTCCCTATTATAAAAGAGCCAAACTAAAACCCTCTCTTTGCAGAGGTTCAAACATGCCAGCTATATCATGCTTGGGATGCCAAGCAGCCTTTGCCCACTGGAATACTCTTTTCTAGTGCCATCCTGTCTTTATCCTCACCTATTTCCCTAAATAGACTTTAAACCTTACTTCCAATCCCCATAATAAACCTCTTTTATCAATCTAGGTTTTCGATTCTGTAAATTCCTTTACAGGGGATCTCTGTGCCACCAGAAGGGAGTCCCCAAAACTCCCTTGTGCTGAAACCTACCCTGAACCTGCCACTAGAGCTCATTTAATTCCCTGACCACCAGAAACCCTAATTTCATTTGGGTACCCCAAATCTAAACTTCATCATTTGGTTCCCTGATTGGGAAAATCCCCCAAAACTAGACATAATTTGGCAACTGAACAGAACCTCTATTTTTTTAGGGCACTCAGAACCAATTTGGGTTTTCAGCTGTTGGTGCAGTATTCTTCCAGGAAGAATACCTGCGTTCCTTCCTTTGTCTCACTCTATTTCTAAAGGTAGTGGGCACCCAGATCAGGTCTGGGCTGTGGCTAGTATTCTCCTGTGTAGACTATTTGCATTTTCAGACAAAAAGGCCTCCTTTGATCACAATCTATTTTTAAGATAGTGGGACCAGGAAATCCGAAACTCTGGACAAGGTAAAAGATTTTTTTTCTCTCCCTATTCTGTAACGGATCTAGACAGAGTTGATGCAAGAATTTGGGAAAACTAAAAGCTTTTACCTGTCCACAATCTAGAGACATCTCTGCCTCAAAAAAATCCTTCCTTGAGCAGAGATGCTTGGCTTGAGGAAACTCCCTCTGCCCCTCTAGACACAAAGGATCTTCTTTTGCATCTCAAGGCATTCCTAAACTTTTTTTCTGTCACCAGAAAGCCCTGCTCTCAGACAGGGACTCTGAGACACGAGAGGAAGTGTCTCCTTAAACCCCACCTCCCCCACCAAGGAGACACATGGCCGTTCTGGGGACCTCACCCCTCTCGGGGGTCCCAGGCCAGCACTCTCTTTGACCTGTTCTGAGGAGATAACCGGAGAAACTCAAGAGGAGCCGGGTTTGGGCCCTTCTCCCACTCATGGTCAGGCTGTAGCCAGGAGGAGAAAGGTCACTGAATTGGGGTGAGTTTAGAGATATGTCTCTGCCCACGGCTGCTACTCCCTGGACAGGGGTGAAAGGTCTCTCCTTCAGGTCTTGCTCTCCCAGCAAGATTTGGGGGCTTAGATGAGCTGCCCCGCCCTCAAGTTCCTGAGCGGAGTCGCCAGAGGAGCCCTTGCCATTCAGGACACACCGCGCTGGGTAAGATGCCATCTCTTCCTCCCCCACCCTCGCTCTGGCCTTTCCTCCCCCTCTTCCATGGAGGGGGGAGTGTAGAACTCGAGGCCTGTGTCAGACTCTCCCATGTGGCTTGGCAACCTGCCATTTAAATGCTCCCATCCTGTCCCCTTCTTGGGGTTACTGTACAGTGGGGAGACTGGGGACTCAATCTTATCTTCTCAAATCTCCGGAAAAGTTTTCATAAACTAACGAACTTTGCCGGCATTGTGGACAAAAGCGGGCCACGCCCCGTCCCAGACCCTTTCCCTGGCTCATAAATGAGCCAGCTCCCAGCCCTCAGGAAGCCTGCTCGTCCCATACGGTTTAAAGCTTGTCCCATACATTTTAAAATGGGACTCGGTTTCCCTAATTTGGTCATCCTGCCTTAAAGCAATGCCTCCCGTCACAGCCTTTTAATTGTAGAAGCCTCAGAATTGCGCTTTTGCCCGCTCACAGGGCTGTCCACAAAAACAGGGGACTCCAAACGTGCTTTTTTCCCTCCTCGCCTCAGGGCACACCCTTAAACTTTCCTCAGCTGCTCTGGAGAGATGAATAGCCTAGCTAACCCAGGCTATGTCTCTCTCTGTCTCTTACTCTCTCTCTCTTTCACTTTCCTACCCAACCTTACAGGTGGGAACTTTTTCACTCCTAATTTTCTCAGGCCCAAGACCTTTTGCTCTTAGCGCACTCTCTTCTATTTTTTTTTTTCTGGATTGGCATTCTATGCCCCTGCTGACAATTAAAGGTTTCTTTTCTAAGCTCCAACCCTGGCCAGGTTTCAGGTTCAAGAAAGACCTTTGGAATGATGGCTGGGGAATAAAATTCCAAATCAAGGCAAAATAAATTGTTAAGAGAATGAAGATGGCTTCTTTCTTTCTTTTCTCTTCTCATTCCCTGACTACAGCAGGAAATGAGGAGTTAGAGGGAGAGATGGAAACTATTTGAAAACTCCTTAACCACTTTCAATTCTGTGAACACCTTTAAAGGGAAGAAGTCTTTCCTGTTGCCTTTTCTCTACCTTGCAGGATCCCTTGTGGGGATTCCTGTGATGTCTTTCTCTAGACTTGTTGTTTATTGATAGCAGGACAGGCCCCAATTTAGGGTTCTAACCCATCAGGCAGCATGGCCATGCCCTCTTTGGACTGCTCTGCATAAAGCAGTTTTTTAGAAGATCACTGCTCTTGATGTAATTTGGACTGATACTGAGGAGTGGGAAAGTGGTTGAATTATTGTTAAAATTTTAACTGTATCACAGTGTTTAAGATTTGTTAAAACTGTTTAACTATTGCTGTGTGTTTGAGGGATTTTTAAGAAACTTACTAGTCTGTTATGTATATGAATTCACTCTTGGGATTTATACATGGAATGGTAATTTGATAATTTCTTTTCCATGTGAAAAAAGGGAGGAAGAAAACTGATTGAAGCTGGTCAGGAAATTGGGAAACTGATGTATTTTTCTTAGGCACTTCTGCCCTGCCCCCTATTTCATTAGTTCAAATTGAATTGGAAATTATTTAACTCCTTGCTTAAAATTTACTGGACTATGATTTGCTGGTTATATTTTAACTTTGGAATCCCTTATTCTACAGGGACACTGATACATTGTTGGTGGAATTGTGAACACATCCAGCCATTCTGGAGAGTGACTTGGAACTATGCTCAAAGTTACCAAACTGTGCACACCCTTTGATCCAGCAGTGTTGCTACTGGGCTTATATCCCAAAGAGATCTTAAAGAATGGAAAGGAACCTGTATGTACCAAAATGTTTGTGGCAGGTCTCTTTGTAGTGGCTAGAAACTGGAAAATGAATGGATGCCCATCAAATGGAGAACGGTTGAGTAAATTGTGGTATATGAATGTTATGGAATATTATTGTTCTGTAAGAAATGACCAACAGGATGAATACAGAGAGTCTTGGAGAGACTTACATGAACTGATGCTGAGTGAAATGAGCAGAACCAGGAGATCATTATAGACCTCAACAACGATACTGTATGAGGATGTATTCTGATGGAAATGGATTTCTTTGACAAAGAGAAGATCTAACTTAGTTTCAATTGATCAAGGATGGACAGAAGCAGCTACACCCAAAGAAAGAACACTGGGAAATGAATGTAAACTGTTTGCATTTTTGTTCTTCTTCCCAGGTTATTTTTACCTTCTGAATCCAATTCTCCCTGAGCAACAAGATAACTCTTCGGTTCTGCACACATATATTGTATCCAAGATCTACTGTAACCTATTTAACATGTATAGGACTACTTGCCATCTGGGGGTGGGGGTGGAGGGAGGGGAAAAATCAGAACAGAAGTGAGTGCAAGGGATAATGTTGTAAAAAATTACCCAGGCATGGGTTCTGTCAATAAAAAGTTATTAAAAAAAAGAAAAAAAAAGAAAAGTTTTTGAATAGATTTAAAATAAACAACAGTTTAAAAACAAAAAAAAGAAATCCCTTATTCTACTGGCATTCCCCTGGTAGACTCAGTTTTGGGGATTATTCTTTAGAAACAACCAGAAACCAGACACCTGTCCTGAGACTGGCAGTTCTCTGATCTGTTTCTCCACTCCTGTCACCCCAGTTCCTTAATTTCTATTTCAGCATTTTGATATCAGGACTCTAATAGTTCAGGGTTGCCAGCTTTGGTCTAACTGCATAATCTGCTCAGAAATCTGTTTCCCAGTAGCAGTTCCTGTTCTATCGAGAGGGGACAGGTGGAGCTACTCCAGGCCCCACTTTTTCTCTCTTTGGAGTCCCTGACAGACTTGGGGTGCCCTATTAGGATGGGCAGCAGGACTGTCTTGAACACTGCTACTCAGCAGAGGCCGAGTTTAATGCACAAATGACCACAGACCTCAAACTATCCATCTCTGGCTGAGATGCTCCCCAACCGCAGAGGACCTGAACAGGGAGGCCTGTGTGTCTCCCTAAATGAGGAATGCTGTTTCATGCTAATAACTCTGGGGTTATCAGGGAGAGACTGGTCTTTGCCATAAGTCCTTGCATTTTTCTAGTTTTAGTTTGGTTTATTTGCTTTACATAGGGGTTGGTCAAAAATTATAGTGCTCAGACCTTCTAGAAGAAGATAATTCAATGATTTGAATATTCAGAAAAGAGAGTGTGGAATGTTATGCCACAGTTCTCTTTTATTGTCCTGACTCAGTTTCCCTGCTTCTCAGTTCTATAAAACATCCCCTCCTTTTTTATCAGAATACTTGATAAGGATAAAAGACCTTATATTTTAGAATATCAGAATGCCTCTCCCCATCCCAAGCTATCAGAATGTCAGATACTGTCTTATCAAGATGCCTCTCCCCATGTCCCGGGTGCCTTCCCCTGATTATGTCATCCCAGATCCAATAGCTCACCCCACCCTGCTCCCGCTCTCAGCACCGTGACTCTGCTCCTGCCTCAGTGTAAGGATTTCAGTCTTTCTGATTTCCTATTTGGTGACTGTTCACAAGGTTTTTTTTTTTTTTTTCTCCAGTAAGCCACCACCCCACCCTTTCTATAGCAAGGCGGGACAGCTCGACATCCCGGACTGGTCGATGCTGTCTGGAGCTCCAGCGCTCAGCAGAATATTTCCCACAGGGACGCTTATATGGAAAACTCCTACGAAATTGACAAAAATTAAGGTTTTTGTCATCTCTCTCTCTCTCTTAGGGACGCCCATAGAGAATGAAAAGCTATAGAACTGGGATGGTTGGGACCTGTTAACCTACCTGTCTCCAAGTCTCCCAGTCTCCAAGCGAGGTTTGGAAAAAATGGGTTTATTTTCACTGAGAAGCTCTTTCTCTCAGTGGCCCCCTTACTGATTAGGAAGATAGCAAAGACTGGGATACAGAGTCTTGATTTTTATTTAGCCTTCTACGGCTTGGGGCTAGGAAGCCATTTGAAGGAATAATTTCCAAATCAATAAGGGTGGTGATTGTTTCCCAGGCCAAAGTGATTCCCAGATCAATTAGAATGGGGAGTTTTCCATGGGAACCAAGTTGGAGGGTGGGGATCATTTAGGAATTTTCCCAAGGCAGGTGACCCACCCCCCACAAAGATCAGAAGAACACAGAGTCCTATTACATTAATTGGAAAAGATTCTATTTGGAATAGTTTTTTCATTTGAAAAAGGTCAATGTCAAGTTGACACCTGGTTCCAAAACCTTACAGGGAAAACTCCAAGTAGCTAGGAAGCTCAATATAGACCAAAAATCTGTCTGTTGAACAAAGCTTCTGTGACACAACTTATTAAGACTGTGTAAGAGGGTGCTAAGCCCCCTTTCCTCAAATGAACTAGTAAGAGACATGTTCAGGTACAAAGAAAAAGCATTTCTTTAGTCCCTGCAGGGAAAGGCCCAAGCACACCAGGGAGCCATCCTAGCTCCCACCATGTGCTCCTGGAACCTAACTAGCTTCTGGCTTTTGGGATTTAAATAGCAAAAGACCCAAGCCTTTTCATTGGATAGACTAAAAGGACGTAACCATTCTTGACTAATGGTCACCAATGGTGTCTGCTTCCCACAGGTCCATCACTTCCTTTAACTTCCGGAGGGTCTGACCTTTCGAGACCATGTGACTCCCTGCAACTCAAGGTCCAAGACCTGATCTTCTGGCTCTGGGAATAGTGAAGTGACTTAGTCTCAAACTGAGAAAACTTCATCCAATCCCATTCAGGACTAACCATAAAACCCTGTGAGAAAGCATAGCAAAAATGCTCTGGGAACCCAGTCCTCCAGTGTGAATGAGAATTGGGAGAATTCATTTCTATTCAGAACAAGGGCTACACTGAAATCATTTAATTGGGATACAAGTAAATACACCAACAGGAGGCTGGGGACCTTGTAGTGGCCTTTCTCCAAAGGCTTCGATGAACTTTCCTATCCAAAACACAGATTTGATTTTGTTTTTGGAACTTCAGTTTAAGTTAAGTTTAGGCAAAGGAATCTCTCTTTGACGTTAGAATACCATTAATTCCAATCCATTCCCTAGTTTCTATATCTCATTATGTTATAGTTGAGTTTCTTCTCTTGCTCTTTGAGTTATAGGAATCAGCTCTAAAAAGGAGACAGATTTCTTATTTAAGATGGTGGGGCAAATCCACTCTGGTCATTTCAATAACATTCCATGGAAAAGATAACAAGCAAGCAAATTTTTAAAAATGAAAAAAATAGTTCTAGAACTTGGGGATTTGGGGATCCCCACCTCTGACTTGGCATTTGGGATTACACTGTTGCTATATGTGAGTTTAAACTAGGCCTCCAGAACCTGTGCCTCAGCACTGATGAGATTCTAGATCTGCAGGAGCTCCAGTGAGCACAGCACAGTTGCTATTGATGAATTGTTGTGGCATAAATATCCAAAGTGGAGGATGGCACAGATATGCTAACTTGTGGGAAATCTCACTGATCTGAAGGTTATTGGAATTAGAAGTGAAAAACTGACCTTACCTTACTAATAGAAGATAAGCAGGCTAAAGTTGGCAAAGGGTTCTAAAGACCTATTAGGGGTTTTCTTCAAGATTTAATATCTTTTTAGATGGATAGAATGTCAATTTTATTTATTTATTTATTTTTAAAATTGTAACTATTGATAGAACCCATGCCAGGATAATTTTTTACAACATTATCCCTTACACTCGCTTCTGTTCCAACTTTTCCCTTCCCTCCCTCCACCCTTTCCCCTAGATGGCAAGCAGTCCTATACATGTTAAACATATTATAGTATATCCTAGGTACAATATATGTGTACAGAACTGAACAGTTCTCTTGTTGCGCAGGGAGAATTGGATTCAGAAGGTGAAAATAACCTGGGAATAAAAACAAAAATGCAAAAATTTACACTCATTATGGAATATCAAGTTTTTAGAAAAGGTGCCACCCAATGGAGCTGCCATTCTAAAAGAATCAGGTGTAACATTAGCAAGAATGGGTATGACTTTTCAATAGATTATTTCTTATGATAAAAGAATAAATTGTAAATTAATACATGCAGCCCTTATCAATTCAGTTAAAATTTCATTTCAACAAGAGCACATTCTAGTCAGTGGCTCATTGTAATGTTTTTTTTTTGGAGAGACATAGTCAACTAACTATGTGACACAGCAGATCAAGTGCTGTGTCTGAAGTCAAGAAGACACACCTTCCTGAGTTCAAAACTTGCCTCAAAACATTTATTAGCTGGGCACATCACTTAACCCTGTTTCCTTCAGTTCCTAATCTCTTAGTAATTAGCTGAATGCCTGAACTCCAGATTACTCATGATATTTATGAGGTTAGTGGCAGTCAGAGAGATGTTAAAATCCCCTTTGGTCGGTGCAGGCTCACTATGAAAGAATTCATGAAACCCGAATTATTAATTGGCAAAAATGAAAGTTTATTGTTGGACAGGAAGCCAGTTTTGCTAAGAGACTGACTTTTATAGTGGCAACTGGCACTGAAAAAAGAATGCCTTCTCAGTGGGCAGGATCAGAGCAAGCTGCTTTAGACTTTCTGCAAAGAGTTTAGAAACTGCCCTTTAAAAGGAGTCTTGAGGTTTCAGGAAGCCAAGGTTCCCAGGCCTGGGTGCTTATCCTTATCGGGCCCAGATCTCCAATTGGAATTAACAACACTTCAAAGGGGTGCTTTTTGACCAAGATTTCTAATTGAATCAAAGGATCTGGCATAACTTTTTCTGGGGGGAGACTCCAAAAGGATCACACATCAAAAGGAAACAGTTTCAGAGTGATAATCTTAAAGGGAACAGTTTCAGTAAAAGGAACAGTTTCCCTCCCCCTTCAATATCCAGTTTGATGGGATGTTATGGGAAGGATTATATGGATATGTAAATCAACACCAAAAAACTTCCATGATCTGAAGGAATGTAAATCATGGAGGGCTTGAGCCAACTT
Organism: Sarcophilus harrisii; assembly: GCF_902635505.1. Taxonomy (NCBI): domain Eukaryota; kingdom Metazoa; phylum Chordata; class Mammalia; order Dasyuromorphia; family Dasyuridae; genus Sarcophilus; species Sarcophilus harrisii. Next base: position 510,350,979 of record NC_045427.1, on the reverse strand, counting down.
GATTAAGTTACTGGGACAAGTAGAACTAGAATTCCAACACTCATCTTTGAATTTTCTTTCCCCTCGTCTGATCAGGCCAATTTTGAAAACCACAGAGATTTCTCCAATGATTCTCACTGGAATCAGTGGACAATCTTATTATATCAGTCCAGAAACCTGGAAATCATAGTCTAGAAATAGAATTTTAATTTTCACTTCAGGTCTACTATTACTTGCATCCAACTCTATAATGAATTTATGGTCATGACCCAATTTTTTAAAATCTCAGAGCCCTGAAAATTCCATGGGTTCTTCTTCTTCCATTGGACCTTTCATCTCTTTACCTGTCACAGATATAATTCTTTTCATGGATTTCTTGACTGAAGTATTAAATGTGGGTGGTAGAACAACCACATTCTATGTTCAATGACAGAGATGGAAAGCTGACAAAACTACTAGTCATTCCAGAATTTGAGATTTTCTGGGAATATATCATCCATCCTCCCTGTGGCATTTGGAGTTACTTTATTTAAATTTATTCTAGATCCTCAAAGCTCATGCCTTAACACTGCTGAAACCCTAGTTGTTTCAGGAGTTTCTGTGATCACAATGCAGTTACTGTTGGATGTTGTGACTAGATGCTGCAATGAATATAACATATCAGCTATGAAATCAGTGGGACCTGAGTTCAAATGCAGCCTCAGATAGTTAATGCATACTAGCTGTGTGGCTCTGGGTGAGTCACTCAACCTTAACTGCCTTGTCTAAAAAAAAAAAAAAAGGAAAGAATACTTCTCAAAAACTTTCTTAATTCTCATGCCTTTTCTGGGTTAATTATATTCTATTTATCTTGCATTTATTTAGTTGTTGTCTCCTCCATTAGATTTCCTTGAGGGCAGGAAGAATCCACAGCCTCTTTAATAGCTTCAATTCTTACCACAATGCCCTAATAAACACAAAGTAAAAATGAGTTAAATATACACATCATACTAAGGTCAGGACAGTGGAAAAAGTAGCCATATGGTCAAACTTCAAAACAAGTTTTTCTCCCTCAATAGAAACTTCAGGCAAGTATCTGGGACAGTATTCACAGAAAAATATCAACAGGTATATCTCCTCCCTCAATAGCAGCATCACTGATATCCAGTATATGGAACAAGAGCCCTGGGACAGACCCACAAAAGAGAAACCATCCTTCCAGGACTTCTCAGAAGAAGAAGGCAAAGAGTGGCTACTCATTACTGAATGGAGTGGGGACCATCATTACCCAGAGACTCCAAGAATCCAATCTAGTCTCACTTTCTCCCTTGTATAAGACAGATTTAATAAAAGAGATGGGAGTGGAGTTCAAAGAAAAATTGCTGTCCATTTAGAAGTCTTTGGCAGGTCTTTGGGATAAAGCCTTTTGAAGAAAATCCCATCTAGTCCTTCTTTCCCCAGCAGCTAGTAGCATTCTCATTAATTAGAGACGCTGACACTCAGCCTACTGAGGGAGAATCCTCAGAGAAGCCCAAAAAGGAGAAAACATCCATCCAGACCTCTCAGAAGGAGCAAAAGACAAAGTAAGGGTGTTCTTCCCACCCAATTTAACTGAGGGAGCCACTGGACTATTATGCAGTAATCCCAATAATAGTCTAACACTTCTCTTATGAATGACAGATTTAAGAGAGATAGATGGAGATTTCCTTTTCTGATTCTCCTTTGGTGTGCAACATTTTTAAAGTGTCTATTATGTACTGGGCACTGTCTGGGAATACAAAAGCCCCTGCCCTCAAGGAGTTTACAGTCTAAAGAGTGCAAACAAATATCTAAACAGGATAGCTAGGTAGTTCAGTTGACAAAGCACCAGGCCCAAGTCAGGAAGATGACCACAAATCTCATCTCAAATAACTGACTAGCTGTGGGCTCTTGGGCAAAACATAGAACCTCTTTGCTTTAATCCACTGGAGAAGGAAATGTCAGACCACTCAAATGGCTTTCAGAAGAGTGGACATGATTGAAAGCAATGAAGTGACAAAGATGTATCCAACATCTATCAAGGCAGCTAGGCAGTGAGCTGGTGCAGTGCATAGAGTGCCAGACCCTCAGTCAGAAAGACTTAACTTCCCGAGTTCAAATGTGGCTGCAGACATTCACTAGCTGTATGATCCTGGGTGAGACATTTTACCCTGTTTGCCTCAGTTTCCTTACCTGTAAAATGCACTGGAGAAGGAAATGGCAAACCACGTAAGAATTTTTGCTAACAAAACTCCAAGGAATCAGATATGACTGAAATAACTAAAAAATGGTAACCAAAAAAATTGACTTTATTAACATGGGGAAGGTAATAGAAGTAAAAGGATTTACTTCCTTTAAATTCCCCTTCTAGGGAGAGGGAAGATTGACCCTCATTTTTCCAAATGTTCCTGAAATAGATTCTGGTAACTTTGGACAAAAGAAAGGAAAAAGAAACCTGGAAAATCCGAGGGAAGAGAGAGCTTACAATGGAGAAAGGAAGGATACTTTTCTTGGTTGTGTGTTACAAGTTTTGCCTTCCTTCCCTAGGTATTCCTTTTTCTACCAATAGCTCCCAGTCACATATGGAAATAGAATGTAAGAGCAGGGATTGTTTCATTTTCTATTTGAACCAGTGCCTATAGGCACGGTTCCTGACCATAGGAGCATTATAAATTGTTGATTGTTTGCTTAGGTTTCCAGCCCAAGGTAAAGTTGGAGGTAGATGGAGGGCACCCAACTGTTTTCAGCAAATTCTTGTTACCTGGCTCAGATATGCTGTGCTCTAAGGCAATGAATGACTGCTTATGTCATCGTTGGTAACCTTTGAGAAATCCAATAACTGTAGAGATAGCCTCAGGACCAGAAATAAGCAAATGCCCCAACTTTAAAAATTGACACGGATGAATTTCCCTTTGAAGATCTCATTGTGTTATGTTCTTGTCAGACTTGATCTGGAATATGAAGTTTGTTTACTCCTGGTTTGCCATATTTTGGAGAGTACATTGAGAAGCTGGAACATATTCAGAACATCAGCAGAGAACTATTGGAATGGAAAAGTGGCAGAGAAAAGAATTGGGGATATAGTTACACTGGAGAAGACTTGAGATTGTGGAAGTGTTTGTTGGTTCATTTGTGTTGCTGGGATCAGCAGAACTATGAAAGTGAGGCAGGAGTCTAGAAAGCAAGGATGCGATAGATGCAAGAAAAAAAAAATTCCTAAAAACTAGCTGTCCAAAGTGAAGCCTGCCTTTGAAGGAAGGGGGCTGGTGAAGGGAGAGGAGAAAGGAAAATATATTCAACCAGAATAGATGACCACTTGTTAGAGATAACATAGAGTGAATTTGTTTAGATGTGGGTTAGATTAGGTAGGACTTTTTCCTACTAAGGTTCTCAACCAAGCCTATCTTAAAAATCAGAAACAAAGATTAAAGGCTAATTCTAGTTTAAAAGGATTTTAATATCAAAAGTTTCTACAATTTTCCATTTAAGGTTTGATCAGGTGACCATTATGGATGATTATGTGAAAAGAGTCCTTATTTCTTAAAGAATGATTGTGCTCTTAAATCCATTAGTAATCAGAAAGCCTACAAAAATTATCATTTTTTTCATCCAATAATTTAATTGCTGGGAATATACCCTGAAAATGTTATAAAATAACAAAAAGTAAGAGCTATCTGTCAACATTTTCATAGTACTACTATGTTGCTGTTAAAAATAATTTAAAAACCCAACCCAACAACACCTAAAAGCAATCTAAATGGCCAACAAAAAGGAGCAGTTAAATAAAATTTGTATTTGTATAATGAATACAATAATATAATAGACTATCAAGCATTAATAAATAAAAAAATATGGAGTGAATCTTATGAAATCTTAAGAGTAAAAAGCAGAAAGAAAACATCAAAGAGAAATACAGTAAGAAATTTTTTTTAGAATAAACTAAAAACTAATCAAGTGAATGAAAATTGTTATGTGCATTAAATTTATTAAAATATAGTTACTTAGCAAGTGAAATTAATTGTATTGATGTTCAGTATTAAGGTTATAATTAACCTTTAAAGAAATTATCCTTTTAAAGAAAATGTGGCAAATAAAACTATAAAAGTTGCCTCCTTTGGGGAAAAAAAAAACCTTAACAATATGTAAAAACCATAATTAAAATTATCTTGTTTTCAGCAGCTTCAGAAATGATACTGTGTTTAGCTTAAGAAAAATATGTAAAATAGGATTGTATTTCCTTCTTTTCCTTGTGTTTCTTAAACTGCAGAATGGGAGAGGAGAGCAAAACTACATGATAGAGGAGGAAGAAGAGGAGTAGGAAGAGAGGTGATTCTATCTGGAACTTTGTGAGAGAGTATTGTAGCAGGATCAGCAGTGAGATAATTCAACATGCATTCCATCAGTGTGTGTAGAACTCAGTAAGTATGATTGGGAAGATCAGCTCATAGGTTTAACACTCAGAAGTACCTGGAAATAGATGGAATGCTATAACCTATGTGTGACTTCCATTATCCATACTCAATCCTTTCTCGTTTTCATCAACCCTGAGTAACTCCTGGATTACTGAGTGTGGAGTACTCAAGGCTGCTGGAAAGAGCAGAGGGCCTGCCTTAGTGGTTGGTTGCCTTAATCATATTTGTAGTTCTCATACTAATAGCAATAGTCAGTGGTTATAGACAAAAAAGTATCCAGTAAGATAATGCAACTGCATTTAGATATATACTTACTAGCTTTGTGACTACAGAAATGGCCTTTAACTCCTTTGAACCTCAGTTTCCTTATTTGTAAAAGGAATAGAGTAGTAATACCCCCTAAAGTTGGTTGTGAAGCTCTAAATAAGATAATTTATAAATCTGTAAGCCCCACGTAAATGCCTGCTCTCACCATTAGAGAAAAATCATCCTCGTCTCTTGTTCAATGGAGTTCAGATAGAGACAATCCTGGGACAAGTCATTATCTTGATGTTATTCCTACATGTTTAATAATCTGTAGACTATTGCACATGTGGATAAAATAACTCCTTTTTGTGGCTGAAAAAAATTATTAGGATGGAAGCTTATTGTCTTTAGACATACTGAAAGCATCCACGTTGCAATGCGAGTAGTAGAGACAGGATGAGGCAGATAATATCCTATACTACATCTTATTCCCACATGATTGCTTTCTTCTGCTAGATCTCTGTCTTATAAAATTCTGATTTCATGTTAATTGGAGATTATGAGTTTTGCTTATGGAGACATGTTATTAAAATAATCTAAGTTTTTATGGACAATGTCATGTCTGGGAGATTGTGGTTAAGTTTTGTCTGTGCTAATGGCCCAGTTATAGTAGAGTTAAATACTTGTAGGCCTGTGTTTGTATTGTGGTTATTTTTCTTCTGTTAATCCTTAAAAAGATAGCAATTCTTGGATGTATCATTCTACTCATCAGGTCATATTTTGCTAAGTATTTGGTAAGGGCTAAATTTTTGTAGACTGCATAAATGCATTGCATACTTTTTAACCATTTCATTGCATAATCTTCCTTAGTGAAGTTCCCTTCTGTAATTATCATAAGAAATTTTTCCATTTCTATAAATAAATCTCAGCCATTAACTGATACTTCCTTGATGATATGTTGGTTGAGTTTATGTGGATATCAACTCAGCCAAGGCCTTAAATTCTGTTCTTTAAACTCTGATGTTAGTTACTTTCCACCTGGAGATTAACTATTTTTCTTTGCATTAAAGCAATTTCAATGTCATGTACCTTGATTTTTCCTTGGTGAAATGTCTGCTTTACCAAAAAAAAAAATTTCTGGAGGTTTTTTATCCATAGAGCATATGTTCTGAGAATGCTTTTCAATCTGCTCCTTCCTTTTCTCTGTATTTCTAAATTTCTCTATATTTGCCTTATGTTGATGGACCTTACATTTCATTAATATTGAATAGGTTGTTAGGCTACTTTCCAAATTAATTATGATATTTTTACAGTTCTAAAAGCATAAATTAACACTAGCATTATGTAGATGTTAGTTGCTTTAAAAGTTTTCTAATTGAGCTTACATTTTTAAATGCCAATAAATCTCATGACATACACAGCCACAACATTCTCTGGTACCCTTTATGCCCAATGCCTTTTTTTTTTTAAACAATAGTCTTCCACCGTTGATTCAATTTAACTCTTGAAAAAATCTTTAATCTCTATTTTTTCTTGTTGTCTATTAGAAATTTTACATTTATTGAGTTCTAATGAATACCACAAATAGGGCTGATATGAATGTTTATGGTGTGTTTTTCTTTCTATCTTTGACAACAGTTATATGTCTACTAATAGAATCACTCAAAAAGTATTAGTTTAGCATTTTTTTTAATATTTCCAAATTATTTTCCAAAATGGTGAGAGCAATTTATAGTTTTTCTAACAGTGTATCAGTGTGCCTTTCTTCCCACAGTCCCCTGAATAATGACTTTCTGTTATTTATTGAATTTTGTCTCTTTGATAGAGATAGAGCCTCAAAATAGTTTTTTCATTTCTCTATTAAGGATTTGTAGCTTTGGTCATATAATTGTTGATAGTTTGCAATTCTTTTATTACAGTTTAACTTTTTTTTTTAGTTTTTATTATTTTATTACCATTTTGAAAGTAGGAATGGCCCTTGGTCTTACTTATTTTATGAATTCCCTATTTTTTTCATTTCCCATATGGCTCCACTCTTTTGGACTTCTCCATCATGCCCCTATATTTGATATCTTCCTCCTGCTTTTTGGCTTCTTTTTGTGTGTTGTCTTCCTTTATATGAAGATATAAGGGGCTCCCTGAACTTGTTTTCTTGAGTTGCCCCATCTTTCAAAGATGAAGCCCCCACAAGCCAACTTAATAATTTTTATTTTGCAATTAAACTCTATTAAGCCTTCGGCCTGCTGAGTTGAAATCAAGTCGGCTACAAATATGGCTCCATCCAGTCTAGCCCAGACTCATAGATTGTGCAGCAGGGACCCAGGGAAGGAAAAGCAGGCTTCTGCCTCTTCCCTTTTGACTCTTTCAGGTCACTCCCATTTGGAAGGGGATGGCCTTTCTCTCCAACCATAAGAGTCCTCCTCTTTCTTCTGTAATCCTTAAATACCCAAGGCCTTCCCTAGATCATTTGCCTCTTTTGTACTATGTAAGAGGACCCAGCATGCATATTTCTGCTGTATGTTGTAGCAAAATATTACTCAAATCTTTTGGAGTTGTGACTCTTGGTTAACACCCATTAGAATGTAAGTTTCTTGAGGGCAGGCAGTTTTTATTATTATTATTTTTTTTTGTACCCCAAGGCTTAGCATGGAACCTGCTTAATAAATGGTGATCTCTGTGACTGTTTCTTAAACATCAGGTATATTTGATGCAAATACTTTCCCTAATCAATAAATTTTCTTCTTTTTCTAGATACATTGATTTCATTTATTAAAAAGCTTTTTAAATTGTATATAATTTTTTCTTTCATTTTTTTTTAATTAAGCTTTTTTTTTTTTTCCAAAATATATACATGGACAGTTTTTCAACATTGACCCTTGCAAAATCTTGTTCCAATTTTCCCCCTTTCCCTAAACTCCCTCCCCCAGATGGCAAGTAATCCAATATATGTTTAACATGGTCGAAATCTATGTTAAATCCAATATATGCATATATATTTAGACAATTATCTTGCTGCACAAGAAAAATCAGATCAAGGGGGAAAAAATAAGAAAGAAAACAAAATGCAAGCAAAACAACAAAAAGAATGAAAATGCTATATTCTGATCCACACTCAATTCCACAGTCTTCTCTCTGGATGTAGAGGGCTCTCTGCATCACAAGCTCATTGGAACTGGCCTCGATTATTTCATTGTTGGAAAGAGCCACATCCATCAGAACTGATCATCGTATAATCTTGCTGTTGCCTTGTACTATAATCTCCTGGTTCTGCTCATTTCATCAGTTCATGTAAGTCTCTCCAGGTCTCTCTGAAATCATCCTGTTATATATATATCATTTTTTAAGAACTGGCTATTTTTTATTATCTCTTCTATTCTGGGCTTGGGTAAGAATTTCTTCCTCCCCAGCAGCAAAAATATGACAAGTACTTATATTACTTAACTATTTTTGTGTGAATTCCCCTCCATTCCACCATAATTTATGTATCCTTTCAGAGCTTATTATAGTTTTTATGGTATAAGATACCATAAGTTTTATGGTATAGTTTTATGGTATATGGTATAGTATAAATACTAAATTTAATTTCTGTTGAACTGCTTTCAAATTTTTATTGTCCTTATTGAGTAGGGAATCTTTCCCCCTATTTTGTTTGTTATTGGATTTATAAAATAGTGGTATGTAGAGAGCTGAAACCCTTAAGTGGTTGCACTGAAGTTGGTTCAAGCACTTAGGGCTAACTACTGATTGGACAATACTCTATGGGCATGTGCTTGTGGAATGGCCCTTCCCACTATCCTGTGCTGGCTCAATGACTGGTGTATAGAGGATTGTAGAAGGGACTAGGGGGTGGAGTAAGACGAGCCAGAGTCACTCTTTGCAGTAGACAAGGAAGAAGGCGTTTGCAGAGCAATCTCCTTCCATCCTGTTGAATCCTGCGTCTAAAGACCAAGAATAAAGGTTAAGGACTTTTGCTTATCCTGACTCTGGCTGATTCTGGGGTGTCCTGGGTGCTAGCACAGTTTCACAGTGGTACATTATTTTTCTTGCTTTTCTGCTCCATTCAACTGATTGAATTTTTTACAAACCTAGTCCCAATATTGTTAATTATTATTAACTAATATGGTTTTATAACATAGTTTGATATCTGCTACTGCTAGGCTGCATTTGTACCTACTGTTTACATTATTTCTCTTGAGATTTTTAGGCTCCTTTTCCCCACTTAAATTTTGCTTTTTTTCCCCTCTATTTTTTTTTTTTTTAAATAAAAAGCTACAATCAGACATAAATGCTAGGGAAGTTTCTCTGATGCTAAAGAAATTTCCATTGGAAAGTAGAATAAAGAAAATAAATCACCAGTATAATCAGTTTAGGCCAGAATCTGCTGCCTTTGGTGAAGAAACTGCTTTGGTCTTATTCCTGATCCTTATTCCTTATTCACTGTCTTCCCTTTTCTCTTTTTTGGGGGTCACTTTTCAGATCAGAAATCATCAGTCTGTTGAGTCCTGAATACAATATAGATACTATGGTAGTGTTATTATAAAGGGAGAAAGGACAAAATTTGGAAAAAAGAAAAAGAAAAACGAGAAGAGAGGAGTAGATAAAGAGAAATGAGTAAAAAGGTTAAGCCACATAGAATGTAGAACAGTAGAGAGAGATCACCAAAACTGATATGCCACATTGTCCATTCTGGTGCTGTATATATTGCCAGATTGCCTGTCCCATTTTAGAAATGCTTTTTCTTATCATATAACTTTTTGTTCTCTCACATTTTAAACCTCCTAGAAGGAAAAACTCACCCAGAAAACCCCCACTGTTCTCAGAAGTGACTTTACACAGTATGGTCCAATATTTGTTCCTTATGTAAAAGAGGATTTGGAGAAAATTGTGATAACAACAGTATAATTACTATTATTTGATTAAGTCGATTAAGAGAGAACTATAAATTCCCTAAAAGGTACATCTCTAGTACTATATATATACATACATAGACACACATAGATACATATCACTGAGCTAATAATATAAAATGGGTAAAATTAAATATGTTGGGCATACAATCCTAATGTAGTGATATAGTTAGCTACATATGGGTTGCTGATATCCCTGAGAGATGTGAAATGTAACTAGGCTCCAGAGTCAGGCTGCATGGACTTATGGGAATTGTAAACCAAAGTATAATCCAACATGTAAACCAAGTGGATGAATACTGAGCTTGGAACTAGGGAGACTCAGCTTTATGAGTTTAAATCCAGTCTCAGATACTTCCTAGTTTGTGACCCTGGTAAAGTCACAAAATTTCTCAATTTCTCATCTGTAAAATGAGCAGGAGAAGGAAATGATGAGCCATTCCAGTATCTTTGCCAAGAAAACCCCAAGTGGAATCACAGAACCGGTTGGACACAACTGAATGACTAAACAACAATCCAAGGTGACAATCTGGGTGCTGCTTGCTTGGAAGGTAATGACCTTGAGTTTAGAATTTTGAACGGAGGTAGAGGTAGTAGCAAGTGTCAATGTTGTATAGAGTATGGAGAGAGAGGTACTGTAGAATAATAGGAATATTGGGACACCAATGGCCAGAGTAGGAGTAGAAGATCATTAGTGAAATTTCTGCTAGCTATGTATCCAGGCAGCTTGGTAAAGCCATTTTCTGATTTCCTCACTCTCTTTCTGAGAGAATAGCCATATAATCTAGTTTTTTATTCCTTAAAGTTGTTTATTTACTGTTTCAAGTAGTGCTTTAAAAAGCTGGCTCATTCTTGATAAAAACAAACTATATAAACTGCTTTTGATTTGTACATGTTATTAACTGTATGGAGAGGAATTTCAGTAAAGGAAGATAGTGAATAATCCAAACTAAAAACAGTATCTCAATGATTTTGACTTAATGCTTTTTATAAACTCTATAAAAGGTAAATTGGGTCTGGATCACTTCCATGCACCCCCCCTTTATCCTAGAAAAAAATCAAAGAATTTTCTTTTCTATTTGAGACAAGTCTGGATTTTTGGCTCATGTCTTTATTCCGTTTTCTTCTGCTGCTCTCTATAGAGGTAGAGTCATTGCTGAATATAGAGGAGGAGGAACCTTCTGGGAAGAGACAAAAAGGATGGTCAGAAATGACCAGTAACATGGGCACAATTCGTGGTATCATGTTATATATAGCCAAACCATGCCTTTCCCCTGGAGCTACATACTTATAAAATTTCATTAAGAAATGCCATTTTAAAATATAATAATGTAAAAAAAAAAAAGAGAGTTTTGTTCCATTTACTTGTATTGTAAAATATTCAAAGTACCTTCCAAACAAAAGGGTAATGACTTGCATGACATTTTAATCAGGATGACCAAAGCGTAAGCATTTCTTTGTTTTCAGAACTGAACTGCCCAGACCTGTTCTTTAGAGAGACTGGTTCTCAATCCAAACTATGCCCTAGTTTGAGAGACTGGTTCTCAATCCAAACTATGCCCTAGTTTGATAGTACTACTCATGGAGAACATCCTCTTCCCTTTGTTCTAATTCAAAAATCATTCTCAAGTGATTCTTTGTAATCTAAGATAGTCAACAGACCTCCACAAACCCAGAGGAAATGCTAGGTGGAGACTGCTGGTAACAGCTTTTGCAGGATACTTTTATTAATTATAAATAGATATACTGTACAAGTCTATCAGTCAGACTTCTTGAGTTTGTTTAGTGTAAATCATTTCTCCAGAGGATGAACATTTTGGGTTGTACTGATATTATCTAGTATCTGACCTAGATTTGAATCTGATAACTAGACCTTGACCTGAGGTGTTTCCATTAAAAGTCTGACTACTTTGAAAGGCACAGTCTGGGCATCAGGCCAGCAGCTTGAAAATGGTCTCCAAATAATTTCTTTAACTGCTGTACCTACATTTTCAGTGTTTGATGGTTTTCAAAGCCATTCAACATGTATTACCTTATTGACCCTGACAACAACTTAGTAAAGAGAGTATTATACACTCAAGAAAATTGAGATTCAACTTTAAGTGGTTCTCCCAAGTCTCACTGCAGCTAATTAATAGAATTTCTACCTAAACCATTACCTTTTAACTCCTAACCAGGTGTTCTTTCCACTATATTCTATGAGGAATCTTGGAGGAAAGGGTTTAATCTTTACCTATGAGAAAGGGAAGGAGATTTGAAAGACAGAAAACAACTCACTGAAGCTTGAAAACACTGAAATTATTCCCTTAACAGATCATCCCCTTCCCAATTTATGATTGTTTTTATTTCCTGAAACATTATGGACACTACAGAGTTCTTTTTCCTGCTCTACTTCTGGTCTCCAGATCCAAATGAACAAATAGGAAGCACTAGGATTAAAAAAAAAATTTTAAATGAACTGTTTATTAAATCAAAGGGTTATTCCTAATAAATTATGTAGTATGTTTCAGTCAGAATATTTTACACTGAAAAAAAAATCCTCAATTCTTGTAGGCAGGCAAAGTAATTGTATGTATATAGATTTCTTAGGGGAATGACAGGATAGGAGAAGTGGGAAACATCAAAACACTTAAGGCTAAATCTATTTAAAAAGAAAAAAAATGAATTTAAAAACTCAAGTTTTTTCTTCCTATGAGGTATATTCAGTGTTCCAAAGGATATGAATTTTCTGAGTGTAATTACATAATCAAGGCAGTGATCCCTTGATTTAATGTGTTTCTTGTTTTAAAACATTATTCAAAATGGAATCAAGCTCATTAATACATACAGCTGCCCTTGGAATGTCAATTGTACTTTCATTAACTTAAAATTCACAAAGGGTACAATTAAGAGAGATTCAAAAAAATGGAAACTGCTTTCTATCGAACAGCTGCCCAAGCTCAATCCTTAGAGGTCTGTTTGAACAAATTATGTTCTTTCTGAAAAAAGTACAAATGTGAAAGAAAAACCACCATAAAACATTTTATTTGAAAGAGTTGCTGACTTTCATATATACTGACAAAAGAACAACCAAAGAATCGAAGGGGGAAAAATACAGAACCCTAGGCACAACCAAACATTTTTCAAAGGACAAGTGCCACGACAGGCATTCACTTAATTTTGTACTGTTTAATTCATGTTTGTTTTTTCATTCTAGCCAGTGTATTTCTTCAAACTTGTGTTCATTATATTGGCCAGAAGGACAGAATGGCTTAACATCATTTCAGAAGCAGTATAGCTTCCTGTTCATACTGCTCGTCTATTCAAGTAGCAGAATATTTTTTCCTTTTGCTTCCAGAATTATACTCCTGGTGATGAGGGGAGCCCCGAAACTCTTTCTCTTTCTATCTCTCTGACTTTGGGGGGGACACTAAGCTCTCCTCTGAGAGACCCACTCCAGGGAATCAAGATAAAGTGGTTTCATTTTGTAACCTGGGTGGGTGAGACGAGTTGAGTTCAGGACCACTCCTACTTAGCCCCAGCTGGAAATTCCAACTCTGTTGAGTTGGAGTTTAGCCTAGGACTTCTCATTCAATTCCAAGATTCTCTATTTTGATTCCAGCTCAAACTGCTCCCAGCCCCCACCAAGAGCTGCCCCCAGCTTCTAGCCAAGTTTTCAGTTATAAAAAGGAGCAGCTGAGCTCAGTCCTCTGCAGTTGAGGACTTCTGGAATCATGCCAGGCCAAGGGATCTCCCTTGGCATAGCTACCTGCAAGGGACTCTCTTCTTCTTATACATCTCTATGGATTACCTGGGCAAGCCACTTAACCCTGTTTGCCTTAGTTTCCTTATCTGTAAAATGAGCTGGAGAAGGAAATGACAAATTATTCCAGTGTCTTTGCCAAGAAAACCCCAAGTCGGTTTATAAGGAGCTGGACATAATAAAACAATACACCCCTACAGAGGTGCAATAAGCTAAATGGTATTCCTACTAGTTGATAGCTATCTGGTAATTTTCAGGGTAGTCTCTCCTGAAACATCTCTTCTCTTGCTTCCTGCACACTCATTTAAGGCAAAATAATCTATCTTTTCCTTGTCTGTTTTTCCTCCAGAATGTATATTTTTAATTTCTTTTTGAAAGGTCAGAAGGTCTCTGGTCAATTGTGGGATCAACCTACTTGACTAGTACTATTCCACATTATCCTTTGATGAGACTGTTAATCCTTCTTGTGACCTCTGGTCTTTGCAAGGGCATTTCTCTTTTCAGGAACTGTTGCATTGCTGCTTCTGTCCCATAGTGTGTAGCATATAAGGTTCACAGCAAAATTTCATTGTAAAAGACACAAAACTTGTCCTATTAGCCCTACTCTCTTCTAAGTCCTATCCCCAGCAGCACCCCAAAATTGATCCAAACAGGAGAGGGTCACAGTCTTGGTATGGTCAGTTCTTGATGACCAAACCTCGATTTTGTATGGTAGCTGTGGTTGTGCCTTTCCCATATTTTCCTTATAGCCTTTTATCTCCAATCAGATGCAATGTGATTTATCTCCAGGCTCCAATTCTGGTCTTGCCACAGTGTTCACCTAATCAGAACCAAATGGAAAGAGAGTGAGCCCCTCACTTTAAACAAGACTCAACCATAATAAAGCCATCACTCTGCTCTTATTTCCAAGATTAGTTTGTCTTGACTATCTGGATCCTTTGGAACAGTTTTGTTTCTTTCTTTTCCTGCACAGCTAGATTCTTCTGCTTCAGTGAGACAGGGGTTAGGATCAATCACTGCACTTAACTTCTTTGTGTGGTTCTATAGGGAACTCTTACAAAGTAGAAACTACTCTCATGGAGAAGTATCTGAGCATAGGAGAATTACCTTTGAAATGTATAACTTGCAAATACCCTCTGTATAATAGGCTCAGAACAGAAGTCACCTTCTATGAAAACTGTTCTTAGACAACTTGCCTGCTTATCTAGTTAACATGCATATATCAGAACTAATTTAAAAAACATCACAAACACTGAATCTGAGAGAGGATTTAGTGGGAAAATGAGAAAAAAATGAGGAAAAATTAAGGAGGAAAGGAATACTGCACAAATGAATTAAGGTAGGAAGAAACTCGTGACATTGCTGATTTCTAAGCATTTCCAAGCAACTTACTTAAGTGGGTTGTGGTCCCTTTAAGAAACTATATTTCCAATTGATCTGTGATTCCTTTCAGATTCTCAGCCCCTCCTGGCTCAGGCATATCCTCTCCAGAAAAAAAAGTTGTCTTTCTGGGATGCCAGGGCCTTTGATTCACAAATCCTGGCCAAAAGCATCCCTTTGAATTCCATAGGAGATCCAGACTTGTCCCAGCCCCCACTGGTTCTGATCTGCTCTGGTTTCCCCACCAAGACAACCAATATAATGAGCTTCCATCAACTAAGGTCTTTACAGATGGACCTCAGCAGCTCCCTTTTCTGCCAGGACCTTCTGTCCACTGAGAACTGCACTCTGAGTGCAAAACTCCATTTTCCATAGATCTGCCTGCTGCAATAATATTCTTTTCCAGTATTATCTTCTCCTTACCCTAACCAGACTTTATGCTTCTCTGTCAGGATTTCTAACCTTACTTCCAATTCCTAGCTCCAATTCCTAACTTCCAGGCAGGCTGCTCGGGCTTGGGCTCCCTCTTCCCCTCGGGGTACTGAGGGGGAGTCTCTACCCCTCCCCACTGTAGGACTCTCCCTCTCAGAGGAGGACGGTGTTGGGAGCGGAAGCGGAAGCAGTGAGGCAGTGTGCAAACCCGGAAGAGGAAGCAGTCTGAGACTCCGCCCTAGGCAGACCTGGCTCCTACTACCTTATTCGTGCCTTCTGCTCCCTCCCCTGAGCTTGTGGAGGAGGGGAGGGAGCAGAGCGAAAGAACTAGTATTCTCCCTAGTGGGAGGCAGGATGAGCAGAGCCCAGCTGGGCAGAGCAGTACAGAACCTGTAAAGGGGCAAAAAAGCATAAATAGTAAAGCAAATGGGGGAGGAGCCTGAGGAGGAAGAGGAGGAGCTTCAGGAGGAGGGGGAGGAGCTTGAGTGGAAGGGGTCTCTGGAGACTCCCGCCTGACAGAGGCGGGTTCTGTTTTATCACACAACCTCTTTTATCAATCTAGGTTTTCAGGTCTGTAAATTCCTTTACAGAGAATCTTTGTGCCGCCAGAAGGGAATCCCCAATACTCCCTGTCCTTGCACCAAATCCCAAGGGGGTGCGGGGGAGCCAGACCTCTCCATTTGGTTCCCTGAACCCGAACCTGCCACTAGACCTCATCATTTAACTCCCTGACCACCAGAAACCCTAATTTCACTTTGGTTCCCCTAAATCTAAACCTCATAAAGGCACAAAGAGAAAAAATGAGGTAACTACGAGAAAGCAAGTTGTGAGTGTTTGTGAGAATAAAATGTTGCTTTCTGCAGTTATCAGATTTCTATGTGAGGAACAACGTAGCTTAGTCAGGCACAAAGCACGCACCGGGCTTCTCACTTTGCGATTCCCATGAAGTAAGGAATAAAAATTGCATCATAAGACACCGGCCTTCTGGTTGTTCCTCAAACATTTTACTCCTGATTGTCTCCTATGATCTTGTCAATTTCTTTTACTGATCTCCCTGATTCCCTTTAAGTTCCAGCTAAAATCCCAAAAACCTTTCCCAAGCTTTCTTAACTCCAGCACCTTCTACTATTTCCTATTTATCTTATATATAGTTGCTTTGTACGCACTGCTTTGCTTGTTGTTTTCCCCTAATCGTAAACGTCTTGAAAGCAAGATTTGTCTTTTGCAGCTTTTTGTATGCCCCAAACATAGCATGATGCCTGGCCCGTAGCAGGCACTCAACAAATGTCTATCCTCTGGTTAATTTTATGTGTGAAGAAGACTGGAACTTTGCCTGTTTTTTACCGGACCTCCCTCCCGTAAGAGACGGCTTTCTTTGCCGTCCCCTTTCTTCCTTCCCCTGCTTCATCGTAAACAACAGGGGAACTTGGGACTATTCAAATCTGTGACACGGAAGTTCACCTCCCTCACCAAAGGAAAACCCACTTCTCTGTTGCTGGCTTTCTTTATCAGGCCACATCTAGCCCACTTTTCCCACAGGGACCTCACCCCGCGGTTTGTGGCCCCGTTTAGGAGACATTCCTCTCCTCGCCCGCCCTGTCTTGGAACTGCTTCCCTCATGTTGTTCAGTGAGACGTACACGTCCTTTCGGGTGTGAGGGATTTACAAAGCAGAGAGCCTGCACTCCAGGTCCCAAAGATGCCTGGGAAATGTGTGGGAGAGCTGCAGGGGGGCGTGACTCTGAAGATGAGTCTCTACTCAGCACGCCTGGGCTGGGCTGGAGGCACAGGGGAGAAGAGTATTAGAGGAAGCGGCTTCGAGCCGGCTGCCTCGGTGTCTCCCTCCGCTTGAGCCGGAGAAGCAGAACACGCTTCCCAACTTTCCCCTCTCATTTTCCCGCTCTTTTCCCTTTCCCCATCACATATCCCTTTGGGCAGTCGGGATGAGTGCACGGAACATTTGTAATGTTCTCCTGCCCTCGGGCAGGTCTCTGTCAGGCGGGAGTCTCCAGAGACCCCTTCCACTCAAGCTCCTCCCCCTCCTCCTGAAGCTCCTCCTCTTCCTCCTCAGGCTCCTCCCCCATTTGCTTTACTAGTTATGCTTTTTTGCCCCTTTACAGGTTCTGTTCTGCTCTGCCCAGCTGGGCTCTGCTCATCCTGCCTCCCACTAGGGAGAATACTAGTTCTTTCGCTCTGCTCCCTCCCCTCCTCCACAAGCTCAGGGGAGGGAGCAGAAGGCACGAATAAGGTAGTAGGGGCCAGGTCTGCCTAGGGCGGAGTCTCAGACTGCTTCCTCTTCCGGGTTTGCACACTGCCTCGCTGCTTCCGCTTCCGCTCCCAACACCGTCCTCCTCTGAGACGGAGAGTCCTACTGTGGGGAGGGTTAGAGACTCCCCCTCAGTACCCCGAGGGGAAGATGGAGCCCGAGCCCGAGCAGCCTGCCTGAAAGTTACCCGGGATGCTTCCCAGCGTCCCCCGCCGGCCGCCCTTTCCCTGTGGGGCCTTCCTCCCGCTCTTCATCCGGAGCGCAGCTTCGGCCTCGGGCCCGGAAGCCCTCGGCTGCTTCTGTTTCTCCGGGCCGGGGTTTGCTGCCCGGGGAGCAGGCCCGAGGGAGGAGAGCCGGCCAGGCGCAGATTTAGTAATGGCGGCCCCTTAGTCTGTCTGACTGCTTTTGGGAGGTCCCGGATGGACGTCGGCTCCTCTTGGGCCCCTCCCAGGGCTCTGACCCGGCAGATTACCCGTCAGTGTCCCGGCCCTTGGCGGTGTTGCTGCTGCTGTCGGGGGTGGGGGTGGGGGAGAGACTTAATGGCACTTTCTGCTCAGCGCGCTGCCCCAGCCCCTGGCCTGAGACTTCTGAGTGGGACAGAATCTCACTGAGCCCCCCTAAATGCGTCCTTCCCACCATGTACGCACCACTGCCCTTGGGTGTGTACGTGTGACTCACTTTCTCCTCCCCCCTTGAGCGTGACAGAAGATGGGGGCTTATCCCAGGGCAGAGGAGGGCGAGAGCTGGAGCCGCTCCCAAATTTGCCTTCTACAAAAGGGGGGGGGGGACAAGACTGTTATTGGGATCTCTGGGTAATGATGGGCCACAATCCATAAAGTAATGGGGAAGAGGAGCGTCCTTACCTTGTTTCTGGCACCTTCTGAGAAGCGCTGGGGGGATGGTTTCAATTTTGGGGGTCCCCTATAGGATCCTTGGGCAGAATGAAAGTCTGTTTTCTGCCTAGTCTGTGATTCTGATTCTGGGGGAAGGAAACTTGATGGGATTTTCCCCCGACTTCTTTGCTCCAGACACCTGCCTGAGCCTTCCAAATTTGGACCCTTGGGTCAGTACGTCCGCCTGACTCACTTTTACTCATTCCCCATTTTGGTTGGGGCCCTGATGCACCCCAAAGGAAAACCAGAAAAGGAAATCCCCATCTCTCTCTCTTAAATTGTCTTCTATAAGAAAGAGGGCAGGAAACTTACTGGGATTTCCCGGCAATAGTGGGCCAGACTACTCAATTAAATGGAGCGGAGGGGGGGGGGGGAGCATCTTAATTGTCTTAGGCTGCTTCTGAGAGGCCTGGGTAGATGTTTTCAGGGCTTTTCTTAGTAGTGATGCTACAGCTGTGGAAAGAGGGATTTAATGGGATTTTTCTCCTGAAAAAGTCCTTTCCCACTTGATTGCCTGAGGCTTTTGAATGGGACAGGTTCTTATTTTGAACTCCTACTAAGTAGCTACTCTCTATTCTGTTCTGACATTGGTGTAGTATGTACACCTGACTCATTTTTATTCTTCCAACTTTTATATTGGTGCAAACACTCCAATATTGGGGTACCAGGTTCTCCCCATATGGGCCACCAAATGTTTGGGCATGAGGTGCAGAAGCAGAGCCCCCAAATATATTAGGGTTCCATGACTTTCCCCATACATGCCACCAAATGTTGGGTGCATGGTTGAACCCCAAAATATCTTGAGGTTTCAGGCTGATGTAACAGAGTATCTCAAGAATTTATAGGCTTAGATCATTTCCAGTTCAAGAGGCAAAGATTTTATTACACTATTGGTAGCAGGCTAAATTCCAAAGGGGGTAGTACCTAATGAAACAGCCTTTGTGAAGGAGGCTAAGTTCCTAATAAGAGTCAGTGGGGGAACTACTCCATTGACTGGCGGCCTAAGTTACCAAAAAGGAGTGAGTAAACAAGTGGGGTACTAGTAGGTTCTTTTATAGGAGAAAAGTAATCTTGGTGGTTGACATCTACAATTTGGCCTTCTGATTGGATACAGCTGTGGGGTCATGATAATTTTTGTCAATATAAGAAATTCCAAATTCAGTAAAGACCCATTTCAACAAAGTCCCACTAAAGGACAAGATAATCTTGTCAGAATCTTTCCCTGCTTGTCTCAGGAAATAGCTGTGGGAACGAGGGGCCTCTGCAACTAAGGTTCACTTAAATTTCACTCATATTAAAAAAAAAAACAAACCTTAAAACCCCTTCCTGTGTTCTCCCCAGCTACCAAGAACCTGGGGTCTCATTCACACCAGCGATATGACAGAAAATAGGGACCGAGAAACCTCCATGTCTCAGATCTCCCCTCTAGAAGAGAGTGTGGGACCAGACTGTTATTAGGATCTCTGGGTAATGAAGGTCCAGAATCCACTCAGTTAAGCTGGGTGGAGGGGGAGCATCCTTACTTTGTCTTCTGCCTTTTCTTAGAGGCCTGAATGGATATTTTCTCCTTTTTGGCTTCTCCCAGGACTCTTCCTGGTTGGGAAGCTGCTGCTGGGGAATGAGGGACTTGGGATTTTCTCCAGAAAGCTCTGCCTCAGACCCCTCCCTGCCTGAGACTTCTGAATGGGACAGGATCTCACTTCCCCTAATTGGATCCTTCTTCCACTGCCCAGATCTTGATGCAATGTTTACTTTTTTTTTTTTTTAAACTCATTTTTACTCTTCCAACTTGGTTGTGACAGAAGATGGGGGGGTGGGGCTTGATGCACTCACCCTCAGAGGAGGGTGAGAACTCTGGAACCTTTTCTCCAGAATCTGCCTTATCTAAGAGGGAGGGACAAGACTGTTATTGGGATCTCTGGGTAATGATGAGTCAGAATCCTTCAATACTGGGGCCAGATGGGCATCCTTACCTTGTCTTTGGCACTTTCTGAGAAGTGCTAGAGGGATGTTTTCTATTTTGGGGGCTCCTTGTAGGACTCTTCAGCAGACTGAATGTCCTGTCTAATGTCAGTGATGCTGACTGTAATGCTGGAGAAACTGAGGCAGGATGGAGATAAGAGAACAATTTAATTTATTAAATGGGAGAGATTTACTGGGACCAAATGGATCCATGGTTTGGTCCCAGGGCTAAATGAGACTATTGTCTCCAAGAATCCAGCAATGAATATCAGATATAAGATTCTTTTGTAAGGTAACAAGAACAATGACATAATGGGGGAGATACCTGGATGGGGATGACCTAATGGGGGGAGGCACCTAGGATGACAATGGAGGAGGGAGGTCCTGGAGAGGCTCCTGATATTCTAATGATGTCTAAAATGGATAAAGACCTTTATCCCATCAAACATTAAGGAATGATTATAGCCTAAGGTCTAAGATATAAGACCTTTATCCTATCAAACACTAAGGAAATGGTTATAATCTGAGGCAGAATAACTGAATAGGACAATTAGGGAAACTGGGTCAGGACAGTAAAAGGGAACTGTGGCACAACAGATTCTGGGGGAAAGGAGACTTGATGAGATTTCCTCCCCAGTACCTTGCCCCAGATACCAGACAGCCTTCTCCTGAATTTGGATTCTAGATAGCTAGCTTCTCTCTACACTGCCCTTTTACTCATTTCCAATTTTGGTATTGCATATTAGGGGCCTTATTGCACCCCAAAGGAGAATCAGAAGAGGAAACCTCCCTCTCTTAAATCTATCTTATATAAGGGGGAAGGTAGGAGATTGTTATTGGGATTTCTGGGTAACATTGGGCTGGACTCCATTCAGTTAAATGAAGTTGGGGGGAGCATCTTAATTATCTGCTGCTGCTTCTGAGAGGCTTGGATGTTTTCTCCTTTTTAGCTCCTCTCAGGACTCTTCTTAGAAGTGATGCTACAACGGGGAAAGAGAGATTTGGTGGGATTTTTCTCCTGAAAGCTCTTCTCTAGACACTTATCTTAGCTCCTCCTGCACAGTTCTTACTTTGAACTACTAAATAGCTACTCCCCATTCTGTCCTGACCTTGGTGTAGTATGTACACCTAATCTATTTTTGTTCTTCTTTCCCAAAGTTGGTTATTTCAGAAGCTATAGGTGCTTGTTGCACATCAAAAGAGAGAACAGAAAGCCTCCACTCCCATCTGCTTTATACAAATAGGAGGGAGGACTAGACTATTATTGGGATTTCTGGGTAATCATGGTCCAGAATCCACTTAATTAGTTATGGGGCTGGCACCTTTAGTCTTCTACTTCTGAGAGGCCTGGAAGAATATTTTCTCCTTTTTAGCTTCTCACAAGGCTCTTCCCAGTAGTTGTTCCTAGTACTTGTTGTTGGTGAGGAAAGAGTAACTTGATGGGATTTTCTCCTGAAAGGTCTGCTCCAGACACTTGCCTGAGGCTTCTCCTGAATGAGACAGGTTCTTTTTTTGAACTTCTATTACAATAGCTACTTCCTCTACTTCCCTGACCTTGGTGTATGTATGTACATATGGTATATGTACATCTGATTTAGTTTTACTCTTCCAACTTTAATGTGGCAGAAAATGAAGTCTTGTTGCACATCAAAAGAGAATTAGAACAGGAAATCTCCATCTCGCTCAGATCTGCCTTCTAAAAGGGAGCAGAACCAGACTAACTGGAATCTGGGTAATGATGGTCCCTTTATTTTGTCTTCTGCTTCTTCTGAGAGGCCTAAATGGATCTTTTCTCCTTTTTGGGCTTGGGACTTGATGGTGTTTTCCTCTGAAAGCTTTGTCCCAGAGAGTTGCCTTAGACTTGTCCTAAATGGACAGTAACTTTGCTTTGGATTCCAGCTAGCTAACTAGTCCTTACATTGTCCTGACCCTGAGGCAGTGTGTACACCTGACTCATTTTTACTCTTCGTTTCTGACTTTGTTATTTCAGTTAGTAGGGGGCTTGTTGCATATCAAAAGAGAATTTGAAGGAAGCTACCTTCTTCCAAACATGCTTCAAAGAAAAAAGAGTAAGAGACTAGGCTAGTTTGGGGATCTGTGATTTATGATGTTCTAGAAACTGCTCAGGAATGGGTGTACAGCCTTACTTTGTCCTCCTCCTGTTGGGATAGCCTAAGGGGATGTTTTTTCCTCTTTGGATTCCTCTCTGTACTGTTTCTAAGCAGATTGGATGTTAGTATCCTATTTAATGGTAAATAATGCTGCTGGGAAAGACAAACTTGATGGTCTCCAGACTCCAGATATTAGGAATGGGTGACCACCAGTCCTTTGTCTTCCGTCCCTGCTGCTGTTCCCTTCACTGTCCTGACCTTGATGTAGTATGTATAGCTGACTCATTTTCACTCTTCTCACCCAGCCTTTGAATTACAAAAGACATAGGGCTTCATGGGTCTATTTAATATGACTCACTCAGGACTGAGGGAGGTGTCAAGTTGTTATTGGGGTTTCTGGCTAAAGACGGTCCAGAATCCACTCAGTAATGAGTACACACTCTTATTTTACCTTTCTGCTCTTGCTAGGATGTCTTAGGGGAATGTTTTCTCCTCTTTGAGCTGCTCCTAGTGCTCTTCATCACGGGTGGTGATATCCTGGTTCATATTGCTGAAGAAAAGTTACTTGTGGGAATTCTTATGGATCTCTGCCTCATAGAAATGACGAGGTATTACAAGAATGAGCAAAAGATTCTGATCTTTTTCCTTTTCCCATCTCTAGCATGATGCATTTTTCTCCTGCTAATGCAGTCTTAAGGAGTCCAGAAAAGGAAGACTCCATATCTCTGAGCTCTATCAAATCCAGAAGTGAGGGCAAAGTCCAGACTATTGTTAGGATCTCTAGCTAGTGATGAGCCAGGTTGTAAATGAATCCCTTCCTTTCCTAAGCCCCCTAGTGATGAATGAATGGACATCTGAGATCACACAGTTGTATAGTTGTCAAGAATCCTTATCTGCTTTTCTCCCTCTTCTGTCAAATTCTCATCCTTCAACTTTGGAAGAGTACTCTGCCCAACCAGAAGCTATAATCTTACTTGTTGTCTTCTGATCTCTGAGACTTTGACTTTCCCTTCATCCTCCCAGCTGAAGCTGCTGCCTATTGACCAGACCAGAGCTTGATTATGCAAAAAATATCTTCCACAAGAGCCCCTGGTGATGAAGAAAGCAGAAGGCCCTGCAGCAGAAATTGCTCTCTTTCATGACCTTTCATTGACTGATGGATACCCTTAATCTCTGTGATGGAGAGATCTTTTCCTTTTGGGTTCCTCAGGAGGCTCTTCTTTAGGAAATTAGATATCAGTGTCCTAGGTCATTGTAGTGAAGCTTCTGCTACCCTGGGGAGGGGGCAGGGAACTGGGAGTTAGAAAGGAAGAAGGACTTGATTTGGTTTTCCTATGGAAGCCTCCTCTCCATAGAAATGTCAGAGGCTTTTCCTAAATTAGCCAGGACCTTGCCTTCTAGACCTCTACCTTTATCTTTTCTGATATAAAGTATGCACATGTGGTACATTTTTTTTTTTTGACCGAGTCAAGACTTTTCAATGCAGGAGACAGATGTCTTTTGATACATCAAATAAGGAAAAATAAGGAAAACTAGAACAAGATGCTATAAGGTGAATCTAAGTCTTGAATTCACATTTCAACAGGCATAGTATTAAAGAAGATAGGAACAAGTTTATTACTGCTCAGAACCTTGATTTAAATAAGACATAAGAGAAGAGGACCCTCATAGTATAAAAGTAATACATAATTAACAAATACAGTGGCCACTGTAACAAACAACATACAACATATATCATCACTACTCTAAGAAATTGCCAACATCTGAATTCCTGGGTTGGGAGGGCTCATGGTCACAGCTATTCAGAGTCTCAAGTGGGAGCTATTGCTAGGCAGGTTGGTACAAGACTCCCTGGCTTAAATCCTCCCCTTTCCACTAAGAGATTTTTTTATAGGCTGAGAACAAAGAAGGCACTGTCCTAAATAGTCATTTGATACATGACTCAAGTTGCAGCAGCCTCCCAGATATAGTATTCTCCATCACAAGAGGGCCCACCAAGGAGAATATTTGTTCATTCCTTTAGGGGGATTATATTTACTACAGGAGCTAGCCAGGTTTCTGGGACAAACACAGGCCTGCCATAAAGTGTACTCATTAATTAAAGCACCAGAAGGATGCCAGACCCTTTTGTGCTGAGATTCGATAATTTCAAGCACATTACAAAGTTCTCAGCAAACAAATTTGCACAAAGGCATACCTGAGATTCACTGGGATTCCTCATTAGGATGCCTTACAATTCAACCCTAAGATCGGACACGTACCCAATTTGGTCAAACAAAACAAAAAAGCTTCGACTGATAATCATTTATACACACAGCAAATAAAACAACAGGGCTTCTACTGATAATCTCTCACATACAGGTACTTATACATGGTAAAAGCTTGTAGTGTTAAAGAAACCATAGTTGAAAGGCAATTTATAATACAGGGTCCAAAGCATAAAACAAATAAACATATCAAAATGACATGGTATAGGTATGACAAGTATTTCCATATTGAGTCCTATCCTGATATTGAGAGAAACAATTGTTTTTGGATCTCATGCATCCAGTGTGTAATATCGTGAATATTTTATGCTTATTAGTTTCAATAGCACTTGATTTATTAATGTAACCACAATATGAGGTATTCATGATAATGCATACTCCTTCTGCAGCTAGTAAGTAATCTAAGTCAATTCAACTGTTGTTAGCCAGGGAGTCTAGGGATTTCTTGAAGTTTTGTAAACCTTGGGCAGTTTCATTTGCAAGCTGTTCAATAGCAGCAGTTATAATGGTTAAAACAACTTCATGGTTTATATATCCTGCTTGTAGCATCCAAATGATTAGCAATACCCTTCACTGCCTCCCCAGTGTAATTTATTCAATAATAGTTACCCACCAGAATAGAAATGACTTAGATCTAGAACTAACTGGATTTCTGGTCTTCAATCCACTTTGATTTAATTCTTCCAAATTTAATCTTTGAATTCAAGGATAAAAGGAATATCCAGAATGGATCAGTGTACTGATGTTCCCTTAGTTCTCAGACAAAGCAGGTTTAAGAGTGCTGCCTCCACAATATTACCCATGTTTTGCTCCATGTAATGCTCATCCCTGAGAAATTGCCAAAGCTATCTTCAGGCACATTACAGACTTGGTTAACAAAGCACTATACAATTCTCCCTAGGAGTATTATTTTGGGAATTCACTCTCATTTTTCTCCATACCCAAAGGAAATGATACCATCTGGGTGATAGGGAAACTACTAGCACAGTCATTGAGATGGCTCTTATTCAGACTCTGTTACAGAGTTCTTTATCAATTCTACCCACTCATTGCTATTTATCATTTAAATTCTTGACTTTTTCTCATGGTTCAAGAACCAAGATTCCAAATCTTTTTAAGAGCTCTAAACCTATTACACTTATTCCCAAACCACATGTTTAACTTGCTCTTTAATCTGCATTTTCTAGATGTCCGTTCCTGTAACAAAACATTATTATTCTAATTGTACAGGCAGTTCTATAAAATTCTCTTTATCAGGACACAAATACTCATTGTAATTATTTGTCTTTGGCTAGTCATATCCATATACATTATTTAATTTGACAAACATCAAAGTGAATTGTTAGTAGTATAGACTTTTTCAGTGATGGTTACCCAAATTTTACCCCAATATTGCCCATCCTAAGCCCTAAATATGTTGTAACTGAGGACTCACTCAGACATTGGATAATTTGGAGTCCATTCACCAACTAGTTCCAGTTCCTCCCTAAACCAATGAGGCCCAAAGTCCTTTGGAGACAGGGGTTAACATCTCATCTTCTGAAATTCCTGCTAAGAATGGATATAGGGTCGGTTCATCCTATGGGGTCCCATTTTTTTGAGAGAGGAGGGTTAAGCTGCAACTGATTGAAGCTTCCAGTGGGTTGTCACATCCCTGAAGCTGATCAATGCAGTTGTAACTGAGCAAAATCTAGAATTAAAAAAACACAAATCTAACAAATAGAGGTTAGGATAGTCTGAGATAGAAAGACCAGCCCATAAGGAGTGCTATAAATTGTAGAGAGCCCAATATAAATTGACCAACTTTTCACATAAGGAAATATGTTGGTTGTCATAGGACACATAATACTAAAAAATGTTAAAGATCTTTAGATTCAATAAACAATAAAATAACAGATCTCATGGATGATTGTGTTAATTGTTCTTACATTATTTTTTGAAACCTTTAAGAACCTTATTTCATGAGCAGAACCAGGAGATCATTGTACACGACGAAATCAATATTATATGACAATAAATTCTGATAAAAGTGACTTTTCAATAGTGAGATGATTGATGCCAGTTCCAATGATCTTGTGGTGAAGGAGAGCCCTCTATACCCAGAGTGAGGACTGTAGGAACTGAATGTGGATCACAATATAACATTCTCACTCTTTTTGTTGTTCATTTGCATTTTGTTTTCTTACTCATTTACTTTCTTTTTTTTATCTGATTTCTCTTGTGCAGCAAGAGAATTGTATAAATATGTTTATGCATATTGGATTTAACATATATTTTAACATGTTTAACATATATTGAATTGCTTGCCATCTAGGGAAGGGGGTGGGGAAGAGGGGAAAATCTGAAACAGAAGGCTATGCAAGAATCAATGTTGTCAAATTATGCGTGCATATGTTTTGAAAATATAAAACTTTGTTGAAAAAAACCTTATTTCATATAGACACAAATATTTAATAACAGATGACTAGGCCAAATACTCATTCACCTAATTATTTAGGATATAATAACTACATATTTTCAGATTGAATATTACATAACTGAATTGTGCTCTATTGACACATTTGCTTCTGAAATTACTTCCTGCTAAGAATGGGTATAGGGCTGGTTCATCCTACAGGGTCCCATTTTTTGGGGAGAGGAGGGTTAGGCTGCAACTGATTAAGCATCCAGTGGGTTGAGTCACATCCCTGAAGCTGATCAATGCAGCTATAATTGACCATTTGCTCTGATTACAGAAATTTGTTATTGGAGGAACAAAACAGGGATGTGATTATATCATCATCAAAACACCAGGTCTTAACCTGGGAGCACATACATGACAGGATAAAACATCCTTAGCTCAGTTTGATAATCAATCATGCAGTAACAATTCCACCATGTAGCCAGACATAGGGATAATCAGGTGAGTTCTTATTCAAAGAAACACAACTGGGAAATTGAGTCAGAAGAATCCCAAGTTAAGCAGCAGCCAAGGTTGTCCTCCCAATTCTTGTCCAGATACGGACCACTACCTATAACAATCTAGGATCACATGTCCCTCACTAGCTGATGGTTTTTTCTCAAATGGTGGGCTACTGACTTAATTAAATCCCAACCTCAAAACTCAAAACAATATTAGTTACAGTTCCAAGAGATTTCATCTCAATAGCAACTTTCATCAATCAGAGGCTTCAGATCTATGTAAAAACAAAAACAAAAAAACTTTACAAACCATTGTGCATAACCTAATACATGTGCCTACAGGGCATAGTCAAAACTAAGTGCAGGGATATCAGGTTAAAATTTTTCTCTAGGGACTTCAAGAAAGCATAGATCCTATTTGTTATCATATTCATTAAACAAGGAGACCATGATGCACACAAATATTAAATAGTTTTTCAGTTGGAAACCTCAGTAGAAGGAATCATTTTCAGAGAACTCTAACAGCTCTAACAAACCTCTTGTTTGCATTGCGATGCAGTAGAATCTTTGATCCATCATCACAAATGACTTTGCCTTAAAATAGCCATAAACTTGAGAAATAAGAAAAAAATTAACTGCAAACAGGAGCCATTCATTTAAACAATAGAAGCAATTAATGTTAAAGGAATTTCATTTAACCAGCAGGGAGCCCAGATCAGGAGCTGTGCTCTTGGATTCCTCCTCATTTTGTAAAGGGATAGGGAGAAACGACTGATCCAAAGGAAAATTATGAAATCATGCAATTTTCAATCCCCAATTCTAGATAACTTTCAAAAACAAACAAAAAATTTAATCAAAAGTTTTTAGGAGTGATAGCCAAATTGTCACTTGTATTTTCTTTGTATGTATGTACATGTATGGAATGTATGGAATTTTCATATTTCATATCAAATTTATAATCCCATATACATTAGTTACATTAGTTTTAAGTTTTAAAATCATAACTTCCCAAAATAAAACTTAAAAATTGCATAGTATAAAACAATAGAACACTGTATACAAACATTACCTCATTAGGTTAAGTCATCAGAAAGAACCTTGCTTAAGTACAGATCTACTATTTCAATATTTGCACAGAAATTTTTAAGATTTTGTGCCTAAAATCAACAAATTTACAATTTTAGCACATACTAATTAATAGTGATTATAGTGATTGTCTCATGCAATGATAGAGATTCGTCACGTAAAATGCATAACTCATCTTAATGTCCAAGGGGATAATCTTAAACTCAACATTCCAGATGTAAAAGCCAATCATTACAAAAACATTTTTATGTAACAAACTTGTAGATCAGTAAACTCATTCCTATTTTGAGACCTATATAGCTCAAACAAGTTGTTTTCTCAGGGATAATACTTTTACTCACAAGATAATTTGAAGAAACTTAAAAAATTTAAAATTAAGATGAATTTCCATGTTGACCAAAAACCTAGTGATGCCCATCAATAAATGTATGTTTTATAAAGGATCCCAGGGAGGGGAAAGCAAGCTGGCCGGGCAGAAACCAGTGGCCTTCCTGAGGCTTCTCTTGATGGGTCAGAATCTTCCTTGGATTCCCACTAAAGGACTATTCCCTTCCCTGCCCTGATCTTAGTATATGTCTGCCCCATTTTCACTGAAGTGATCCAGTTTTTGCTTAACCAAAGGGGTTTGTATTTCAAAGGAGAAGAGAGCTTCCCTCTCAGCTCTGACTCATACTGGATGTTGGAGACGCCAGAGTGTTGTTTTCTTCTCTAAGTAATAATCAGAATTGTGGCTGAATCTCCACTAATACTAAGGAATTGTGGGGGCTAATGAAGTGAATAAACTTGACTTCTCACAGCAACAAAGTGATTGAGGGACCTGAGCTTCCCTCTATTGCCATAACTTTGTTTTTGCCTAATAAATTCAAGGCCTCCTTTGCAAAGGATTCTCTCTCTCTTCAGTGAAAACGTGTAACCTGGTTGATCAATCCTGAGCCTAACCATGTCTGTAATACAAAGCCTAGACATCTTTTGTAAAGGGAATGTTCCATCCTTAGAAGGAGGAAGGCCCAAGGCCAGGCAGCAGAAATAGATAGCCACCTAAAGATTCTCTCCACTCCTTCTGAGAGGTAGGGGGTGGGGATGTTTTTTTTTTCCCTTTGGATTCTTCACAGAACTCTTCTTAAGCAGACAGGATATCAAAGTCTTGGTTTGAATGGTGATACTGCTGCTGGGGATGAAGGGACCCCTCAGAATTTTCCCCTGAAAATTATGCCCCAGAACTCTGCCTAAGGCTTCTCCTGATTGGGCCAAACCTTGCTTTGAATTCCAATTAAATGATCATGTCTTTGTTACCTTTGTATTAATTTGTATACAATAATTTGTATACCTAACTCATTTTTATTCTTATAAACCAAGATAAAAGCCCTCTTGAGAGAATTTAGATCTCTTTTTCCTAAAGGGGAAGAACACAAAAGTTATTTCTCAAGATTTAAATTCCTTTTTTCTCTAAAGGTAAGGAAGATGCCTGTGAAATTAAAGAGAAGTTTTTATTAAGCAGGGAAGAAAAAAAGAAAACAAAATATGCATATGGGTACCATCCAACCTATTCTGAACAGAATACAGGTAATGGATGGAAAGAATTTATATTACTTTTAAACCAAGGAAGAAGATAAGGAATTTGGGAGCAAAAGTAGTCATTGAGTCCCATCCCCAAGAGGAGAGGGGAGTGAGGAATTCCAGGTGTCAGAACTGTGGTCCTTTTTACACAAATTAGAAGGCAGTTTTGGTTTTAAGCAGTTCATAGTTAAAGGTCTGATAAGGAGATGTCTCTAAAAACAGGATATTTGGAGAATCCCATAACCAAAGTTAGAGGAGTCTCTGGAGATAAGGTTGTCTCCCAAAATTATAAAATAAGATATTCCCATAGTCTTATAACCTGGAGTCAGGGAAGTCTTTGAAGATAGGAATATCTCTTGATGGTTTATAAACTATCAAAATAGCTCACGGCCTGCTTCCAAGATAGAAAGCGCTTAATTGGTCACCACAAAGGACCAACAAAACTAGTTTCCATACTGTTATCAAAAGATTCTGTAGAATTTAGCAGGATGGAGAGTAAGCCCGGGATGGGCTGTCACTGCCCACTGCTTACCTAGTTGCAAACTAATCTAGAAGTTGTGTTACAACCAAGGCTCTTTTAGAGTGAAGGAAAAATCTTGTATGTTTCTCAATAGAAGTGAAGCAAGTGTGCGCCCAAAGAGGAGAGACTGAATACAGAATCAGTAGCATTAGCTGCTGGTTCAGTATTCCTCCCTTCAAGACTCAGATTAGTCGGATTTACAGTCAGAATTAGTTACAATTGGTTGGATTTCTAATCCTCTTTATTCTCCCATTCCATATATCAAAAGGCTTGGGTCCTGTCATTGACCCTAGTCAGTTTGGGCCAGTGATGGTCTGGGCCCCTTTATCAGGATCTTGATTGTTTAGCCAGTTTTTTGACTCACACTGTGATTGGTTGGAAATACCTTAAGATATTTCACAAAGTATCTATTTTCACACTTTGTTGATCTAGCCTTTGCATCAAAGAAGACATAAGGCTTTTTGTGCATCAATGAAGGAAGACCAGAGTAGGGAACTTCCATTTCTCTCTGTTCTGCCTCATACAGGAACGGCCAGACTGTTAATTGGCATCCTTAAGGATTTATGGTGCAAATTGTAGCTTGTTTTCTTCTATTCTTAAGTACCAGGGATATGTCCAGAAGTCCAGCCGTATATTCCACAAAGACCCTTGCAAGGAACAGATGAGGTAGCCAGGAACAGAAGCCATGGTCTGTTATGACATGAAGTATAGGTGGTCCTCCTTAGTCTATCTTCCTCCTCATTCTGGGAGGTCCTAGAAGAATAATTTTTTTGGACTCTGCACAGGGCTTTTTCTTAGCAGATTGGATGTCATTGTCCTGGCTTCTGGGGGAGGAGGCACTCCAATTTTTAGTAATTCTTTACATATTCACCAAATCATCTTTTTCACAATTAACCAAAACTAAAAGTCCTATGTAATTTGTGTCCTGTAACCCAAGCATTTACAAAAAGACACCCAATGACTTGAATAGACACAGACTATCACTAAATAAAAGAAAAATTGGACCAAATTCATGTTTTGGGTTGGGCCACTTGTTAACCTTCTATCTGACAAAATGGTGATTGCCTCAGAAGATCTTAGGACCTTCTTTATCTCACTGATAAACAAAATTTTATGCCAGTTGAATGAAGTCAGTTTTTCCCTTCCTAGGTGAATAGCATATAGCAAAGTTACAGATTATAAAATAAACCCACACAATCAATATTTCTGTATAATAACAAAATTCAAGTGTTAGCAATAAAAAGGGAAATCTCATTAAAATAACTATAGAATACATGAAATATTTGGGAATTAGTCTACCAATATACTCAATATTTGCATAGATTCAATCACAAAATGCTTCTTAAATAAAGAACTTAAATAGTTAGAGGATTATTTTACATTCATGACTGTACCTTGTCAATATAATAAAAGTGGAAATGCTATCAAAGTCAATTTACAGTCTTAATGTTATACTAATCAAGCAATCAAAGGGATACTTTACAGAACTAATTAAAATAATAATAACAGAATTCATTTGGGGAATAAAAAATCTAGAATACAGAAGGAAATATTTTTAAGAGGTATAAATGAAGAGGGAAGTGCACTTCCAGATTTCAAACTATGTTATAAAACATTAGTCATCAAAATCATTTGGCATGGGTTAAAACTTGAAGTAAATCAATGGAACAAATTAAATGAGGGATAATCAGAAATAATTGAACTCGATAGCCTACTGTTCAATAAATAAGAAAATAAATTACTTAAGAAATAATTCCCTATATTATAAGAACTGATGAGAAAAAAATTAGTCACAGGCCAATATCTTAGCACCATATTCTCAAATAAATTGAAAATGGATGAGTGACCTTAATATTTAAGGTTATTGCATAGAGAATCAGATCATATACCATTTACAACTGAGTAGAAATGAATTCTTTTTTTGTTTTTGATTTATTAATATTTTCCTCCAGTTACATTTAAAACAAAAGTTTTTTTTAACATTTGTTTTTAAAATTTTTGAGTTCTAGGTTCTCTCTGTTATCCCCATTCACAATTAAAAAACTACATGTAAAATTATACAAAACATTTCTGTAAAAATCATATTGTGAAATAAAACACACAGCTCCCACCCTGATAAAAATAAAAATCCTCAAGAAAAATTAAATTAAAAAATAGAGATGGAGGGAGAATGAGAAAATGCTTCAATCTGTATTCAGACATAATCAGTTCCTTCTGTGGGGATGGATAGGATTTTTCATTCTAAGTCTATCAGAGTAATCATGGATCATTGTACTGCTGGGAATAGCAAAAACATTTATAGTTGGTCATCCCAGAACATTGCTATTATTTTTTATACAGTACATTTCACTTTGCTTAAGTACATGGAGGACTTTCCAGATTTTTTGCTTTTTTTTTTTTTTTTTTCCTGAGCATCCTCATCATTTCACATTGAAAAGTGGTATTTCATTGCAAACACAGGAAATGATTCTTAAGCAAACAAGGAAAAGGCAAATATAAAAGGTAAATTTTCATAACACAAACTTAATTTCATTACATGAAATTGAAGAACTCTTGCATAAACAA
This sequence comes from Sarcophilus harrisii, assembly GCF_902635505.1. Classification (NCBI taxonomy): domain Eukaryota; kingdom Metazoa; phylum Chordata; class Mammalia; order Dasyuromorphia; family Dasyuridae; genus Sarcophilus; species Sarcophilus harrisii. Next base: position 510,317,757 of record NC_045427.1, on the reverse strand, counting down.
AATTGAGGCATCTTGGATAGGAATGGAAATGTTAAAAAAAAAAAAAACAAAATAACTTATATAGAATTTATCAGATAAAAATTTGTTGTCCAAGAGATAGAAAACTAACAAGAATGTTTGCTCAAACTAGCTGAAGACCAAATAGGGATGTTAAATAATTCAACCTCAGAAAAAGAAATAGAACTAATTATTAAAAAGAAAAACAGCTGGTCCTGATGGATCTGCTAGAATAATTTTATCAAAATTTTAAAGAATGCCAGCATTGTACAAATTGATCCAATATTGAGAAAGCATTGTATCAGTCTCCTTTTATGAGACAAATACAGACCTAATGAGAACCATAGACTATTAATATTGGTCCAAATTTTAAAATAAAATCCTGTCAAGACTATAGTGATTTGAGAAAAAAAAATCATTCCTTATGATCATGTTGAATTTATACCGAAACTGCAAGGATGGTTTAATGGGGGGGGGGGGGAGAGAACAATAATTATATTAAAACTAAAAGCATATAAAAACATAAACTGCAAAAAAGTGCTCAATATATGCATATAAAACATTTGACAAAACATAATACCCTGCAAAATATAACATAAAAAATAATCTATCTAAAACCAAAAGCAAGAATCATGGAATGGGATATACTAGGAGATTTCTGAATATATACGAATAAAACAATGATATCTACTTTCCCTGTTATTATTTCATATAGTTCTAGAAATGCTAGTAGTAACAGTTAGACGAGAGTAATTAAAGGTATAAAGACAGGTGAAAAGGAAATAAGACTTTTAATTTGTTGATAACATGATAATTTATTTTGAAAATCAGAGAGAATCAACAAAGATTGATTGAGACAATAGCTTCAACAAAGTTTTAGACTATGAAATAAACTCTCTAAACTCAATAGCATTTTATAATAGTCAAATCCAAGAGCCAGTGATAAAAAGGAAATCCCATTGCAAACAAATAGGAAATGTATAAAACATCTGGGGATCCAATTTATACAAAAAATACTATAGAGTCAATGAAAAAACGATTCTTAAAAAAGAAATAACATACGTAGCTGGACGTATAGTAATTGCTTATAGACTGATGAAAAATCTAGTAGGACCAGGAGGACAATTTATATAGGAACAATACTGTTAAGACAAGTAAGTTTGAAAAAATTAGGCCCTGATTAACATAAAGACCAAGCACAATTACAGAGGACTCATGATGAAACTTGCCATCCACCTCCAAATACAGAGATGATGGACTCGGCATATAGAGTGAGCCTTTGGGGAGAGTGGTGGTTGGCTAGTACAGGAATTTGTTTTTTCTGAATTTCTTGTTTGATTGTTCAGTTGTGCCTAACTCTTCATGACCTTGTGGACCATATTATCCTTGGGCTATTTGTTGTTTTTGTTGTTTTATTAGGGGGGAAAATACTGGAATGGTTTGTCATTTTCTTCTCCAGTAGATTAAGGCAAACAGATGAAGTGACCTGCCAAGGTTACACAGCTATTCAGGTCTTCCTGATTTCAGGTCCAGCACAATATTCACCAGTCATCTAGCTGTCTTTTGTTTGCCCATATATGTTTATGATTTTCTCTTACCTTTTTAATAGTAGGGGGAGGTAGAATGTTGAGTTGGGAGTTGAGAGGGAGATAAAGCAGAATTGAAAATAAATCAGATTTGAATTTTTAAAAAGAAGAAAAACCTGAATATTTTCTTAAGGGGGGAAAATAAATTTTTGATGCATTTATAAGCATTTCTGATGGAAAGCTTAGAACTGAATAGAAATACAGCTGAAGGAGTCAAGAAAAACAAAAAAGTAAATAAATAGAAGTGATCAAGAATAAAGAGTTAATAGAACTAGAAAAAATAATATTTTTTTTTGTTTTTGCTGAGGCAATTGGAGTTCAGTGACTTGCCCAGGGTCTCGCAGCTAGGAAATGTCTGAAGCTGGATTTGAACTTAAGTCCTCCTGACTTCAGGGCCAGCACTCTATCCACTGCACCACCTAGCTGCCTCCCCACTTTTTTTTAGGGTTCAATTTTTTTAAAAATGGGAAGAGGCCTAATAATGCCAGATCTCAAACTATAGTATAAAACAATAATCAATAATTGTTAAGAAATAGAGAAGGTTGATCAGTGAAATAGATTAGGCACATAATATACAGAAGAAAATGAACACAATAGACTAGCATTTGTTTCTTCTAAGAAAACTCACTATTCAACACAAACTACTAGGAAAAATGGAAAGCAGTTGAACAGAAATTAGGTCAAGAACAATATCTCACACCATATGCCAAAATAAAATCCAAATTTATAAATGACTTGGATATAAATAAATTAGAGGAACAAGGCAGGCATTACTGCTATATCTATGTATAAAGGAAGAATTTATGATCAAATAAGGTGAAGACAAAATGAATAATTTGGGTTACATAAAAACAAAAGGATTTTTTTGTTGTTTTTGTTTTTTACACAAAGCCAATATAAGTAAAATTATAAGGGAAACAAGTAAAGGGAAAGAAGGGAAGTTTTTGCAGCAAGTCTCTCTGATAAAGGCTCCATTACCAAGATTTATAAGAATCTGATTCAAATTTATAAGAATGAAAGCCATTCAACTGAGAAATGGTCAAAATTTTTGAATAGGTAACTTTCTAAGGAAGAAATGCATGCTATCTGTAATCATATGAAACATGGTGCAGATCCCTAATATTTAGAGAAATTAAAATTAAAGTAATTTGATTGGTAAAGCTGACAAAAGAAAATGATAAATGTTGGAAGGGCTATAGGAAAACATGCACATCATTGCTTTGTTAATAGAGCTGTGAATTGTTCCAGCTATTCTATAAAACAATTTGGGACTCTGCCCCAAAAGTTACTAAACTGCATATACTCTTTGATCCAGAAATTCCACTGCTAGTCTTATTTCCCAAAGAGATCAACAAAAGAGAAAAAGGACCCATTTATAAAATAAAAATAAAAATTATAGCATTTTTTTGTAGTATAAAAGAAGAAAATACTGAATACTTTCATTTAAATTCAATATTTGTGACTACAAGCTTAATTTTAATCCCAATGCTTAGTATTGCCTTCTACATGGTAAGCACTTTATAAATGCATATTGATTAGTACTCATATGATAAAATTATATTTGACAGCAAACAATTTAATATGGTATATCAATGTAATAAACCAAAACATCTTTAAAATGATAGACATGAAGAATATAAAGAAATATGAGCACATTTTTATCATGTTTTGCTTAATGAAACGATCAGAATCAGAACAGTATGTGTTGTATTACTATATAAAAGGAAAAACATACACAAATACAGAGATGAATGAACAAATATAGCATGTAAAAAGACAGCTGGAGTAAATAACAAGCTGTTATAGACATATTGAATTCATTTTTAGGTGTGAATAATTATATATGTATATATTTGTTTTGTTTTAATGTCTTAAAAGTTAGTTGCTTAAGAAAACATTTTAAAATAACATCTTATTTTCCTCAATTACATATAAAACAGTTTTTAACATTTAAGTTTTCAAAAAAGCATTTTGAGTTCCAAATTTTCTCTTTCTCTCTCCGTTTTCTACTCCCAAGCTGATACAGTAAACAATTTGATATAGGTTACATATGTGCAATTATCTAAAATTATATTATTATAAATATAATTATATTATATAATATATTACATATATATTATATATATTCTTTTTATATATTCTTTTTAAAAAGTACATATACACTCACTCATCTATGTATATACATATATGTGTGTATAGATAGATATTTATATATACACACTAATATATATTATATATTATATTATATAAAATTATGCTCAATTTTGCTGGGTAGATAGTTCTTGATTGTAAACCTAATTTCTTTGCCTTCTGGGATATTATATTCCAAGCCTTGTTTCTTTCATGTAGAAGCTGCTGAATCCTAATCTTGATGTAACTACACGATAACTTGAATTGTTTCTTTCTGGCTGCTTGCAGTATTTTTTTCTTGACCTGGAATTTGGCTATTATATTCCTGGAAATGTTTGTTTTAGGATTTCTTTAGGGAAGTGATTGGTAAATTCTTTCAGTTTCTATTTTGACCTCTGATTCTAGGAATCAAGAGTTTTCCTTGATGATTTCTTGCAATATGATATCAAGGATCTTTTAAAATTGTTTTTTAAGCAAGTCCTTCCTTATTCTGCTATCTTTGCATCAGAAATCCCCACGAAAACATTTTTTGTAAATAATGTTTTTATTTTTATTTTATTTTCATTTTATTTTATTTTTATCATTCACCCTTGCAAAAAAACAAAACAAAACAAAAAAACCCTTTTTTCCCCCTCACTTCCTCCCATTCACTCCCCTAAATGGCAAGTAATCCAATATATGTTAAACATGTGCAATTCTTCTATGCATATTTCCACAGTTATTATGCTGCACAAGAAAAATAGATCAAAAAGAGAAAAAATTGAGAAAGAAAACAAAAAGCAAGCAAACAACAACAAAAAGAGAGAAAATGCTACCTTGTGATCCATACTACGTTATCACAGTTCTCTCTCTGGGTACAGATGGTTCTCTTCATCACAAGTCTATTGGAATAGGACTGAATCACCTCATTATTGAAAAGATCCTCTTCCATCAGAATTGATCATCTTGTTGTTGGTTCTGCTCATTTCACTCAGCATCAGTTCATGCAAGTCTCTTCAGGCCTCTCTGAAATCATCCTGCTGATTGTTTCTTATAAAACAATATTTCAAAACATTCATATACCATAACTTATCAGGAAAACACTTTTAAGAGAAAAAAAAGAGAAGGGATAAAGCATACAGTATACAGGATAGAAGAAAATGACCCCCCAGAAACTTAGAGGTAATATGTTATTAATTCTGGTTATTGCCATCCCTACTTCAAAAATGATTGAGGGTCTGCTGTCTGCTCTTTTCACATGTGTTTGTTGACTTTTTAGAATCACAAAAATGACCAGAAATACTCATAAGAACAGTTGTTCTAGGCTGCTGTTCTCTCAAGAGGTAAGAGGTGCCATCCTAATATAAGGAATATTCTTAATGATGCTAAAAATATAAGACACCCAGTTATTGCTAGAAAATTATCTCAACTAGACCCAGTTACATATGTGGATATAAGACTTCCCAACTTTGCGCCAAGAGGGAGAGGGAAAGAAGAGACATCCAAGACATACTTTCTGACCGAAGAATCAGAAGTTCCTTTCCCTTGGAGAATAAAATGGAAGGAGAAAAGATTGGAACTGTATCAGGAAGTTGCTTTCTGTCAAGGGAAGAGAATGAGAAGAAAAAAAGGGCTCTGGAGGATGTTTTTAATTCCAAGCCTTCAATTTTTTGTTAAATTAAATCATAGGATTCTTGTCACATATAAGAATGTTCTTAGTTCCTTTGAGAGCTAGCTACCCTAGAGTCAAAGTACTCTATGGATGCAAACTAAAATTATAGCTTATAAGCTCTCATTGATGTGTTTATTTTCAGCAGACAGGGTTTTTAAAGCAGAGAGATACACACATAAGGAACAAATGAGGGCAAGATCATTTATACCTTCAGAACTACCAGGCCTTCTCTGATTTAGACCTGTGATGTCAGCAATACCCTACTCAGTCGATTTCCAAAGATACACACACACACACACAGGCCAAAATGTTTATAGCAGCTCTCTCTGGTAGCAAAAAACTAGAAATTATATAGATGCCCAAAATGGAATGTCTAAACAAGTTATGGTATATAATTGTGATGAAATACTACTGTGCTATAAGAAATGAGCTCAATGAATTTGGAAAAATATGGAAAATCTTGCACAAAATAACAAAGAGCAAAATGAGCAGGGCCAAGAGAACATTGTAGGCCATAACAACAATGTTATTTTAGAATGACTTAGAGCAAATAAATCGATTATAAATACCCCAAATAACTGAGACATATGAAGATGCTATTAACACTCAGAGAAAGAACTAATAAATAGAAGTATGTAGAGAATAATTTATACACACAGAAAAAACACTTCTGTTTGTGTCTAATGGTATCTAGGGTTGGGGGAAGGAAGAAAAAAGAAAGAAATAACATGATAATTTAGTTGTTTATTTGAAAGGAATAGAAAGTTGTTCATAGTATATTTGCAGATTCAGGACAATCTTTTTTACTCTACTGTTATAGAATGCTTGTTTTATTCCATAAATTGAAAATAAAATAAAAATAAATTTTTAATTGTAGTCTCTACTGTGTCCAATTTTATGGTCAGCTGAAAATTTGATCTAGGATATTGCTATGACTTTTCAGAAAGATTAAGAATCCATATCATAGGACCCAGCAGGAGTCACATTCCTCAGGTCTGTTATCTCCTAAGCAGAATCCCTATTCCAGGATCCAAACTTAGACTCTTCTTGCCATCTTGAATTGACTCATCACTGACCCACTGAATGCTGCTTTTTTTTTTTTTAACTTTAAGAAGACATTAGCATTATCTTTATTATATTTTATTTTATTAAATATTTTCCAATAATATTTTTTTCTGCTTTGGACTACTCTTGGGCATAGTAGAAACCTAATAAATATTTTATTTTAAAAATTGAGGCAGGGGCTCAGAGTTGCTGATTAATTAATGAGAAATACTATGCGTTTCTGTTGACTTATGTGGAAATATCAGAATATATGTCCTGAATATCTTAAAAATCAGGAAGAGACTTAATAAGAAAAATGAGACAATAGAGATTAAAAATTGGCTTCTCACACATCCCATAGCCAGGTCCTTAAAATCTATTATACAGATTAAATTGATGGTTTATTTTTGGAGAAGAGTATGAGACTCTGAATGGCTTGTATTGGCTGCTACTCTGAAAGGAAAACATACACACTTGTGTATATATATATATATATACATACTGTATATGTAAATATCATATCTATCAATGCAAATTTGCGATTGTTTTATCTTTTATAGTGTTTGAGAGTTCCTAGAGAGCTGAGGTTTTAAGTGATTTGTCTGTGGTCAGAGTCAGTATTTATTTATGGAAATACTTAAATAGGTCTTCTTGCTCTCACAGGCCAGCTGATATACATATACATATACATATACATATACACATACACATACACATACATATACATGCACACATGCGCATAAATGTATGTATACACATTTAGAACTATAGATAGATATAAAATCAGCATTAAAAAGAAACCTTTTTTGTCTAGTCCCAGTAGTACCCATTCTGGGTCATAGGCCTCAGGTATTTATATAATCATCAAGTTATATTCTTCTGCTTAAATTTAGTTTATGTAAAAAGCTCCCTACTACCTAGGTTCTTACATAAAGGCCCCTACACATCCCTCCTCTGCTGGTTTCACTTACCTGGAGCCCAGATCATTAGTGAATATATTCATCTTCATCTCTGAGTGAATTCCATGTATAACCATCACTGAGACCCTTAATGATCCCTGGATGCCCAGTGGACATTTTCTCTTCATTAGCTTCAAAAAATACTCCAGAGTTTCCGCACGGTCCAGGCAATCAGAAATTTGGTGTGCCTGCCTGCCCTAGATCTGAATAATGGGGTTTGGGAAACATCATTAGGCTGAAGAGTAGGGGGAGGGCTCAAGGCTCCTGAGAGCAATGGCTGGAATGGGAGCTGGTGGGAAGCTCCTCCACAAGTAGGTTTGTGCTCTACTGGCGTCAGAAAGACACGAAGAAGAAAATATCTGCATATTATTATTTCATGGTCCAAGAAGTCCTGCTGTAGCTTAGCGATTTTCTAGGAGGCATCCAATCACAAAGAAAGTAAGGGTTTCCACCAGTGGGTGGAAATGGACTGGAGCCTAAAAATAGAACAAGGGAAATCTGGGCACCTGGAGCATGGTGTTTTGCAGTGATAACAGGAGGAAAGGAACTCGAGGACAGCTATGAGGCAAATGTACTCAGAAGCATGGGCTGTGGAAGCGGAGAAACTTTATATTCCACCTCTGATCATCACTACCAATCAGATTTACTAAATAAGTCTACAGATCTTAGTGTCCACATCTATAAGATGATGGAGAAAGACTAGATACAGAGATTTCTAATTTTTAATAAATAGATAATTGTATTTCAATATACTTGGTTTTCTCTGAAATCATATATATTTTTATTTTATTCATTTAAAAGCACTATTCTGAGAAGGGATCCAGACTGCCAAAGGGGTCCATGCCATTTAGAAACTCTGGAGAAGTTTCTGAGCTCTTTTTCAGATTTAGATCAGTGATTTTAATAAAGAATTTTTGTACTCAGGTAAAAGGATACAAAATTTACCCTTAGAGTATGGAGCTGGATTGTGAGGGAGGGGACATTATTAAAGCAGGGAAGGGGCTCACAGCAGTCGCTATCTGGTAGCTTCTTTTTAAAAAGTACATATACATACACACACACATCTATGTATATACATATATATGTGTATAGATAGATATTTATATACATACACACTAATAATTACCATACTACTCTTTCTTTTAGAAACTACTCTTTCTTTTAAAAAACTTACACACACTATGTATTTATACATAGAGACTAATCAATACTATATTGATCAATACTACTTTGTCTCAAAATTGTTGGATTAGAGTTACGCGTATTGTCAGAACCCTCTGAATTCAGCAACCTAAGACAAAGCCCTGGAAGCCCTGCCCTGGTTAGAGCCCTGAGCATACATAGGTGGTGCTATGGAAGAGCCCTCTGAGAGGTCTTACTGAAGGAACAGCTGAGTTAGTGTTTTAAGCCTGAACACAGAATGTAACAGAATTAGGACGCTAAGTGATGATGAAAACTGGCATGAAATCCAGCTTAGGGCTGCCTATATGAATTGTACCAACTGATCTTACCCAGAATTTTCTGTCCCGAGAAAAGGGTACCAGCTTTTCCTCTGGCAGAATTCAAGTTAATTGAGTTAAAAGTTCTCTCAGGGTAGGGGGATTAAGGTCTACATAGTAAAAGAAAGTTTACAAGCTCTTTGATGCTGAGCTCTGGGGCTAGGAGTGTATATACGCTTCAGAAGGACTTTTAAGTAAAGATGTAAAGCTTCCAAGATAAATTTTTTAAAAAGGTCTTCTATATTATAAACGCTGTGATGTTGTATCAGATTGATGTTTATAGTTTCCCCTAGTACTTTTTTTTTGGGAGGGAGGGGTAGTTTTGGACTTGTGATTTCATCATCATCATCATCATCATCATCACCATGACAGCTAACATATATGTAGTGCTTACTATATGTGAGGTGCTGTGTTACGAGCTTTACAATTGAATCCTCACAATAATTATGGGATCTTTTTGCAGATAAATAAACTAAAAATAGTTAATATCTTAGATTGAAATTGAACTCAGGACTTCCCAACTCTGTACTATGCTACCTAGCTGCTTCATTTCACTGGTGTTAAGAGCTCTTGGTGAGGGAATTCCAGTTGACAATGCAGATTTGCTTTTGTTTCATCATTTATAGTCTGAAAATTCCTAGAGAACTGTGAAATTAAGTGATTTGCTCACAGCTATAGACAGGATGTTTCCCAAGGAACACTAAAATACATCTTCTGAACTCACATGCCAGCTCACTTTATTTTTCCATACAGCAAATACTAAATAAATATGAACTAAAATGAACCCCTCCGGGTTAAGATTGGGAGTTAGGCTTAAATTAAATCTACTTATAAGAGTTAAGTAATTTATAATTAGGTGAGAGACAATGTAGCGTAATAAGAATATTAAAGTGGGAGTCATCTTGGAGGTCTCATCTTGGCTTTGCCAGCAGTGAATTGTATGGCATGAGCACCTAATTCTCATCCTTAGTTTTCTTATTTGCAAATGAAGGAGTTGAACTAAAGAATCTCTAAGATCTCTGCTAACTCTAATGTTATATTGTAACATTGTTAGTGTTTTCTGCAAATCTTTCTTTGTACATTTAATTTTGTTCAGTATAATAACCCTCCAAGTCAGGAAGACCAGACTCAAGTCCTAACTTTAACACATACTTACTGTGTGATCCTGAGCATCTAAGTTTCCTAAGAACAGAAAAGGTACCTACTTGAGTTAGTAAGAAGGAGTTTCTTATATCAATCTATTGCTATTGCATCTCTCAAAGTCCTTTCTGGCTTTAAATTCTATGATACTCTATTCTGTTTTTGCTCAGATGTTTGAATTATAAAAACTATTTTAATAGAAAAAGATAGAAAAACATGATGTGATTTTTGATTCAGTTATTATAACTGTGGAAAATTTAACTGTTTGAGCCGATCACTCCTAATAACAAATGATCAAAGAGTCAAAGCAGCCCTGCAACTGCTGTTAACTCAAAAACTCAGCTCACACAAATTATCACAACCATACTTAACTCTAAAAATAAGATAAAACCAAAGAGATAACAGTGGTCATAAGCAAAAAGCTTTCTTTTTTCTCTCCCAGACACATGTGCTGGGACCCTCTCTGACCGGAAGGTAAATATCAGAACTTTTATTTAATGGCTGTGCAATGAGCTGTAGCCCTGACAAAGAGGGGCAACAGCAACAATGAGACAAGTGTGATTGCTAGCAGCACCCCATGAGTAGACTAGGGGTGCTGCAGCTGCTTGTTCAAGCTCATGGACCACCTGATGCTGATGTGACAGTTCTGGAATTTTGCTGTGGCTGAGTTCATCCAGAGAATGAGCTCAAAAGATTGTTGTTATTCTAAGCTTAGTACACAGGTGTTTTCTAATAATAAAAGAGGAGTAAAAAGAGGGTGATCTTGGTATGAGAATCCTTACATTTCTCCTCTTGGCCAAAGGGAGGGACTCCAAAAAATACCTCCCATGCTGGTCAATAAATGCAGGAATAAGTAAAGAGGGCACAAAAGGCCGGATGAGGTGATGAGTTGACAGCTGTGGGCTTAGCTTTGGAGTTAAAGTGGCAGATCTAACAATTTGGGATGGAATGACATTTTTATCCCAGGAGATGGAATGGCATTTTTATCCCATGAGGTTAGTTCCTTGAGGGGGCCTATAAGGGAAGCGTATCCGAGATATTTCCAATAGGGAATCAGGGCCTTAGTGGCTGGGCACATAACAAAAGGGAAGTGGGGGAGAAAAAAAAAACAATACAAATCTAAAACAATGTAGTCAATGCTCATCTGGAATCTTGAGACCACTGTCTTGTCTGGATGTCGGCCACTTCTATGTCTGTACTAAATTAAACTTGAGGTCTCTAGAGGATTTTGTCCTTTAGTTAAGAGCAGGGCTTTCTTCAGATAATCCAGGAGTTTAGTAGTTGTGCTATAATCAAAATAATCTAATAGGGGTCCTTAAAAACAGTGAGTGATTGAGTTTGGTGCCAGTTTTCAGAAAATGTGAGAAAATTCCTTGCATCAGTATTTGGATCTGGGGGCAGCTAGATGGTGCAATGGATAGAGCACCAGCCCTGCAGTCAGGAGGACCTGAGTTCAAATTTGGCCTCAAACACTTACCACTTCCTAGCTGTGTGACCTTGGGCAAGTCACTTAACCCCAATTGTTTCAACAACAACAAAAAAATTTGGATCTGAGTTTTTGGTCAGCATAACATATGTCCTTGATTAACTGTCTGTAAACAGTGCAAAGAAATGGTCTAGCTTCCCAGACACACTGGGGTAGGCTCAACAATGCAATAAAAATTTTTCATAATTATAATTATATCAAGTTAGGTTATGTCAATGTTAAGTTGCCCACAGTGAACTAGTTTTGAGAAAGCAGATTTATATGTCATCAAAGTTAACCAAGAAGACTTAAATGCAAACTATGCAAAGCAATACAATACAGAGGATTCTGGGGAAGATGGCAGAGTAGTTCAAAAAATTCCAGGCTCTCCATATTTCCCCACAAGCAAAACAAAATTTCACTTCAGGGAAAACTTAGAATGGTGAAAAGCAAATAAGAGGCAGAGCAGAGCAGGGGTCCTCCTGGGACAACTCAAGAAAACCCAAAGAAAGACCCCGGAACTGAAGAAATAATGAAAAAATTTGTCTTGAAGTGATAGAACAAGAGGGCAAAGTATAAATAGAAAAAAAAATCTACCAATCAACACTTCAAAGAAATCCTACAAGGAAAACACATAGGAATATTATTGCTAAATTTCAAAACCCCCAGTTCAAAGATAAAATTTTGCAAGAAACAAAGCAAAACAACATACACGCAAAAATTCAAATATACTGAAGCTACACTTAGAATTGTAAAGGATTTATCAATAGCTACAACAAAATACAGCAGAATTAATAAAACAACAATCAAAAGAACTAGGTCTGCTGCCCAAAATATTATATCCAGCAAAATTAAGAATAATATTGAATGAAAAAAAAGGACATTGAAAGACTCAGATTTTCAGAATTTTGTTTCAAATAAACCTGAACTCAATAGAAAATTTAACATATAAAAGCCAACATCAAAGACTAATTTCAAGGGACTCAATAAGGACAGTCTATGTTTATATGTGGAAATGTAAACCATATGTTTTAGACTAACATCAGTAATTTGATAATCAAAAAGAAAGACTGGGGCAGAGCTGAGTCTGATCTGACTCTTCAAAACAAAACCATCTAAGAAAAGGTAAAAATAGTAATTATGCTGTACAAATGAGGTACAGAGGAAGAATTGACGAGGCATTAGATGTCGAAGGATGACTGATAGTTCTGAAAACCTACTCACATACTGAATGGGTTAAATAGGTAACAATACATATATGTACCATGAAGGCTATAGCAATTTCCAAAATCTATAAAGAAATAAAGGGGAAGGGAATAGGATAAGCTGGGGTATAGAAGTATGTGTGGCAGTGGGAGAAGGTGTGTAGATCAGTGGGAAAGGGACAAAGAAGTAGAGAAACGGAGGAAGATAAGGGTGGGATCCATGGATGGGGGGAAAGTTAAGTAATAGCAAGGCAAGAAGTAGAACTAAAGTAAAAGAAAGCAGGAATAGGAAATAAGAGATATGTACAAACACTATAACAAGGATCAGGAGTAGAAGTTATTTTTTTAAAAAAGTAGGGCTAGTAATCATTGATCACAAAGTCAAACTTAAAATTCATTCAAGAGAGAAATCTATATTATACCAGTCATATTAATGCTGTTTTAGAGGTGTGTCTATGTATGTATATATGTGTATGTATCTCTACATGTATATATGTATGTATATAGCAATATATATGTGTATATATATATGTGTGTGTGTGTGTTGTATATCCATATATATACAAATACATAAACATATGTAAAAATAACCACATTTAACTACAGTCTTGGGGGAAGTAGGGGGAAATGAAAGGGGGAAAAATAAAGTAAAAAGTGCACAGCAGAGAATAAAAGAATAATCTATAACAAAGCAAAGGTGGTCAATCATGAATATGTCTTCTATTATTGTATATGCTTTCTTGAAATAGAAATTTAGTGTTAGATATTTCGAGTCCTATGTGATGTTTTGCTGAGTGCATAACATTTTCCCTGCCCTTTTGTATTTTGTTTTTTAAAACTATTTTGTATTTAATATTTTATATCTGTGTAATTATTAAATAATTTTTTTCAAAAAGTATGATTATCACTAATATTAAGTAACATCAAGTCTCCTTGTATCCTAATGATCCATTCTCAATATCCACTTAATCAGTACATTTTGAGTCCTAGATATCTCGTAATTATCTGGTCCTTAGATGATTTTTCTTAGACAATAAATTTTATTTTCAACAATTCTAAATGGTGCTCTGCTTTTCTGGTTCCAAATCTAGAAGTTCCTGGATAATTCTGCTACTAACAAGAGTTAATACAATTTTGAAATTTCATGATGACTGAACAAATTGTGGCATATGAATGTAATGGAACACTATTGTTCTATAAGAAATGATAAGAAGCTGGATTTCAGAAAGACTTACATGAACTGATGTGGAATAAAGTGAGCAGAACCAGGAGAATATTTTACACAGTAACAGCAACAGTGCAATGATCAACTTTGATAGACATCTCTTCTCAGCAATAGAATGATTTAAGGTAATCCGAAAGACTAATAATGGAGAAATCAAGAGAAAGAACTAAATGCAAACCAAAGAATACTATTTTCACTTTTTGTTGTTGTTTCTTCCATGGTTTTCCTCTTTTGTTCTAATTCTTCTTTTACAACATGACTAGTGTGGAAATATGTTTAATATGATTGTACATTTATAACATATCAGAATGCTTGTCATCTTGGGAAAAGGTGGAAACGGAAGAATTTTCTAAACAATTTGGAACTCGTGTGTGACCCTGGGCAAGTCACTTAACCCCAATTGCCTCAGCAATAAATAAATAAATAAATAAATAATTTGGAACTCAAAATCTTATGAGTGAAGTTGAAAGCTGTCTTTACATTTAATTGGGAAAAAATTATTAAGTGTGGGAGGGAAGTGGAAACTTTAGAGAATTTCAGTTTATATGCCACTTGCTATTTCTATCCTTATCTAAACCCTGTAACTGACATAAGAATCTTTTAAAATGTATGAGAGTCCAATTGTAAAATGAACTCTTTTGCCCCTCAAAATTATCAGACAGAAACTTTTAAAATGAGAAAACAATTTCACTTTCTTTACCATTATCAATACAATTTATGTGTAAAATCTTTAATCCAGTTTTGAGAACTTATTATTTACATACTCAAAGTCTGATTTTACATAGTAGATAAATTTTGAAGCCAATCATATAGATCTATATATAGTTAGAAAAAAATAGTCCAGTCCTCTCTTAACTTTCTCAAAATTTCCTATTCCATTTATTTTAAAAAAATGTTCACATTACATCTTTGTCTTGTTACTTTGTCTAATCATTTCCCCCTTAGAAGGATATCATTCCTGTATTATAATTTGACCACAAATACAGGTTAGAACTATAAGATATTCATATTTGAATCCTATAATAGTAACTTGGAGATGTTTTAGTACCAATCTATTATTTAATACAGTTAGTATTTTATTTACAAAATTTCTTGATGATAGAAATTTGCTGTAAAAGGAAAAAGAAAGACATAGTTATACCAATGTCATATATCATAACAGGAGGAAAAACTCCCTTAGCTTTGTTTGATTCCAAGCATGAGTCATATCTGACAGCCAATCAGGTAGTATAGTGTTAAAAGCAAGACAGGTGGGAGGGATTTCTTTTTCAGAAAGGAAATAACATAATGGAAAAATAGAGTCAAGAGGCCCCTACCTTCGGCCAAGCCAAGCTTGTCCCCCAAACTGTGAGAAATGATTCATTTAGCCCCCACACCTATTCCAATGAATATCAGTTTGATATTCTATATAAATCACATAAGGATAGATAGGTCTTTATAAGGGCCTTAGCCTTTAATGTGATGTTCACTTCTTATACTGTTTCACTAATGTAGTGTTCACTCCTTAAGTCTCCCAAATCATGAGACTCACTTCACAGCCATGAGAATGCTGACAATGCCGATTCCATGTCCACACCCAGCATGGGCGGGATGTTTTGGGAAATCCCCCAATTTATTTTTGCCCTTCTGGACCATTCTCTCTTGTCCAACACATGCAGGTGACCATCTCATGGCCACTTAGTCAGTGGAGATGCCCCATACTTCACCCACCCCGCTCCACCCCCTTCCTTCCTCTGCTAATATGTCATTATTGGCCCTCAAGAGCCAGGCCTATCAACCAATGAAATTCGATAGTTTGCCATGTCTCTTTTGCATATTTGGTATCAAACCTATAAAAACAAGGCACTGGAAGAAGGGGGCATCTCGGATGAGGAGGAAGATCTGTGATCCACTTCATTATAGGGGACCATAGACTATAAAGTGCCATAGACTCAGAGCCCTAACTTGGTCTCTTATTGTAGGTTGGACAATTTCTCTGTCTCTTGTTTTCTCTGTCTTTGTCTCCCTAACCTCTGTGTCTCTGTCTTTTTCTTTCTTTCTCTGTTTCTCTCTACATCTCTCTGTGACTTTCTGCTTCTTTATGTTGTTGTCTCTTACTTTTCATGTCTCCCTTTTTCTCTCTCTCACTCTTTCTGTCCGTGTGTCATTGTCTCTAGTTCTTTCTGTCTCTGTGTCTCTCTGACTTTCTCTATCTCACCCATGCTTTAGGAGGAAAGGGCTGTAAGTGGGTCTGAACCATGGAAGACTGGTATTTGGCTGAGAAGTGAGCTCATCTCAGAACTATTAGGATGTTAAATACATTGTTCCATTTCCTGCCACTTTTTCATTTTCTTTGAACAAGGTATTTCCTCTCTGCTGCTTTGATGCTTCTGTAATTTATTTTTCTTCTTTGATAAGGATGGTGTGGGCTGATTTTTTTATTATTATTAAGCTAAAGATGTATTGGAGATTCTATATTAAAAGAAATTCTAGGAATTCAGCTCTGTTCTCTTTTTGAGTTCAAATTACAATGAAATTTTTTCCCATGAATATCTAATGAAGGTCCCTGTTAAATGGAAATGAATGTTCTATATAAAAATTGTGAAATATTATTTTCTACCTTATAAAAAATTGGTACTGAATATATAATTTATAGAAGAGTTAGGAGAATAAGAAATGGATTACTAAATAAGCCTGGGCATGTGGAATATATTTATTAAGGTCCACATAAAAAGCTAGACCTCAGGGGCTTCACAGTGTTTGGGACATCTTTCCTAAAACATGAACAATAATCATCTCAATTCATCCCTCCAGACTTTGAATATCTCTCGGTATGTCTGGAGAGTGCTAGATGTAAAGGTAACTAGGTGGAGCCACCAACCTTGGAGTCAGGAGGATCTGAGCTCAAATTCAGTTTCAATGTGACCCTGATTACTTAATCCCAAATGCCTCCTCCCTCCCCAAAGAGAAAAAAAGCCTGCTGGATTTGTAGTTCAAGGACCTTGATTTGAATTCTATCACTATCACTTTTTACTTCAGTAACTTTGTGCAAACTGTCTGCTTTCTCTGCAACTTTCTCATCTGAAATGAGGAGGGTTGAACTAGATGGTCCTAGCACTCCCTTCCAGGGATTTATGATCTTATGAAAAGTTTGATTTATACAATCACAGTGATTTGGATAATCTAGATAAAAGACAAACTTTTAATGATATTATCTAACAATGGATAAAGCATTAAATTTGGAATCACTATGTCCTGAGTAGAAATCTTCCCTCAGATAACTATCAGTGTGGTCTCATGCAGGTCACTTGATCTCTAATTATCCCACTTTTCCCCTAGTGGGATGGGGGTGGGGGGGGGGCGAGAACAATTTGTTTCAAGGCCATGAAGGTGGCTGAAGCAGGTTTTGTGGAGTCCTTAGACTTTGGTCAGACATTGAAGATGTTAAGGTCATCCATTGCATCCTGAACCATTGCTTGTCATTTTGACTTTTGATTAATCTGGAAGAGAGAGTGAGGCTGGTGACTTTGAGCACCTCTGCCTTACCTAAGTCCAATTCATCCAGGAGGCAAGACCACCTCATGATATCATTGGTCCTCTTCAAAAATGATGGATGAACAACAATTAGATAAAATTGCTTTTTTAATATAATTATAAAATTAAGGGACATTGTATAGATGATAATCCATTAGTTATTATTAGTAATAATGTAATAAATATCATTTAGGAGCTTTATTTATATAACTTGATTGTCCATATTCTATTCTATCTGACTTGGGAAAGGACCAAAGGTAGAACCAGTGAGGAGAAGAAGTTAGTAAGTATCCTAGGGTTGAAATTAAGCAAAAGAAATTGAGCAAAAGGCAAAACTCTACATTATTGCCCAATGCTAAGTACTCAGATGATCTGAATTGTCAGCACTGGGGTAAAGTCCATATAATAAGCAGAGAATCATTAAAGTGGTAGAGAAGGAAATGGCAAACCCCTCCAGTATTTTTGTTAAGAAAACTCCAAAAAAGGTGATGAAGAGTTAGACATGACTGAAAAATGACTAAACAACAAAAACACTATGAAGTAGGCCTATCAATAAAAGAGCAAGTCTCCAAACAAGGAGCTCATAGTGTCCCTCTACAAAGCGGAGGCCCGGATTTGGATCAGGATGGAGCAAAGATTCCTGAGGTAGGAAAACAATCTAAAATTGTCAGGCAGGCATCCAGAAGCACTCTGAGCTGCTCAGTGAGGTGAGTGCCCCCGTGATCTCCAGCTCTTTTGGGCAGGCATTGGTCCCATACATTCTGATGAATGTTGTGATTTTGTGCTTATAATACTCATAAGATGGCCTACATGAAAGTGAAATCAAATTTTAAATACAGTGTTTGCTACCCTCTCTATTTAACTCTATAATTCTTATGTCCCATCCTTGTCCCGAGGTCTCCAAAGACTCCTTTACAACAGTGTTTATGAGTTCTTTTATTATGGCCAAACTTCAGTGTAATATGGCCCAGGAAGGAGTAAAAAGGGCAGAGAGGCTCTCGATGCTTTCTTGGAAAGAATATAAAAAATGAGCTTCGCTGACAACTTTCCCTGAACCATCCCTAAGTGCCTTGTTGACATTTGGTACTCAAGAACCTGGTCAAAATATCTGACGCTTACCTTGTGCACCCTCTGCTGGACATGGAGTGGGAAAACATTTCTTGGCTAAACCAGTTGCCTATTGGGAGGGGATCCTGGTTAGTTGATGAGGTGACTCAATCTGCAGATGATTTAATATTACTTGTTAATGTTTCCAAAACTAAAATGCAAAGACTGACAGCTCTATTTGCACACAAATAGAGGTGCACATGGTTTCCTGTGCTCTTGGAAAACGTGAAATCAGATAATCATAGGATTTCAAATCATAGGATCTTAGATATAATCTCAAAAATATGATCACAGAATCCTGTTAGACTTGGAAGGGACTTTAGAAATCCTCTGGTCCAACCTCACAAGGGACAAAGTGGACTCCACTTGAAGACTTTCAGTGTCAAGGAACCAAGTACCATATAAGGCAATCCTATCCACCCTTGGACAGCTCTTATTTCAAACTTTTTTTTCATGTAATTTGCTGCAGTAGCCTCTTTGTAAGATGCAAGTGCCTTTTGTATTGTTTTCCTTTAGGCATCAAATAAATGGAATTTTGGGTTGGAAAGAGTCAACAATTATAAAGAGAAACAGGTCATGGGTTCAGAGAGACCCTTATAAAGATGATTTTCTGATAGTCACCCCGCCTGCATCTTAGTTGAACTCTCTGTCTCCAAGTTCTGCCTATTGTTCCTAGTTTTTTTGCTGAGAGTGGAAAGGACACTTTGCTCTTCTATCCAATAGCCCCTCGAATATTCGAATCAAAGATCATATCCCTTCTAAGCAAAGTTTGCAAAAAAAGTATGATTTAATTCAATTAAACAAGTATTTATTGTTCACAAGCTATGCCTGAGGCATTGTGCCAGATAGGAGGCCCAAAGAAACAAAGCAAAACACACAAAAAGTCCTTCTTATAGGTCCCATTCTACTTGTTGGTGAGACACAAAATTCTATGTCTAAGTAAATGCATTATAATTTTAGGAGTAGTCGAATATCAACTACTAGGAAAATCAGAAAAGGTTTCCCATTAGAGGTGGCACTTGTAAAGAGCTTCAAAAACCTCAGGTAAAGGTTTAAAAAAGTAAAAAAGTTTTAAAACATTTTAAAAAATGGTAAAGAGGCAGATGTAAGGAAAAGATGACCTGTGCAAAAGCATAGGCAAGAGATAAAATGCTGTGTTCAGAGAATAGCAATTAAGTCTGTTTGTTTGAAATGTAAAATGAATGAGAGCAATTTGAAGTATAGAAAGTGAAATAAGTCTGGAGCCAGAATGAACGGTTTAAATATTCCAAAATATCATAGAGGCAATAGGGAGCCATTTAAGGGAGCTTAAGCATGATTAAATTTTTTTTTTTTTTAAATTGACAGTTGTGTGAAGAAAAGCTTGGAGAAAGGAATCTGAAAATAGGGGAAACAATTACAGAGCTTATTCAATAGTCCAGATGAGAAGTAATGAAAACCTGAACTAGAATGATGGCCAAATGGCTAGAGAGAAAGGAATAGGTATGAGATAATATTGAAAAGGTCAGTGAGACAAGACTTGGCAACTGAGTGGTTAGGAAGCACATTGAGAGGAAAGGGAGAGTTGAGGATGATTCCAAGATCATAAATCTGACTGATTGAAAAGATGGTGGCGCCCTTGAAAGAAACAGGGAAGTTTAGTGAGAGGTGGATTTAGAAGGGAAGAAAATGCTGTACAAGTACCCTAAAATTTTAACATTAGCCTTTTATTGTTGGAATATTGAGTCTTTAGATAAGAGATGCAAATAATGAATATTATAATCCAATATTTCTGTCTTAGAACTTGCTTCATTTGCCTTTTATAATATGTATAGCGTCCAGATCATGGGAAGCAGTACATTCATTATGTTTTAAACCAACAGTTCTCAAAGTGAGAACTCTGCAGGTCCTCAAGACTCTCTCAGCAGACCTGGGTAGTCAAAATTATTTTAATAATAATTCTAAGAAATTTTTATTACTGATATGGTAGGTATTGATAGGTGCAATCTACATAAAAATGAGAGGTCCTCAATTTTTAATAGTGTTAATGGGTCCTGAGACCAGAAGGTTTGGGAACCACTTCTCTCACCCCATTCTCTTCTCCATTATGAGGAGTATTGCTTTCAATTCTAGTGGCATTTTCATGAGCTCACTGACAGTTGAGTGAGAATCTTGTACAGGATGATTAAGATGACAAAGGGTTTGAAAATCATCTCAAAGGAATAGGGAATGAATGAAGAGGTGGTGTTGCAATATGGATAGTGTATAAGACTTAAGAGACTACAAGACTCAGATATATATATTCTAAAGTTTGCAAAGTATTTTGTAAAGTAAATAATTTATAAATATATTATCTTCACAGTAGACCTATTATCCTTAATTTACAAATGAAGAAACTCAAGCAAACCATTTAAGTGACTTGCCCAGTGTCACTTAGCTAATGTGTAGCTAAGGTTGCTTTTAAATTCAGATCTTCCTGATTCCAGTTTTAGTATTCTATCCATTGTGTTGGATTATATGGCATCTATTATCTTTTTCATTTCTAAATCTGTGATCATTTATGACCTGAGGATTCTTGCTTTAGGGAAGAAAACACTAACCATAAAAAGCTGTTATGAAAATAGGGAAAACTGACTTCATCTTCAGAGGAGGATACTAAAATACAAAAAGCCTCTTCTTCTCCAAGGAGTTAAATTATCACCTATCCATAAAGGATTCATAGAAGAACTCAAAAAAGACTTTAGGAATTAAATGAGAGAGATTGAAGAAAAACTAAAAAAACATGAAAAGTAAAAAAATGATTGAAAAAGAAGATCCATATCCTTTTTTTTTTTTTTTTTTTTTAGCTTTTTATTTACAAAACATGCATGGATAATTTTTCAACATTGACCCTTGCAAAACCTTCTGTTCCAAATTTTCCCCTTCTTCCCCCTATCCTCTCCCCTATATGGCAGGTATTCTAATACATATTAAAATATATGTTAAATCCAATATATGTATACATATCCATACAGTTATCTTGCTGTGCAAGAAAAATCGGATCTAGAAAGAAAAAAAAAACCTGAAAAGGAAAACAAAAATGCAAGCAAACAACATAGGAAGAGTGAAAATGCTATGTTATGTTCCACACTCATTTCCCATAATTCTCTCTCTGGGTCTAGATGACTCTCTTCATCACTGAACAATTGAAACTAGTCTGAATCAATTAATTTTTGAAGAGAGCCACGTCCATCAGAAATGATCATTGTATATAACCTTGTTGCTGTGTGTAATGATCTCTTGGTTCTTGTCATTTCACTCAGCATCAGTTCATGTAAGTCTCCCAGGCCTTTCTGAAATCATCCTGTTGGTCATTTCTTACAGAACAATAATATTCCATAATGTTCATATACTACAATTTATTTAGCCATTCTCCAATTGATGGGCATCTACTCAGTTTCCAGTTTCTTGCCACTACAAAGAGGGCTGGTCCAAACATTTTTGCACATGGGAGTCCCTTTCCCTCCTTTAAAATCTCTTTGGGGTATAAGCCCAGTAGAAATACTGCTGGGTCAAAGGGTATGCACAATTTAATAACTTCTTGGGCAGTTCCAAATTGCTCTCCAGAATGGTTGGAGAAGATCCAGAATCTTAAGAAAGAAAAGGACTCCTTGAAAACTAGAATTGAGCAAGAGGAAGCCAATACAGTTATATGAGATCAAGAAATAATAAAATGGAAATGTAAAAAATGAAAAAATAGAAGAGAATGTGAGATATCTCATTAAAAAGCAACTGATCTAGAGAGCAGATCAAGAAGAAAAAAATGTAAGATAATAGGACTACATGAAAACTATATTAAAAAAAAAAGAATCTTGATATGATGAGAACTAATTAAAGAAAATTTTCCTGAAAGTAGAAAATTTACCCTTTACCATCTGAAAGAGATCATCCTACAAGGAAAACCTGCAAAAAACATCATAGTCAAATTTTGAAACTTCCACAACTAGGAGAAAATATTATGAGCAACAAGAAAAAAAAACCAATTCAAATATTGTAGAGTCACAATTAGATTCACATAAGATCTCATAGCGGCTATATTAAAAGACCACAGATCGTGGAACAATATGTATTGAAGAGCAAAAGAACTAGAGTTGTAGATGAAAATATTATGCCCACAAAGTTGGGCATAATTTTGAATGAAAAAGGACATTCAATGAATTGCCAGACTTTCAGGATTTAGTTGCAAAAAATCCTGAATTTAATAGAAAATTTGACATGTGGGATTCAAGGGAAATATAAGATCAACATCAAAGACTAATTTCAAGGGACTTAGCAAGGACAAATTATTTATGTTTTATACATGAAGATGTAAACATCTAATGTCTAAGATTGTCATCAGTAATTGAGTAGTTCAAAAGAAAGATTAGGGTTGAGCTGAGTATAATGATTCTGAAAAGCAAAACCATATAGGGAAAGGTAAGAACTAATCTTACACAAATGAAGTGTAAGAGAAAGAAGTAACACAGAGGAATTAGATGGGGGAGGAGGGCTGATAGTTCTAGAACCATATTTACATCAGGGGTGGGTTAAGGAGGAAATTATATGTATATATGTAGAAGGGCTAATAAATTTATAAATTTATAAAGAAATGAGAGGGAGGGGGATAGGATAAAGTCAGGTATAAAATGTGTAGATTAACAGGAATGGTATAAGGTGTGTAGATTAACAGGAATAGGGTAAAGAGGAGGAAAAGGATGGTGAATGAGGACAAGGGAGGGACTCTGGTGGGGGGTAGATTAAGTAATAGTAAGACAAGGTAATGGGTAGAAGCAAAGTAGAGGAATCAACAGGGATAGGAAGTAAGGTTATAAATAAATGATGCAAACATAGTAACAATGATCAGGAATAGAATTTATTAGGAAAAAAAGCAGGGGTAGTAATCATATCAGATGAAGTTAAAGTCAAAATTGATTGAATCAAAAGAGAAGTAGGGAAACCATATATCAGCCATATTAATCAATATTCTTTTAGACTATTTAAAGTAACTAGCTAGCAGAAGGTTGGAATATTGCTGTGGTGTAGGAATGATGAGTTGATGGATTTACAAAAATATGGAAAGACTTGGATAATGTTATCTACCTTCAGAGAAACAGAACAAACATAGTACAGCCTTACACAGATGTCGATGTGTATTTATATGTATGAATATAGATATCTCTCTATATATGTTTTTTGTGTGTATATAGATATATAAACATAGCCACACTTAATTGTAGCCTGCTTGGGGGAAGTGAGGGGAGGAGAAAAGGGAGAAAAGAATAAAGTAAATAAAAGAAAACCTACAAGGAAAGCAAAGGTGGCAACACTGAACAAAATGTGCAGTATTTATGATATCGGTTTTCTTGAAATGGAAATGTCTTTATCTCATTCTGAATCTTTTCATGTGCTTATGGCAAGGCTTTTTTTTTTTTTTTGTATTCAAATTTTAAATAAATATATTTTTTTAAAAAATGGTAAAGAAAGGAAGCCCACAGATGATAACCACATCCCTCACTTTTTCTTTTCTTTTCTTTTCTTTTCTTTTCTTTCTTTCTTTCTTTCTTTCTTTTTTTTTTTTTTGACAAATTTGGGTCACTTTAATCCTTCCTGCCTAAAGGTTAATTGCAGAAGTAGAATCATTGTTCTGAGTCCATCTATTTAAAAAAAAAGAAGAAATGTAAATAAAAAACCTGATTTGGAGTCAAATTGTGCCCTACCAAGGGAAATGTGAAGCAGACAATAAAGAAAATAACCTTGATGTTATATTCCTTCAGGGTTAATGTATGAATCATTGTTAGTAGCTTCAATTCAGTCTTTATATGCTCCACTCAAAAGGGGATGAGGGTTACCCATAGCCTTAACAGGCTGCAAGAGGGGAAATTATGTACTGGGTGAAGTTCATACAGAGTTCACTGCTGTAGAAGCAATATTCTTAACAAATTCACCTGATTCCATCTATAGTAAAGCACTTTGGAAAAAAAAATGGGTGAAACAAGTGAGTTCCTACATTGTTCCATACTCAAAGACATGTACTTTAACAATTTTCTTTTTAGACTCTTGGGGAAATGGCAAATATTTTATTAGGTGATTTATTTGCAATATAAAACTCTGTTAATGTAGTAGTTCTGATTTTAACATGTCATTAAAGTGTGCATTTTTAACCATTCAAAGTTTTTTAAGCACTTATGTACCATTCCTTTAACTATATCTACTATAATCAAATATTATTTTTATTTTTCAATCAGCAAAATTTATTTTCTCTCCTTTCCACTTCAAAAACTGAAAAAAAGAAGTCAATAGACTTATCTTCTACTTTTCAGAAATACAAAATCAGTTGGCTTCATCAGCAAAGGGTGATCCCCAAATAGTTGCTGATTGAAGAAGTGGCTTCATATTCTAAATAGAAGAGTACCCTCTTGATTTCAAATTGTGGAAACCCAAGGGCCATAGGAGCTAAATTGTGGAGGCAGTTTTCTTTTTATTAATGAGGGAGGATTTTCCAACTTAAAAGGCATTCTTTCTTGTAAAAAAGAGAAACCACCGTAATTGATCTCCAAAGTGGGAGAGGCTAGAATGTAGAAGACCAGATAATGCCTCTCCTCAGGAGGAGGAATGTTAGGATTTTTACAAGGTACTAAGTCAGTGGAATTGATAAGAGACAATAGTTATCTAATTTAGCATGGTATAGTATGATTGATCTGATCCTACAAGGAGATGTTATGGGCCAGAACTTGAAACAAGGTACTAAGTGGAACTGATGAGACAATGGTTAAATCTAGTTTAGCATTGATTTAATCCTACAACAAATAATGGTTTCCTAGTGATATAATGATTGGTGTGTACTCAGTGTGGGATATATAAGGAGGAGGTCTCAGGGCCAGGAAGGACAAGCCCACTAGAATAGAAGCCCACTAGAAGTTCTGAGCCTCAGCCAGGATTCAGTCGAGGAGATTCACAAGCCAGAGAAGGCAGCTTAAGCTCTCGGAACCAAGACTACAGAAGGCCTCCAGAAAACTAGCCGAGCCCCAAGTAAAGGAGACAAGACTTTAAAGGAGACAATAAAGGATTTGGACTTTACCTTCTGGCTGCATTTGGGGTGATTACACTGAACTGAAACTAAGGCTGCTCCCAGAAGCCCCCCAGGAAACCTGCTTCCAGAGAATATTATATTTTAAAGAAGAATATTACAGAAGAACTCAGGAATGAGGTTGGATCAGAGGTTTGCTGGCAAATGTTTAAAAATTGGATCTCTGGGGGGAAATGTGTGACATATAAGTTTAATTGAATTGTTATTTTTTTCATCATTTTCTCAAGTCTAGATAATCAACAACAAAAAAATAACCAAGCTCCTAAAGCACTTGCCAATCTTTGAGGTGTAAATGTTCACATAGAAAAGTTAAGAATTAGTTCTGGTTCAAGATGTCTTTAATATACTGTTAAGATACATACTCATACAGGAGTCCCATTCTAATTAATGCCATAATAAAAGACCTAGATATCTCAATTAAATCAATCAATCAAATACAATCAAAAGTGTGAAGTATATGTGAATAAGTCCTTAATCAATTTGAAGGTTTTTTTTAGCACTCTAGTAAGTTGAGGAAAGGCAGCTTCAAGGAACAAGTCCACATGGTAGAGTGGAATGCTGCTCTCTATAGACTCCACAAGGACACTCATTCTTAGAGCCTAGTAGGGAGCTCCACTGAAGGTGGACTTCATGAAGACTATGAAAGGTGACAAGAACCAGTAACCAGAAGTTATACTTTCTACATTTGTGGCTCACTACCTTTGTACTGTAAGTTTATGCCTATTCTCCTTATGATTCTATATATATATGTGGAAGCGTAAGCCCTAGTGACTGAGGGATAATAGGAATCACATCAAAAGAGTGAAGGATTATCTTGTATGAAGGATAACAAAGAGGATAGTGTCATGGTTTTGCAGAACACATGGTGGGAAGAAAGAAAATTGGACATTCTAAAAAGGGCTGTGATGATACACTTTGAAAGCCATCCTGGATCCTGAAGACAATAGGGAGCCACTGGAGTTTATTGAATGGGAGGTGATATGGTCTCAGTGCTTCAAGAAGATTGATTTTCCAGCTAACTGGAAGATGGATTGGAATGGGGAGAGACTTAAGGGAATGGGACCAACCAGCAAACTCCCAGGAATGATATGATGAGAGCCCATGTTAAAGGGGAGAAGTGATAAGACAACTTGACAACTAATTGGTTGTGGAGGGTTAGAGTGAAGAGCTGAGGATGATAGATTGTGAGCCTGGTTGATTGGAAGGGTAATGGTACCCTTGATAGTAATGGGAAAGTTAGGAAAGAGGAAAGGGTTTTAGGGAAAAGATTTTTAGATGTGTTGGGTTTAAGGTGTCTATGGAACATCTAGTTTGAAATATCTTATAGGTAGTTGGAGATATGAGACTAGAGAAGTTATGGCAGATGAATATATTTGAAACTCATCTGCAAAGAGATGAGAGATGAAACCTTGAAAGCAGATGTGATCACCAAGTGAACTAAGATAGAGGGAGAATAGAAGAAATGGAGGGGATACCCATCAGTTAAGGAATAGTTGAATAAATTTTGGTATGTGATTGTGGAAGAATATTTTTGTATAAGAAATGATGAGCAGGATGCTCCCAGAGGAACCTGGAAAGTCCTCTGAACTCAGGCAAAATAAGATATAGTATGTACAAAATAATAGCCATGTTGTAGCATCATCAGCTGTGAATGACTTTGCTATTCTAAGAAATACAATCATCCACGACTACTTTGAGGAACTTATGATGAAAAATGCTTTCCATATCCGGAGAAAGAACTGATTATGTCAGAACACAGACTGAAGCATACTTTTTACTTGAGGGTTTTTTTAGGGGGGGTGGCTGGACATCTGTGTTTTCTTTTGCAACATGATTTTTGTGGAAATGTTTTGCATAACTTTACAAGTGCCTTTTCAATGAGGGTGGGGCTGGAGAGGAAGGGAGAAAACCTGGAACTCAAAGTTTTAAAAACAAATGAAAAAAATTGTTTTACATGTAACTGGGAAAAGTAAAAATATTAAAACACACATACAAAGCAAAATAAATAAAAACAAAAGACTCTGTCTCAGTTTCTTAATCAGCAAAATGGGGATAATTGTAATACCTATCTTACAGGACTGGTGTGAAGATCAATAAGATATTTTATCTAAAAGTGTTTAACACAATACCTGGCATATAGTAGATGCTATATAAATGCTTCTTCACTTTCCTTCCCTTCCTTTCTCCATCTACAAACTCTTCTTTCTCTATCCAGTTCCAAATAATTATTTATCTGTGCAAATGTCTTCTTCTTCTTCTTCTATTTATTTAAAATAACTTTTTATCGACATAACCCATGCCAGGGTAATTTTTTACAACATTATCCCTTGCACTCACTTCTGTTCCGATTTGTCCCCACCCTCCCTCCACCCCTTCCCCCAGATGGCAAGCAGTCATATACATGTTAAATAGGTTACAGTATATCCTAGATACAATATATGTGTGCAGAACCAAACAGTTCTCTTGTTGCTCAGGGAGAATTAGATTCAGAAGGTAAAAATAACCTGGGAAGAAGAACAAAAATGCAAACAGTTTACATTCATTTCCTAGTGTTCTTTCTTTGGGTGTAGCTGCTTCTGTCCATCCTTGATCAATTGAAACTGAGTTAGATCTTCTCTTTGTCGAAGAAATCCACTTCCATCAGAATACATCCTCATACAGTGTCGTTGTTGAGTTATATAATGATCTCCTGGTTCTGCTCATTTCACTCAGCATCAGTTCATGCAAGTCTCTCCAAGCCTCTCTGTATTCATCCTGCTGGTCGTTTCTTACAGAACAATAATATTCCATAACAGTCATATACCACAATTTACTCAACCGTTCTCCAACTGATGGGCATCCATTCATTTTCCGTTTCTAGCCACTACAAACAGGGCTGCCACAAACATTTTGGCACATACAGATCCTTTTCCCTTCTTTAGTATCTCTTTGGGGTATAAGCCCAGTAGTAGGCACTGCTGGATCAAAGGGTATGCAGTTTGGTAACTTTTTGGGCATAGTTCCAAGTCACTCTCCAGAATGGCTGGATGTGTTCACAATTCCACCAAGAATGTATCAATGTCCCTGTTTTCCCACATCCCCTCCAACATTCCACATTATCTTTCCCTGTCATTGTAGCCAGTCTGATAGGTGTGTAATGGACTCAGAGTTGTCTTAATTTTGTGCAAATGTCTTTTGAAGATCCACTTTCAGAGAGAGATGAGGATTTAATTCTATGTATGTTTGCAGAAACACTAGAGGGCTAAGCTAGTTAATAATGTCTCATCTCCATATACTGCTACTGACAATAAATGTTATTTATCTTTTTAGACATAAATCCTTATTTGAGAATTGACTCTAAACATTTCTTTGATGCTTAAAGACATTTGATTAAGTTTTCACTCATTTCCTTTAATCTATTCTAAATAGAAGAACTTCTGGGAAATCTATGAGTTTTGGCCTTAGTATAGTCCATGACCTAATTATAATATTTTTTTAAAAATTACTCTTTCAGACTCCTTTTGTAACCAAAAGTAAAGATGTTGAGACACTTAAAACACTGAATTCAGACTGACAGAGGACAGAGAAAAATCACAACTGCTTTAAGATCTGTGAACAGAAGACGTCAAAATGCTGAGTCTTATTTGGAAAGTGACCAGGAATTCCCAGAACCAATTATAGAGATGAAGATGAGACTACCAAAGAGAACTAAAACAGCAGTTTAGGGGAAAAAAAAAACCTAAGTCTTATTTATACTTCTTCTTGGTGAAGAAGACAACTAAGAATTACCATTTTTTTCTATTTCAATGGCTTTTGCATTTTAGAGAAGAAAAATGATTTAATTGTTTTTGTACTTTTATTGATAAAAGTTATTTGCATTTTAAAAATTCATGATTATATTGTCTCATACCCCATATACTTAGAAATTTTAATTTTAGTTCTAGGATAGCAGAGTATTTCCTTTCTGTAGTTTGACTTACAACTTATTTAAAAAATAGACAAAGTCAATTAATTTTTATCAGTTTTTTTTAAATGAAAAGAAAAATGTACTGATTTGGGAGAAATTGAATTATTTTGAGTATCTCTACTCTTTTTTCTACCGAGCTCTCACTTCCCTCATCTAGTCTTCACACAGCTGTCAAAATAATCTAAGTTTATAGGTGTGACCACATTTTCCTGTCTTAATCTTTGTTTTTCTCCCAAGATTTTGTCACTTACTAATACAGTGTAGTGCAGTAGATGGTACGCTGGACTAGAGTGACCTGGGTTGGAAAATCTATCTCAAACATTGAGTGTCATAGATTGACATGTCATATAACTCTCCATTAAAGTCTTTTAAAGCCTGCTTCCTAATTACCTTTCCAGTCTTATGTATAACTCCTCTTAGTGTACTTGTCAGTCCAGCCAGATTGCTCTCATTTCTGTTCCTTGCACATGAACCACCATCTTATGATCTCCCATACCTATGGATTTGTATGTGTCTGGAAACAATTTCCTCCTTAATTCTGATACTTTAGACTCCCTAATTACCTTCAAGACTAAGTCAAGCATCATCTTTTACAAAAAGTCTCTTCTGATGCCTCTAACTAGTAGTGTCTTTCCCTCTCCTCAAATTATATTACATTTATTTTGTATACATATACAAGTATAAATATAACATGTATGTATGTATATAAATGCCATCTCCCCAGTTAGAATAGTGAGATCTTTCAGCATAGGGACTATCTGTTTTTGTATTTCTATCCCTGGTGCCTAACACAGAGTCTGGCATAAAGCAAATGCTTAATGTGCATCATTTTATTAGTAGTTTATTATTCATTGTTATATATCATCTTTATTATATGTGATTATGTAATAATATATGATATGCTATATAAATAATACATATTTTATTATTTACTACAGTGCTTATTTTTCTATAATATATAGTCCTTAGACCTTCATCATGAAATTAAGCTTTTATCATTTTTGTTGTTAAATATATCTTTGACCAACAATACATTTTTCTAAGTTGAGACTTTAGGATAGCGCATATATTTTCTTTTATTTAAAATTTTTTTAAATTTATTTTTATATGCATTTAAAATCCTTCCCTCTAACTACTCAAATCAAGAGCAACCAATAAACAACTAACATAAAATTTTGATCCTAAACATGTGTAGTCCAACAAAAGAAATTTCTATATTGGCCATATCCCAAAATTTATGTATCTTCTGCCTTTTAACTTCATCTCCTTTCTGGAAGGAGGTGTTAGTCTTCTGGACTTGTTGGTTATCATAATATATTGATAAGAGTCCTTAAGCCTTTTAAAGCTGTTTCTCTCTATAATGATAGTTGTATAAGTTGTTGCCCACTTCTGCTCACCTCACTTTGCATCATTTCCTAGAGGTCTTTCTATTTTTCTCTTAAACTGTCCATTTCACTATTTCTTTTGGCACACTGATATTCCATTATTCCATATATTCCAGAATTTGTTTGTTCCTCAATAGGACCTGATACTAGAGAACAGAATCAAGAGCACAAACCAGAATTTATTTTCCAGAGACAAATTTGGGGCACTTAGGTGGGGCAGTAGATAGTGTTCTGAGTCTGATCTTGGAAGACTTGGGTCAAAATTCAATCTCATGCACTCACCAGCTGGGTGACCCAGGACAAGTCCATATAACCTGTTTTCCTCAGTTTCTTTGCTACAATAGAACCACCCTCCTGGGGTTGTGAATATTAAATGAAATACTAATGTAAAAGTGCTTCATACAGTGCCTAGCAACATAGTAATTGCTATATTGATGTTAGTTGTTGTTATTATAATTACCTCTCACCTTCTTAGACTCTTCTCTACCTCTCCTTAGCTCTGTCTCCTCTTATTTTCCTTTTGCACTTTTAATATTTCTGTACTGAATTCTATGTCTGCCTCTGTGTTCTGTTCAACCTTCCTTTATCTGATGGATACCAAAGTGAGGTCCCCCAGATTCTTGTTTCCCCAAGCTTCCATCCCTTTCCTCCATCATATTTTTTATCTTATGTACCTCTTATTATGTGATCATGATTTCTCCCCTTTAATATAGTTTAGTCTCCTTTCCATTCCATTTTGCCTTTTAAGACTATGAAAAGAGAACAAAATCACATACACCTCTCTGTGATTTTAAACGCTCTCTGACCCTTAAAAATATCAGAGTTCTGGGAACACATTTATTATCTATTTCTCTCATTAACATGTAATCAACGGTTCCTCCCACATTCCCTTCCAATTAAACAAATGTATGTCCCCTTTTCTCTTTTCTTTTGGCACCTATGTTTCCATTTCAAAAAGACTGTTCAGTTTTAGTCTTTCCATCAGGAATACTTGGAAATTCTCCATTCCATTAAAAACCCATTCCTACTTATGGAATATTGTTTTATAAGAAACAATCAATAGGATGATTTCAGAGAGGTTTGGAGAGATTTACATGAACTGATGCTAAGTGAAGTGAGCAGAACCAGGAGATTATTATACACAGCAACAAGAGTATGTGACAATTAACTCTGATGGACATGGCTCTTTTCAACAGTCAGTGAGGTCAGGTCAGGTCAATTCAGGTCAATTCCAGTAGAGTGTGATGGAGAAAGCCATCTACAATGCAAAGAGAGGATTGTGGGGACGTAGGGTGGATCACAACATAGTATTTTCACTCTTTTTGTTGTTGTTTGCGTTTTGTTTCCTTTCTCATTTATTTTCCTTTTTGATCTGATTTTTTCTTGTGCAGCATAATTGTGGAAATAAGTATAGAAGAATTGCACTTGTTTAACATATATTGGATTACTTGCCATCTAGGCTAGGCATAAAAAAATTTGGAATATAAGATTTTGCAAGGGTGAAACTTGAAAATTATCTATGCATATGTTTTGAAAATAAAAAGCTTTAATTTTTAAAAAATCCCCATTCCTTATTCTTAGAGTATTGTACGTACTTTAACTGGATAGAGTTTCTTTAATTGTAAGCTTTTATCTTTTGCCTTTTGAAATATTATATTTTAAGACCTTCTCTTCAAAATGATAGCTGTCAATTCTTACATGATTCTGGGGCTACTCTGTACTTCAATTCTTTCTTTTTGGATCCCAGAGGTAACCAGTAGAAGTATTTGAATTTTTACTTTATTTTTTGTTCCTTTTTTAAAAAATTATTCTTCCAAATACATGTAAAAACAATTCTTAATGTTCTTTTAATTTTTAAAAATTTTGAATTCCAAGTTCTCTCCCTCCCTCCCTTTCTTTTTCTCTTCCTGAAAAGGTAAGCAGTATAATATGGGTTATACATATGTAAGCAGACAAAATATTTATATTTTAGTCACTCTTTGTAAGAAAACTCCAGCCAAAAGAAACAAAGAAAATGAAAAATAGTATGCTTTAGTCTGTATTCATATTACATGAATTCATTCATATATCACAACTTTTGTCATTCCCCAATTGATGGACATCCCCATAATTTCCAATTCTTAGCCACCACAAAAACAAACAAAAAACAAAACAAAACAAACAAACAAAAAACAACCAGCTATTATAAATGCCATTGTACAAATAGGTCCTTCTCCCCCATTCCTTTTTATCTTTTTGAGATACAAATCTAATAGTGCTATTGCTGGATCCAAGGGTGTGCACAGTTTTATAGACTTTTGGACAAATTGCTCTCCAAAATGTTTGGATAAGTTAACAACTTTACTAATAGTGAATTTGTGTTCCAGTTTTTCTACATCCCCTCCAACATTTGTCATTTTCCTTTTTCATCTTAGCCAGTCTGATGGGTGTGAAATGGTACTTCAGAGTTGTTTTAATTTGCATTTCTCTAATCAATAATAATATAGATCACTTTTTAATATGACTATAGATAACTTTGATTTCTTTGTCTGAAAACTGCCTGTTCATATCACTTGACCATTTATCAGTTGGAAAATGACTTGTATTCTTGTAAATTTGACTCAGTTCTTTATTTGAGAAATGAAGCTTTTATCAGAGATTCTTACTGTAAAAAAAAGTTCCCATTTTCTTCTTTTTTTCTAATTTTGGTTGCATTGGTTTTATTTGTTTACAATGTTTTTAATTTATAAAGTTAAAATTTTTATTTTACATTTTGTAATGCTTTCTACCTTCTGTTTGGTTCTAAATTTTTCTCTTATCCATATATGTGAAGGTAAACTATTCCACGATTCCCCAAATGCTTATGGTATTGATCTTTATATCTAAATCATTTATCCATTTTGATCTTATTTTGGTATATGGTAGGAAATGTGGGTTTATACCTACTTTCTGTCAAACTATTTTCCAGTTTTCAAGACTAGTTTTTGCCTAATAGTGAATTTTCATTCCAAAAGCGTGGATCTTTGGGTTTATCAAACATTAATTACTATGGTCATTTATTGCAATGTATTGAGCACCTAATGTATTCTACTGATCCACTGCTTTATTTCTTAGCCAATATCAGATTGTTTTTATTACCACTTTATAACACAGATTGATATCTAATATGGCTAGACCACCTTTCCTTTATTATTTTTTATTGATTCTTTTGATATTTTTTATCTTTTGTTCTTCTAGATAAATTTTGTTATTACTTCTTCTGGCTCTATAAAATACTTTTTGTTTTATGGCACTGAATACATTGATTAATTTAAGTATGGCTATAATTTTATTATATGGCTCAGTTTACCCATGAACAATTATTTTTTTAATTGTTTAGATCTGACTTTATTTGTGTGAAAAATGTTTTGTAATTGTGCTCATACAGTTCCTGGATTTATATTCCAAGTATTTTATTTTATCTACAGTTATTTTTAATAGAATTTTTGTTTCCATTATCTATCCAAGCTCCATTCATTCCTATGTGCTATAATGTTTTTAATAGGAATTGGTGCTATGTTTTATTTTTCTACATCTATTGACATAATCATATGATTTTTGATGGTTTTGTTAGTAATCTTGTCAATTATGCTGATAATTTTCTTAATATTGAACCAGCCATGTATTCCTAGGATAAATCCAACCTGTTCATAATGTATAACCCTCATGATAATATTACTATACTTTTGCTAGTATTTCATTTAGAATTTGTGCATCAATATGCATAAGTAAAATTGGTTGATAGTTTTCTCTGTTTCTGCTCTTTTGGATTTAGAAATCAGCATCATATTTGTGTCATAAAAGGAATTTAGTAGAACTTCTTCACCAGCTTTTCCAAATAGTTCACATAGTGTTGGTATTAATTGTTTTTTAAATGTTGCATGGAATTTACTAATGAATTTACCTGACCCTGGGTTTTTTTAATTAGGGAGTTTATTGATGGCTTGTTCAATTTCTTTTTCTAAGATTAGGTTATTTAAGCGTGCCATTATTTCTGTTAATCTGGACTACTTAGATTTGTCAATAATAGAATTAGGAATTTACATAGACAGGTTCTATAGGTAGTTAGAAGTAATATTTATGAGGAGGGACAGGTGAAACATAAGAAAGAGAGATTGATAAACTGAGGATTTCTGTACTTCCTTTTCCTTTCTGCCAATTTTATTTTTAAGGGACTGTTTTGGTTGGTGATTTGTGGGGAGGAGGGGGTGCCTCCTTGGTGGCTTTCCTCTATTTGTGCCTTGCTGTAGGCTTGCCCTTGGGCTTGTGGCTTCACTACTGGCATGACCTGGGGGATGAGACCTTGATACTGGCTTGTACTTGGTTGGGGCCTCAGGGCACAAAGCCTTGTTTCTGGCCTCCTGGGGTGTGGCCTGTTGCTACCTACTCAGGCACCATCTAGGCTAAAACGTGCTCCCCTTTTACCCCAATGAAGCAGACCTTTCGCACTGACCCTTCAAACTGTCCTGGATTAGAAAATTTGCTTCACCAAATTTTTAGGAAAAATTGGTTTTGAGGCATTATTACAAGGTTGTTTGCAGGGGAATTTGGGAGGGCTCAGGCAAGTTCCTGTCTCATTTCACCATCATTGTGGCTCTTCTTTCCTTGATTTATGAATTTTAGGAAATATTCATTTATAACTTCTTGAAATACGATAGATTTTTTTGGGGTGGGGAAATTATGATTTTCAGAAGACTCAGCATTTCTTAGGTGATCTTTTAAAATCTGTTTTCAGATCAGTTGTTTTGATATATTAGATTTTCTTCTGCTTTTTCAATCTTTTGCTTTTAATATTTCTTTTTCTATTGAGCCATTATATTCTGTATGGCCCATTCTAATTTTCAGAGCATGTAGTTTTTGGATGAGGATTCCTACTATCCATTCTAAGGTATTAATTCTCCTTGTCTTTCTTTCCTTTCTGGCTATTCTATTCAAATAATCTCATAAAACTTGTGATTCTTTTGTTCTCTGAGGCTTTACTTGGAATTGTAAATTCACCATCTTTATATTTTATTTCTTTGGTTTCTATCAAACCAAGACATTTCCTAGTGGTGTTCATATTTTTTTCTTGATATGTTTAATCTAATCTCCTTAGCCTTACTTAGGATCTAGATTGATGAGTCTGTGCTTGGATTGGATTCTGTTAACTGAATGGTAGGACAGGGTCTGCTTTGTGGTTCTTACCACAGGCTTTTGAGACTCTCCCTCCACTTTTAAGCTCCCTGAAATCCTTCCCTGCTGCTGCTGGGCTCAGGGCTACACAGGTCAAGTTAGGGATTTGCTACAGGCTCCAGATACACCTCGGGCTAGCCTTTGCATATGACCTTTTTCTTGCCAGTGCAGGCAAAACCCGGAACTCCCAAAGATGACTCTTCTCACTGTGTTCTTGCTGCAATGACTTTGAAGACGCAGATTGATCTCTGCTTGGATCTTCCCCCCACCCCCACCCCCAAGCACTTAGGCTCATGACATCCATTGCGTTTTGTTTGCCAACTACCCAGGCTTGTCTATCTCAAGATCTTCTTAGGATTCTAGAGATCTTTGGGGGATTCCTGGACAGAGGAGTCATGTGATTTTTCTCATTTCTTTATAGATGGGTGTATTTCTGAAGCCTATTGGGGAATTTTTGTATAGGAATCTGGGCCATTTTATTTGCTCTAATGCTTTTTGATTGATATAACCTCAGAGTCTCAGTTGCCTCATCTATAAGGTAGTAAGGATGATGATGGGTAGTAAGGATGATGATGACCCTTAGTTCACTGGGTTGTTGTGAAGATCAAATGAGGTAAATGTAGGTTAAATGCTTTGCAAAACTTATTAGTTTCTCCCAGGTTTATGTTATTTTTAGACTGAGACCTCCAAAATCTATATCTAGCTAACTCCAGGCTCCTCTGAACTTGAGTCTATACTTGCAACTGTTCACTGGATATCACCACCTAGATTTTCTGCAACCCTTTAAACTCAACCTGAGCAACATTAATTCATCTTCTCCCCAAAATTTTGTCCCCTTGCAACTTACCCGTCTAATTATATGTTTAATGCTGACTGCATTAATAGAGGGAGTTTTTGATACTATTAAAATCACAAATCTCCTATACTTAGGTCCTTGTCTCCATTTAAAATTTAAAATTCTTGAAAGTAGGGATTGTTTCTTCATTACAATACTTGAA
The DNA here is from genome assembly GCF_902635505.1 of Sarcophilus harrisii. NCBI lineage: Eukaryota > Metazoa > Chordata > Mammalia > Dasyuromorphia > Dasyuridae > Sarcophilus > Sarcophilus harrisii. The sequence goes on along the minus strand of NC_045427.1, from coordinate 510,280,633 downwards.
ACAAAGTAGGCGCTTAATGTTTGAGTAATAAATTCTTGAGTATTGGTTTCCACAGCCTCTTTGGGTAGACTTTAGCTCTCTCTTTTTGTAGACTGAGAATCTGAACCTCTTCTTGCTCTCCTTCCTAAGGGCCTATGAAGTTCCTAAGATTTAGAGAATCCCCATTATAAATGGGATTCAATTAATGGTGAGTCTCAAAGGGTTTTATGTGGTACAGTGGAAAGATTGTTGTAGTTAGCATTGAGAGGGCTCAAATTCAATTTTGTCTCTGCTATTTATTACCTGTGTCCTTGTCACTTACCTGTTTCGATCTTGTTCAATTTGTCATGATGTATTTGGGTTTGTTTTTGTTTTTGTTTTTGTTTTTGGCAAAGACACGGGAACAGTTTGCCATTTTCCTCCCCAGCTCATTTTACAGATGAGGAAACAGAGGTAAATGAGTTGAGTTACTTGGCTAGGGTCATCCAGCTAGGAGTGTCTGAGGCCAGATTTGAACTCAAGAAGAGGCAGCTTCCTGACCCTGGGCCTGGCAGCTATCCACTGTACAACCTAACTTCCCCGAATGTCCTTAAACAAGCTATTTGAAGTTGCTAGAGTTGGTAGCAAGTAATAAATGGGAGATTGTCTAGATGGTTTCTTTTAAGCAGCACATTTATCTTTAAGGAATCATGGTTAGGTTTGTGGAATGAGGTGTGAGAAAAATTCATTTCTTTAACTCTTTTGGAGCAGTGTAGCAACTCCAATGAGGAAATAACTTCTTTCCCCTTAAAAAAAATGTCGATAATTCTGAAGAAAACAAGTTTCTATGATTGATAGCAAGCAGAATATAAACCTACATGAGGCATTTTACCTTTTACTTTCATTCTTTGGTCATATGCATCTAAGAGCAATATTACAGAGCGGACAGAAACCAGTGCTGAAGATTCAAACGATTTATTCTCTTAGCTGAGCACACTACCCTTAACTCTTTCAGACTCAGTCTACATATTGGCATATTTGTATCACTGGCACACTTGGGATTACATGATAAAAGATCAGAAAGATTCACAGGAAAGCACTACCTTGAGCGAGCTATGGGTTGAGCAGGGAGAAAGGGTCATTTGAAATTGTTCAAATAGGAAGATAAGATTAGACTGACTGGGAAATTGCAAATTATGAAGTGTATATAAAATTCCCACCATCTAAAAATGGACTTCCAATTATGCCTTTCAATAAGTTAAAACACATTTTCAGGATTCTATCTCTTCTCCTCTCTCCTATGCTAGTATCTAGAAGAGTGATCCCAGAAGCCACAGGGCTTTTATTGTTTGGCTCTGTCCAACAATGCATCATCCAGAGAGAGCTCAAGACTCAATAGAATATAAACACTGGCATCTTGATTGTCATTTCCCCAAACTGGTTCTCAGGTTCATCATTTGAAGAAGAGCAGTTTTAGCTAGACATTTTTTTGTTCTATAAGTTCTTTATTCTCTTAACACCATAAATATAACCACACTCTACAACTATTTAAAAAAAAAAACTTTTATAGAATTGTTCTTAAAATAAAGGTAAGAAAAAGTGTAGGGACTGAGATTATTTTGCTACAAGAAAAGATCAAAGGAAGCCCTTATGTGAAGGGTTCTTATGGGAGATGGGTGATCATCCCACTGGAGCAGAATTTTAGAAATGAGCACCAAAAAGGACTTAAGTAGGGACTTTATTACCTGTCTTTGGTAAGGATTACATCTGAATTATACTGTAAAGTAGTGAAATCGTATAATCCAGTCTACATATGGTTGTTCCATTTTCTGGGAATTTAATAGGGGATAGTCTCTGCCTTGAGTAATTGAATTTAACAGGAGACAGGATTGCGGACTAAGTAATTTAGATACAGTACTAGGAAAAACTTGTATTAAAATTCCATTTCAGACTCTGTGATTGAGTATATCATGTAAGATTTTCTATCTCAGTTCCTTATATGTATAAGTGGGAGATTTGAACTACATGGCCTCAGATTTATAATCTATGATCTTATGATTTCCCTCAATACCTCTCAGCTTGGGATTGAGAAACTTGTTATTTTGGACATAAGAAAATATTACAGGATTACAGAATTCTGGACTGTCTGAGGTAGGAAAGAAGATCATCTAGTCCAAGGCCTGGAGAAGAATTTCTGTTGTACTCTCTCACACAGATCTACTCTTTGTTGAAAGACTTATAGTAAAGGGGAACCCATTATCCATGACAGCAACCCATTCCTCTTTTGAACATCTGATTAAAATTTTCCTTACATAAAGCAAAAAAAAGGTCTTCCATTATTCCTTGTTTTGTGTGCTGAAGCCAGGCAAAGCAAGACCCCCTTAGGACATTTTCCCAATACCTAAATACTGCTCCTTCCCATATTTTCCTTTCTTCTGGCTAAATGTCTCCAGTTCCTCCAACCTACCTTCATGCTTCGCGGTTTTCAGTCCTCTTACTATTCTCTTTAGGATTTTCTCCAGGTGTCCATGTTCTTTCCAAAATATGGTGCCCAGAATTTAATATAGACTTGGTAGAATCTGATTAAACAAAGCCTAGCAGGCTATGTGTATCTGTTAATACAATCTAGGATCTTCGTAGCTTTTTCATTTGCCTTTTCACATGTGAATGATCGTCAAGCTAACTTCCCTTGAACATGAACAGTTATGTAGTCAGTTTTTTTTTGTATCACAGTGCAGGAACTTGTATTTATCACTGTTAAATTTAATTTCATTAGAATTAGTAGCTCAATGGTCTGGCCTATCTAGAATATAAAGTAAAGATAAAAGCACAAGACTACAACATGTGAAGTACTTCTTGGCTGATGTTTTGGCAAATACTTTAGAACTAAAGGACTCAAAAAAAGTGAAATATTGTGCATTCTGAAGGCCCTGTCACATTTTAGGATGTTATATAAGAATCAATTACTGTCCTCTAAAGAGGTAGCAAACTAGTGGGTACTGGGCTGTAAAACTCCTCTCTGTGACCTGAATTAGTTTAAAATGTAATTAAGAAATGCTTAACAAAATTAAAAAAAAATACAGGAAAAAATAAGTGATGTTAGTGTTTTTTTAAAAAATAATATATGAACTGCAGGGATCCATATTCTATTTGCTAGTATTGCTCTAAAGCGAATTAACACACTTTTCAAATATTGCTGGTTCAAAAAATTTCCATTTAGCCCTCCAAAATTTATACAGCCCCTAGATAATATCTAATACAAGATCTTTTTTATCCATTCCTCCCAATTTTTTTTCTGTATTAGGTGGTGTGCACTACTTTGCCTGACATCTTTATAGACAAAATGTGGACTTGAAAAGAAGTCAGTCCGTTGTATTTAGCTTAAAAAGCTAAATCTTGAAAAGCATTCCATGGTACAGCTATTGATATCTCAGTTGTTATCAAAATCTAGTGGCTCTGGATTGATGTTTTTTGTGAGTACCCTCGACAGATATGGAGTGTTTTGGGAAACCAACACATTAGGAATAGAAAAGAGAAATGGAAAAATAATTTTTAAAAGAAGAGTATTGATTCCTATTCAATTTTTGGTTTATTAAAGATATGGATACGTGGGCCAGGGTTTTTTATTTTTCCATGGCTGATCTAAAGGAGTAAGCACACATTTTATATTTTCTTTGGAAAGACATTTTCAGCTTTTTGTTTTGTTCTTGTTTTGTTTCGTTTTGTTTTTGACAAAACTACTTCTAGGATGTATGATTCATTGATGAATTATGTTATAGCAGCAAAGTTGACAATTCCTAGAACTTTTAAGTACCATAAGTTTCCAATCACAGATAAGTTAAATGAGACAACTTAAATCTTTGAACACACACCTTGGTACTCAGAAAGTAATCTTTGGGACATACACAATAAAAATCCTGGTATATAATGGCACTGAAAAAAATATTTCTTTACAGATAATGAAGCTGGTATAAATCCAGTTGAGCATATCAGTAATCAGGTGTCTCACCCCAAAGGACTTACATCACGAAGATGAAGTGAGAAAGTTAGGGGGAAAATTCTCTTCATTAGAAGATTCCATCTCAAGTGCTCTTCTAGGGGAATACCCAACCTGCAGAGCCACAGAAGCAGCCTCCATCCCAACTTCTTGCTTAATCCTACTCCTTTTCAATGGAGTATCTCTCCCACTGGGCCCAGTACAAGTGAGTAGATTTTCCCCTAGCTTTCAGTCTTACAACTTCATCAAATTTGTACTTTTAGTGAACAGACACAGTTATAGACCCTTGACTGCAACCAACTGCACAGTCCAGGATAGGGCATATTATTACATTATCACACTAAGTTCATGTTTCTCTTCTACTTGTTCCATCTTATCTTCTGTCTCTGGGTCTGCATGGTGGATTTCAATGCCGTAAATATAGATGAAACCTCCTATGGCTCCACCAAGGAAAGGCCCTACTACTGGGATCCACCAGAAGTGACTTCCAGCTCTGAAATGCAAACAAGAAATTCACATTGCTATTTGCATTTAGTTTGGATGACTCACCTCTACAATGTATTTTTCCTTTTTTCATTTACCTAGAGTTTGAGGAAGTACATACTGGATGAGTGCAGTGGCTATGACTTAAAGGAAATAGTGAGGTAGGGATTTCCCAGGCTTTCAGGACCCTGCTGAGTTTGACTTCCAAAAAAACTAACCCACATGATTATTGGAATAAATAGCAAAAAAATCCCAATAGGACCTGTGAGAGCTAAGAACACACCTATATTAAGGCTGAGGAGCCACATTCTTGATCCTGAAACAGCACAAGGTAGGAGAGAAACTGGAAAAATGGGAAGATTCCTGAGTATATTTACATCAAATTAGAAAGATGTGAAATGCAAGTTTTTTGAAGGATTGAGCTGCTATTAAAATTTTTCTCATTCTATTTGGCCTGCTGCAGTTAACTTCAATCTATCTAATAATTATCTGTTGGATTAACTTGGGTATGCAGATCAAGTTAATGGGTAAAAAATTGTAAAGTACTTATTTCATGCATATAAAATACAAATATTATTAAGCACTCAATATGTACAAAATATATAGTAAACCATTGTTTACCTTCGAGGTCACACCCTTTCTGATAGAATTTGCCTCAGGCGTATCACTCACACCATTTCTCCTAAGTGTTTAAAAATTAATTTGGTACCACATTAAGTGTGGATTCCACACTAAGGCAGGTGAATTTGACAATGATTTCTTATGAAATTCTCTGGAGAGCCGGTAGTTTTATCTGGCCAAAGCCATGAAGTTAGATAAAGTTATTTCTTAAGCACTTACTATATGTTAGATACTGTATTAAGCATAAAGTATATAAATATAACAACAATAATAAAGAAAGATGGATCCTGCTCTCAAGAAGCTTACTTTCTAATGGGGGAAGGCAACATATAAAAGGGGACTGAAAAGAAAAGAAGAATAAGATGGGTAAGATTTTTGTATTGGAATCAGGATAAATTAGATTCTAGTACCCAATGAAAATATGTCTACTATTATAACATAATCTAGATAATTAGTAGATAATAAACTTTAGTTACAGTGTAGTCTGTTTTTATCTCAAAATACCCAGCATTAATCTTCATGTCTTATATACAGTATGTTTAATGCTTATTGAATTGATTATACATCAATCAACAACTGTTGTTGCTATTGACAGCAACAAAAATTAATAATGTAGTTATTAATGGCAAATATGAATTTGTGGAGTTAAAAAAAAACTCCTTTGTGTTGTGAACCGAGTGACCCCCTACCTACCTTGCTTTCCCCTAGTCTTGGCTTTGTAAATTATCTAATCTCTCTTGGCCTCTGTTTTCCATTAGGGATTGGACTAGATTAAGATTCTATCTAATTTTATTATCATTAAATTCTAGATTTAGATTTTTCTGGAAGGGATCCTGATATTGGATGCAGTAGCCACCAGATGTCACTATTATTGCACAATAAAGTTAACATGCTTTTCCTCCAAATCTGCCCGGCTCTCTAAGGCAAGTGGAGGTCTCATTGTTCCATCTGTCCCTTTTAGACTCAAAGCCTATGGCTTAGTCTGGGACTGAGGAAATAAAGGTACAGCCTGGATTCAAATCCTGCCTCTGGTATACTATGTGACTTAGGGCAAATCACTTAAATTCTCAGTACACTGGGTAAGTAAAGCTATAAGCAGCAGAACAGTCCCTAAGCTACATTATCAGGAAGTTTCATGCACAATGCCAAATAACCCAAATCAAACTAAAAAACCCACCATGTCCTTTCAGTGTGATGATATAGTGGGTAATTCCTCCTGACTGCTCTCCCCCTTCACGTTCCCTTATCCCCACTCAAGGGAGATATCATGGGGGACATCAGTCCTTTGACTATTCCACCTCTGGACACTTACGTGAAGACTTCAAACCCCCAGCCTGCCAGGGCTGTGAAGAGCCTGGGACTCAGATCTCTAGCTGGGTTCATGGCACAGCCAGTGTTCATTCCCAAAGAGCAAGAAAGAACCAGGATCAGTAGGCCAATGACGACGGGTTCTAGGCCCTTGGGGACCCTCCAGTTTTTTTCATCAAAAATGGCAAAGACAACCAAGAGAAGGAATGAGGAAGACACCACCTGGAGAGGGAAAAGAATGCATCAGTGAGCTAAAGCTGAGCCCTTCCAGTGGGTCTCAAGGCTAAGAAATGGGAACTACTGCAAGAAGAAATTTGAATGCTGTAGCCTTACAGAGCAGAGGCTTCATTTGGCCAAGACTGGGAATTTTCGTTTCAAAATACTCCCCAAAGGCAGAGATGTATCTTCAAAGACTGCTCTTCCTAATCCCCAAACTAGAGTATCTCAAGGGATCGATTGCCTCTTGCAATCATTTAATAATCACTGAATCCCTGTTACTGTGCTTTCTGAAGGAGAAGAAAGTAATTCAATGTGATCTTTTCTGGACATTTTCTGGAACTTTGGATGAATTTCACTAAAGGGACTAAAAACAGTTAAGTAGGATTGTACTTAATTTGATCAAAAAGTCAGGAAAATATCCTGGATGCCAAGCCCTCTGGGTGGTCTTTGGGATCATGAATCAATAAAATTGTGAATGATTTCAGGAGAGGAAAAAAATTGAGGCTGTAAGTCAAAGAGGCAACTCCTTGGATGAATTAGTTGATCAACAAACTCTTAAGTTTACCTTTTTTTGTGACAGGCACTGGTAATCAATTCAATCTGATCTTGCCCCAGTTCTAGGCAGTAGGGATGTTATAATAAATTAAATGGCTGCTGGCCTCAAAGAACTTACATTCTATTAGGAGAATAGGGGCTGCAGCTTGTCTTGCTTTTTTGGGGGTAAAATGCAAGGTATACATGAGATCACTATGCAAAAATTCTCTGGATTAGTCTTGCTATTGCCTTCCACACTTCTTGTTATTGAGAAAGACCAAAGAATGGACAATTCTGAGGACAATCACAACACAAGAAAGGACCATGTTGTGGTCTTCATTGTTCAGCAAATCCCCCAATAATTTTCTATTGAGATAAGCCTGAACCACATGGAGGGATTCAAAAATTGAGGGATTCTCCACATTTTCATGATATCACAATGGCTCTGGTAAATAGAGGGGTGGCTTTTGTTTACATCCTAAGAAAGAAAAATCAAATCTTTGCCAGGAGAAGTTCACCCTGGTGAAAGTAAATAAATAGTCCTTATCTTCTACCTTAGATAGAAACAGATCAAGTAGATCTCCTGTTTAAAGTGAAAATCCTTATAATTTATAAAGAAGCAACCATTCCCCCTCTGATCCCTTTCCTTCCCCACACTTGTCATGTGAAGAAAGAGGGGAGTGGAATCTACTGGCAAACAGAACCATTCACCAAGGATCACGATATCTTTAACTTTCCTCAGTATCTGTATATGTTCCTATTGAAACCCCTAAAGCCCTTAATGACTACAACCTTTCTTTATAATGCTAGAAGCAAAACAATTTTTATACAGAAAACTGCTAGTTTTCTAGTACCATAAACTCAGGTACTTCTGGCTAAAGATGATAAAGTTTTCTACTGAATGTTCCAACCCTACCAATAATTTTATCTCCTATTATGTACCCTCAGCTTCTCTTTCTTCTTATGACATCCCTCCTTCCTGCTAATGGGTCTTTATTTATGAATGTGTTAAATCATTGCTACTCTAATCACCTTGAAGCATCCTTCCTCCTTAGATCACAACTTAAATTCATGCCATAGCTTAGCAAACATCGACAAGCTCAGTGTCTTGTTTCTAATGAGTTTTGAGGAGAAGACATCTAGCAACTTTATTGGAAAATGTCTTATTCCTGCATAAATAGAGCCATCAATTCATTTATACCTTTAAACAGGTATAAAATACAATAAGAATTACTGAAGGATAATTTTCTTGAGTAGGAGGATCATGGGAGATCAGAACAGAACTTACAGAATCTCTTTCTCTGAAGATCTTTAAAGTAGGGCAATCACTGAATTTTCTTGGATGGACAAGTCTAGAGCCTAGAGGAAGGATTAAAAAAAAAAGCTTCCATTGCTTCCACCTAATAGCTTGGGGCTTCATCATGTGCCTGTGACCTCAGGAAATGTAACTATACCTTCACATCTCTTCATAATATGTCTTTTGACCCATTTTTTCTTAATTTTCACATGTATTTTTAAGTTTGGTGATTTTTTTTTAATTAACAAATTTATTTATTTATTTATTTTTTTTGCTTTTACTTCCCTCTTTAACATGGGGCGGGGGGGGGGAGGGGGGAAGAAATAATACACTTGCAACAAATGTGCATAGTCAGGCAAGCCAAATTTACGCATTATACATATCCAAAAATATTTTCTTCATTCTTCACCCTGAATTCTTCAAATATGGTGATTTCTATGAACTATAAACTATAAACCACTAAGAAATGGCAAAATCTAGCTTTGGAGCTATCTTAGCTATTAGTTGGTTCCAGATACTGCTGTCAGTCTAAGTCACATTCCTGTCTATGGTTTTTTCCTTGACTACAGAGAAACCAACGATTTCTTCCTGATTCCATTAGTTTCTTTTATCTTATATCCCAGACCTTTTTTCCTTTGGCAACTGGGGGTCTCTTTGGAGCTTGGCTTTTTGACTATTTAACTGATCCCATGATCCTTTTATCAGTATCAGTTACTTATTATTTATCATTATTAATAAGTTACAGTTATATATCTCTTTAAGGTTTGCAAAGTAGTTTATGTTCTCTCATTTGAATTTTTTCTCTATGTATCATGAATTTTCTCTATAGGTATTCTAGAGATAAGAAAGGGAATAATTCTCTTTAGGAAAAAAAATTCTGACAATGCTCCTTAGGCTATAGTAAAAATGTAATATTATCCCTCAAGATGTCAGTGTAAGTCTTTACATTGCTAGAAAATGACCAGTAGTATAGTAGAATAGTGGCTTTTTTGGTCAATTGCCTATATCAGGGGTAGAGTATGTCCAGTCCATGGGCTATATAAGATCCATGAAATCATTTGGTCTGGCTCTATAAATACAGGCCACAGTTCTTTAAAATGGTAATTTTGTATGGCTCATGAATGATGTTATAACTATCCAAACAGACCTTGGCAGAAAAAAGACTCCCACTCTTGGCCTATATAGTCAAGATGTTGACAACCAATTTAAAGTAACAATATAATGGACATATTTAATTAATTTCTTATTTTTATTTTCAGTTCCAAATTCTCTCCCATTCTCTATCCTTTATCACATTAATAATAAAGAAAAGAAATACAATAAATTGTGAAACACATCTGTGTGTATGTGTGTGTGTGTGTGTGTGTGTGTGTGTGTGTTTACTTACTTGATCTGCAAATTCATTTGCCACAGTCAAGTATTTAACTGGATATGTTGCAAAAATCTGTGCTGTTGCATTTTCTCCTGTGACAAGCAGTTTTCCTTCAGCAAAGCACCTAATTGCATCTATAAAAAAACAAAGTCCTCCTTTATTAGTATTCTTTTGAGAAGCATCATAAAAGGGGGAAAAAGCAAGACAATAATTTTGGATAATGATGATGATCATCAAAAATGTCAAATCTCAGGGTGGTTCTGGAGCTCACCAGGGACATGTACAAAATTTTGGTTAGCGCCAGGATGGATCACCAAAAGCCCACATATATTTCAACTGGACCACTCTGTCATTTACAGTCTAAAGGGATGTTGGAACCAATCCACTTTTCCTCTGGAATTTCAGAATTGTCTTGTGAGCAAGATAAGACTCCATGGATCTCTCTCTGACCCAAACCAAAACTTCATGGAGATTCCAGGGTTGCCCACAGAATCCGGGGTTTCAAAATGAATATAAAATAGGAAATGCCTGACATAAGAGTTTAGGATACAAAAATTTTAGGGAGGGAAAGGACAGATTTTTAAGCCCAATCCGGAGTACTTCATTGTATAGAAAAGAGAGCACCAAAATCAGAATTTACATCCTAGTTTTTTTTTTTTTTTTACATGATCTTAAGCAAGTCAGTTCTCTCTTTTGTAGAAAGAAGCATGGTACATAGAAAGTGAATTGGAATTGGAAAACTTATGATTGAATCTTGCCTCTGTCCATTTACTAGCTATTTTTTAACTTCTTTGGGCTCAAATTTCCTATAAAAATGAGGAGTTAGATTGGATAATCTCTAAAAACTCTTCCAACCAACCTTAGACATTTAATCCTAAAATGAAGGGATTGGACTAGTTAAGCATTAGAATTCTTTTACCTCTAAATCCTACCACTGTCCATTAGGGGTGTGTTCCCACTGACTCAGAAAAGATGACTGTTAAATTTTCAAGATGAATATTCACAACTGGGAAATTTAGTAAAGCCATAAATCAGGGCTTGATTTGTTGTTTCATTGATTAACTATACTAGGGATCAATAAACTTTGGCCTGAAGGCCAAATCTGGCTGACTAATTGTCTTTGTATCACCCACAGTTTAAAATATTCTCTTTTTGGCCCCTGTGTTGTTGTTTAGAGGGACACCCCTGTATTTCAGATTTGAGAAAATGATGTAAAACAGATTAAATTTTAAAACAAGTCTTATGTTTTGTTACACAAGAGAGTTGGTTGTTAAAAGTTTACCAGCACATCTTTGTACCTCAGATGTAACCAATTTGGAGAGCTCTGTGAACCAATATTATGCAGCTAGTTAGTGACAGACCAGAAGTCATGTCTTCTCTGATTTCAAATTCTATGTTTTAAGTTTTCCTCTCCTCCCCTCACTCCTATTCTACCACATTCTCTTATCACAGAGGGAGAAAAGGACCAGATTGGACCAGATTAGAAGAATGTTTTGGGATCTAATTTCATTAATTCAAAATGTTAATGCTTGAAGGTACTTTCAAAGTTATCTTCTATAAGCCTCCTTTCAGAGATATGAAAATTGAAACCTAGAAATATTCCATAATTTACTTAACACAGTGAATTAGTGAGAGTTCCAATTAGAATCCCAAGTTATATTGACCTTTAATTCTGTGTTCTAACAAAACTAACAGTTTTGTGGAAAGAACTGAGGACCTATGCCAGAGAAGTGATAGCTTTCATTCCACCTTTGTTATACAGCACTTTCTCTTTCTTCTAAGGCTTCTTTTCAAAAGCCATTCAAATTACCCTGTTCCATTGGCCCCCCTACCCCTCCCCAACTAAATGGGAGAAATCAATAGAAATAGAAATTCCTGAAAAGTGTTATTACTCTGATGACATACTTCTCTTCTGTTGGATGTCAGATTATTTTTTACATGGAAATTACTTTCATTATTATTATTCTCTATCTTTAACACAACATTTAGTTCTTTTAGGGACTTAATTTGACCTTAATTATTTTGACTTGTGTTGGTAGTATTCCATTCTTCTTGGGCATTACTCTCTTCAGAGAAGTTTTCCCTTATTACTATATCTGGTGAGTTCTCCCACTATTTTCTTCTTGTCCTCATTATAATCTTCAAAATAACTTTTAACTAAAATTTAATCCCATTCCTTTATCCTCCCAATCCAAGTGGCCAACTCACCATAGTATATTCCAAAGAGGGTTGCAGCCCCTATAAAAGCCCCCAGGAACTGAGCCCCTATATAGAAAGGGAACTTGTACCATTTCATCCGTCCGTAGAGACACATAGCAAAGGTCACTGCTGGGTTAATGTGACCACCTGAATGGAATATCAAATGATGGAAAATGAATCATGACAGGATCAGAATGGAGAGAAAACAATTATCTAATCTCATTAGAAGTAAAAATAGTGACAAATTTTAAACTCCCCCACCCTAATTCTCAAAAAATATAATCTGTTAGGTCTAGTCTATAGAAGAAAAACCTCAAAGAGAATAAATGTCACTTTTATTTATTTTTGAAATGCATTTATTTATTTAAAACTTAAATGCAAAACAAGAAAAAACAAAATAGAAAGAGGCAGAAGAAAAAACATTGTCATGTATATAATAGAACATAAGAGAAGATTCAAAATATATAACAATAAATTTCTATTTTAAGAAAGCATATATAATAATAGAAGACACTGTATTCATAATTGTCCATCTTTTCTTTGCTTCCTTGTAGGTTTTCATTTTCTTATGTTCTGTGCTGTGTACTTTTTACTTTATTCTTTTTCCCCTTTTCCTCCTCCCCACCTCCACCTTCAAGTGATCTGTAGTTAAGCACAGATACCTTTATATACACACACATACACATATACATACATAAATGTACCTACATGCAAAAATGCATACATATACACATACATTTAAAATAACATGTTTGACATATAATGTAGATTTTTTTCTTGATTGAATCTTTGTTTGACTTTGATATCAGTGATCACTACCCCTATTTTTCTAATAAATTCCACTCCTGATCATTATTATTGTTTGTGTATACCTTGTTTCCTATCTCTGCTAACTCTTCTACCTGTTAACTTGTCTTGCTCTCCCCCCCAAAACACATACACACAATAGATTTCTCCCCCTTTATCCAGTTCCCATTAATCTAGATACTTTATCATACTTGCTTTAATCTATTTATCTTACCTTATTCTCTTCTCTTCTCTTCATTATTTCTTTATAGATTTTGGAGGGTGCTATACCCTTCTTGATATATGTATGTATGTGTATATATACACATACACATATATACATATATACACACATACATATATATCCATATATATGTGTGTGATAATTATTATTTTTACCTTTTCCAAGATGGTTCTGCTTTTCAGATTCATGTAGTAAATATCACTTTTAAATCATCAGATATTATCACAATGACGGGGGTTAGGGGAGACAGACAGTGTATGTATTAGATTGAACCCAAAATTCAGCAACTTCCCCATTTTCATTACAAGGATAGTAAAAGTAACCTTGAGATTGTGAACAGAGGACACTTCCAGTGAATTATTCCTGAAAAAATGCTGTCATGTAGTTCAGGACAGTGAAATTCAATTTGTTTCTTGTAGCATATGAGAAATGTGTTCTCCATTCTACCCAAACATATTTCCTTTATGTTAAAAAGAAAATCATTAAGACTTTCTTGTAACTTTGGGCTAGATAGAGATTTCTCCATGTCTTTTGTGTTTCTTTCTGGTTAAGACCTTAGGCATGGTTTTTACTCTGTGGAGTGTATCATTCACTTTCCCAGAGGTCTTTGCATCTGTACAGTCAGTAACTGGCTTCATTCCTCTTTTGATTTTGCTGTTATCACAAGAATTCTCATTTTTACTGTACAGAAAGATAGCAAAAATCATCTTTGAGCTTATGGCACTCGTGTCTCTAATGAACACATTTTACCCTAGAGAACAAAACCCATATTTAGAAGAGATTTTAGTTTGTGTAATGTGGTTTAAGTACATATTCAGAATATAGGTGAAAAAGAAAAAGGAGAAAATAAATTTAAAGAATACAGGAAGACAAAAAAGTGGGGAATTGTATGCCAAAAAGAGTCACTGGCAAGTATCTGATTAGGTATGTTATAACTGCAGACACAGTTGAAAATAGGAGGAAACTAGATTTGAAATAATTTACTATATATGGAGATCTCACAACCAGAACTAAAACTTAAATGATGGACAAATAAAAGGAAGTATAACTTTAAACAGGGAGTTTAAAGCAAATGGCTTCTCCCAAGAGTCAGAAACATTAAATAAACGGAAGAAAATTTAGATAAACTCATTAGTAATTAATTCATAATGGGCCATTTGGAAAGCTAAGGTTATTTTGAGTTATATCAGGTTTCTTGAAGATGACATCTAACTTACCTTCTAATACCTAGACACTGTAATTCTAAGATTTAGAGAGAGACCTTTGAGATTTTCTAACCCAACCCCTTCATTTAACAGATGAAGAAACTAGGATAATGACATTGTATTCATAGTTATACATGTAGGGAGTGGCAAAGCCATGATTCAAAACCAGTTCTTCAGAGCCCAAATCCAGGTCTTTTCCCATTACCAAACTGAGGCTATGCAACAGAGAGGGAAAATCTGTTGGATTCGGAGTCAGAGGTCCTGGATTCAACTTCCAGCTCTTCTACTTAGTGCCTCTGTAATGTTGGGTAAGTTATATAACTCCTCGACAAATTAGTTCCCTATCTATAAAATGATAGAAGATGTACTCAAAAGTTCCCTTCCAATTCAGAATCTATGTTCTTATGACTTTATGTATCTCTCTATTGGTATAACCTTCAGATATTGACTTTTGACATTTTTGGACCATGGGCCTGACCTAGTATTACTTCTCTTTTGTTATGTTATTAATCTCACATCTGGTCCTTGGAAATGCTTCTAATTGGTAAATTGGCTGCACAGTAGTTAACAGTTAAAGGGGTGTTTCCAGTTACTTTGGATAAAAGATACCACCCCAGAAAACATTACATACATCCTGCTCTTCTACAAAAATACTAATCCAAGTTACCTTTGTTTTTCCCTGCCAAGGATTTGGAAATCATATGTGTGTCCTATTTACACATTGACTGGAATTACATTATTATTTTGTGTATCCAAGTACTTAGAAGATCCTAGAACAGAAAAACAGGTAATGAAAATCTCCTTGTCTTTCTCTTCGTAGGATTATTACCTCCAACCTCAACTTCATGCTATATTTCATGTTTTGTTTTATTTTGTTTTTCTATTTCTGGACATGTTTAGCAATCAAGAAAAGAAGGATTATAGAGAGGCCAAAAAAATGTTGCTTATCTCCATTTGAATTGCTGCCATCTTTCCTTTCCCAGAAGGTCTGGGAAAAGAGCCAAGAGAACCAAGGGTCAAAGGACTTGGGCATTGTGGTGATGGTCATCCTTTCCTCCTAAGCCAAGACTAGAGAACAGGGAAAGTTGCCACCTCAGGACAATGATTTCTCCTTTATTTCTGAACTAGATTGGGCACTGGGGAGCAGAATTGCCTTGGAGAGTTGGTCATTTACATTTGGACTACCAGAAGAAATAACAAGTGAATTCCTGAATAGTGCTATGTTCTGCCTCCTTGGCAATACCACAATAGTTCAAGTTCTAAGATTTCATATCTATCCAAAGTAGTAATTAAATCTATATTATTCTTAATCACAGGTTCTAAAATCTTGTAAATATAATTGAATTCCATTTATAGTGAGGAAAGTGTCTTACATGAAGTAATAGTAGTGCCAGGAGATGGAAGAGGGGTTCAGAAAAAGAAATGGAAACTCTCAAGATAAGATTTTTCATTCTTATTGCTTTCTTTTGCCCTGCTCAACAGAAACTCTAGAGAACAGTAGCTAACATTCATATTTGACTTTAATATTTGCAAAACAATTTTCATATGTTATTTCATTTGACTCTCACAATCACCCTGTGAAGTAGGTGCTGCTACTATCTTCATTTTATTCATAAGGAACCTGAAGCTGATAGAAATTAAGGAATTTGTTCATTCATGGGCATATAGCTAGTAGGTGACTAAGGCAGGATTCAATCTCAGATCATTCTGACTTCAAGTCCAACACTTAATCTGTGTCACCACTCAGTTGCCTTGGTTGTCCCTCATTACTATTGTTAATAAGAGGCAAGTGGCCAGAAGGGTACCAAGAATTGTCCACAATTCAAAAAGCTCTCCAAAATAGCCACCAACTGGCATTCATATATGTTTTTAAAATTGTATCTTTTAAATTGCAAATATCCTGTGCCAGAGTTAATCCTTTTGGTCACTTTTTGCCAAATTTCTTTAATCATATTTCCTAAATATATGAGAATTATAGAAAATAATTTTGCTAAAGATGGGATAGAGGTGGGAAACAGACATGAAAAAGGTCTCATGGGGAAGAAGAGGGAATTTTTATGTGTTTGTTTAAAATATAAATGCAAAATAATTTTAAATAGAAAAAGAAAAAGATGAAACAAAAAACAATTTTTTTTTCATGTTCCCAGCAGAACATCAGGGAGGATTCAAAATGTATAACAATAAATTTCTATCTGAAGAATATATATATGATAATAGAAGATATTGCATTCAGAATTGTTCATCTTTACTTTCTTAGATTTTCTTTTGTTCTCTGCTGTATATTTTTAAATTTTGTTGTTTTTTTCACTTTTCTTCCTTTTCACCTCCCCCATGCAGCTATAGTTAAGCACAGATATATTTATGTATACATACATATATATATATATATACACACACACACATATGTATACATATATATACACATACACACAGCTATATACAAAATACACACATACACAATTTTATGTACGCATAGATCCAAATTATATTAATATGGCTGACATATAATAAATAATTCTCTTTTGATTGAATCTTTTTAAAAAATTTGACTTTGCCTGAGATCAGTGATTAGAGGTAGGTAATTTTGGAGTAGGAGCTCCTTCCAGGAAGATTAAAAAATAAAAAAATCAGAAGGGGAATACCAAATGGCTAGTAGGGAAAGAAAAAATCAGGCCATGGAAGATGGAGAAAGTAAGATAAGAAGGAACCAGTTCCTCTTATTTTGCAATTTTGCCTAGAATCTTGATGGGCACTGTTAATTATCCATTAAATCATTACCATCTTGCTGTGCCTAAGGCCTTTGAATCATATTTGAAGCAAGGTAACATGTGAGTTAAAATACTGGTCACACTCTATAGAAGATATTCTTTGAATCAGTGTAACTCAAACCCAGAAAATTTACTGTGGACTCCTAGAGTAACAGGATTAAAGAATGCCAAGAATCCGAGAGATTTAGTTGCATGCCTAGTGAATTTCTTTACTAGCTTGCCCAGATCCAAGAGGCCCTCAGGGAGTTATAATCATTCCTCTTCGGCATCCATACAGCAAAAATCATTGCTAGGAAAGACTGCTTCATTAATGGTGATCCTTTGTGACAAGTGAATCTTATCTTAAACCGCTGTTACATTGGGGAGAGTTTATTCAACACCAGCCCATAGCCATAGGAAATAATACAGCTCAGAAAGAGAATCTAAGTTAGATGAACTTTCCTGCATAGCTTTCTTTCAAGGTATACCATCCTTTTTTTGAACTCTAACAGTGAGAGAAAATAGGGCCTTCTTCCTTTAAAAAGATGAAGAGTGAGAAGAAGTTTAGAATATCAGGGACCTCTAGTAGGTGCTGAAACAGCTCCATGTTTTCAGGACTTGGGAGTATAGGCTGATTGGGTATAAATGCCATTTTAGTTCAGATTGGCAATCTGGAAGTACATCAAGAATCTAAATCAGTCAAAACGTTTTTATTAAATGCTAACTATGTACTAGGCTCTAGATGTCCTGGGAAGCCTCTGAAAGACTAGATTAAGTTCAAATCCACTCTGACAGGCTGAAATTCAATTTAACAATTATTAAACACCTATTATGTGCAATGTACTATACTTGATCGTGAGGGAACAAAGATGAAACAATATATAATCATAGTCCTTAAGAAATATACTATCCTGTTGGGAGATATAATAATTATTCATTCGTGGCAGACAATGGACAGGATATCCAATATAGCACAAAAGGGAGTACTATCTGTTACAGTTAGGAAAAGGCTCTAAATGACAGATGAAAGTATTTACATTTTGTTCATTAAGCAGGAAGAATAATAGAATAGGATAATCATCCCCATATTTATTGCTTCCCCCTGATCCTGACCCTTTGTGAGCTGAGTGGGTTCCTTAAATGGTTAAAGTCTTCATAGTTTGAAGGAATAGGAGACAGTATCTATGTAGATAAAGATCTAGAAGGAAAGGAAAACAGAACTTATTAAGTATCTACTATGTGCCAGGCAAAAGGCTAAGTGCTTTACAATTACTATCTCACTTGATTAGCACAACTCTGAGATAGATGCTGTTATTCTTCCCACTTTACAGTTGAGGAAACTGAAGCATAAGACATAAAGTGACTTGCCCAGTGTCACAAGTTAAGTGTCTGAGGCTAGATTTGAAGTTGGATCTTTTTGACTTTAGACCCCATATTCTATCAGGTGCTACCTAACTGCCATTAGACTGAGAAGTTTCATTCAATTAAGTCAAAGTTGGTAGCTAAAATACCATTGTCTTTCAATTTTGAGCCTGGTTAACTGGAAAAGTTCTGTCACTATCAATAGACATAGGAACATTTAAAGGAAAGGACATGTTTTGGATGATGGTGATAATAATCAGTTCCGTTTTGGATACATTAAGTTAGCAGTATGTCACCATATAGTTTTGCATTAGATGTTAGTTGAATCTCAAGCAAGTAGTTGAGGCATAAATTTTGTAGCAGTTTGTACAGAGGCGATAGATAATTGAAATTATATTGGAATGGATAAGGTTGCCAAGTGGAAGAATGTAGTGAAAAAAGAAGAGAACTAGAGTGTTAGAGAATGCCCACATAGGAGTAAGAGGAGGAGAAAGAACAGAAAAGGAGGGTCCAAAGAGATAAAGAGATGAACCGAACCAGGTGATTTCATGGATTTCAAGAGAGGAGAGAATGTCAAGTAAACAAGTGTTCAATAGTGTCAAAACCTACTAAGAAATAATGAATTAAATGAGGACATAAAAAAGAATTTGAGGGTAAAGAGATGAAAGTTGGTGACTTTGGAAACATTGGATTTGGTAGACTGGGAAGGGAGAAAACCAGATTTCAAGAGGTTGAGAAGTGACTGAATTGTGGGGGAAATGATGGCAATCAGTGGAGTTTGGTAGTGAAGAAAGGATAGAAAAACTAGGGGGGGAAAGAAAGAAAAATAGGAAGAGAGTTTTAAAGAATAGGAAGATCAAAGAAAATTTACAGAAATTTTTTTTGATGAAGTCTGAATATGATTACAAGTTGAAAGGAAGAAGCAAATAAAGAAGAAACCAATAAAGAGTTTGAGGGGAAAAAAAGGGAGTGGAAATATTTAACAGAACAAAGCACCAGAGGGAATGAGAGTGAATAAGGATTAAGAGCACACTTGGAGCATTGGTCTTGATAAGGAGGAAGTCAACGTGATCCTTGGGAAACACAAGGGAAGGAAAAGGCAAGTTTTATGTGTACAGATTAGAGGCTGCAGTTCATTTGGATAGATAGAATCTTTTTTGTAAAGTAGGAGATTAGGTCATTTCATGAGAAAGCACAGGGAAGGTGGAAGGTAGATTTGGGGATTTGAGTTAAAGAGGTTTGGAATAGTTACTAATAGATTTAATAAGTCAATAAAAAATCAATAAAAGAATTATCCAGATGAAGTTAAAAAAGTCCAAATTTCTGATTAGTGATGGGCTTTGTGAAAAAATACTCACTGTCCCAGAGGAGGGAACAGAGAAGGTAGATGATTAGAAAAAGAAGAGATCAAGATATCCAACAGATCTCTGGCTCTCTTGCATCTTCCCCTTTCTATTAAGTTAAGCAGAATATTAAGGTAAAATTCATAATTATTCCTTATATCTGAACATCATCTGGTTGTTTTGGACCTCCCCGGATAGTTCTTAATTGAACCATTATCATCTTATTCTAGATATATTTTCCCTTCCAGGGAAAAAGACTTGAACCAGTATGAAGAAAGCTTCAAAAGTATATGAAGGCCCTGACATTTGTATATAGTAAACTGGATTCACTAAGCTAAATTTATGACTTTTAAATTTTTTGTCAGCTAAGCAGTACAATAAATACAGTACCGAAAGAGCTGACTTCAAATAAAGTCTTAGATACTAACTGTGTAACTCTAGGCAAGTCATTTAATCCATGTATCTCCATTTCCTGTTCTATAAAATGGGAACAGTAATAGCAGCTGGATAGTGCAGTGGATAGAATACCAGACCTGGAGGCAGAAAGACTCATCTTCCTGAGTTCAAATCTGGCCTCAGGTACTTACTAGCTGTGTGATTCTGGGCAAATCACTTAACCCCATTTGCTTCAGCCCCTGATTTGTTAAATAAATTGGAGAAGAAAATGTTAAGAGAACCCTAAAGAGGTTCACAAAGAGCTGGACTTGACTGAAATGCCTGCATTTCAGGATTATTGTGAATGATGATCAAAGGAGGTATTTATGAAGCACTTAGCACAGTCCCTGGCACATGGACTTTAAAAATGTTATGCTAAAACATCTTTGTTCTCAATGGTAGTTCATGGGGACTAGAACACAATAGAGAACGGAGATGAAGGAAAGTGCTACTTACCAGAGACTCCTCCTGATACATAAACAGCCATTGCAACAGCCACTGCAAAGCCAACATTTATGGTTACAATTCCACCTGCGACCCCTCGACTAAGGACAGCTTGGGCTACAGAACCACATCCAAGAACCTGGAGAGGAAAAGAAAAAAAAAGCAGATAAACTAGATTGATTATGTCAGAGTAAAAGGCAAGGGAAGTATACATTAAAATATATTTGTAATAGCATTTTTGTAGTAATAATATGCCTGAAACAAAGTGAGGTACCAATTGATTGGGGAATAGGTAAAGAAGTTTTGATAAGTGAATGTAATGGACTACTATTATGCTATAAGAAATGAAGTATAGGAAAAAAGTTAGGAAGACTTGTATGAATTGATACAAATTAAGGTAGGCAGAACCAGGAAAATAGTATATATGATAACTGTAACAGTGTAAGACAATAAAAACTGAACAAAGTATAGTTACAATAACCAACTTGGCTACAAAAAAGGAGAAGATAATGCACCTCTCTCCTTTCTTTGCAGAAATGGGAGACTCTAGATATGGGATATTGCATATACCGTGGGACATGGTTGATATGTTGCTTAGTTTTACTAAATGCTTTTTTATGACTTTTTAATTCTTTATTAAAAGAAATGACTAGGTAAAAGAATAGAGGAGAATATAGTGGAAAACAAAGAGAAAGAACTGACAAATAGATATATAGAATGGTTTTTACATATATACATTTGTTTAGATATACACTTGTGTCTAATGTTAGCCACCTTGGGGGGATGAGTGGAAAGGGAAGAAAAAAGGGGGACAAAGAAAGGTGCATGATAACTTTATTATATACTTTAAAAAGAATAGCAAATTATACATAATAGATTTGCAGTTTCAGGTACAACCATCTTTTTTCCTATTCTATTCTGGAAATACTTGTTTTATTTCTGAAATTCAGAATAAAATAAAATTTTTAAAAAAGAAAATGAAGGTAATGCAAAAAGAAAACCGGTGACTAACTTTTTTAAAGGACTGCCCTTCTGGTACTCAAATTGTTGTTCATTGGTTTCAGTCACATCCAACTCTTTATGACCCCTTTTGGGGTTTTCTTGGCAAAAATAGTGGAGTGGTTTGCCATTTCTTTCTCCAGCTCATTTTATAGAGGAGAAAACTGAGGCAAGCAGGGTTAAGTGACTTGTCTGGGATCACACAACTAGAAAGCATCTAGACCAGATTTGAATTCAAGAAGATGAGTCTTCCTAGCTGTAGATATGGCAGTCTATTCACTGTGACCCCTACTTGTCCATACTTACAAAATAAATCAGTTCAGACTGGTTCTGAATTCATACACTGCTGAGTTTTGGGAATCCAAAAAAAGACAGAAATTTCCTGTCCTTTCCTTCAAGGAGAATACAGTCTATAGGGGAGACAACAGGCAAACACTAAACATATAAGGTAAATTGGAAGTAATCCAGAAGTCAGTCTTTCAGGAAAACAACTATTACATAGAGATACCAATACAGTTGTATAAAGAAAGGCACAGAAAATTATCCATGTGCATCTTTAACTGGTAGAGAATGACAAGTTATTGTCCAGCAAATGTTATCAGGAAGAAATGAACATGATGTCAGCAGACAAATGTGGATGATAGAAGAGAAGCAACTGAATAAGGAAGAATGGGGAGAGTCCACATGGACACCTTGGCTTGAGAGAACTAATTAAAAGCTGGAGTATAATGTAAGAGAATGTGAGTCAATCTGTCCTGGCAGATCAGGAAAATGAAGGAGTATGAAGACAACCTAGTTTAGGGATTTAAAAAGAGGTGGAGTTCTGTCTGTCCCAAGACTTCCTCCTAATTGACAAAGAGCCAAAGTATTTATTTTGATAAAGTGTGATTTACTTTTTACAGAGTGACTTCTCCTAGAAGTATCTTTCATTCTGAGTTAGTGACATTTCCTAATTTAAAGGATTATAGGGTGTAGAGCCATTCTCCCTACAACATCGCTCATTTTTTTTCCTTTTTATTTTAACTTAAATCTTTGGTTTTTACCAGTGTAGAACTCCCAGAACCATTTTCTATAACCCTGGAGATCTGTACCCTGTGGTGTTAAGAGAGTTGCCCGCAGACACTGAGATGGTAACAAACTTGTCCAGGGATACATAGCTAGTATATATGTTAGAAAGATTGAACCTGGGTTAAAGCCAGAAACAGAGACTATTGTTAGAACTTGAGAAATTCAGTAATGATTCTCCTTTCCTGTTCCTTAGCATGACCTTATCACATCTCTGACACGAAAGAAAGTTGCAGCAAGGCAAATGTAAAGAAATTTTGACTTTCTATATTTCCAATCGTCACTATATATAATAACTCCAAATGTTCATAGGGATTATTTGTGTCTTAACTGTGGCAACACATTCTGAGCTTGTATTGGTCTGATCAGTCACAGTTGGACACACTATAAATTAATTTTCACATAGTGATGTCATTTTGGTCCTCTTTGAGTATGAAGGATAATAGTCAACCAACCAACCAACCAACTTACTTTGCATCAAATTATATCCTTTTGTTTTGTAGTTTTTCCTTTGTATGTATTTTGTGTCCCCCCAATAAAGCTCTGCACACAACAACTCAATAGATACCTATCTATTCATTGAATGTTTAACATAATAATCAGTGTGCGATAACATCAAATTGATGATGAATATTTTGGAGCACAGAATCAAGATCGAAAATGACTTAGAAAGATTGAAAAAATAGAAACTTCCAAAACATCCATTAAAGAAGAAGGAAATTGAGAATATTTAATCACAGAAAAACAAGATTAAAGAGAACAGCTTAGACTTACAGAATCTAAGATCTGAATTGAGATATTATGTAGTTTTTCTCATTGCCACAGTATGACTGCAACAATCTGAATAAAATGAATCCCAAAATGAAGTCAATATTGAGTAATTGTTCTAGCCAGTCTGTTCCAGAGAAGACTGTGTTACTCCTTTTAGTAAAGAAATGGGGCACTATGTTACATGTACTATCAGTCTGGGTTACTTAGTTTTATTCACTGTTTTATTTTTCATTTGTTACCAAAGAAAACTCATTTTTAAGAAGAAGAGAGTCAGAGTGGAGAATATCCAAAAATGAATGCAAGATAAAAACCAAAGACATCAACAAAACTAAGAAAAGTATCTGTAAAGAGCTCATGGCCATAAATCATCCTCCATTTCTTTCAAAGTCCAACACAAATAAATAAGTTTAATTTGTAGTGTGAGAGATAAAATTAAAAGAATTTTCTGACAGTGGTGATTGCTAAATAAGTCAGTAAGGTATAGCTTTCTTTAAATACCTTAGATTTATTATATTTGGAACAGGGAGGAAACTTAGGAACCATTTAGTCCATCTCCTTCATTTGATAACCAAATTTGATAATCAAAGGGGTTAACTGACTTGCCAAAGGTCACACCACAGATCTAGGCATCAAATTCAAGTCCTTAGATTTCAAACAAATCTTGTGCTCTGTACCTTCCTGTTTTTCTCTCTGAGGATCTTTAAACATTAGGAGAAGTTTAGACAGATAGATAGATAGATAGATAGATGTGGGTATGTACAAATAAATAGATATAGTTATTTATATCTATATCTATATATTGGTTTGGGGTATTGTCTTTGGAGAGGCATACAGTTTAGTCTTCATAATCACATGGCTAGCTTAAAATTTAGACATAAATTTAACTGCCTTCTCTCTAAAGAACTGAAAACAAAATTGCACTTTTCAGGTGGACTCCTGGATCAATTTCTGGAGGATTGGCTTTTATTTTTTTAGAATCCTTAGCTATTGCAATAACTCAAAACTAAAACTATGCTTTTGGTCAAATCTAGCTCAGTCCTCAGTACATAAGTTCTAAACTCACTAGCAATTTGTCATTGTTTCCTTGAAAAAAGAGATACAAAGAGATGATTGGTCAGAGGAATGGGATAAAGAAGTAGGGCTGCATTATAATAAGAATTGCAGAATATGAAAGGTTCTCAGAGAGGACCTATGTCTTATTTTACCGATGAAGCAACTAAGACTCAATATAGTTAAATGACTTATCTAACATCATATAGATAGTAAATATCAGTTGGGATTTGAACCCATGTCCTTTGACTCCAAATACTATTGCTTCCAGTAAGAGACTATATATTCCCTTAAAGATAACCCTGATCTGGACAAACCAGTAATGGGTCATGAAATAATAATATACAAAAGATCTATGATATCATTAGTATAGACCTCCCATGGGGGAGCATTTTCTGGCTTTTATCGTTTCTAATGCATGAGCACTAGAGAGCTTTAAATCATTTTATTAGTCAAACAAGGTCTTTGCTCAGTCAAATTTCATTGTGATTAATGCTGCCCTCAGAAATTCTAGATGCTAAAATGTCTTTTATCCTTCACAGGGAAGGGCAAGCCACATGGGTAGCAGCTGAGAAGAAATAAGAAGAGAGTTAAATTCTGTCCTAATCAGACCTCACCACTGTGTAGGGTAGAATATTGCAGAATATTGAGATTTTTCCAAAGCCCTACTAAGGTGTAAATTTTTAATTGCAGCCCTGAAAATAATTGTGTTCCCCTAAAGTTAAAATTTGCTTATTTCTTTTCCTATCTGATTTTCTTCCTTTTTACCCATATGGATATCCATTCTATTAGGGAGGTAGACCTTGAATATGTTTGTGGATGGTGTTGAAACTGGTGGTTCAGCATGTGGTTCCCTTTCTTTGACTGTTCAGAACTCTACTCCCCCCATCTTGTTCCTCAACTAGAGGAGGATAGGATTGGCTCTTAGAGGAATCATGTCTCCTCTACAGAAAAGAGGACAGAACTTGGAGTCAGAAGAGATATGGATTTGGACCTCACTTCCAATAGTACCTAGGTATGTAGCCTGAGCCTTACTTTGCTCACCTATAAAATAGTAGTAATCAGCTTACAGGGTGATTACAAAGTTCCAAATGAGATAATTCATGAAAGGGTTTTTTGTTTTTACAAAGTTTAAACTATTTATAACCACCATTGTGTTGGTTTGTTGACTAGAACTCCACACTACTGATCTTTCTTTAGGAGGTGGTTTGGTGAAGTAAAAAAAAAAAAAGTGTTGGATTTTGAAGTCAAAAGGACATGAGTTCAAATTTCAGCTCTGCTATGACTGACTGACTTCCTATGTAATTCTGAATCTCTCTAGTCCTCAGTTTCCCCTTTTAGCTCTAGATTATGGTTTTCTACCTTTTTGGAAATGTTCCAAAGGACATGAAGTATAAGTTCCCTTGAGGTTTATGCTGTGCCCCATCCACTTACCTCTGCCTTTTCACAGAATGCCTTTTCCCTGCCTTTTTACCTCTTCAAGTTCAACAAAAACCCAGATTAAGGGTTTCTTCCTCCATGAAGCTTTCACTGAATGTTCTGGCCCTGATTGGTCTCTCACTTCTCTCAACTTTCTTGTACTTTATACTTTTTTTTTTTTATCCCTGTTAAGGTTTGACCAAAAGACAAATGGGCCTAAAAAAAAATAAAATTTCTCAACAGTAATTATTTCATACAGTGTACATATTTTGCCTTTGTTCAGCCATTTTTCAGTTGCATTTGATTCTTTGTGACCTCATATGGGGTATTTTTTGTTGGTGCTTTACCCACCATTATCGATACCCACCATAACCTGATCTCGAGGTTGAATAGACTTGTGGGAAGAATTTCCAAGGAGGAAGTCTGAATTGTACTAGGATGCCTCCATTATGCTTCTCAGATCCAGAAATTTAGGGAATGGTGGGCAAATGTTCAGCCATCAGGTTAATTTCTTTTGCTATCATATTTTTGTCTTCAGTGACCCTGTGGTCAAGGCTAAAGGTGGGGTTTTACTATGATTATATGCAGGTCATCCTGAAGGCAAGTATAAAGGAAGCAAATATATCTGGATGTAAATTGTTCTTATGGTAACTGATGGGTAGGTACATTTACTTTAAAATTTGTAAACACTTTGGACCTTTATAAAAGGAGTTCTTAACCTGGGGTTTGTGAATTTTTAAAAAATAATCTAATAATTGTATTTAAACATTACTTTTTGCATATTAAAACATTATTCTGAAGTGACTGTGAGCCTCACCAGATTGCCAAACATATCCATGAAACACAAAAAACATTAAAAACCTCTGTTTTATATAGAAGAGAGTGTAGATTAATGGGATTGGGATTAAAAGGGAACAATGTATTTATTTGGAAGATTATAAAAATCTACTTTCAGAAAGAAACTAGAAAGTAAGAGGAGAGGGGAAAGGATAAGGGAGGGATTCTTGTGAGGGTAGGCTAAATAATAGAAGGGCAAGGTAGAAAGTAGAAGTAAAACAGAAGAGGCAGGAGGGATAGAAAATGAGACATACATAAACATAAAGATCAGGAGTAGAATTTATTAGATAAAAAAAAAAAACCCAGATAGTAATAATGATCTCAGACAAAGTTAAAGCTAACACAGATTTAATCAAAAGAGGAAAAATAAGCAAACTATGTCAGCCATATTAATCAGACAATTTAAAATAACTAGACAGTATAAGATTGGAATATTGCTGTTGTGTAGGAAATGATGAGTTAGTGGATTTAGAAAAACATACTGGACTTGTGAAGAAAGTTGTTTTCCACTTTTGGACAAACAGAAAGACAAACAAATATACCATAGTCTTTATATATTTACATATATATATCAATACATATAAACACATTTGTTTATGTATGTATATGATTATAGAAATCTCTATATACTTTTGTATATGTGTATATATATGTGTGAGGTTTAATTATAACCTGGGTGGGAAGTGGGGGGAGAAGAAAAGAAAAAATAAAGTAAAAATTGCATAGCAGAGAACAAAAGAAAATCTACAAGGAAGCAAAAAAAAAAGGTGGACAGCTCTGAACACAATCACAGTATTCATTTATGGGCTTTCTTGAAATGGAGATGTATTGCTTTATATTTTGAATCCTTATGTTCCATGTGTACATGCAATTTTTTTCTTTTCCTATTATATATTTAAATTTTAAATAAATTAAAAAAATATAAAATAAACACACAAATCCTCTGTTATAGGAAGAGCTCGGTGTAAACTGTTAAAGATATATTTCTTGTGGGTTGAATATAATGTCAGGAAATACTGATATTAAATGCCCCTAAATCTAATATATATAAAATTTGAATGAAGTCTATAATTTGATCTTTTTTTCTTTCAACAAGATATCATTTTGGGGATATGGATTATTTCAAACTAGATTGATCAGGTGGCTGATTGATGAGTAAGCAATATATCATTATTTTCCCATTTCTGATTCATAGCAGTAGGTAGAACTTGCCTATTTATCTTGAACTTTACCTGTCTTTAGATGTTTGTCCTTCATAACCAATTGAATTAACAAAACAAGTCAAGGGGAGAAAGGTAGGGCCAGCCTGTCTCAGAAGACTTTTCCAAGCCTGGGATAGTATCTCAAGTACTGGTTGTTCTCTTAAATTGACTAAGAGCAAATCATATAAAGGGAGTATAGAAAGTTTCCCTGTGGGTAGGCAGAATAATTTTGCAGTATATGTCAGTTTTTCTTTTTCTCTTCCATCTAAATGTCAAAGGCCTTCAACAACTATATTTTAGCTAGGAACTAATTTAGTTGTAAACTCCTCAGTTAGGAATGACACCATGGTATTACCTACAATGCCCAGCTAGTATAATTCTGGGCACATAGAGAGTAAAAAATATTTAGCATAATTGAAGGCCGGATAGTACACTCTGTTTTTCTTTCTATGGAATGTAAGGCTATTTCCTTACTACTTCTAGTTCGATCCTTTGGAATCAAAGAGAACAAATCTAATACTATTTCTATGTGACAAGACCCAGCTCAAGTGCTTTTTACTCTACTCTATGGTGATTTACTACCCTATTCAAGTCTACAGGGATCTAATCTTCTTCTGAACTAAAAGCACTAAAATTCTTATTTTGCAATTAATCATCTAATACCTCAGTGGTATCTTTCTCGGACTGTTTCCCTTGTAGACACAAAATACTTTCCAGATATTGATGACTTGTTTACCCAGCAAGCTTATCAGCTACTTGAGAGCATGGCTTATATGTCCTATACTTAGTATCATAGCTCTCTCACAGTAGCTACTTGATAATGTCAGTTTAATTTGATCAATGAGATGCTGCTTTTTCACTTTTTTATTTTTAATACACATTGCTTTATGGATCAGTGCTTCTTTACTTATTAAAAATAAATTTTATTTATTTTTCAAGGCAATTGGGATTAATTGACTTGCCCAGTGTTGCACAGCTAATCAGTGTTGAGTAGTTGAGATTAGATTTGAATTCAGATCCTCTTGAAACCAGAATCAGTGCTTTATCCACTGTGCCATATAGCTGCACCAGCTTCTTCACTTTTTGAAGGAATGTACCACAAAATTCTTTGAAATTAAAAAAAAATTAATCCCTTAAACTAATTCTTTAGTACAAGGTCAGCAAACTGCAGCTAGTGGCCCAAATACAGACTACAGCCTGTATAGTCTTTGAGCTAAGAATGTTTTTGCATTTTTAAATCAAATTTTAATGTATTTTAAAATGTAGAAATCATTCTTAACTCAAGAGTGGGACAAAAGCAGATTTGTGGACCAGTACTTTCATGCATTTCAAGTACCCCCAATTTAATCCAACCCAACCTAATTTAATCAAATCTAATTCAATCCCATCAACATTTATTGTTTATCCTTCCTTTTGGAAGAAGATCAGTGAAATTATGGGTGATTTCTTGACTTGCATGTGAATTGGATTTAAGTGAATCTGAATTGCACTAAATTGTCAGTCTCATTCTCTAGTCCAGTAGCAAGACAAAGATCAAGACCAACTGGCAATGTCCTGGGATGCAGTGAGCGACCTTGGCAACTCTGATGCTGACCAAGTTCTAAGCCCGCCATAGCACCTGTGTCAGAAAGAGTTGGAATCGGTTGTGATGGGAGCCGCTGGCACCGGACTGTTCAGCATGGCTGAAGCTCATCAGAGAAGGTGCTGGGCTCTATGAGCAAAGCAGAATTGAAGGAGCTCAAAAGAAATGAGAGATGTGCAAATTTGGAGAATCCACCCCAAAGGTTCAGAGGGACTATTTTGGCAGAGCATCCCCAGCTCACTCGGATCAGCCATGGGTTGGGCACACTGTCACTTGACTTTTAACATAGTGATGTCAATTTGGACGAGAATCGACTGACTTGGGATTTAAGTGAGTCAGTCATACAAAGCGTCAGCCTTCGCTCTCCCCCAGTCAGGGAAGGCCCGAGGCAAGACCAACGCCGGGACCACAGCGCATGACCTGGAATGCAGTGGTCGCCCGTGGTGCCTTCAATGCCTGACCGAGCTCCAAGAGCTCTGGCCCATCTGCTTCCACTGCCTTCGTGGCTGCTGGAAAAAAGTGCTTTCACCTGTCCATTCCCCTGGGGAAGTCTCCGCGTGCTCGGGGTAGACACCCGCCAAGTCCCCAACAAGTGAAGTTACCTCCCACCCTGATTGAGCCCATGCGCCCATGAGGTTGTACTGGAGTGTGGCCCCTGCACGTGGCGCCGCTTTTTCAGAGCTGGGAGGAAAAACAGCCCTCACCTCAGAGGTATTAGTCCTCTCTGATGGCCGCGCCGGGTGTTGTGATACCCTGGGAAGGCAATAAAAAGACAGTTCTTCCCCCAAAGAGTTTTTCATCTAAAGGGAGGTTTAACACACACACAAAAGGAGGCAGAAGGTTGGGAAAGACCAGGGAATATCTCATTTTATGTGGTTGAAAGCAGCAAGCAGCTGACACAGAGTGGAGTGAGATATCTGTCTAAAAATCGTCTTGTTCCAGCGCCTCACAATGTGGAGGGAACCCTGGAAATGATATGCTAGTGGAGAGTAATCTCTTGCAAATGCTACCCAGATGGAAAGACTTGGAGGACAGTTCTCTCATCTGCTCTCCAAATAATCAATAGGCCTCTAACTAGGAATTCTTTACCCCCGGGGCAAAAAAAAAGCAAAGGAATAGTGGTGGAATAGCTGGGAAGGGTTTGCCAAGCAGCATAAGTCAGCAGAGGCTCAAGAGAGACAAGTATGGCTTCTCCAGACTGCTGTGGAGGAGGATTCCCCTCAGGTGTCAAGACCCCTAAAGTATTTTTTAATTGTCAAATATCATTGACAAAGTTTTTCCTTTTACTTTTCTGGGTACTAAAGAAAATCTATTGAAATGGACTAAATGTTTTCGTTTTTATCCTTTTTCTACCTCTTCTGGATCATTTCACCAAAGGACAAGATACTCTGTGGATCTGCACTTCTAAAATTAAAATATAAAATCCCCAATGATCAGTTCTCTATTTAGCCAGTAGACACAACTAGATCAAAGTTGTTGACTGAGCCATTTACTAATATGGCAGACTAAGAACAGTAGGTCCAGAATATTCCCTCCATTAAACCTGGTGCACAAATAGATGTGAGAATGAGCATAAATATACATTATAGTGATGTGGCACACAGGTAGGGAACAAATATCACCAAGGCAATGCCTCTAGCACTGGAGCCTTGATGTTTTTTCTCTCTTCAAGGAGTCATCATGTTGCTCCTGACTAAACACAGAGTCCTCCGAGTGGGTTCCTCAGTTTAGTTCTCATCTCAGGGTCTGCTTCCCTTCAATCTCAACTCCTAATTGTCAGAGCTAGCTCTCCCTTGAATCTGTGGAGTTGACTCTTCTCAATTTCTTAACTTTGGTCTTTGAACTTGTTTTCTCTTTTTTGTCATTTATGTCTTAAGAATGCATGTCTCAGCTCTCTGCCGGATGCAATATCTCTTTCTGGGAGAAGAGCCCTGCTTCAAAGTGCATCCCTTTGCTCCAATTATAAGCAAAGGGACAGAAGGAAAGATCCCACTCCACCAAGCTGTTCCTTATCTGTATTCTTTGCAGAGCTAATGAGTTCAGTGTTCTAAGGGATGGTAAGGAGTTAGTCATCAGTCAATGGAATTGACAGTCAGTGGAGTTGACCACACCCATTGGAAAAAACTTCTTTCTTCAGAAGGAGTCATAGGGAAAATATATATCTTTATGCTTATGCCTACATCTTTTTATTTCATTACCTACTCCTCAATTTCTATGACTACAGTCATTGGCAGGTGGGAGGAGGCAGTGACAATCTATTGATGAGAGAATATCCTTTCATCCTACACACACACACACACACACACACACACAGTGCACTATACATTTCATGTGATGAAACTGTTAAGAAATCTTGGAAGAAAGAAAGAATGGAATATGAGGGTAGAAAAATTTGACATATCAGTCACTGTTTTTTTTTTTCTTCTCCCTTAATCTCTTTATCTGTTGTGATTTTTTCCCTTTCTAATTGTTTTTTGGCATCTCTCCCTTCATTTATAATCTCACCATTGTATCCTAATCTAGGTGCTCAGTCCTTCACAATGGAACTAATTATATCAACCTTTTTAATCTCATGTTTTTCCCTAAATCTGCATACTACTTCCAGATTAATTTTCCTAAAATACAATTTTCATCATGCCATTCCCTTACTCAAAAAATTTAATAGTTCCCTATTTTCTGGAATATGAAGTTACAGACATTTGCACATGTAATTAGAATTTTCATTTATAATTCACAAATAGAATGCATATGCGATTAGAATTTAAGCCCCTTGAGAGCAGGGACTGTTTTAAACTTAATTCCTAGCACAGTAGATTTAAGATACAAAATATTTAATAAAGCTTCTTGATTGTACTGGCTTCCTCCTTCCTTTCTATCTTTCCAAATCCTATCTGTTCTTCACTGATTAGTTCAAATATCATTTATTTCACAAAACTTCTCTTTTGATGTATTAAGTCACTTATTATTTGTTATTATTCATGTTGTCAAGTAATTATACTCTGTTAGTAGTTTTCCATGAAGATACTATTCCAATGTTCCACTAAGGCATGAAGGTGATCCTGGATTTTTGAATGTATATTCTAGCAGATTCTATCAAACTGGAAAGGATTTGAATAGTAGGTACAAAACAGTAGGCTCTGTTGTTGCCCTCTGAGCAAAGTTCAAACCAACCTGGCTACAAGGTAATGAATTCTTTTTTTGGCCTGAACAACACTCTTACATCACCTAGCAAGTCCTCAAGAGTTCATTAGCTGCATTAGTAAAGGGAGATATTGTATTTGATTGAAGTATTAAATCTTCTTAATTACCTTTCCTCATGGGTAGTTGTTTTTTCTTCCCAGCTGTAGTAATTGTAAGCTCTTCAAAGGCAGCTACAAAGAACTGTGTGTGTGTGTGTGTGTGTGTGTGTGTGTGTGTGTGCAATTCCTCTGTATCCTCCACAACAATCCCATATTTTAATTTGGAAAGTCAAAGGAATATTTACAATGCCATCCTAAGAGAAAAAAATGAGTCACAAAATATGTGGGAGGCGATGAGTAGGAAGGAAGAAATTTCAAAACAATCTGGATGTTGAGGATTTACCAGTTGTGACAGAACTAAGATGATAAATAATTCATAGAGAAAACATGAAAATATGAGATAAAGATCAGGTTCTATGCCAGGAATAATGTGATCATTTATTTTGTAATATGCTATAGCTTTAAAAATATATAAACTCATGTGAAATGATTAATAACTCATCAAGTTTAAAAGGTGAGAATTTGGGGGAGAGAAGTGAGAAGGGTTCCAAATCTGCAATTTCATTAGTGTAGAGAACTTCAATAACACAAATTGATAGCTATTCTGCATCTTGTAGGTGGAGAGCTGCTTGGGGCACCCAGGGTTTGACAGGAACCATATATCAGAAGGAGGGTTTAAATACAACATTCCTTCTTTTTCTAAGGCTAGCTCTCTTAGTCTGCTACCATATAGTATCTATTTTATAGATGAGGTTAAGGACATCTAATAATGAGCTCTGGGAACAAAGGTTTACAATAGATTTGAGAATGTTGAACGAATAAGCATGATGCGGTGGAAAGGGTTCTGGGTAGAAATCAAAAGACCTGGGTTGGAATCTTGGCTCTGCAACCCATGAATATGGTGACTAAAGGGTGAGATGCTTAAACTTGCTGGCCTTCAGTTTTCTCATCTGTGAATGGGGAGAAAAGATGCAGAAATGTATTTTGAAGACTATAAAGTGAGAAGCAGAGTGATGTAGTAAAAGGGGTGTTGGATTTTATATAAGAACAGCTAAGTTTGTATGCTGACTTTGCCCATAGTACTTTTGTAAGCTTGAGTAAGTCAAAATCTTTCTGGTTCTTCATGTCCTCATCTATAAAATTATGGTTAAACTGGATGACTCCTAACACCCCTTCTAGTTATACAGTAATGGAAAGTGTTAAATATGTAAAAAAAAAAACTACTAGACCTCACTCACCCCCAGAGTGATGTCTGTCATTGCCTTTAAGGTTTTGGGGTGTAACTGTGAATGACTGTTCTTTTAACTCTAGATCACAAGCCCTTACTGATATGTTTTGCTTTTAACAATTAGCCAGTAGATGGTATATGGATTTAATTGCACTCTCATGCAATAAAAAATGACGAACAAGCAGATTTTAGAAAACCCTGGAAAGAATTATACAAAGTGAAGCAAAATGATATGAGGAGAATCATGAAAACATCTATACAGTATCAGCAACATGGTGTGATGATCAACTATAGAAACACATTAATACAAAACAAATACAAAGGACTCGTGAAGGAAAATGTTTTTCATAACCAGATAAATAACTGAGGTTCTCTGACTATCAAAAGCATATTGCTTTCACTTACTTTATTATTCTTTGTTTTTTTTCTTTTGATCTGTTTCTTCTTTTACAATTGTGATTAATATGGGAATATGTTTTGCATGATAGCCATATGTAAACCATATCAAACTGTGTACCATCTTCAGAAGAGGGGAGGGGAGAGAGGGAGAAAAATATGGAAGTCAAAATCTTGTAAAAAATAATGCGAGAAATTTTCTTGACATGCAACTGAGGAGGAAAAAAATACTATTTCTTAAAATTCAGCCAGCAGACTCAGTTCTTTAGTAAAGGTATTTTCTCGAATGTCATAGTAAGAATAGTAATCATGAAATATCCTTTGCCTTTACCCCTAACACCAGGAACATATTCTATCACAAATATATAGTCTGTGGTGGGGAAGTACAATTTCTGTAAGTCACATGTATAAGAAATACCCATAGATGGACAAGGCAACCCTCAATTCTAGAAGCTTTGTTTCCATATTCTTTCTTTCCCCGTAAGGTCCTCATGAATTTTACTGTGGGCTATGGTCTTGATGGAAGAATCACTTTGCTGTTTAACTTACTCTCTCTTCATAGGATTTCGTGTCCAGTGGATAGCTAGAAAACCAAGTTGCTGCTAGCAGGCTGAGCAGTTCATTCAAGCATTGTGCTAGGTGCTTGGGGGGCCCGAATGCTTTGAAGTGGGGCAGGACTACTACTGGTTTGCTGCTCTCAGGCTGGATCGGGCAGGTTGCTCAGCTGATGTCCTCTGTGTGTGTGTGTGTGTGAGAGAGAGAGAGAGAGAAAAAGGGAGGGGGGTGGGGAGGGAGGGAGAGAGAGAGAGAGAGAAAGAGAGAGAGAGAGAGAAAGAGAGATACGTCTGCTGGACGGATCAAACCATTGGGCTTATTCTTCAATGGATGTGGTAGTCTTTTCCAAAGATGAGTGGTACTATACTCTATTCAATGGGATGCTGCAGTATTCTTTTACTTAGGGTGAGGGCATTTAGTTTAGATTCAGTAGAAGCTTCTTTCCTTTGATTCCTTCAAAACTTTCACTCTGAAATTGTTGCTACTCCAGGTAATGTGTTGGTAGATGTCTTATCTCTTTAGTTTCATAATCCTCCTCACAATAAGGCATTCCATCTTTCATCAGGGTAATCAATTTAAATTCACTCAGTTATGCCTACCTACTGGTTCGGTGATATTCTGTAAATAAGTGACTAGAGATTTTATAGAAATGAATTCAGTTTGTGCCCTGGAGTACTTCTGTGCAGTCTCACCAACCTATTCATATAAATTGGTCTTATAATTTCTCTAGGGCAGGAATGTCCACTTAGCATATATTTCAATGTGTTTTTTTTTTTGTTTTTTTTGCCTCTGAGTACCTCCAAATCTCCAGCTTTGACTGAACAAAACATTCCCTCCTACATATAAATATGTTGCTATTATCAAAAATAATGATAATGATTTTGCGAATTAATAGTCAAAATTAATAGCATATAATTACATACTTGCCCAGAATGCATTTTCTCTGGCTGACCCTCCTTGCCTGGAATTTTCTCCCTCCTACTGATTTCCTTGAAATCCCAACTAAAATCCCATCCTCTACAGGAAAACTTACATCAACCCCTTTTAATTCTAGTTCCTTACCTCTTTTATTAATTTCACATTTATCCTGTGTATATCTTTTTTTGTACCTAATTGTTTTCTTGTTATTTTCATTAGATTGTGAGCTCTTCTAGAAATAATAAATAATAGCTTTTTATATCCCCAGTGCTGAGCACAGGACTTGGCACATAGTACATGTTTAATATATATTTATCAACTGACTAATCATTTCATAAATAGCATACAATGTAGAACTTTGTATATTGCACATTGAATCCATTGATTCTGACTTAACATGCATTCAGAGTCAGGTCAAATTAAATGGGAAAGTTTTGCTAATAACTCCTGATAACTTGGTTTCTAACTTCTAAAATTCTTCAATAATCTCTTACACAAAGAATTTTCCTATAATAGCAATGAATACTGATCCAAGAGATTGTTCTAGGTACAGTTTTAAGAAACAAAGTTGAAGAACACAGGGTCTTCCTGGACCATTAGACCACTACACTACTAACTTGAGTAGGAGGCAGAATGTCCTAAGTTCAATAAGAGACGCATAGAAGGTTGTGGATGTTTAAGAGAAAAGACTACATCCAGTTGAGAAATTAGTGGAGGTATTTCAAGGAGGTGGAATATGAACTGGCCTTTAAAGATAGGCAGGGTTACACTAGGCAGAGATGGGTGGATGTGTTATTATGAGCAAAGATGTGGAAATAGCAAAGCCAGGAGGATGTTTTGGGAACAATGACTATTCCAGGTTCCCTGAATCATAGGTACAAGAGTGTTGTGAGATGCTGCTAGAAAGGGACATGGCATAGAAGGGCTCCAAAACCAGGCAAAAGAGTTTGCATTTAATTCTGAATGCAATGGGAGGCCCTGAAGATTGAGGAAGGGGAGGATACCATTCTTAAAGCTTTGCTTTGGGAGAATAATTGTCACTTATATGGTCATAGCATTTTAAGCTTTGCTAAGCGCTTTCCTCCACTAAAACTTGCAAGTTATATCTTCTGAGTATTATTGTATGCATTTTTTAAACTGAGGAAATTGAGTTTCAGAGAAGTTTAATGACTAACCTGACTACCAAGTGTAAGATCTAGAATTCAAATCCAGACTTTCTGAGTTTAGGGTCAGAGTGTTTTCCTCTAAACTTCCCAAGGTCTTACTAACTTACTTGAAGATCATAGAACAGAGGTCCTTATGGATGGGGTTAGGGATAGGCTGAAGAGGGGAGAATCCAATACAGAGGTTCTACACCTTGTGTCACTCACTCTTTTAGCATATCTGTTAAAGCCTATGGATCCTTCCTCAGAATAATATTTTTAAATGCATAAGTAATAAAGCCAAGAACAAAGCTCATAAAACTAGCAAATGGAAAATTACTCTCATCAGAATCTATAACTAAGGTCACAAGTTAGACAAGAAACAGAGCCAGGTAAACCACTTACACAGTGATGACAAAAATGGAAATGAAATGACAAAAACAACAAAACCAAAAGTGCATGCTGTAAAATTTGAATGACTAAGCTTGGTCTATACTAAATATGAGAATGGCTTTTCCTCCATTCTTCATGCTTACAGAGGTGGGGGAACACTTAATATATTATTAAATTTTGCTGGTATGTTTATTAATTTTGCTCAACAATTTTTCCATTAAGAAATTCTGTGTTACTATCTAAACTAATCTATTTATTTAGCGCTATACCAATCAGACTCCCAAAAAAACTATTTTAATGACCTAGAAAAAATAACAACAAAATTCATCTGGAAGAACAAAAGGTCAAGACTTTCAAGAGAACTAATGAAAAAAAAAATCAAATGAAGTTGGCCTAGCTGTACCAGATCTAAAACTATATTATAAAGCATCAGTCACCAAAACCATTTGGTATTGGCTAAGAAATAGACTAGTTGATCAGTGGAAAAGGTTAGGTTCATAGGACAAAACAGTCAATAATTTTAATAATCTAGTGTTTGACAAACCCAAAGACCCCAGCTTTTGGGATAAGAACTCACTGTTTGACAAAAACTGCTGGGAAAATTGGAAATTAGTATGGCAGAAACTAGGCACTGACCCATACTTAACACGGTACACCAAGATAAGGTCAAAATGGGTTCATGACCTAGGCATAAATTAGAACAACATAGGATAGTTTACCTCTCAGACCTGTGGAGGAAGAAGGAATTTGTGACCAAAGAAGAACTAGAGATCATCATTGATCACAAAATAGAAAATTTTGATTATATCAAATTAAAAAGCCTTTGTACAAACAAAATTAATGCAGACAAGATTAGAAGGGAAGCAATAAACTGGGAAACCATTTTAACAGTCAAAGGTTCTGATAAAGGCGTCATTTACAAAATATATAGGGAATTGACTCTATAAGAAATCAAGCCATTCTCCAATTGATAAATGGTCAAAGGATATGAATAGACAATTTTCGGATAAAAAAATTGAAACTATTTCTAGCCATATGAAAAGATGCTCCAAGTCATTATTAATCAGAGAAATGCAAATTAAGACAACTCTGAGATACCACTACACACCTCTCAGATTGGCTAAGATGACAGGAAAAGACAATGCTGAATGTTGGAGGGAATGTGGGAAAACTGGGACACTGATACATTGTTGGTGGAATTGTGAATGCTTCCAGGCATTCTGGAGAGCAATTTGGAACTATGTTCAAAAAGTTATCAAACTGTGCCTTTGGTCTAGCAGTGTTACTACTGGGCTTATATTTCAAAGAGATCTTAAAGAAAGGAAAGGGACCTGTATGTGCAAGAATGTTTGTGGCAGCCCTGTTTGTAGTGGCCAGAAAGTGGAAACTGAGTGGATGCCCATCAACTGGAGAATGGCTGAATAAATTGTGGTATATGATTGTTATGGAATATTATTGTTCTGTAAGAAATGACCAAGTAGGATGGTTTCAAAAAACCTGGAGAGACTTACATGAACTGATGCTGAGTGAAATGAGCAGAACCAGGAGATCATTATACACTTCAACAACAACACTATAAGATAATCAATTCTGATGGACATGGCTCTCTTCAACAATGAGATGAACCAAATCAGTTCCATTTTTTCAATAATAAACAGAACCAGCTATACCCAGTGAAAGAACTCTGGGAAATGAGTGTGGACCACAAGATAGCATTTCTACTCCTTCTCTTTTTGTCTGCTTGCATTTTTG
The DNA here is from genome assembly GCF_902635505.1 of Sarcophilus harrisii. NCBI lineage: Eukaryota > Metazoa > Chordata > Mammalia > Dasyuromorphia > Dasyuridae > Sarcophilus > Sarcophilus harrisii. Next base: position 510,241,531 of record NC_045427.1, on the reverse strand, counting down.
ATTTCCTTCTCAGGTTAATTTTACCTTATTTCTAAGTCTGATTTTTCTTGTGCAGCAAAATTACTGTATGGATATGTATGCATATATTGTGTTTAAGATATATTTTAATATATTTAACATATATTGGTCTACCTGCCATCTGGGGGAGGGGAAAAGTTGGAACAGAAGGTTTTGCAAGGGTCAATGCTGAAAAATTACCCATGCATATATCTTGTAAATAAAAAGATATAATTAAAAAAAAGAAATTCTGTATTGGAGTGAGCTGGGTTGTGCAGTGGGTAGAGCACCAGCCAGAAGTCAGGAGAACCTGAGTTCAAATCTGGCCTTAGACACTTAACACTTCCTAGCTGTATGACCTTGGGAAAGTCACCTAATCCTAGTTGCCTCAGAAAAAAAAATTTGTGTTATAATAAATAGTTTTTTTAGGAGAAAGAATAGATTATATTGGGGAATATAAAAACAGAAGTTATAAAAAATTGGGGCATATGCAGAATATGAATCAAGAATTTGTGTGATGTACTACTTGACATTCACCTTCCCAATAGTCCATGAACCCAGTTTCCTGTGTGTGTACCCTTAGGCTTTCTATTTATCAACAAAGAATGGGGAGAAAATTTTTAACTCCTAACATTTATCGTCCAACAAGTTAAAAAACTTGCAGCTACTTCAAGTTATGTCAGCTACATAGATATAGTCTGCAGGTGTAAAGTAAACATAAATGTTTACATTATACAACATCCATAAGTCATATGCAAAGTGTGCCGAGTATAGGGGTCTCTATATAAGTAAAAATTATACATGCCATATGACACACAACAGGTCATCACTTCCACTCTATTATCTCTATGTCATCATTGTCATAAGCAGCTTGGGGCTACAAAAATGAGATTTTTCACTCATCACCCCCTGGAGTGTCACTTATCAGTCTGGTTGTTGGAGAGGTACTTCTTTCATTTCTGCCCTGATCACTGATCCAGGACCACCTCCAGGTATCTAACTATATCTTGCCATGGCTCCAGAGGAGAAAGTAAGGCAGGTAACTTTGCCCGGCCCTCCCTCACTTAAATCCAGTTCACTTGCATCTCATGGCATCCCCTCCCTAATATCATGGTCCTCTCTGAGAATGAAAGTAACAATCTTCCCCTCTGTAGCCCTTGCACAAACTGGAAGTCCTCTTCTTCCTTCTGTTGGGTGGGAGGTAATTATCTCTGCACTGTTAGTATCTCTAAACTGACCACCTAGCACCCACAAACATTCAGACATTCTAATCTCAGGGCATCCAAGGTACATACAATGTCGAAGGTGAACCCCTGAACATTCTCAGGTAATCACCTCTGTTTCTCTGTCAGGTTATAGTCACTTCTTTATTCTGTTTATGCCGTGTTCTAGCCAGAGCTCAGAGGCTTTCTCTACAGGTAAATGGATAAGCCCTGCTGAAAGTTATAATCATTGTGTATAGGGGCTCCCCTCTGACTGTGCTGTTTCCATGGTGACCCATAGTAGGGCCTTAATAAATCCCAGCACCTACCCATGTTGACACCCATGATTTTATGGAGTCAACAGAGACCTAGCCCTTTTGCAGATCGTAGAAGTTTATACCTCAGGTTTGTACAGCCTATTTAAAATCCATGGATCAAGCTCATGATTGTTGGAATTAAGACAAAGGGTACAATATAATGCTAGAACACATTCCATAGTAAATCCTTCCCGCTTTGTGAGGAACTTCATCTTGTTGGGCAAGTTGTGGCCAGAAGGAGAGGGCTTAGTAACAAATTTCCAAGTAATTCTTTTCTGGGTATTTCTCTGGGGACGTGGAAAGTTTCCAGTGTCAAGAAAGCTCATTTAAGGAAGCAGCTGCAGGCTATTTCTTCCTTAAGTGCTTCCCTTGTATTGTATGGTCTACCAAAGACTCCTCCAAAGGTATGGAATTCTTTCTGTGATATTCTTGTCACATTCCATAAGCACTCCCTCAATCAATCGTCATCAGTTCTTGGTGAGAATCAAAATCCTTTTGTCTTGTACCAGTCCCTCTCCTCACTGGGCATCCAGGATAGCTGACACATCATTACAGTCTTCTCTACACTTGTATCTGACTTCATGTCACGTCTTTCCATCCTCCAACAATGAACTCCAATTCCTGTGACCTCAGAGTCAAATTTTAAATTCTCCATTTGGCCTTTAAATCTCTTCATGGTCTAACAACACTGGTCTCCTTGCTTTTCCTCAAACAACTTTCCATCTTCCTACTTTGTACCTTTACAATGACTTAATTAAGGATGGGATAATATGCCCCCTTACCTGAACTTCTTAGCTTCCCTAACTTCCTTCATGTCTCACCTTCTGTAGCAGAGACCTTTCAATGCCCCTCTAGCTATTAGTACTTTTTCTTTTCAGATTACCCTCCCCCTATATTAGGCATGTATCTTGTATTTACCTAGTTATTTACATGTTGTTTCCTCTTCCCTTCTTAGAATGTGAATTCTTCAATGGCAGGGATTGTTTTTTTACCTTTCTCTGAATTCCCAAAGCTTAGAATAATACCTGACATATTGGGATTGAAAATGCTTGTTGACTAAGTCTATACTTGCAAGTTCATCCACTTTGTGAAATTCTGATGTGAATCTCTGGAACCAAGACTCCTTCTCCACCAAAAAGAGAATTGGACAACCCCCCAAAATGTAATTTTTGTGCCAGACCATTGTAAGACAGTTGAGAATCCTTTGAGGAAAAAAGTTAGATTCTAATGTTCCCAGGAAAGCCCTTGATGTGGTTGTGAATCATTCAGATGATTATTACAGCGAGATTTCAGAGATTAAATCCAGTCCATTGTGCCAGAAGGCAGAACCTGACGCAAATCACTTTCTCTCGGTCTCTGTCTGTCTCTCTGTCTCTCTCTGTCTCTGTCTCTGTCTCTCTCTCTCTCTGTCCTCTTTCTCTTTTTCTCTGTCTCTGTCTCTGTCTCTCTGTCCCTCCCTCTGTCTGTCTGTGTCTCTCTCTCTCTCTCACACACACACACATACATGCAGATACACAGAGCATTTGTCTCTGTAGAGAAAGATGCACACTTTTAAGATTCTGCAATGTTTTCCATTCTATAGGTATCTTAATATTACAAAAGTTTCCTTATTATTATTGTTATCCTTATTGTTATAATTACTCATTATAAAAGCAACCACAGAGAAAATTTTGTTCAATAATAAATGACTGTCATTTATTATTAGTATAAACTAGGAAGACATGCTCACTGAAAGTATTTGCCTGTGTCATAGATGATGTCATAGAAGATGTCTTGCACAAAATGCAAATGGCACAGATTATCTGCAGAGAATGAGGTACTATAGGGCTGGAGAGAAGAGGATTTTATTAAGGTAACCACATAAAATTCCAGAATATTAAGAATTTCTTTAATAAGGTTCACAGAAATTCAAGAGTTTTCAGAAATTGAGTTTGTATCAGCATATTAAATTGCATTGAATATCACAATTACCTTAAAATAGGTAAAATATATAAATATAAAATTTGATCATAGGATTTTTTAAGTGAATGGTAAATAGCAGGAGGTATCTCAGAACTCTGGTGAGGGGAAGAATATTTAACCACGAAAGATAGGAAATCTTAAAACTGGACAAATTTTATTCAAAATTAAAGTAATTGTTCTAGAACAAAATCAACGAAGTTAGATACTAAGAAAATGAACTATTCAGTAGAAAAAATAAGTTCATGAAAAAAAATCTGACATTCAAAACACATAGGAAATTAATACAAGTATATAACATCAAATAGCATTTCTCAATAGATATGGTCAAAGAATATGAACAGTTCTCAAAAGCATTGCAAAATGTAAATGTCAGTTGACAATATTCTTCACTAATAGCAAGAGAAATGCAAATTTAAACAACTCAAAGCCTTCACATAACAACACACAAATTTCTCTTGGCAGAGAAATGATGAACTATAGGTTTGGAATAAGGCATACATTTCCAGGCATGGTCAATGTGTTGATTTATTTTGCTTGACTTCACTTATTCTTTATAAAAGCATATTTGATTTGAAGTCAAGGGCTGAAAGGATGGGTGAAGAGCCCAGGAAGAAATTATTAGAACCTGACAGTGATATGAAACAAAGGGCATCAATAAAAGATTTTAAAAGCAAAAGACATAATATATCTCTTCCTGAGGTCTTCAAGCAAAGGTCATATAACCATTTGAGGGGGAAGGTTGTAGGTTTGAAGTTTTTATATATAGTTTGGTTTATCCTAGGCATCCTCTGAGGTGCCTTCTGGCTCTGAGATTATGTGGTTTAACACATATTGCTTGGATTGAATTAATGTTGGGGCATCTTAGTGGTATAGTGGAGAGAGTGTGGATCTGGAGCCAGGAAAGCTCATCTTCCTGAATTCAACTCTGGACTCAGACACTTATTGGCTATGTGACCCTGGACAAGTCATTTATTCCTGTTTGCCTTAGGTTCCTCATCTATAAAATGAATTAGATAAGGAAATGACAAACCATTCCATTATCTTTGCCAACAAAATGCTTAATGGAGTTATAAAGAATTGGATGTGACTGAATTAATACTAAACTGTTCTTTTTGTCAACATCTAACCAACGGTCCAGCTGCTTCTACTACCAAACAAAAAGTATAAAAAAGTTTTAATAGCATAAAAATGAATATTTATTTTACTACTTGTTTGCCTAACAGTTGTACCAAAGATGAACAAGAGAATATGAGCTTAGCCTTCTTTGACACTGAGGCAAACAACAACAAAAATGCAGTATGTGAGATTTATCTTTGTTTTTTTCCTTTCTTTGTTTTTCTTCCTTCCTTCCTTTCTTCCTTCCTTCCTTCCTTCCTTCCTTCCTTCCTTCCTTCCTTCCTTCCTTCCTTCCTTCTAAAAATCACTTAATGGCCCAAATCAAAAACCAAACCCTGGGGATAATAGTAGCTACCATTTTTATTACACTTTAAAGCTTGCAAAGTACATTTCAAATATCTCATTTTTTCCTCACAATAACTGAGAGGTAGGTGCTATTATTATCCCCATTTCATAGAGGAGAAAACTAAGACAGACCAGAGCTTAAGTGACTTGACCAGGAACACACAAATATTAAGGATTTAAGGCCAGGCTTAACTCAGGTCTTCCTGATTCAAGGTCCAATGCTCAATCTACTATACCAGAACTTTTTAAACTTTTTCTATTCGTGACCCCTTTTCACCTAAAAAATTTATATGTGACCCCAAGTATATGTAGTATATAAAGTAGGCATACAAATCAAACATTTACTGATAATAAATCATAATTTCAAACCCCCACATTCAGTTACACCCCATATGGGGTTCCCAAACCAAAATTTAAGAAGCTTTATGCTATATTGTCTAACTGTCTGTTTTCTGGAGCTCTTTAAACTTAGTATCAGTGTAAAGGCTGCTTTAATAGATACAAAATGACCAGAACAAGTTTACCCATTATTCTGTGAGTGTCCACATCTGAAGGATCCTGTTAAATCCTGGATACCCCTTTTATAAGAGACTAACAATCTATCTGGAATACACAGGAAGTCTGTTAGGCTAAAAAAGGACTCAGTGGGCTGTTATCTATGAAGGAGGTGGGAGTGTTTATTCTGGAGGTCTTTTAAAGACTTGGTAAAGGACCCTACAACTTCTCTTCAAAAGAGAGTTTCTGAAGGGATGTCACATGAAAAAGGGATTTAATTAATTCTGCTTTGCAGAGAACTAGGGCCAGTGTGTAGAAGCTGCTGAGTGGCACGTTCCAATTGATAAGACATTCCAAATGGTTGGAATTTTCCAAGAATTAAAAAAAAAAAAACAGCTTCAATATGTAATGAGACTCCCATCCCTAGGGGTGGAAGTTAGCTGAGTACTTTGGAATATTGTAGTATTTAGAGAGTGTTGACTTCAACTG